>NC_060124.1:9224773-9829948 GCF_021461395.2 Schistocerca americana | reverse complement strand
AAGCCTTGACATAAATAATATTGGATAAAATGAATTTTATATGACGGCTTGAGGGTATGTTTTATAAGGTGTGGAGTGTGGTAAGTGTGAGATAGATCCTGCTGAATTGTACAGATAATTTGAGGACTACATGATGTTAACCAAACTTGAATAAATGAAACACTTGCTTGTTGCCTTCAAGTATTGTCAGATTGGTGCATCTCAAAAGGAGGACAATTGTATTCTCAGTACCAGTGACATTTGACATTTATTTATAAGGGGCGTTCAAAAAGAAACAAGCTGGAGGCATAATTACAGAAACCAGTACCTGTATGTTAGATGTATTGATGCTGGCTGTTGTGACACTTGTTTCACTGTGACACAAGGTGATGAATGGCTGTCTCATAAAATTCCCGAGGCTGTAATGTTAACCATTTCCACATGTAGAACTGGGCATCATCGTCCAAGGTGAAGGTTATGCTGATGTTCTTCTTTGACCAAGATGATCCCCTTCTGATTCACTTCCTGCAGCATGTGACAACAGTAAATGCCCAGTGTTACTCACCAACCTTGACCACCCTTCGCCAAGCAATCAAATCAAAACGAATAGATAATTTCACCAGTGGGGTCATTCTGCTCCACGACAATGCAAAGCGTCATACGGCCAACACAGTCATGGAACTACTGCAGATATTCAAATGGTAGGTTCTCGGCCATCCTCCATACAGCCCGGGCCTCTCTCCCTGTGATAACGCCATGTTTGGTCCCCTTAAAAATGCTCCGACGATGAAACGATTCACCTCAGATGATGACATCCAGCTGTATGTGCAGAACTGGTTAACATCGCAGCCCTGTTAATTTTATGAGACAGCCATTCACCGACTTGTGTCACAGTGGGACAAGTGTCTCAATAGCCCGGGTCAATAATTCTAACATACAGGTACTGGGTTTTGTAATTATACCTCCGGCTCATTTCTTTTTGAATGCCCCTTATATTAGGCAACCATGATGGAGAGGAAGTTGGTGAAGGTGGCACAAATAAATTCTGTATGAAGCAGAGTTGCCGAATGATACAGTGCAAACTACTATTATCTTCTTTGATTCCTTTTTGTTATAACTATTGTAAATATGTATCAGCAAGATCCAATTTTGAAATGTATTTTCCACCTGAAAATATTGACAGTAATTCTTCAGCTATTGGTACCGGTCATGTTTCTATTGTTGACTGAGAATTTATAGCTACCTTAAAGTGTCCACAGAGCCTTAAAGTTCCATTGAGTTATTTAATGAGCCGAAAACCCGGCAGTGCCTGGGTATTCAGTTTGCCAATTTTGTGTAACAAACAAAATGTTCTATATACTCCTGCAGTAAAATCAATATGAGATTATCTTGGGCAGTTTCTGTATACCCGATACAACTGCTTTGCATGTCTACCACACAATTTTGTACATGTCTCTTTGGCAACACCTCATCATAGCTCTGTAGATGGCTTTTGATTACCCCTTACAGGCATTTACATTTCACAGCTGTCAAAAGCACTGCAGGTGTCAAGGATTTCCTGAAGTTAACTCAATTGTAGGAATGTCTTAGTAGTAAAGGGCAAATGATGCAGCACTTTTCATGCATCTCAGTGTTTATGACATCATATCTCATGAACAGTGTGTTGTACAATGATATGTTTCTGTAGGTACATTGAGCTAAATGTGGATGCTGTTTGATAAATATGTTGTGAATAGAAGTAGTAGCAAAGAAGCAATAAATTCAAACATCATTCACAATGTGGCAGTTTTTCACTCATCTCGGTGTTTATGATGGCATATCTACTGAACTATTATAGTTACATGGTTTTTTACCCTCACAGTAATTATTGCCTGACTGCAAGGGATTTGTGTAACAAGTTTGGTTGAAATCAGTACAGTGGTTTAGGAGGAGATGTAGAACAAACGTACATGCACAGATACACACATAGATTTTTATAATACATTTGAATTACGAATGAAGGAACATGTTGTTGTTGTTGTTGTTGTTGTTGTTGTTGTGGTCTTCAGTCCAGAGACTGGTTTGTTGCAGCTCTCCATGCTACTCTATCCTGTGCAAGCTTCTTCATCTCCCAGTACCTACTGCAACCTACATCCTTCTGAATCTGTTTAGTGTATTCATCTCCTGGTCTCCCTCTGCGATTTTTACCCTCCACGCTGCCCTCCAATACTAAATTGGTGATCCTTTGATGCCTCAGAATACCGGTATTCCCTACCAACCAATCCGTTATTCCAGTCAAGTTGTGCCACAAATTTCCCTTCTCTCCAATTCTATTCAATACCACCTCATTAGTTATGTGATCTACCCATGTAATCTTCAGCATTCTTCAGTAGCACCACATTTCAAAAGCTTCTATTCTCTTGTCTATACTATTTATCGTCCATGTTTCACTTCCATACATGGCTACACTCCATGCAAATACTTGGGAAACGACTGCCTGACACTTAAATCTATACTCGATGTAAACAAATTTCTCCTCTTCACAAATGCTTTCCTTGCCATTGCCAGTCTACATTTTATATCCTCTCTATTTCAACCATCATCAGTTATTTTGCTCCGCAAATAGCAATACTCATTTACTTCTTTAAGCGTCTCATTTCCTAATCTAATTCCCGCAGCATCACCCGATTTAATTTGACTACATTCCATTATTCTCGTTTTGCCGTGGTTGATGTTCATCTTATATCCTCTTTTCCAGACCATGACCATTCCGTTCAGCCGCTCTTCCAAGTCCTTTGCTGTCTCTGAGAATTACAATGTCATTGGCGAACCTCAAAATTTTTATTTCTTTTCCATGGATTTCAATTCCTACTCCAAAAGTTTCTTTGGTTTCCTTTACTGCTTACTCAATATACAGATTGAATTACATTGGGAGAGGCTACAACCCTCTCTCACTCCTTACCCAACCACTGCTTCCCTTTCATGTCGCTCGACTCTTATAACTGCCATCTGGTTTTTGTACAAATTGTAAATAGCCTTTCGCTCCCTGTATTTTACCCCTGCCACCTTCAGAATTTGAAAGAGAGTATTCCAGTCAACATTGTCAAAAGCTTTCTCTGAGTCTACAAATGCTAGAAATGTAGGTTTGCCTTTCCTTAATCTATTTTCTAAGATAAGTCGTAGGGTCAGTATTTCCTCACGTGTTCCAACATTTCTAAGGAATTCAAACTGATCTTCCCCGAGGTCGGCTTCTACCAGTTTTTCTATTCATCTGTAAAGAATTCGTGTTAGTATTTTGCAGCAGTGGCTTATTAAACTGGTAGTTCGGTAATTTTCACATCTGTCAACACTTGCTTTCTTTGGGATTGGAATTATTATATTCTTCTTGAAGTCTGAGGGTATTTCACCTGTCTCATACATCTTGCTCACCAGATGGTCG
The DNA here is from genome assembly GCF_021461395.2 of Schistocerca americana. Classification (NCBI taxonomy): domain Eukaryota; kingdom Metazoa; phylum Arthropoda; class Insecta; order Orthoptera; family Acrididae; genus Schistocerca; species Schistocerca americana. The sequence goes on along the minus strand of NC_060124.1, from coordinate 9,826,551 downwards.
AGTTTTCTCAGGATTGGCTCTCCCAAGGCTGTCAGTAGTTCTAATGGAATGTTGTCTACTCCCGGGGCCTTGTTTTGACTTAGGTCTTTCAGTGCTCTGTCAAACTCTTCATACAGTATCATATCTCCCATTTCATCTTCATCTACATTCTCTTCCATTTCTATAATATTGTCCTTAAGAACATCGCTCTTGTATAGACCCTCTATATACTCCTTCCACCTTTCTGCTTTCCCTTCTTTGCTTAGAACTGTTTTTCCATCTGAGCTCTTGATATTCATGCAAGTGGTTCTCTTTTCTCCAAAGGTCTCTTTAATTTTCCTGTGGGCAGTATCTATCTGATTTTCCTAGCCATTCAGTGTGTTTTCCTGTGCTTCAGATGATTTCCTGGATGTTTGATTTATATACTGATGTTGTTGAAACAATGTTACTGTTCCTTTTATTTGAACAAGAAATCTGGTTACGAGTTTTGTGTAAATAGAGTTCAGATCAGAACACACCGTCTGGCTGGTGGTGGTTATGCAAAGAATCATCACTGTGAAATACTGCTAATCCGTTAAATAAGTCAGAGTCTTTGATGAGCCTGCAAAGCACGCTTAGCAGACAATGAGAATGGCAGTGTCAGAAGGAGCAAGAGACCACTTCATGGTACCTGTGGAGTTGCAGTGGAGCCAAGGCAGCTGCTGCTGGTGCAGCTGCTGCTGGTGCAGCTGCTGCTGGTGCAGCTGCTGTGGTGGCAATGAAGGAGTCGTGGAGGATCACCCCATGGTCTCTTTGGGGTGATGGTAACAAATATGTAATCCTGCAGTGGCTACTGCTGCTGAGGTGGTGGTGGTGGTGGTGGTGGTGGTGGTGGTGGTGGTGATTGACGGGTGAAAAGGAGGTTGCGGATGATGCCTCTGGAGCTCTCACTGTAGGTTGTAGGGGGGTGGTTGGCCTGGTTGAAGGCCAGTGCCACAATTGTTTTGATGGTGATCATTCTGCCAGTGGAATCTGTCAGCATTCACATTGTAAGGATGCCTGCCCTGGGCACCTGTGATTGTTATGGTGGGGGAGGGGCCGGGGGGGCCTCCATGTGCTATCCAAATTTCCCATCCTGTATTTGGACTTCTCTGTGGACGCTTTTTTGATACAGTGGATGCTGCTGGTGTTGTGCAAGGGGCAAATGGAGGACATTTCCACTGGATTGTATTTCCTCAAAACATGGTTAGTGCTTCTTTCCTAGAAGAAGACTGAATCACCACCTTTACCTTTTCTTTGAAGGAGCAGTCCATCTGCTGTGCCTCTTTCTCTGATTGAGGACATGAAGGAGCAGTGAAGAGATGCTGAACTGCCATGTTGAGTGTAATACTCTACAAAGGGAACAGATTCAAACTGGGGGTCATTATCTATCACCATGGCCCATTGGAGGCCGTCAGACATGAAAACCTGTATGAGTGCCTTAATTGTCTCTTTGTGTTGTATTGGAGTATGTACTGAAAGTGTAGGAAACTTTGTATAAGTGTCTATCATGGTTGTCACATTGAGTTGAGAAAAGGACCTGTGAAGTCTATATGAACTCAGTCTCAAGGAACAGCAGGCTGAAGCCAGGATGAAAAAACTTCTGGAAGAGATACCTGCCGGGGTCACAGTCAGGACATGAGTGACTGAATACCTCAATGTTTTTGTTTATTACTGGCCCATAACCATAATGGTGGGCTAAGATCTTCATTTGTGTGATGCCCCAGTGGCTGTTGTCAAGCAGGACGAGAACCAGAGCGTATACTGAGGGTGGTATCAGCACCCAGAGGCATTCTTTCTCCTTAGTGAGTCAGAGGATCCTGTCCTTTGCTGACAGCCGATGTTACAAAGAAAAGTAGCATTGTAATGTTGGGTCCTAGCTCAGAGGGAGGTGCTCCATCCAGCCTGACTTCCCACACTTAGAAAAGTGATGGATAATGCTGTCTTAACATAGTTATGTTGCAGTTGCGAGTATTGTGACTAGACTGAGTGAATGTGGAAGCACATGACCTCTTGTTGGTAAAATTCTGCGTCAATACTAACTGGTAGCGGGGAAAATGCATCTGCATTTGTGTGCTGGCATATTGGTTAGTATGCAATGTAGGACTAATGTGAAGGAAAACAAAGTAGCCAGGAGCCCACCCCTGTCAGCATTGTGCCCTGTTGTCAGGCAATGATGATAGAGAGCCAGATAAAGCAAGCAAAGCCTTGTGACTGCTCACTAGCTAAAATTTCAGATAATAGAGGTATGTGTGAAATTTGCACATTGCGTAAATGATGACATGGTTCTCTTTCTCGATCTGGACATAGTTGTGTTAGGCCTTATTCAATGTTTTGAAGGTGAAAGGTATTGGATGTTTTAATACGTGGCTTCCTGATGTGAAAAGACAGTGTCGATACTGTGCTGTGAAGCATTTGTGGCAAGGATCAAAAGTTTTCAAGGGAGTAGAGAACTAAACAAGGTGTCTTTTGTAGGGCACACTCAAGAGTGTGGAACACGTTGTCTTATTTGGGCAACCATACAAACTCAGTCCAATGCTTGTGGAGAGCATTAATGGGTTGTGGAATCTGCAACATGTTCACTTATAAATTTCCTTTGCTCACGAAAGTTTGTAGTTGTTTTGAGTTCCAGTGTGGTCACTGTAGTGTCCTTTGTGCAATTTTTATGGACAGTGCATGTGCAATGAATATAAAAATAGTGTATGACATAAAATATACAAGACTTAAAAGGCATTTGTGAAGAACTGTAATAGTAATATTCATGAAGACCTGTAATGTAAATACTCTGGTGCGAAAAGGACTTTATCACTGATGATTAATATCGTAGTGAAAAATATATTGAAATCAAATATTTGTATCTTTGTGTAATTATATATACGATGGAGAGAACAAATCCTTTTATTCTGCTTCTTTTGTTCGTTAGAGCTTGTGGGCAGTGCTTAATGCTTTCAGATGCTCGTGTTGTTTTCTCTCCTAGACGATGTTAAGGTGTATATGTAAAGTATTCTTAAATTATATGTATAAAAACTAGCTCGTGTTACTATTTCAAGGTAATATAAGCACCTCATCTCAATGTTTCATTTGCAGAGAAAGATTAATTAGTATTTTTTAGCTGCTACGACGCCCAAAAGCCTTTATTGATGATGGGCAACAATTGGACGCCATTATGCGGTAGATTCAAATATTGAGTTATTTTGCAGATGTCATTCATAGCAGTGGCTACTAAATCATTTTTAATCATTATTTACTTTGAGTTTGAGGATTTCAGTAATTTGCATTTACAAGGGTTCAGATATTTTCAGTGATATCAGTTAAGGAAGATCAGTGAACTCTAGCCTGGACTTCATTTCGTGAAATTATTAACTTGTTGGGAGCCTGGCACTCATCAAAAATAAAATCAAGCCTTTATTTGGCCCCCTACAAAGTATTCAGCTTATATTGGCCCCGCCTACGTAATGAAAATAATTAATGTTAAAGTCTAATCTTATGTAGTTTAAAGTAAGGGACCAAAATAAATGGCACCCAGCCCAATGCTTACGGAGAGCATTAATGGGTTGTGCAATCTGCACCATGTTCACTATAAATTTCCTTTGCTCATGAAAGTTTGTAGTTGTTTTAAGTTCCATTGTGGGCGCACATCTTCAGTGGCCTTTATATGGTGCTTGGTCAGTAGCATCCCATTTCTGTGTATAATGAAACCCAAGAACTTGATTTGCTGTTGGAAAAAAAAAAAAACTTTTTTTGAGATTACACTTTAGGCTGGTGTTCTGTAAGGCAAAAAAATGAATGTAAGTTTTCAAGCTACTCACAGTAGTTAGGTTACATGATGATTATATTCCTGAGATATTACAACACTATGAAGTCGCATAAATGAGGTGTTCTAAGTTCTTTGGAAAATGACAGGCACAAGAGAAATGTCATAAAGAAGCCATTGATATTGGTCAAGTTTTAATGGTATGCTCAAAACAAGACTGGAGTGTGGGTGCAAAGGTAGTTGCAAGTAAGTCTCTACAGATCTCTCTCTTAATCCCAACTGGCAGGGTCTGCTGTTATGGTTAACCGGATGTGGCGTGTTAATTTGAAGGGGTGACCGGATGCCCTTCCTGTCACCACCCCATACCCCCCGCCACCCCGTACCCCCCGGGACGGAATAAATCTACCCCAACTCTGTGCATCTAGTGTAATCCATGGAATAGTGCGAACGTGTTTCAAATGCCTGCGAGTCGTGTAACTGAGGTGGAACATGGGGACCAGCCCGGTATTCACCTAGCGGGATATGGAAAACTGCCTAAAAACCACATCCAGGCTGGCTGACACACCGGCCCTCGTTGTTAGTCTGCTGGGTGGATTCGATCCGGGGCCAGCGTGCCTACTCGAGTCCAGGAACCAGCGCGTTAGCGCTCGCAGCTACCCTGACAGGTCTAAGTCTCTGACAGATCGAATTTAGAAAAATATTCTCCATATTTAAGTTTTGAAAAAAAAAAGTCTTGGAAATGTAGAATTGAATAGATATCAACCCCCACTTTGGAATTAACAGCTTTACAGTCCCCACACAGTATGAGGAAGCTATTCAGTTTGCGAACGACAACTAAAGTGGATGCCTGTGTACCAGACCTGGTAGGCGTGATCACTTCATGGTACTGGAGATGATCTAGCTCTTTTTCTAACAGCCTTCACAGAATGTGGGGTAAAGGACATACCATTGCAAAAAGGGGAAACACATCAGGTTGGAAGTGTGTTGCGGTCTATGTATTGGTGGCACAATCTAGCCCTGGAGAGAGTAACTCTGAGAACTGCACGACAGCAGTTCGTTTTATTTATTGAGTCATGGTGGTCTCTTGCAATCATTCTGTGGAGGAAGAATTTGCAGACACTGCTGTATTTATGACAGAAAAAATGCTGTTTGTCACACCTGGAGCATTGTTGACGAGGGTGACATCTCAGACAATCTGGACAAGATGAGTGCTGCCATTAATGGTAAACAGCCGTGGAAAGAGAGCTAGCATTAGATGAGAATGATCTAGATTTAGAATTGCCAGGGCGGGGGGGGGGGGGGGGGGGGGGGGCTTTGTTTATGCCGCTGTGAATATTGCTGGTGGCAGGATTGTTTACAAGTGCGTTATTACTAAGCAAGCTGGTTGTTCATCTATCACAGCTGAGTCAAATTTGGAAACTGAAGGCTGTGTGTGCCAGTATTGTTGAATTTCATATGGAAATTTGAAACTTTGTTTATGTTGAAGACTTCTTCTAAAAAAGGATATGACTTTTTAAAGCCTGCATGCAATCCTCAGTATCTTGGGCACATTGAATAAAACAGTCCCAAATAAGAGACAGTGTAAGATCATATACATGTCTCATTTGCTTATACAAAGTTACGATGCTGACGTAAACTTCTGTGTTCTGCAATCTATTCCTGTTTGGAACATTCCAGGAAATGACAGTCTATCTGAGTCATTTAATGCGTGGACCTTACAAAGTAAACACATAACATCTTTAGATTACCATGACAAAAGGAGATACTTCTGAATGTCTGGATCACTGACCTTAAATGCTGTGATGTGGTTGTTTAGCCATCAGCACACAATCCAATCATCATTGGCATATTTGGAAAATGGGAATGGAGGCACAGCTAGTGTCACCGATGCTAAATGTGCTGTTAACTGTTATTGTATCAGAGTGACGAGTTGCTGTAGGCGTTGTTCCTCTACTGCAGTTTCATGATGAGCAGCTGTTGATGTCATTCTTCATGGTGTCATTTCTCCTGAGATTTGAGGAATTGCAAGAATCTGGGATCCATCGCATGATGCCATGAGTATGTAGACTATTGGTATGATACCATGATTCCCTTTATTTGAACACTAAATCTGCTTACAAGTTTAGTACAAGTAAAGAATTTGGGTCATAATGCACATGGCTTATGGCTGGCAGCGGTTACTCAAAGAATCAGCACAGTGAAATACTGCAAGTCTGTGGAATAAGCCAAAGTCCATCGAGCACTATGAGAATTCCAGTTCGAATCAAACACTGGACAGGACAAAGTCTACAATATGTGTTGCCAACAGGGACGAAGCTGTATGCATCTGGTAATCGTGCAGTTAGAATACTAGAGTGACATGCTGTTGCTGTGTGGACCACTTTATCTCGCTGTGGAGATCATGGGTTCATATCACATGATGTGACAGGATGATGGGAAGTGTCTCCATCCAGATGCTGTGTGCTCACTATTAGCTGTGTACACATGGTGACACCATTTGTGAAAACAAGTAGATAGTCTTGCTCTCTGAGTTGATGTAGGCATCACTGGATGTGGCAGGCACTACACTTTTTTTTTTTTTTACAGTGCAACAGCATTGTGGTGGTCCTTAAGTTTCTTTTTATCATTAGATTTTCTTGTTAATACAAAGTTTGCTGAAACTCATCGATCATTTATTAAGCCAGCATTCTGAGAAATCTATTTAAAATTGTTAGTTTGATATTTTATTCAGTGCCATGTCATTTGTTGCAGGCGCTGATACTATCAATCGCCAAGCTGTTCTGTGCCACCGAGTACTCCGCACTCTCCAACATCTAGCCCACCAGTCATCACGTCTTGACCGACATACTTGGGAAGCACTGTTACTTTTTCTCCTTGCAATAAATGATACACTATTGTCTCCTCCAACAATCAAAGGTAAAATTATTCCTTCCAAAATTTGTGTAGCACAGTTAAAAAAAAAAATATGTTGTGATGTAATTGATGAGTGATAGAGGGATAATGTGACAGACCACTGAGTTAAAAGGTATGCAATATAACAGAAAATATGAGAGGAGTTAGAAAAATAATGAGAATTCCTTTGCTGCAGGTGGAGGGGGAGTATTGACTGTTGTCCCACTAGGTGCCTCTGCTACTAACTATTCAGCTGGCCAACCGTCGTCTGTGGGGAAGCATCAGGGGAGTGCTTATATTCCTAAATATCGTTTCGCATGTTCGGTGATTTTACAGTTAGGTACATGATGTAACAATGAGTGTACATCAAGTTATATCCTGGTTAGGAAAAATCTCCTGCAGAAAATGGTCACCACAAATTTGTTCCCCAAGGTACCACAATTATTTAAGCATATTTATTTAAGTACTAAAATGAGTAGATGAGGCATTTAAAAGAAGAAGAAGAAGAAGAAATGCAGCCTACATCATAGCCATCAAAAGATTGATACCTTGACCTTGATAACACTTCGGGGTGCACTGTTGTTGAGTCTTAGCCAGTCTATAACCAAAAACCAAATGGCGATAGATTTGCACCCACCAAGCTCAGTGGATGTATCCTTGCAGCAACATTCGGGACTTATTTTCAGAACATAGGAGGCATGGAACAAAAATCACTAAGGCTACTACATGGCTTAACTTTGAGCAAATTTATGAATTTATCCACCAGTGGGTGAAACATTTGGGCAAGTGCATTAGGTCTGACAGCCATTATTTCAAAAGTGATTAATAATGTAATTTTTTGTGGAATATAAAATGTATCACTGAATAATTTTTATTGCTACTGAGTCCTATCTTCTTGCTGTGTACCAGTTTGATCTCCATCCAACTGTACCACCAATGGGGTAGTCAGCTGTCATGATCAGGTTCTGGAACATTGCTACACAAGTTAGTTATTGCAATGTAATTGAACACTTACTTATTGCATCCCATGTGTGAACCATAATATCCAGTTTGAGTTTGACACATATATTATTCTGTCCAGGCTGAGAACTAAATCCTCTAGCAAAACTGTCACTTTCAGAAATAAGCACCCATCTGGAGGTTGTCAGTTACCAATTCACTGTGGCAAGGGTTGTGGTGGTTGCTATTCTTGTTGGCTGTGTATTAGGACTGGCTGAGTCCAGACTGGCAGCTGCTCTCTTCAGGCTGCTGCTAAGCCCGAACTCCAGACTGCATACTAGATGCACTCGTGATGAACTCATGATGAATTCTTGGCTGCGGTGAATGATGAACTCTTGGTGCTACTGGTGAGGCACTGCTGATGACCTAAGCTGTAAAGCTGCATGGACATATGCTTGTTGGCTGCCCAAGTGGGATGGTGTCATTATCTTTCCCAGTTTGTGCTCATGATGAGGCATGGCAAAATAGTGCAGCCATCGCTGGTGACTTCTGTGAACAGATGTATGTATGCTGTCATGCCGCCATGAGGGAAGGGTGAACTGCCTGCCAGGGGTAGTGGTGTGGGACGTAACACCTCTATTTATCAATCTGGAGTGTGTGCAATACTTCACTGTTGAAATGAACTGCTAAGCCATTGGAAAGTACATATAATGTAGAGATGATATTGCTTTACAAGGCTCAAAACTTTCTTTCTTCTTCAGGAAGTATTTTTAACTAGATGCTAAAAAGGAATAGAAGGCGGGACTGACTATAGAGGGGAAAAAGAAAGATGAATAGTGAAAAAGTTGCAGAATTTGTGGAGGGAGGGGACCAAAATATAAATGAAGTAAGGGTGGGTGCATCAGGTAGATGGAAAAGGAAGGATGGGAGAATGAAAGAGAAAAGAAAAGGTGAAATCAACTAGTGAGAATGAATCAAAAGTGGAATTAAATGAATCAACCCAGCTGGAAAGAGGAGCATATCAGCAAGTGAAAAGGATGTGGTGATAGGAGAGCAGAGGCAGGAAATTATAAAAGGGGTCTGAGGCAAGCAAATGTGATGTTGACTAGTGCATGTGGTGTACATAGAGGAAGTGAAAGATGGAAGTAGGTGAGGAATAAGGTGATGGAAGGACAACAGAGGAAGAAATTAGAAATACAGGGCTAAAGATAGCAAGTCCAGAAACATGCAGCATTAGTAGCAAGTTTCCCATTGGGATAAACTTGAACATTAATCCAGACAAAAGCAAAGCTGGGAACTCTATCTTGTGTCAGTGTAAGCACCTCTTCCAGAAAATTGGCAGACTACCTCAAGTGATAGGCTATTGTCATGCAGCAAACTTGTGTTCAAAAGTGAAAAGTGATCGAACACTCTCAATATTTATTTTGCATTGATATTATTTTCTAGGGTGAAGGTGTTGGTGATAGACTGATCTTTAGCATAGCTGGAGGCCTAGGTTAGGTTTAAAGGTGATGATTGTTTATTGGCAAGGATAACAAATTTAAACACAAAATCTTGGTTATGGAGACAGACTGACCTCTAGTCTAACCCAAAGCATAGGTGAGATTAAAAGTTGATAATTTGATTGTGAGTTTGTGAGGCCAACAAATGTGATATAGTTAGCTAATAAAAGTTTTAAGTATGCATGACAAGAAGTCACTTACATTTTGCATCACTCTGATTCATATCTTTTGCTTTATATGCAGTACAATAAAATTTCTTGTCAGTGCTTGATTTGTGACAGTATGCATTTGTTCGCCATACTGGTACCTGTGACGAGAAAAAACCAGGACCACTGATTTCCAGATGTGCTTCTGCTATAGTTGGAATGATATAAAGCAAATGTTGTATGCACATTTTTAAAATACTCTGAAAAGGGTTAAAATAATGTTTGAAGAAGTCTAAATTTGAGAAACATGTCCTGGAAGTCACAGTATTGGAACCTCTTTTTTTACAATTTGAGCACTGTTTTTTGTTTAAGTGTGTATCTTAGTAGCTGTTCTTATTGCAACTCTGCTTTTGTTTCATGTTTTGATTCTGGTAGCTTCACAATGAAGTATACTGGATGCAGTTCTGTAATTGGGTCCGTTGTTTTTTGTAGTTAAATATCCTAATCTGTTGACAATTGCCACCCCATGTATTGTGTATTTTTCCAAAAAAAATTTTTTTTGAGTGTGCTATGATACATAATATTGTTTGAAATAATAAGTACACCTCTTCTCTACTTTACAGTGTCATATTCTGTAAATATGTCTATACTTTGAAATCGTTTCTGGGTTTATTCTCAAGTTTTAGGTGCCACTGGTTTATAGAGGGTAGGTAAGTAGGTTGGAGGATTTGTGAGAGGTAAGATAAGGAAAATCACGAAGAAAATAGCATGAAGGTGTGTGTATATTAAAGCGAGAAGAGGAAGTGAAGAGAAGAAAGTATGATTGTGTGGCGCATCAAGTAAAATTTGTAGGTGGATTGAGAATATCTTGGTGAGGTGGATGTGGCATGACATCTTTAATGAAGAGTCTTGATCAGATGTAGAAGCAAGTTCAGATGTTCCTTAGCTGAGTGTGTTGTGACTCTCACTGTTGATGTTTTGTATTAATGACCTTGCAGAGAATATTAATAGTAACCGCAGATTTTTCACAGATGATGCGATTTTATAGGATAAAATATGGTCTGAGAGAAGCTGTACAAGTATTCATTCAGATCTTGATAAGTCTTCAAAATGATACGGAGATTGGCGTCTTAATTCAGATATTCAGAAATGCCAAATTTTGCACTTCACAAAATGGAGGGAACCTAGTATCTTGTGATTACAATATGAATGAGTCACAGTTGGAATCAGTCAACTCATACAAATATTGAGGCATAACAATTTGTGGAGATATTAAATGGAACCTCTCCCCATGAACCATGGACCTTGCCATTGGTGGGGAGGCTTGCGTGCCTCAATGATACAGATAGCCGTACCATAGGTGCAACCACAACGGAGGGGTATCTGTTGAGAGGCCAGACAAACGTGTGGTTCCTGAAGAGGGGCAGCAGCCTTTTCAGTAGTTGCAGGGGCAACAGTCTGGATGATTGACTGATCTGGCCTTGTAACACTAACCAAAACGGCCTTGCTGTTGTGGTACTGCGAACGGCTGAAAGCAAGGGGAAACTACAGCCATAATTTTTCCCGAGGGCATGCAGCTTTACTGTATGGTTAGATGATGATGGTGTCCTCGTGGGTAAAATATTCCGGAGGTAAAATAGTCCCCCATTTGGATCTCCGGGCGGGGACTACTCAGGAGGACGTCGTTATCAGGAGAAAGAAAAGTGGCATTCTACGGATCGGAATGTGGAATGTCAGATCCCTTAATCGGGCAGGTAGGTTAGAAAATTTAAAAAGGGAAATGGATATTTTAAAGTTAGATATAGTGGGAATTAGTGAAGTTTGGTGGCAGGAGGAACAAGACTTCTGGTCAGGTGAATACAGGGTTATAAATACAAAATCAAATAGGGGTAATGCAGGAATAGGTTTAATAATGAATAAAAAAAATAGGAGTGTGGGTAAGCTACTATAAACAGCATAGTGAACGCATTATTGTGGCCACGATAGGTATGAAGCCCACGCCTACCACAGTAGTGCAAATTTATATGCCAATTAGCTCCGCAGATGACGAAGAGATTTATGAAATGTATGATGAGATAAAACAAATTATTCAGATAGTAAAGGGAGATGAAAATTTAATAGTCATGGTGACTGGAATTCAATAGTAGGAAAAGCAAGAGAAGGAAACGTAGTAGGTGAATATGGATTGGGCCTAAGAAATGAAAGAGGAAGCCGTCTGGTAGAATTTTGCACAGAGCATAACTTAATCATAGCTAACACTTGGTTCAAGAATCATAAAAGAAGGTTGTATACTTGGAAGAATCCTGGAGATACTAAAAGGTATCAGATAGATTATATAATGGTAAGACAGAGATTTAGGAACCAGGTTTTAAATTGTAGGACATTTCCAGGGACAGATGTGGACTCTGACCACAATCTATTGGTTATGAACTGTAGATTAAAACTGAAGAAATTGCAAAAAGGTGGGAATTGATGGGACCTGGATAAACTGACTAAACCAGAGGTTGTACAGAGTTTCATGGACAGTATAAGGGAACAATAGACAGGAATGGGGGAAAGAAATACAGTAGAAGACGAATGGGTAGCTCTGAGGGATGAAGTAGTGAAGGCAGCAGAGGATCAAGTGGGTAAAAAGACGAGGGCTAGTAGAAATCCTTGAGTAACAGAAGAAATATTGAATTTAATTGATGAAAGGAGAAAATATAAAAATGCAGTAAATAAAGCAGGCAGAAAGGAATACAAACGTCTCAAAAATGAGATCGACAGGAAGTGCAAAATCGCTAAGCAGGCCTGGCTAGAGGACAAATGTAAGGATGTAGAGGCTTATCCCACTAGGGGTAAGATAGATACAGCCTACAGGAAAATTAAAGAGACCTTTGGAGAAAAGAGAGCCACTTGTATGAATATCAAGAGCTCAGATGGAAACCCAGTTCTAAGCAAAGAGGGGAAAGCAGAAAGATGGAAGGAGTATATAGGGGGTCTACACAAGGGCGATGTTCTTAAGGACAATATTATAGAAATGGAAGAGAATGTAGATGAAGATGAAATGGGAGATATGATACTGTATGAAGAGTTTGACAGAGCACTGAAAGACCTAAGTCAAAACAAGGCCCCGGGAGTAGACAACATTCCATTAGAACTACTGACGGCTTTGGGAGAGCCAGTCCTGACAAAACTGTACCATCTGGTCAGCAAGATGTACGAGACAGGTGAAATACCCTCAGACTTCAAGAAGAATATAATAATTTCAATCCCAAAGAAGCAGGTGTTGACAGATGTGAAAATTACCGAACTATCAGTTTAATAAGCCACTGCTGCAAAATACTAACGCAAATTATTTACAGACGAATGGAAAAACTGGTAGGAGCCGACCTCGGGGGAGATCAGTTTGGATTCCTTAGAGATGTTGGAACACGTGAGGCAATACTGACCTTACCACTTATCTTTGAAGAAAGATTAAGGAAAGGCAAACCTACGTTTCTAGCATTTGTAGACTTAGAGAAAGCTTTTGACAATGTTGACTGGAATACTCTCTTTCAAATTCTAAAGGTGGCAGGGGTAAAATATAGGGAGCGAAAGGCTATTTACAATTTGTACAGAAACCAGATGGCAGTTATAAGAGTCGAGGGACATGAAAGGGAAGCAGTGGTTGGGAAGGGAGTTAGACAGGGTTGTAGCCTCTCCCCAATGTTATTCAATCTGTATATTGAGCAAGCAGTAAAGGAAACAAAAGAAAATTCGGAGTAGGTATTAAAATCCATGGAGAAGAAATAAAAATTTTGAGGTTCGCTGATGATATTGTAATTCTGTCAGAGACAGCAAAGGACTTGGAAGAGCAGTTGAATGGAATCGACAGTGTCTTGAGAGGAGGATATAAGATGAACATCAACAAAAGCAAAATGAGGATAATGGAATGTAGTTGAAAACAAGTCGGGTGATGCTGAGGGAATTAGATTAGGAAATGAGACACTTAAAGTAGTAAAGGAGTTTTGCTATTTGGGGAGCAAAATAACTGATGATGGTCGAAGTAGAGAGGATATAAAATGTAGACTGACAATGACAAGGAAAGCATTTCTGAAGAAGAGAAACTTGTTAACATCGAGTATAGATTTAAGTGTCAGGAAGTCGTTTCCCAAACTATTTGTATGGAGTGTAGCCATGTATGGAAGTGAAACATAGACAATAAATAGTTTGGACAAGAAGAGAATAGAAGCTTTCGAAATGTGGTGCTACAGAAGAATGTTGAAGATTAGGTGGGTAGATCATGTAACTAATGAGGAGGTGTTGAATAGGATTGGGGAGAAGAGAAGTTTGTGGCACAACTTGACTAGAAGAAGGGATCGTTTGGTAGGACATGTTCTGAGGCATCAAGGGATCACAAATTTAGCATTGGAGGGCAGCATGGAGGGTAAAAATTGTAGAGGGAGACCGAGAGATGAATACATTAAGCAGAATCAGAAGGATGTAGGTTGCAGTAGGCACTGGGAGATGAAGGAGCTTGCACAGGATAGATTGGCATGGAGAGCTGCATCAAAGCGAGTCTCAGGACTCAAGACCACAACAACATTAAATGGAACAATCACATAGGCACAGTCATAGATAAAGCAAGTGGCAGACTTCAGTTCATTCGTAGAACACTAATGAAATGCAATTAGTCTGAAAAGGTGAGTGCCACAAGACACTCATGTGACACATCTTAGACAATTGCTCAAATGTATGGGACATATACCAAATAGGACTAACAGAGGATGTAGAATATGTACAAAAAAGGGCAGCACAAGTAGTCACAGGTTTGTTTGGCACATAGACGAGATACTGAAGAGAAACACATTATCCCTTGAAAACCTACTTAGTAAGTTTCAAGAACAACTTAAAGTGATGAATCTAGGAATATACTACAACGCCCTGTGTATCACTCCCGTAGGGATCCGGGAACAAAATTAGAGTAATTACAGCTTGCACAAAGTTTTTTAAAGTACCATTCATTCCGCTTTTCATACTTGAGTGGAATGGGATGAAGCTCAAATAACTGGTAAAATGAGAAGTACCCTTGGTCATGGACTTCTGGTTGGTTCGCAGGGTAGAGATGTAGATGCATATATGGGGTGGGACTGGGGACAGATGTAGATAATGGCCGAGAAATTGTATTGATTGAGGCTAGGGTGATTGTGGGACAAATATATGATGTGGAGTACCAGTTCCCTCTTGCACTTTTCAGTAAAGCTGGTGACTTTAGGGGAGGGTGGGGGCAGTGAAAGATAGTCGTGACCTTGGCATAGGATATGTGTCAGCTGTTAAGTGTCCAGGGCAGTACTCTATAATTGGAGGGAGGGATGCAACAGATTACCCATTCCATTTCAGGAGCATGGGAAGGAAAGGGCATGGGAAATTTGTTTGTTTGCCAGGATTAGAGTGTAATATGTTATCTATAAGATCTGAGCAGAGTGTTAAATAAATTTGGAGAATGATTGCTCATCAGTGTGGATGCACTATGCACAGGTGGGAAAAGTGTATCAAGAGAGATGTTTTCTCCCTTGCCAGTTATTCTGTCTGAGCTTGTGCTCCGTTCTCAATGATCTTGTTCACAAGATTCTTTTATAGACTTGATTTGGCAGTTGATCCACTTAATATGCATAGAGTTTTTGATGAACCTATCAGGAGAATGGAGCTGGACATCCAAGAAAATGGCTCACTAAGCAGAAGCTGACCAAGCAAATTGGATTGAAGGAATGGAGATTGAGGACAAAAGGTGACAAATATCACTGTAAGATTCACTAATGACATTGCTGTCCTCAGTGGTAAAAGAAAAGAAAAAATTCCTTGACGTCTATATTCATGTGCTGCTCCATGACTCTGCTGTCAATATCTTTATTCTTGGCTTGTGTGTAACTTCTGTGTTTTCTTTCAGTAAATGTGGTTTTTTCATATCCAGGGTGTAATTATAAAGTTAATAAAATGGTTTCTTGCCTTTAAAATAATATTTTTCATCAGGTTATGGGCCCAGCACACGTGTAAAGGCAAACAACATAGTTTAATTAAAACAATATTTGAAATGAGCCTAAGTCTGTAAAGAAACATTACTGCTAGTGGCGATTATAAGGTCAGCATTGATAAGCTTGAAGGACCTGATGACTGGGCCAAATGGAAATGGCATATTTCTATGGTGCTGCGTTCATATGGACTAGAAGATATTATTAACGGTACACGTGAACGTGTAAAGTTGCCGCAAGATGCGACAAGTGCACAAAAAGAAGCGTATGTGGAATGGCACAAGGACGACGCAAAGGCAGCAAGTCTTATAGGTCACTTTGCAACTGAGTGTCCACAGGACACTCGTGACAGCAATAAAAGAAAAGTGGTGTTGAGTCACGATGTGGAATTTAAGCCAGAAATTGTTTGTGATTTACATAGCGATCATGTTGAATTTGAAGTCCCTCAGGAAGAATTTCATGATCCGAATTCATCTAAAGATGAGCAACGTAAATCTCCTAGACTACACTTCTGGAGGAAGTCAAACTCAAGGAAAAATTGGCATTCTCGATTCTAGAGAAAGTCAAGAGTCGAGTGAATCTGATGAAAATAAAGAATTAACAGAATTTCTAAAACCAGAAGCTGCTGAATCTTCTAATGAAGAGAAACAGAAGAATAAAAGACAACGAAGAAAACCAACCCGGATGGAAAGTGGTGAATTTTGTATGGCAACAAAAGTTGATGCACTTGAACACAAAGATCCAAACTGTTTTTCAAAAATATTGCAGTCAAATGAGAAGGAAGAATGGATGCAAGCTATCAGTGAAGAACTTCAATCACTAAAGAAAAACAATACCTGGGTGCTGGTTGACCGTCCGAAGAATGCCAAAGTATTGCTAAACCGCTGGGTTCTACGGCGAAAGGTTGCAGTCAGTGGAGGTACTCGCTTTAAAGCCAGATTGGTTGCAAAAGGCTGTATTCAGAAAGCAGGAATTGATTATGATGACACCTTTAGTCATGTGGCACGTTATGACACCATAAGAACTCTGTTGGCAGTAGCTGCTTCAAAGAAAATGCTGCTAGAACAATTCGATGTAAAGACAGCATTTTTGAATGGAATACTTGAAGATGAAGTATATATGGAACAACCAGAAGGTTTCGAAGATGGTACAGGCCAAGTATGTTTCTTAAAAAAAGTCTTTATGGGTTGAAGCAAGCGCCACGTTGCTGGAACAAAGGTTTTGTTGAGTTCATGAAGAAAGCTGGTTTTTCAAGCAGTGATGCAGACCCATGCCTATTTTATCGTAGGCACAATGGAAATAGCCTTTATGTGGCAATCTACGTTGATGATGGCCTGGTTGTCGGCAGTAACAAGAAAGAAATTGCTGTTTTTATGGATGTTTTACAACATGAATTCAAAATAACAACTGGCAGTCTTGACAATTTTCTTGGCATAAAAATAAAGCAATATGAAGATGGAGCAATAATGATAAGTCAAGAGAAATACACAGAAGAAATTCTGCAGATTTCGAATGGCAGAATGCAATACAATCTCAACTCCTATTGGACGTGAGGACAATAATAAAAACGAAGAAGTTTCGTCATCTGTATCCTACCGTGAAGCAATTGGTCGTCTTATGTACCTTTCAACAGTAACTCGTTCAGACATCACTTTTGCAGTCAATAAAGCTGCTCAAGCTATGGAGAAACCAACCACTGAAGACTGGAATAGAGTAAAGCACATTCTCCGGTATTTGAAAGGGACCTTAAATTTTGGAATTGTATATAATAAAAAAGAAGAGTTAAAGATTTACGCTGATGCAGATTTCGCAGGTGATAACCGGACAAGGCGCTCAACAACTGGAATTCTTGCGAAGCACTCAGGTGGTGCAGTGTCATGGACAAGTCAGTTGCAGAAAGTAGTGGCCACATCCACAACCGAGGCGGAAATAATTGCAGCTAGTGAAGGAGCGAAAGAGTTAGTTTGGTTACGTCGTCTGCTATCAGAATTAGTGGAAATGTTGGGGCAGCCTCCAGTTCTTTACATTGACAATGCTAGTGCATTGAAGTTAGCAAAAAATCCAGAATATCATTGACGTTCTAAACATATAGAGGTCCGACATTTCTATGTTCTTGAAAGATACCTGAACGATGAGATTTTCTTGGAACACATTGATGGACACAACCAGTTGGCAGATATTTTGACGAAACCCCTTGAACGAGTTCGATTTAATTTTCTATGTTCAGAAATTGGCATGCAAGAGACAAAGCAATAATTTCATGATTTTTTTCTTTTGGAGGAAGTGTTAAAAGAAAAGAAAAAATTCCTTGGCGTCTAAATATTTATGTGCTGCTCCATGACTCTGCTGTCAATATCTTTAATCTTGGCGTGTGTGTAACTTCTGTGTTTTCTTTCAGTAAATGTGGTTTTTTTGTATCCAGGGTGTAATTATAAAGTTAATAAAATGGTTTCTTGCCTTTAAAATAATATTTTTCATCACTCAGTAAAAGCAAGAAAGATATTGTGGGACATACTGAACAAAATGAACAGTCTGCTGAGCTTAGAATATAGACAGAGAGCAAACTGAAGATAGGTGAAAGTACTGAAGAGTAGTGGAAATGAGATTAGTAATAAAATTAAAATGAAAAGTTGGGACCATGAAGTAGACAGAATTCAGAAGTTGTTCTACCTTGGAAGAAGAAGACCATATGATAAACAAAGCAAAGAGGATATAAAGAGCAGACTAGCACAGGCAAACAAGGCATTCCTGGCTAGAAGACGTTTACCAGTATCAGACATTGGCATTAAATCGTGGAAGAAATTTCTGTGTGAATGTATGTCTGGAGCACAGCATTGTATGGAGGTGAATCATGGATAAGGAGGAACCTGAAAAGATGAAAATTGACTTTTTTAAGACCTAGTGCTACTGTAGAAGTATGCTGAAAATTAGGTGAACTGGTAAGAAATGAGGAGGCACTCCACAGAATTGGAAAGGGAGAAATATGTGGAAAATGTTGGAAAGAATAAGTGCCAGGATGACAAGACCTGTAGAAGGGGATAGCTTTAAACGAAGATGGAGACCGGAATGTATCCAAGAAGTAATTGAGACTACATGAAATATATTATCAGTTGTGAATTTGAACTACCATCACTTGTATAACAGAGTGATGACAATGAAAATTTGTGCCGGACCGGTACTCAAAAATGGATTTCCTGCGTATCGCGAGCGGTTGCCTTACCATTTGATTATCCAAGCATGACTCATGGCCAGTTCCAAACTTCCATATGTTGTCAACCATGTGTCTGCAACCTGTATTCGTACACCTGTTGTGTATATTCCCATATATGGGAGACACTTTAGTTGAAAGTCAGTTGCCCAGTTTCGGCAGATAAATACAATATTTCAGTTCCTCTGTTATTCTGAATTATGATGTAGTGTTCCTTCAGATGTGCATGCATGTCCGAAAGAACATTCAGTCATATATCTGAACAATAGAGGGATGAAATATCGTATTTATTTGCCGACACTGGGCAAGCTAATTTCAATTAAAATGTCTCCCCTGTACAGGAATATACACAATGCATGACAAGTACAGGCTGTAGACACATGGTTGGCAACATGTGGAAGCTTGGGTCTGGCCTTTAGTTGTGCTCGGATAGCCAAGGTGACTGCTCGCAATAAGAGGGAAATTCTGGTTCGAGTCCCAGTCCGGCACAAATTTTTATTGTCATTGTTCCATTATACAGCTATTAGTGGTCCATATTTACAGCTGTGAAAACATTTGATGTATTACATGACAGCTGTAGTTGCTGCAGTGCCTGTTCCTTCAAACACACATGCATGTAACCACATCGTAATTCGGAATAACACAGGCACTGCAATATTGTGTAGTAATTGAGAACATTGGGTGCAAGTGCTTGTCTGAGGTTGGTACAGGGGAGGAAATTGTGTTGGGGCACATTGAACCATTCATATGACTAATGCCAAAAAAGTGAGCTCCCAAGACAGTGCCATGGATTTTTTGTATATATTTTGTTAAAATGAAAAAAAAGTAAATGATAAGTGCAGAGAATGAGGCAAGAGGGTTGGAACCAGTGGGAGACATGTAAAGCATGTTATTGACAATGATAAACCAAGAGCTTGGTAATAACGGGAAAGCAACTGTGAAGAAAGTTTTTTAGTGTTTTTATTGGTCAGTGGGCTGGAGATACTGGTTGCCTGGGGCAGAAATCCTCTCAGTGAGAATACATTAACCATCCACAATGGGCCATCTAAGTGGGCAAGGAGACGTATGTTTATGTGATTTTAGGGACACACAGGAAGAGATCACCTCAAGGAAGTTGACCAGTTTTGGTTGTGTACAGATCTGGAGAACCAAGATTTTTTGAAGTGTCACCAGGTCTAATTTACTATAAACTCTGGACCCTGCCACATATCAGTCATGTTAGGCTTGCCAGAGTATGTTGGGCAGACTGCTTGAGCAGACTGTTATTTCTGTAGCTATTTGTTACATACAAATGGAATCCATAGATCATTCCATAAACACATCTGTTAGTTTGTTTGGGCTGTTCGGTAGTATTAACACCAGACTAAGAAGAGATTCAGGAGAGTAGGCATCCTGACAATGCATCAGTGGTGAACCATTGAACTGATCACACTGAGCGTAGCAGATGGAAACTACCTTCAAAACAAAATGTTTACGGGAAGTTTGTCCTCGTCTACAAGAAAAGAATGTCTCCTAGACACTCTTGAACTGTGTGATACACATGCATTATTTGGCTATGATATCCACAGGAAAAATGACTTCAAAGGAAAAATGGTGTAAGGAAAGTAACTTTGTTCACACCTCTTCCTAAACCATCATACTCCAAGCTGTGTATTGCTACTACCTATGCATCATGTCATTTGGTTTGGTATACTTACGACCTACTGTACAGTTGGACGACAAGGATCTTAGAGACTGTGCCAACTGGTTTCTAGAGCTATTTCTCCTTTCTGAGACTACAAAACACAATGTGTGCTATGGAAGAACAGCAGGAGCATTTTCAACACAACATCAGGGGCACCTCTTGTTTTTAATCTTTCACTGATATTGTTCATTGAAATTGATGAATGACTTCCACTTTAGTGATCACTTCCAGTCCATCTCCACTTCTATAAAAACTGGACGACAAAATGGATCTTTGGTGAAGCGAACTGGATTGCGCACAGCCAAGTGGCTGTAATTGAACAACAAGAGCATTTGCTATTGGGTGGAACACATAACCAATATAGTCCTCAAAATCATGGAGGTGTTAAATTGAAATCATTTACACGCCTAAGAGCAAAGCCTGTCTCTTGGTGGAATGAGTAGTTTCCCATTTCAGAAGGGTCAGACAACCAGTGTTGTGAAAATTCAGGTACAGCTCATCTAGAGACCACTCGAAGCCTTTTGAGCAGCAAGAGCTAAATGTCACAGCTTAACCAGAGAGAACAAAAAGAGCCAAGAGCTGCTGATCAAAAACAACGATTTCAGGAAAGCACAAGGCCTTCTAACTAATGGACATATTTAGCAACAGACCACTCATGAAGACATTGCAAGAGAGAACACAAATGACAGTACAATATTTCCACAAGAAACACCTATTGAGAGCCAGAGTTTGGGCTGTTAGTGCCTATCATTAAGCCATGAAGAAGATGAAATACAAAATTGCCTAATAAATGGTGACATCTTTAATCGGCCCAACTCGATATAGGAACTTCATGGTGTACAGGTTACTTCACAGGAATATCTCAGTTTTGAACATGGCATTACATAATATTTAAAGTCTTATGTGCTTCATCCAAGGAAATTCTCTTTGCCTTTAACTTAATTTTGTTTGAGGGTCAAGTCTCCAGTCTGTAGAGAGAACCTACATGATCACTCATTAAGAAACAGAAAATTATAATGTATACGCAAGTAATCATTGTAGTTAATCTCCCATTAGCTTCCTCAGAAATATAGTTCAGTGTACAGAAAATTATAATGTATACGCAAGTAATCATTGTAGTTAATCTCCCATTAGCTTCCTCAGAAATATAGTTCAGTGTACGGTTAACATTTACCTGAACTGGTAATTGGAACCAAGTAATCGTAGCAGTTCCTTCCATTGTGAATGCAAACTTAGACAATAAGTCACAACTGGAATCAGTGGTATAGGACTCATATCTGTGCGAACAGTGTTGCAGTAAGCTGTGGTGCATGCTGTCTAGTGTAGCGGTTACCATCGCTGGATGGTGTGCTGTGGGTGACCGGGTCAAACCTGACCACCAGTAATTATGAAGGTGGTTTGAAAAGTTCTTGGAATGGAATAGAAAAAAGTACTTACATCAGCGAAACTTTTTTTTATTTTTCAGTGTAGTCTCCTTGTAGATTAATGCACTTGGTCCAACGATGCTCCAGTGCCTTGATCCCATCTCGAAAATGAGTTTCCTCCAGGCCTGCAAAATAGTTGTCAAATCTGGCTATCAAGTCTTCGTTTGAAGTGAATCTTCGTCCACCAAAAAAGATTTTCAGTTTTGGGAAGAGATGGAAGTCTGACGGAGCCATACCAGGTGAATAAGGCAACAACTTATTCCTTAGTTTGTGTAATTTGGCTTGGCGACAACACGTGTGTAGGTGCACATTTTCTTGATGGAAGATGACTTTCTTCCTTGTTAAATCTGGCCTTTTTTTGTGAATCTTTTGTTGCAATTTGTCCGGGAGGTTAGCATAGTATTATCAAGAGAGAGTCCCTTTAGTCAGCCATAGTGCCAGTAGTGTCAGTGTCGTCGTAACTGCCGTCTGCTTCACGTCTGCTGTGCAGCGAGCTACCTTAATTTAAGTATTAACTGTATTTTTCTTACTTGTCACTTCTTCTTCCGTGTGTATTTGCTTTTAGGAAGCTTTAATTGTCGGGTGCTATTAATAGTGTTCCATAGATTTCATGTTTGTTTTGAATACAGTCAGAGAGAGTCCCTTTAGTCAGCCATAGTGCCAATAGTGCTAGTGTTTGTTTTCAATACAGTCCAGAGACAGGTAGTGCTATTTTCATTGTTTTCTACAAGAAGTGCCTAGCAACCACAGTTTAGTTAATAAACAGCCGCCTTTAGTGAATTAGCAGTCTAGTTAAAGGTTGATTAACTCTCTTCAGTAAATTGATTCCTTAGGATGGATAAGATGTGTGACTGCTGTGTACGGACGCAGGAGGAGCTGGCCACTGTTCGCGAACAGCTGAGCGTGTTGATGGCCGCGGTCAGCCGTCTTCAGGCTGCTGCCTCGGAGTGTAGCGGCAGTGGGGAGTCTGGTGCGTCGCAAGGTACACCCCAGGTGTTACATGCTTCACCCACTGTCCCTGCTGTCGAGACATCTTCGCGGGTACCACGCGCGGTTGGGCCACCCTCTCCCCAAGGGGAGTGGCGGGTTCAGCGGCGTTTGCGGCGCACGAGGCGGAGGGTCAATGTGGAGGCTGGCCCTGTGGCATCGCCCGATCTGCCTGTGAGTGGACATGTGGCTGCTCCTTCAGCAAGGTCCGAGCAGGCACATGGGGGGAGGGGTTTATTAGTTATTGGGAGCTCCAACGTTAGGCGGGTGATGGAGCCCCTTAGGGAAATAGCGGGAAGGTCGGGGAAGAAGGCCAGTGTTCACTCTGTCTGCTTGCCGGGGGGTCTCATCTGAGATGTGGAGGAGGCTCTGCCGGCGGCGATAGAGAGCACTGGGTGCACCCGACTGCAAATTGTTGCTCATGTCGGCACCAATGGCTCCTGCCGTCTGGGTTCAGAGGTCATCCTCAGTTCGTACAGGCGGTTGGCGGAATTGGTGAAGGCGGAAAGCCTCGCTCGCGGGGTGAAATCAGAGCTAACTATTTGTAGTATCGTTCCCAGAACCGATCGCGGTCCTCTGGTTTGGAGCCGAGTGGAAGGCTTAAACCAGAGGCTTAGACGATTCTGCGGAGATCTGGGGTGCAAATTTCTCGACCTCCACTATCGGGTGGAGAAATGTAGAGTCCCCCTGAATAGGTCAGGCGTGCACTACACGCCGGAAGCGGCTAGAAGGGTAGCGGAGTACGTGTGGAGTGCACATGGGACTTTTTTAGGTTAGAGAATCCCCTCCCTAGGCCCGACAAGACGCCTCCTGAGACGCAGCAAGGTAGGAGTAGGCAAAATGCAACAGGGAATAACAATATTAATGTGCTAATAGTAAACTGCAGGAGCGTCTACAGAAAGGTCCCAGAACTGCTCTCATTAATAAACGTTCACAACGCCCATATAGTACTAGGGACAGAAAGTTGGCTGAAACCAGATGTAAATAGTAATGAAATCCTAAACTCAGATTGGAATGTATACCGCAGAGACAGGCTGGACAGTGAAGGGGGAGGCGTGTTTATAGCAATAAGAATTGCAATAGTATCGAAGGAAATTGACGGAGATCCGAGATTTGAAATGATTTGGGTGAAGATCACGGTTAAAGCAGGCTCAGACATGGTAATTGGACGTCTCTATAGGCCCCCTGGCTCAGCAGCTGTTGTGGCTGAGCACCTGAAGGATAATTTGGAAAATATTTCGAGTAGATTTCCCCACCATGTTATAGTTCTGGGTGGAGATTTTAATTTGCCGGATATAGACTGGGAGACTCAGACGTTCATAACGGGTGGCAGGGACAAAGAATCCAGTGAAATTTTTTTAAGTGCTTTATCTGAAAACTACCTTGAGCAGTTAAACAGAGAACTGACTCGTGGCGATAACATATTAGACCTTCTGGTGACAAACAGACCCGAACTATTTGAAAAAGTTAACGCAGAACAGGGAATTAGCAATCATAAAGCGGTTATGGTATCGATGATTTCAGCCGTAAATAGGAATATTAAAAAGGGTAGGAAGATTTTTCTGTTTAGAAAAAGTGACAAAAAGCAGATTTCAGAGTACCTGTTGGCTCAACACAAAAGTTTTGTCTCAAGTACAGATAGTGTTGAGGATCAGTGGACAAAGTTCAGAACTGTCGTACATAATGCGTTAGATGAGTATGTGCCAAGCAAGATCGTAAGAGATGGAAAAGAGTCACCGTGGTAGAACAACTGAGTTAGAAAACTGCTGCGGAAGCAAAGGGATCTTCACAGCAAACATAAACGTAGCCAAAGCCTTGCAGACAAACAAAAATTACGCAAAGCGAAATGTAGTGTGAGGAGGGCTATGCGAGAGGCGTTCAATGAATTTGAAAGTAAAGTTCTATGTACTGACTTAGCAGAAAATCCTAAGAAATTTTGGTCTTATGTCAAAGAGGTAGGTGGATCAAAACAAAATGTCCAGACACTCTGTGACCAAAATGGTACTGAAACAGAGGATGACAGATTAAAGGCCGAAATACTAAATGTCTTTTTCCAAAGTTGTTTCACAGAGGAAGATTGCACTGTAGTTCCTTCTCTAGATTGTCGCACAGATGACAAAATGGTAAATATCGAAATAGACGACAGAGGGATAGAGAAACAATTAAAATCGCTCAAAAGAGGAAAGGCCTCTGGACCTGATGGGATACCAGTTCAATTTTACATAGAGTACGCGAAGGAACTTGCCCCCCTTCTTGCAGCGGTGTACCATAGGTCTCTAGAAGAGCGTAACATTCCAAAGGATTGGAAAAGGGCACAGGTCATCCCCGTTTTCAAGAAGGGACGTCGAGCAGATGTGCAGAACTATAGACCTATATCTCTAACGTCGATCAGTTGTAGAATTTTGGAACATGTATTGTGTTCGAGTATAATGACTTTTCTGGAGACTAGAAATCTACTCTGTAGGAATCAGCATGGGTTTCGAAAAAGACGGTCATGTGAAACCCAGCTTGCGCTATTCGTCCACGAGACTCAGAGGGCCATAGATACAGGTTCACAGGTAGATGCCGTGTTTCTTGACTTCCGCAAGGCGTTCGATACAGTTCCCCACAGTCGTTTAATGAACAAAGTAAGAGCATATGGACTATCAAACCAATTGTGTGATTGGATTGAGGAGTTCCTAGATAACAGGACGCAGCATGTCAGTCTCAATGGAGAGAAGTCTTCCGAAGTAAGAGTGATTTCAGGTGTGCCGCAGGGGAGTGTCATAGGACCGTTGCTATTCACAATATACATAAATGACCTTGTGGATGACATCGGAAGTTCACTGAGGCTTTTTGTAGATGATGCTGTGGTATATCGAGAGGTTGTAACAATGGAAAATTGCACTGAAATGCAGGAGGATCTGCAGCAAATTGACGCATGGTGCAGGGAATGGCAGTTGAATCTCAATGTAGACAAGTGTAATGTGCTGCGAATACACAGAAAGATAGATCCTTTATCATTTAGCTACAAAATAGCAGGTCAGCAACTGGAAGCAGTTAATACCATAAATTATCTGGGAGTACGCATTAGGAGTGATTTAAAATGGAATGATCATATAATGTTGGTCGTCGGTAAAGCAGATGCCAGACTGAGATTCATTGGAAGAATCCTAAGGAAATGCAATCCGAAAACAAAGGAAGTAGGTTACAGTACGCTTGTTCGCCCACTGCTTGAATACTGCTCAGCAGTGTGGGATCCGTACCAGATAGGGTTGATAGAAGATATAGAGAAGATCCAACGGACAGCAGTGCGCTTCGTTACAGGATCATTTAGTAATCGCGAAAGCGTTACGGAGATGATAGATAAACTCCAGTGGAAGACTCTGCAGGGGAGACGCTCAGTAGCTCAGTACGGGCTTTTGTCAAAGTTTCGAGAACATAACTTCACCGAAGAGTCAAGCAGTATATTGCTCCCTCCTACGTATATCTCGCAAAGAGACCATGAGGATAAAATCAGAGACATTAGAGCCCACACAGAGGCATACCGACAATCCTTCTTTCCACGAACAATACGAGAATGGAATAGAAGGGAGAACCGATAGAGGTACTCAAGGTACCCTCCGCCACACACCGTCAGGTGGCTTGCAGAGTATGGATGTGGATGTAGATGTAGAAGTAATGGTTTGCCCAGTGGGGATATAATCTATAAACAGAATCCCCTCCGCATCCCAGAACACTGATGCCGTGACCTTTCCCGCCAAAGGAATTGTCTTTGCTTTCTTTGGTGGCAGAGAATCAGCATGTTTCCACTGCTTTGACGGTTGTTTTGTCTATAGGGTATAGTAGTGCACCTAAGTTTCATCTGCAGCCATAAACCGATGCAAAAAATCTTGTTTGTTTCTTCTAAAATGGGCCAAAAATTGTTCCAATATGTCAGTTCTCATGCTTCTTTGATCCAGCATCAAGAGCTGTGGCACTCACCTTGCAGATAATTTTTTCATTTCTAATTCTTCAGTTAAAATGTGATACACCCTTTCAGATGACATCTGGCAGGTGTGAGCAACTTTGTGCACTTTCAATCAACGATCCTCCATGACCATTTTGTGCACTTTTGCAATGATTTCTGGGGTAGTGACACACCTTGGCTGACTACTGTGTGCTTCATCGTCTAAGCTCCCCCAACCGAATTTAAATTCATTTTTTCACTTGGCAACAGTTGAACATGAAGGAGCAAAGTCCCCCAGTGTATTCTGAAAATCAGCATGAATGCCCATTGCTTTCATACCTTTCTTTATGAAGTACTGAATCACTGCTCGAATCTCGATTTTTTTCCATCTTCACAAATCACTATGCAGGAACAACAACAGAGCCACGTCATCGCCACAGCTCTCTTCCAAGAGTACTGACGTGGACATGTTTACAGACAACAGTCCAATGAATATTATGTGAACAACTCGTTGTGCTAGCACAGACTTTTCAAACCACCCTCGTATTTGTTGTTCAGTATTTATTATTTCTGGAAGGTTCTTAAAATATCTTATTTTTGTATATCCTGGAATATTCAGAGGTTGTATAAATACGAGAATTCTGGACTATTCGAAGTTTGTATAAATACCAGAATTCTGGAATATTCTGTGTTTGTCTAAATAGCATTCTCCGTCAGGAGGACAGTTATGGCTGTATACTGGTGTTCATTTAAATGTCCTTTCAGTACTAAGTATTGTATTTCATTAACGACATTTCTTTGAGATTTGGACATGTGTTTGGTTACAATGTGGCAGTATCTTAGAGGGGTCTATTTCGCTACTCATTCTGTGTATACCACTATACCACTACTTTGAGATACCAAATCATGCTGTAGTTGCAGGAATGAGACTTAACCTTCCTTACTGAATGGTATTTTAGGCAAACAGTCTGGAATTAGCTCACAGAAAAATTACTTCAAGAGTATATTGTTCTTCATGGACAATATTATGAAAAGGAAGTTGCTACTCACCGTATAGTGGAGACGCTGAATTGCAGATTGGCACAACAAAAAGAATGTTACAAATAAAAGAATGTTACAAATAAAGGTTTCGGCCCCTAAGGCCTTCATCAAAAATAGGCTGGTGCTGCTGCTCACAGTGTGGCAACGATTGCCTTAGACTGCAGTCGTGTGTGTGTGTGTGTGTGTGTGTGTGTGTGTGTGTGTGTGTGTCACAGCATCTCCGCTGTATGGTGAATAGCAACTTTCCTTTTTGCAATATTGTTACATTCCATCTTGGATTTTCCATTGTTTGCTCTTCAGGGATGCATTTTAAAATTCATCTTGTTTGCTACAATTCTAAACAGTGTATCACCCTCTGACAAAACTCCTGTGCACCCCTCCCTGTCTGTGGATGGCTTTTCAATTTATTACTTGTCGTATTTTTTACATCATCATCTTGTCAACTACAGTTGATATAAAAAAATAACTACAGTAATAGGCAAAGAAACCAGCCTTTAAAATTTCATCTGAAAGCAAATTCATGCATGTCTATTTTAACCACCATCTTAGATTTAATCTGTCACAGTTATAGCTAAGAGACGTTCTGAATTTTAAGTAATCAACAAGTTTTTGGCCTTATATTCAAAGAGAAATTAACATGGTGCCTCATCCGAAGGGACTGAAGGAAAGATCCTTTGATATTCAAAAAATTTTGAGATTTGAGAATAGAAACAGTTAGGGACAGACAGGTCATGCTAACTCCAATTTTACAGGAGCTTCATTCAACCTTGGTTAGATTTCAGCTGCATTATATGGGAACAACATATTCCCCTTACCATAAAATGCTGCTCTCTGTGCAGCATGCCGCATGACGTGGCAAATTGGTAAGGCACTTGGATCATACTCAGTATAGCAGAGATTCAAATTCTAATCTTGCCATCAAGATTTAGGTTTTCCTTTGTTTTTGATAGTTACTTAAGGAAAACTTTTTGAAAAGGTTGCAGCTGATTTCAGTACAGAAGGTGGATGCACTATGGGGTGAGAGAAGAAAGGATGGTCTGGAGAATTACGTGCCTAGTAAGTGGATTAAAGACAGAAAAGACCCACCGTGGTTTAATAATGAGATTCGGACACTGCTTATGAAACAGAGGCTGTTGCACTCTCAATTCAAAAGAGAAAGCACAAAACACAACAAGCAAAAGTTAGTAGAGATTCATGCATTTGTGGAAAGATACATGTGTGAAGCATACGACTACCACCACTGCTGTTCCTTAGTAAAAGGTCTGGCAGAGAACCTGAGCAAATTCTAGTCCTATGTAAAATTGCAAAGTGGGTCTAAGGCTTCTACCCAGTCATGTGTTGACCAGTTTGGTGTGGCAGTTGAAGATAGCAAAACCAAAGCCAAAGTTTTAAATTTCACATTCAAGAAATTGTTCACGCAGGATAATCATACAAACATACTGTCATTTGACCATTGAACAGACTCCCTTATGGACAACATAGTAATAAGCACCCTTGGGATAGAGAACAACTGAAGGAGTTGAAAACAAATAAGTCACCAGGTTCAGATGGAATCCCAGTTCGATTTTTCAAAGATTATTCTACGGAAGTTGCCCCCCCTCCCCCGTGGAGTTTGCACATCTATCGTGAATCTGTTGCCTAGAGCAAAGTCCCAAGAAACTGGAAAAAAAAGCGCAGGTGACTCCTGTGTGTAAGTAAGGCAAAAGAACGGACCTGTAAAATTGCAGACCAATACCCCTAACATCATTTTGCTGCAGTATCATTGATCATATTCTCAGTTTGAATGTAATAAGTTTTCTTGAGACTAAGAATCTTATGTCCACAGATCAGCATGGTTTTGGAAAGCATCGCTCATGCAAAACTCAGCTTGCCCTTTTCTCACATGATATACTGCAAACTAAGGGTGAAGGGCAACAGGCAGATTCCACATTTATAGATTTCTGAAAAGCATTTGCCACATTGCAGGCTGTTAAAAGAAGGTATGAGTGTATGGAATAGGTTCACAGATATGGGAGTGCCTTGAAGACTTCTTAAGTTACAGAACCATCTGCGTTGACGTCGACAGTGAGTGTTCATCAGAGACGAGGGTATTGTCAGGAGTGCCCGAGGGAATTGTGATAGGACCGCTATTATTCTCTGATACAGCATTGGTAGTGTCCTGCTGGACACACTCACGTCATTTAAATATCTGTGCATGGCATTGCAAGTGATATGAAATGGAACAAGCATGTGAGGATTGTGGTAGAAAAGGTGAATGGTTGACTTCAGTTTATTAGGAGAATTTTAGGATAGTGTGGTTCATCTGTAAAGAAGACTGCATGTAGGACCCTAGTGCAATGTATTTTTGAATACTGCTTGAGTGTTTGGTATCCATACCACATCGTATTAATGGAAGACATTGAAGCAATTCAGAGGGGGACTGCTAGGCTCAAACAACATGCAACTGTCACAGAGATGCTTCTGGAACTGAAATGGGAATCCCTGGAGGAATGGCAACATTCTTTTCGAGGAACACTATTGAGAAGATTTAGAGAACTAGCATGTAAAGCTGACTGCAGAACAGTTCTCTTGTCTCCAACATACATTATGTATAAGTACAGTGAAGATAAGATACGAGAAATTAGGGCTTATATGGAGGAATACAGATAATCATTTTTCCTCATACTATTTGTGAGGGGAACAGTAAAGGAGTATCCTCTGCTACGCGCTGTTAGGTGGGTTGTGTAGTATCAATGTAGATGTAGATTAAGGTGAAAGGAATGTTATAGGTTGCTAAGCAGGCATTGGAGGTAGTTTGGTCTCATGGAATTTGTTACTCACTGCAAGACTTTTGTGTAGAGAAATAAAAAGCTGGCAGAAATGTCATTTTACATAGATGATCAAGATGAAAATTGTTTTGATGTTATGTATAACTGCTCATTCATCCATCGCGAAACTAACATTATCAAGAGGGGTTGTAGAGCAAGATGAGGAGGTAGTGTTGAGAAGAGAAATTCGTAGCTGCTCACTAAATGATGGTCGTGTAAGACTGTAAAGGGGCATGGGATGGAGGTATGAGCTGGGTGACACAAGGATTGATACGGGTTTTAGCTCAAACTAATATAGATTTTGTTTCATTTCTGGTCAGTGTAGTGGATGACAAAGAATTGTTTCTGCTTTTAAGAGCTTAGTGAAAGAGTGTACTTCATTGATTAGTGTCATGTTTGGATAAGATTGCAACACCTAAATAATCTGTTACACACATCTGTGTTGTGTGTGTGTGTGTGTGTGTGTGTGTGTGTGTGTGTGTGTGTGTGTGTGTGTGTGTGTGTGTGTGTGTGTACCTGTGCATGCTGTGGGGAATGCAACTGTGAATTTATCAGGTGGTACGGTTTGGCTAATTGTGGTCTGACACTATGAATGATTGATGAAGGGGTTGATATTGTTCTCTGGCCTGCAGTTGTATTGCCAGGTAGTGGTATTCTGATTGACAGGGTCAGTGAGACTCTTTCGTAGTGTTCAGAATGTTGCTTTATTGTAGAAGGGTAAGAGATTCAGTGTGGGACATTGGTTATTGTAATACCTGAGATAACATAAAAAGTTTTTTCATGGCAGGAGCAAAGTTGGTTTATGGATACCTGTGCCATAGTTAATTAAAGGGTGTACGTGTTTAAGGGCGATTGTCAATTATGAATTGTTCTGTTATTCTTGCCACAATATCCATATTCTATAATTGTAGCCTCTCTTATCAAATTACAGTTATCAAAGTATAATTAATTATTGCTTATGTAGTAATTACTAATTATGTCATTAATATCCTGTGAAAAAGTATTTATATTACAATTGTGTCTTCTTTGCAGATGATGTTGGTGACCAGCTTTGTGAACGTGTTTTGTCTGTATTATTTGAAGTTTGGTTACTGGCCTGTGTACGATGTTTCCCATCCCCACCATTGTGGAAAACATTGCGTGAGACGTGCATGAATTGGCGGCATCGTGTGGCTCTTGTGGAGCAATGGAACCGTGTTAACATTTTGTTAACTGCTCGTCTGTTGGAGTTCATGTATGGTCCATCCTTTCCAGAAA
Source organism: Schistocerca americana (assembly GCF_021461395.2). Lineage (NCBI taxonomy): Eukaryota > Metazoa > Arthropoda > Insecta > Orthoptera > Acrididae > Schistocerca > Schistocerca americana. Next base: position 9,794,995 of record NC_060124.1, on the reverse strand, counting down.
TTAAGATACGTAAGTATGAAGGAAATTGGAGTACTGAAATAATAGATGTAAAATATATTACAGTATGTTACATGTTTTCAACTTTGGAAAAAATTACATGGGGGTTAACATTCAGATGTCAAAACTCTGATGTTAAATGTACAGCTAACATTGTGGAAGAAATGACTTTGTGACCTAGTAGATAGGAAGTCTGCTAGCAAAAGACAGTGATCTGAATTTGTGTCATAGTGTAACACGCTCTGATATGAAACTCTTTGGTAAAGTACCCGGAGAAACCAAATATTTTGACAGGTAGCAAAAATGGACTTAAATACAGACCTAAATCAGCTGTTCCCAACAAATTGCCCTGTGCAATAAACTGAGTGATGTAGTCCAGTGGTTGAGGCCCTGAACTCCCTTGTATTCAGAAAAAGCAGGATTTGAATGTCTGCTTGCCCATTGTTTTTAGGTTTTCTGAAGTTTCCTAACTCACTTCAAGTGATTTCCATCATTGAGATTCACAACTGAGTCCCTCCATGGTTCATTCTTAGCTAAGTACTCCGTCTTTAATGAACTCATGTACCATGACATTAAATTCTAACATAATTTTCTTTTTGTGTACCATAGATTTGTTACTGAAGAGAAATAAGTAGTCAGTTACATAGATAAGGATTATGTTAAAGAAATGTAACAAGAAAACCAAAAACTTAATTTAGAAGCAATTTTTAATTGACATTCAACATACATAATGTTGGAAACACAAAAATTGAATCATCATTGTAAACACAGAACAACTTATTGATAATTTTTCTGAGTGTGGTATATCTTCAAGCAAGGCTCCATACACAGCCTTGTGAAAACAGTTACAAAATTGCTGACATGACAGGTACATGTGTGTGGATGAGACTTGAGAACACACAAAATCTGACTCCCGATGTTTCAGAGCGACAGAAAAAGATTTAACATGAAAATAGTGACTTCCAATGTACAGAGAAACTAGAAATTGTAGCTAGCATGATAATAGTGTGCCACATGGAATGCTAAGGAAGGAGCCAAACATACAAGTGTGCAGCTGCAGGGTTAATGTACCTCTCACCTTTGGCAGTGTCATTTGTAAATCAATCAGCACTGTTGTTTGGATTCCGTAATAGATTAGGTGCTATACCTCCCACACTGGAGGATGCCAAGGGAAAACTACATCAATAAGAGATCTCTTTGTAATGATTTCTGTGTTCAAGCCAATCTTTGGCTTGGGTTTGTATATAATGGACTAACACAGTCCAACTTAGTATTGGAATGAACTGTACCAGCACTACGTAGCAATGATAAATATGAGCCTGTCTGTTCTAGTTTTGTAGAAGTTTTATGTTGTCCAGATTGAATAAGAGTGAATGGTGTATATGTCTGCTTGACGTGTAGGATGCAGTCCATCATGAGGGAATTAGGTTGGCCACTGAGGCATTTTGAATGAGCTTGATTCCAAGCCTCTTCACTGAAGCTGGTGACCCACCACTTCAAATCAAATGATGAGCATACAAAATGTAGTCTGTATGTCGGGTACCTGCATACTATAATTTTGTTTGTCCTCCCATTGAGCAACATTTAAATAGTCGTCAGTGAGCAAGAGGGCATTTGGGATCCAAGTAAAGAACTAGCTTTTGAAAATGGATGTGCCAAATATTAAGATTTTAGTCTACGTGTGGAGTAAATCTCACCTTGCCTTCTTCAGAGTTTAAATTTTACTAATTGTAGAAAATAAAGTGTTCAGAATCTTATTTTGAGATACTTGTTTGGCTATATTTTAACTGAACATCAGAATTTCAAGCTTGTGTATACAGGTCAATCAAAACAGGAATAATTTCTCAGCTGCTCAGTAGTTTCTGTAATTGTGTCTTCAGGATTTGCATACCAGGATGTTGAGGTATGCTGTGCTGAGGTGTGCACAACTCTTGAAAAACATTGGAGCAGATGAGGTGAGACCATGGAACAATATTTCTCATCTGATCTGATACGTTTAGTGCTCTTCAGACACATCAACAAATGATACATAATATTCTGGTCACTTTTCTCTCATTATGACACCATGGGAATGCGGTGATATTCTGCTGAACATTGATCACACTGGAATGAAGAGAAATGAATGATGTAGCAGCCAAGGCGACCAATAAGGGGGGCTGAGTTGAACAATATGGCGTTCTGTTACAGGCTGTAAACTCACTGTCGAGTCAGAAGGCCATACATTAGTAGTAGGAGCAATAGCTGGTGGTGAAGGACAACAAATTATTCATGGCTGTTTTCATTGTGGTTACAGACATGGGATGAGGTTTCACTCATGCTTCTTTTGTGGGATATAGCACTCTCAGGCATACGAAAAGAGCCGCGAAATATCTGTTAATAATGCCGTGCTTTGAATTTCTTTATCATCATTACCTTTTAACAAAGCAAAATATATATATTGAGATCTTATTGTTCTGTATCTGGCCTACAATTAAAGGGACGTTTTTTCGTTACTGTAACTCATTCTAAAAATCAACATATCTTCCCTACTTTATAGTTATTGAAAATTGAAATTACTTGGTTATGAACACTGATGTTACAGTTCGTATGATCGTTCAACAACAAAATTTTGCAGTGGATTTTGTTTCTCGGTAAAACACCATTCAATACCACGACTAGCACAAGAACATGAGACTATTAAAAAAATACGTTTTCACTATAAAGTTTGCCAGACCAGAACGGAGCACAGCAAGATTCCTATTAGATTTTGACGGTACATTAACTTATTTGTACTGTGAGTTATATACTATCAGCAGCCCGCGTCAACCTGCAACACATCATAAAATCTGTTGATCTGCACTGCAAGTCTGGAAGCTAAAAGAAATAATATTATTTTACTGTTACTTTACCGCTTCCTTGCGGTATGATAGACTATATTGGAAGTTGTTTGAATACGCCGCGGCAGCGGCTCTTTCGTTCGCCACGCAGCTCAGCACCACAGATAATATTTATATAACTGAAAAATGTCTCAACTGGATGGGATAATAGGCAAGCAAGCTTTAACAATTAATAATGCAAGTTTTCATTTACATAATTCTATTAAAACATTTAAATATTTCAATTGTTACACACCTTTATGAATTCACACGTAATGGCGTACATCTCTTAGTCTTGACAAAAGAATGCTACACTAGCGTTTGCTACTACGACACAGGATATCTTACTCGCTCGACTCCCAGATGAAGAAGACAAAGAAATTGATATTCGTCACGTATTATATACTAGTTACTTATTTTAATCTTTGTTCGACATTTATCGTCTGTGGCGGTTTCATTACTCGCCGACGCCGATATTCTCAAAAATAAATAATAAAAAAAAATACATAATTTTATACAATAACACAATATGATACATATAATTTTTTCGTTACTACATAATATGTTGTTTTTGTTTCTTACTAGACGTTACATGATCAACCAGTTACAAATTTTGCTATACTGTTTTTAATTATAATTTGTCTAATAATCCAAAGTTTTGAAACTTTTATGGTATTGGATTATAGGGATTAAAGATCTTTCAATTGTTGTTCAAATTTTGTAGTTGTTTCTCTCTCAACTGCACTTGTCCCATAGCAGTAATGTGCAAATGCAAAAGACCCAGCTATTGTGTGCCAAATCAAACATATTGTCACCTCTTTGAAACAGACACAACCAGTTTTTTTTTTTTCCACCCTTGTCCTAGCCAAGCTTGTGGTCCATCTCTAATGTCAATGTGATGTTTACCCCAGTCTTCCTTCATTGTGCATGTAAAGTTGAGGTATGAATTGGTAAGATTGATAACAAATGTAATAAACATATAAAAGATGGAAAGAAAGAAATTCTCAGCTCCAGTTTCAGTGAGCTTAATGCAGTTAGTGCGATGAGATTGCTCTCCACTTCCCTATTTTAGTGCACCAAGTACGTTGTCCTGTGCAGGAGCATTACTTCTTAGCACTTCCCATCTAGTAAAAACTTGCTCTAAATATTCAGAAACGTAAAATTTTGCACTTCATAAAAACTAAAAAATGTGGTATCCCATGACTATAATATTAATGAGTCACCGTTGGAATCAGCCAACTCATGCAAATACTCATGTGTAACACACTATATGGCTATGAAATGTAATGATCACATAGGATCAGTTGTGGATGAAGCTGATGGTAGACTTCGGTTTATTGGTAGAATACCTGGGAAGTGCAATCAGTCTACAAGAGAGTTTGCTTACACATCACTCGTGTGAACCATCCTAGAATATTGCTCAAATTCATGGGACCCGTACCAGATAGGACTAAGAGGGGACATTGCACATATACAGAGAAGGGTGGCATGAATGGTCACAGGTTTTTTTAATCCATTTTTAGGTGTCACAGAGATGCTGAAGGAACTGGAATGGCAGACTCTTGGAGACAGATGTAAACTATCCCAAGAAAGTCTATTAATAAAGTTTCAAGAACCAGCTTTAAATGATTATTCTGAGGGTATACTACAACCACCTACATATCACCCACTCAGGGATAGAAAGGATAAGATTAGAATAATTGTTGCCTGCACAGAGGCATTCATTCTTCCTACACTCTATACGTAAATGGAACAGGAAGAAACCCTAATAACTGGTGCAATGGGACATAGCTTCTGCCGTGCACCTCACGGTGGGTTACAGAGTATAGATGTAGATAGAGACAGTGTTGTGTAGTAAGAGCCACTTACTATTTTACCATTTTACAGGCGGTTGGATGATGTTACTCTGCATTCCAATACAGTTCATGAATAGAAGACAATTTTCATAGCATTCTTCACTTTTTCACCTCTGCCATTTCACTGTTCTTCGGCCTCTGGTGTAATGGTGGATCTACATTTTATGTAGTCACATAACATCACCAGAACTTGAAGTGATGGAAACATGCCAGTTTCATATGACACCTGTTTGAAAATTTAAACAGAACCGTTTCAAAATCACGCCAAGTATAGTTGTGCCCTAGCAAAATTTCCCAAAATTTCATCATAATTTACCAGACGTATCATTCCACCTTTACAAACAGAATCCAGGGAGTAATTTTATCAAATCCAAATGGGCACAGAAAAGGAAGTTGTTAGTGTAAGAATACAATTACATTTGAGTCTTCAAAGAATGAACCCACTTTCATTGCATCCAAATATGCCAAGTGTTTAACTGGTGTGCTGTAGGTAAATATTTTTGCTTTATTTATGGTCTGTAAAAACAGGTAGATTAAGTGCTGCACAGAATCATAAATTAAGTTAAATTACACCACCAAAGGAGATATTATGTAACTTTATTAACCAAATATGATGTAATTTAGAGATTGCCACCATTAATAATATTTAAATGTTATTGTTCTGTTTAACAGCGGAGGAGGATGCTCAGTTGATACCAGCAAATGCCAGTAGAGATTGCATAGCACAGAGTTGGTTTCGATTTCTACACTGCCTTGGAAACCCAGTGAACCTTTGTCGTCCCTCAGTTGTAAGTCAGACCCAGAAGTTCCTGCAGTTTGCAATAATTAGTGAAACTGTCATCGATCCTAGCCAGCATCCATGTCTTTCAGCACTGCCACTAATCTTTCTAAAAGCAATAAAAGGGATTGCAGGACTAGTTGATGCTTTCTTGGGTAAGTACACGTGACAGCTGGTTTGTGATGGATAACGGCATGAAAATTTCTGTGTGTGTGTGTGTGTGTGTGTGTGTGTGTGTGTGTGTGTGTGTGTCTTTTTTTCTTTTTTTTTAAATGACAGTGTTAGTATGTCAGAACTGTTACATAAAGAGCATGCACAGTTTCATTAATGGGATCATTAACAAGAAGTGTTACAACAGTTTAAACTATATGACTAATTATCCATCTCTGCTATATGGTATGTTAATTATACTGCTACTACTAGTACTACTAGGTGTATTTGTAATTTTCTAATTTATCAAATGTGTTGTAATTGGTAATTCATTCATGATACTCTTTTGGCTTAGTAAGTTCCTTATGGGAAAGAACTATCTGCGGTTACTTGTGTATGGACCCATTTAGGTGCATTCAGGATAACCTTTGTTGTTTGGATGAGAATATTCTAGTTTTGGGTTTGCTAGAAATACGTTGCAACTGGGTATAAAAAATTTGTCAACTTTGATGGCCATTGTATCATTCATTGTCGAACTCAAAGAATTGACCACCAAAAGTGTTATGTGCCTTTTAGGTATGCCCACTCAGAGTAATAGAACAGTTTTTTTACCATAGCAGTAAATAATTAGGATGACATCTAGCTAGCTCCATAAATAGCATAGGTAAGAGCTATCTATTCTCCAGTAGCTTGTAGTTGTAAAACCAGATATTCAAGAAGTGCAAGGGTAGAGTGATGTGTCAGTGATTAGGCTTTGAAAAGTCCAATCATATCTGAAACATTGAGAGACCACACGTTGTGCTTCACTGCTTTCATCACTACAAAAACTTAGTTACTGATTCTTCAATTATCTTTGGTTGTGATGCCCTTTGACTCACAACCATTTCATAGTTTTGTGTCAGGTGGTTTAAATTTGGCCAGTGACTCGCTGTGAAGGTGGCTGTAAGTTGATCAACTGAAATACTGGAAGGAGAAATAATACTACCATGGGTGCAAGCCTGAAAGATGATTGAATAACCTGTTAAGTATCTGTTACTTGTGTCAACTACTTGGTGGTATTATTAAGTCCCAATCAGTAAAGAGGGTGTGAATGGGTGGACACATGAAAAACCAACAACAAAGAAATCTGTGTGTGAGTTAAGGTTGCAAACTCACTGCCACAATGATTTTATTATTCATAACTATTCTCAACAGTCCTAGAAGGTGTTTCAGATCCTTCACATGGGAAACTGAAGAACAATATATTTTTTTTAATTACCCTGAACCATCTTAATTTTTCTGATGACATTGTGCCGTTTATCTCTAAAGCAATTATAGTACAACAATAAATGTATGAAACTTAAAAGAGTAAGTTTGAAAGAAGGCCTGAAAATCAATCACAGTATGACTAAAATAATGTATAATCAACATTTTAAGAAGACAAAGTAAAGACTAACTATGAGATCTTAGAACTAGTTCATCATGTTAGGTATTTAGGTTGTTTGGAGGTAACAACTGGATGAACAGCAGTAGAAGTAAACAGAAGAATAAAAACGGGATGGATTGCTTCAGGTAAACTAAATAGGGCTTTCAAAATTAAGCTGGTGATTAATCTGAAAAAATAAAGTTAACAAACATTGCCTAGTACAAGTTTTGACATATGTCTTTTAATACAAAAACCAATCAAAAGCAGAGGGTTGCTCAAAAACAATGAAGATATACATAGTGAGAATTACTAGAGGGATAGAAAACTGACAGAGTCACCAGGAAGCCCACTGGAATGGAGAACATAATCGTATCTGTTATGAAAACGAGGTAGAAGTGGACTGGACGTGTGGACTGGTGAAAAGATGGTAGATGAGAACAGAACATTACTTGCTCCACTCCAGAAAATAAGCAGATGCCCATACAATGACCGAACAAAAGGTGGATAGGCATAATTAACAACTTATTGGCGTATAACAATTGCCTGGCTTCCAGGGAAAAGTCTGAAAGCAGTGCTCATCAAGTAGTGAATCAAATGATGTTGTTGTTGTTGTTGTTGTTGTTGTTGTTGGTGGTGGTGGTGGTGGTGATTAGGATGGTGGTTGTGATGAAAATGACCTAAGAACATTTATCCTCTGAGAAATTGTCGCCCTTTTAGACCAAAAACTAACATGATTGCAGAATATGTCATTATAATACAGCTGCACAACACTTTTGTCTTTAATCAGACTGTTATTTTCTTGTGCAGAGATATCATGAAAATGAACACTACTAGATTGATATAGGAACAGATTATGTAACCAAAGTACAAGATGAACGAAAAGGGGGAAAATAAAGTGGATGATTCAGTCTGGTATTTAATATCCAAGATTCTAGTGAACTTGAAGATTAGGTTCATTTATCTTAAATTAAGACCATTTATACTTACCACAATGTGCTGCTTTGCATATAAGAATTTTGGCCATGTGAAACTGCTGTCCAAGTGAAAGACATCTTCAGGAGAATTTGGCATAGCCACTCAAATAAAGAAACATGAAAGATGACTAAGTCCCTGGGTTATTCAGTGACTTATTGTGTCTCCAATAGTAAGTGTGACAAGCATACCTAGAAGAAAGTAAATTAGTAAATTAGCCAGTGAGTATAATCCATATGCGAAACAAAGAAGCCATTTTAAATCCCATCACACACAGTCTCCTTCATTTCAGCACTCATAAAGTTTTCCCAGAAAGCCAATACCATGTCATAGCTGCAGGAAAATCAGGTTAGCATAAATACCTTTTTTTGCAAGAATACATGTGAAAACATATATCAATATGTACCATCTCTCCCAAACACCTAACACAGGCTAATAACATCAAAAATTATCATACCTTCAAACACTAGTTTCAAGTGCTGAGTTTCATGATTCTGCTTGGCTGATAAGGATTACAAAGTGTGCATCAGGTAAATGTGCAGTGTACACCTCTCCACAGAGTGATAAGTTAATTCTCTTTCTTTGACTCGGTAATAAACAAGTCAACTGCCTGACATGTGCATAAATTTAGAGACACCAAAAATTGGAAAATCCACGATGGAATGTGACAATATTATGAAAAGGAAAGCTGCTAATCACCATATAGGGGAGATGCTGAGTTACAGATAGGCACAACAACAAAAAGACTATCACAAATAAGCTTTCAGGCAGCAAGACCTTCAACAAAAACACACGACACAAAACACACACACACACACACACACACACACACACACACACACACACAAAACTGCAGTCTCTGGCAACTGAAGCCCCACTGCAAGCAGCAGCACCAGTGCATCATGGGAGTGGTGACTGGGTGGGGGTAAGGAGGAGGCTGCACACACACACAAAACTGCAGTCTCTGGCACCTGAAGCCCCACTGCAAGCAGCAGCACCAGTGCATCATGGGAGTGGTGACTGTGTGGGGGTAAGGAGGAGGCTGGGGCAGGGATACTAGAGTAGGGGTGGGGGACATTGAAGTACTGCTGGGGAGTGCGCAGGGGCGAGATGGACAGAGGGTAGGGCAGCTGTTTGCAGTCAGAAGATTAGACAGACGGCAGGGGAGAGGTGGGGGTGGGGGTAGCGGAAAAGGAGAGGAGTAAGAAGACTGGGTATGATGGTGGAATGAGGGATATGTGGTGCTGAATGGGGACAGGGAAGGGGCTGGATGAGTGAGGACTATGGCTAATGAAGGTTGAAGCCAGGAGGGTTACAGGAATGTAGGTTATATTGTATGGAAAGTTCTCACCTGCTCAATTCAGAGAAGCTGTTGTTGGTGGGCAGGATCCATGTGAAGCAGTCATTGAAATGAAGGGTGTCGTGTTGGGCAGTGTGCTCAACAATAAGGTGGTCCAATTGTTTCCTGGCCACAGTTTGTCAGTGGCCGTTCAACTGGACAGACAGATTGTGGGTTGTCATGCCCACATAGAATGCAGCACATTGGTTGCAGCTAATCTTGTAGATCACATGACTGGTTTTGCAGGTAGCCCTGCCTGTGATGGGATAAGTGATGTGTGTGACCAGATTGAAGTATGTGGTGGTGGGAGGATGTATGGGACAGGTGTTGCAGCTAGATCTATTACAGGGATATGAGCCATGAGGTAAGGGTTGGAAGCAGAGATTGTGTAGGGATGGACAAGTATATTGTGTAGGTTTGGTGAATGGCAGAATACCACTGTGGGAGGGATGGGAAGGTTAGTGGGGAGGACATTTCTGATTTCAGGGCATGACAAGAGATAGTCAAAACCCTGGCAGAGAATGTAATTTTGTTGCTTCAGTCCGGGGTGGTACTGAGCTACGAGGGGAATGCTCCTCTGTGGCCATATTGTGAGACTTTGGGAGTTGGTGGGTGACTGCAAAGATAAGGCATGGATTATTTGTTTTTGTACAAGGTTGGGAAGATAAATACTGTCTGTGAAGGCTTCAGTGAGACCCTCGATATATTTCGAGAGGGACTGCTTGTCACTGCAGGTGTGATGACCACGGGTGGAAGGGAATTCTTGGTATGGAACAGGTGGCAGCTGCCGAAGTGGAGGTATTGCTGGTGGTTAGGGTGTTTGATATGGACATAGATACTGATGTTGCCATCTTTGAGTGTGGCGGTCAACATCTAGGAAGGTGGCTTGTTGGGTTGAGTAGGACCAGGTGAAATAAATGGGGGAGAAGCTGTTGAGGTTCTGGAGTCATGTGGATAGGGTGTCCTCACCCTTGATCCAGATTGCAAAGATGTCATCAGTGAATCTGAACCAGCTGAGGGGCTTGGGATTCTGGATGTTTAGGAATGATTCTGGTAGATGACTTATGAGTAGGTTAGCATAGGATGATGACATGCAGGTGCCCATAGCCGTACCCCAAATTTGTTTGTAGGTAATGCCTGCAAAGGAGAAGTTATTCTGGGTGTGGATATAGTTGCTTAAGTTGCTTATGGTGACTAGGAAGGAGGTTATTGGTTTGGAATCTGTCAGCGGTTGGAAAAGGTAGTGTTCAATTGTGGTAAGGCCATGGGCATTAGGGATGTTGGTGTAAAGGGAGGTAGGATCAGTAGTGATGAGCAGGGCACTGTTTGGTAATGCGACAGGAACAGTGGAGAGCCTCTGGATGAAATGGTTGGTGTATTTTATATAGGGGGGCATCCTGGGTAGTTGGGTTTATGGACTTTAAGAACCATGTAGAAGGTAGGAGTGCTGGGAGTGGTAGGGGTGAGCAGTGAGATTGATTCCAGGGAGAGGTTCTGGGATGGGCCTAAGGATTTGAGAAGTGACTGGAGATCTTGCTGGATTTCTGAAATGGGGTCATTGTGGCAAGGTTTGTTGGTGGATGTATCTGACATCTGGCAGAGTTCTTCTGCCAGGTGATCCTTGTGGTTCAAAACAATAGTGGTGGGACCTTTGTCCGCAGGTAGGCTTATGAGGTTGGGATTAGTTTTTAGATGGTGGACTGCAGTTCTTTCTGTGGATGTAAGGGTAGTTTGCATGTTGAGGGATTTGGGGATTAATGATGAGGCAAGGTTTGAGGTTAAGAAATTCTGGAAAGTTAACAGGGGGTGATTGGGGGGCAGTGGGGGTGGACCACAGTTGGATGGCAGAGTGAACTGAGTCAGGCAGGGTTCAACATTGGTCTTTGCTTGAGTCTGATTATTAGCGTTGGTGACAAAAAAGTGTTTCCACTGTAGGGACCGGGAGAAGGAGAGAAGATCTTTAACAAGTCCTGTGTGATTGCATTTGGGAATGGGGCAAAAGTTGAGGTCTTTAGCAAGGACTGATATTTCTGTGGGGCTAAGGCTTGTGGAGGAAAGGTTCACGACTTTGTTTCGGTTCTGGATTCTGTGTGGTGGTGGGAGTGACTTTTGGAGATAGGGTAAATGTAGTAGGTCTGCGAGACAGGGTTTCTCAGCTATGAGGGGATGTGGAGGAGGTTGTTGTAGAAATGGTGGAAGTGGTACTCCAAGGCGGGAGCTGGGTGGAGAGTTTTTTGAGGTGGAGTTGTGCATGTTTTTCTAGTTCCTGAAAGGCAAGCGTTTCAGTGTGTGTTATGGGTTCCAGGAATTTGGGCTTACATAACAGAAGAATTTTGCGGATGGAGAAAAGGTATTGCAAGGAGGTTTGGGCTTTGTTGATATGGTTTTGCGGGACAGTATTTCTGAGGGGTAAGGATTGATGGAATATGAAGAGATGGAGGTCAATGTGGAAGGAGGGGTGGCAGCTGGAGATGGGTAATTTGATGTTAAGGCCATTTTGGAGGATTCCATGAGCCAAGCAACAATGCAGCAGTATATGGGACTGGGTTTTGGCTAGGGTTTAGGCAGCTTTTCTGTATTGATGCAGATGGAAGGAGTAAGGATTCATGGTTGTGGAAAAAATGCGTAAAATTACATAAATAACCATAGAATTACGTCTGAAAAAATTCACAAAAATACACCCAAATACGGGAGAAAAATCACGAGAAGGATGAAACGGATGCAAAAGGGGGAAACAAGATGAAATCTGAGGGAGTCAATGATAGGGTAATACGAAAACTCACTAAAATTGGTGTGAAGTCACAACAAAATCAAAGAAAATATATAAACAATAAGAAAAATATATTACTATGGGTAGCAGACCTGATGGTGGATAAGTGTGAAAAAGCGGGACGGCAAATGTGACTGGATGAGGTGAAATTAGTGGGTGCGCACTGGGGTATAACAGAGAAAGAGTGGGAGTGGGGAGCGGTTTGTAGGATCCGGGGTAGGGCTATGGGTACCCGCATGGCATCATCCTATGCCAACCTATTCATGGGCCAACTAGAGGAATCATTCCTATACACATAGTATCCTAATCCCCTCACCTGCTTCAGATTTATTGATGACATTTTTGCGATCTAGATCAACGATGAGGACACCTTATCTGCATTCGACCGGAACATCATCATCTTCTCCTCCATTTACTTCACTTGGTCCTACTCAAACAAACAAGCCACCTTCCTAGATGTTGACCTCCACCTCAAACCTACTGACCACCAGCAATACCTCCAGTTCACCATCTGCCACCTGTTCCATACCAAGCATTCCCTTCCATACAGCCAAGCCACCCGTGGTCGTCACATCTACAGTGACAAGTGAAATATACTGAGTCTCACTGAGGCCTTTACAGACTGTAATTATTGCCCCAACCTTGTAGAAAACAAATCTTTCATGCCTTATCTTTCCAGTCACCCATGACCTCCCCAATGTCTCCCATCCAGTCACAGAGGAGCATTCCCCTCATAACTCAGTACCACCCAGGACTGGAGCAACAGAATTATATTCTCTGCTGGGGTTTCAACTACCTCTCATCATGCCCTGAAATGACAAATGTTCTCCCCACAATCCTTCCCACCCATCCCACAGGGTTATTCTGCTGTCCACCAAACCTACACAATATACTTGTCCATCCCTACACAACCTTTGCTCCCAACCCCTTACCTCATGGCTCATATCCCTGTAATAAAGCTAGATGCAACACCTGTCCCATACATCCTCCCACAATCACCTACTCCAATTCGGTCACAGTCATCATCTATCCCATGAAAGACAGGGCTACCTGTGAAACCAGTCATGTGATCCACAAGCTAAGCTGCAACCACTGTGCTGCATTCTTAGTGGGCATGACAACAAACAATCTTGTCTGTCCACTTGAATGGCCACCGACAAACTGTGGCCAAGAAACAAGTGGACCACCCTATTGTTGAGCATGCTGCCCAGCATGACACTCTTCATTTCAATGACTGCTTCACAGCATGTGCCATATCTATCCTGCCCACCAACACCAGCTTTTCTGACTTGCACACATGGGAACTTTTCCTGCAATATATCCTACATTCCTGTAACCTTCCTGGCCTCGACCTTCGTTAATCATTGTCCTCACCCATCCAGCCCGTTCCATGTCTCCATTCCAGCACTATGCATCCCTCATTCCACCATTGCTCCCAGTCTTCTTATTTCTCTCCTTTTCCACTGCACCCCCTTCCCCCTCTTCCCCCTCCTCACCTCTCCCCTCCCGCCCATCTTAACTTCCCAACTCTATATTCCCTCCCCCTCCCCACCCCAGCCTCCTCCTTAACCCCACCCAGTCAATACTCCCATGATGCACTGGTGCTGCTGCTTGCAGTGTGGCTTCAGTTGCCAGAGACTGCAGTCGTGTGTGTGTGTGTGTGTGTGTGTGTGTGTGTGTGTGTTGTCTATTTTTGATGAAGGCCTTGCTGGCTGGAAGCTTATTTGTGACACTCTTTTTGTTGTGCCTATCTACGACTCAGCATCTCCGCTATGTGGTGAGTACCAACTTCCCTTTTCATAAAGTTAGAGACACCAGTTACTTAAGTTAATGTCCTTGTGCTAGATATCCAGAGCTGAATTTCGCCAGTTTTAGAATATCTTTCTGAATTCGGTAATACAATAGCTTTGACAGTTAAACAACTGGACTCATATTCAGATGATTAAGCTACTTCTTTACTGTTTATATCAATACTGTTGTTCATCAATACCATCTGTTTAATGTTTACCATGTGTTGTGTGCAAAAAACCAGATAAAGTAACAAAATCACAACATACTAAATAGCATGTTTCAAAAAGATTTATCCAATTTCACAAGACTTTATCTTCTTCATGAATGAATATGTTGTTGTTGTTGTTGTTGTTGTTGTTGTTGTTGTGGTCTTCAGTCCTGAGACTGCTTTGATGCAGCTCTCCATGCTACTCTATCCTGTGCAAGCTTCTTCATCTTCCAGTACTTACTGCAACCTACATCCTTCTGAATCTGCTTAGTGTATTCATCTCTTGGTCTCCCTCTCCGATTTTTACCTTCCACGCTGCCCTTCAATGCTAAATTTGTGAGCCCTTGATGCCTCAGAACAGGTACTACCAACCGGTCCCTTCTTCTTGCCAAGTTGTGCCACAAACTCCTCTTCTCCCCAATTCTATTCAATACCTCCTCATTAGTTATGTGATCTACCCGCCTAATCTTCAGCATTCTTCCGTTGCATCACATTTCAAATGCTTCTATTCTCTACTTGTCCAAACTGTTTATCATCCATGTTTCACTTCCATACATGGCTACACTCCATACAAATACTTTGGGAAATGACTTCCTGACACTTAAATCTATACTCGATGTTAACAAGTTTCTGTTCTTCAGATATGCTTTCCTTGCCATTGCCAGTGTACATTTTATATCCTCTCTACTTCGACCATCATGTTATTTTGATCCGCAAATAGTTAAACTCGTTTACTACTTTATGTGTCTCATTTCCTAATCTAATTCCATCAGCATCACCCAACTTAATTTGACTACATTCCATTATCCTCGTTTTGCTTTTGTTGATGTTCATCTTATATCCTCCTTTCAAGACACTGTCCATTCTGTTCAACTGCTCTTCCAAGTCCTTTGCCGTCTCTGACAGAATTACAATGTCATCGGCGAACCTTAAAGTTTTTATTTCTTCTCCATGGATTTTAATACCTACTCGAAATTTTTCTTTTGTTTCCTTTACCGCTTGCTCAATATACAGATTGAATGATATCGGGGAGAGGCTACAACCCTGTCTCACTCCCTTCACAACCACTGCTTCCCTTTCATACCCCTCGACTCTTAAAACTGCCATCTGTTTTCTGTACAAATGTAAATAGCCTTTCGCTCCCTCTATTTTACCCCTGCCAACATCAGAATTTGAAAGAGAGTATTCCAGTCAACATCATCAAAAGCTTTCTCTATGTCTACAAATGCTAGAAATGTAGGTTTGCCTTTCCTTAATCTTTCTTCTAAGATAAGTTGTAGGGTCAGTATTGCCTCACGTGTTCCAATATTTCTACGGAATCCAAACTGATCTTCCCTGAGGTCGGCTTCTACCAGTTTTTCCGTTCCTCTATAAAGAATTCGCATTAGTATTTTGCAGCTGTGACTTACTAAACTGATAGTTCGGTAATTTTTACATCTGTCAACACCTGCTTTCTTTGGGATTGGAATTATTATATTCTTCTTGAAGTCTGAGGCTATTTCACCTGTCTCGTATATCTTGCTCACCAGATGGTAGAGTTTTGTCATGACTGGCTCTCCCAGGGCTGTCAATAGTTCTAATGGAATGTTGTCTACTCCTGGGGCCTTGTTTTGACTCAGGTCTTTCAGTGCTCTGTCAAACTCTTAACGCAGTATCGTATCTCCCATTTCATCTTCATCTACATCCTTTCCCATTTCCATAATATTGTCCTCAAGTACATTGCCCTTGTATAGACCCCCTATATACTCCTTCCATCTTTCTGGTTTCCCTTCTTTGCTTAGAACTGGGTTTCCATCTGAGCTCTTGATATTCATACAAGTGGTCCTCTTTTCTCCAAAGGTCTCTTTAAATTTCCTGTAGGCAGTATCTATCTTACCCCTAGTGAGATAAGCCTCTACAGCCTTACATTTGTCCTCTAGCCATCCCTGCTTATGCCATTTTGCACATCCTGTTGATCTCATTTTTGAGACATTTGTATTCCTTTTTGCCTGCTTCATTTACTGCATCCTCATATTTTCTCCTTTCATCAATTAAATTCAATATCTCTTCTGTTAGCCAAGAATTTCTATTAGCCCTCGTCTTTTTACCTACTTGATCGTCTGCTGCCTTCACTACTTCATCCCTCAGAGCTACCCATTCTTCTTCTACTGTATTTCTTTCCCCCATTTGTGACAATTGTTCCCTTATGCTCTCCCTGAAACTCTGTACAACCTCTGGTTTAGTCAGTTTATCCAGCTCCCATCTCCTTAAATTCCCACCTTTTTGCAGTTTCTTCAGTTTGAATCTACAGATCATAACCAATAGATTGTGGTCAGAGTCCACATCTGCCCCTGGAAATGTCTTACAATTTAAAACCTGGTTCCTACATCTCTGTCTTACCATGATATAATCTATCTGATACCTTCTAGTATCTCCAGGATTCTTCCATGTATACAACCTTCTTTTATGATTCTTGGACCAAGTATTAGCTATGATTAAGTTATGCTCTGTGCAAAATTCTACCAGATGGCTTCGTATTTAATTTCTTACCCCCAATCCATATTCATCTACTATGTTTCCTTCCCTCCCTTTTCCTACTCTCGAATTCCAGTCACCCATGACTATTAAATTTTCATCTCCCTTCACTACCTGAGTAATTTCTTTTATCACATCATACATTTCATCAATTTCTTCATAATCTGCAGAGCTAGTTGGCATATAAATTTATACTACTGTAGTAGGCATGGGCTTCGTGTCTATCTTGGCCACAATAATGCATTCACTATGCTGTTTGTAGTAGCTTACCTGCACTCCTATTTTTGTTAATTCATTATTAAACCTACTCCTGCAGTACCCCTATTTGATTTTGTATTTATAATCCTGTATTCACCTGACCAAAAGTCCTGTTCCTCCTGCCACCGAACTTCACTAATTCCCACTATATCTAACTTTAACCTATCCATTTCCCTTTTTAAAATATCTAACCTACCTGCCCGATTAAGGGATCTGACATTCCACGCTCCCATCCGTAGAACACCAGTTTTCTTTCTCCTGATAACCACGTCCTCTTGAGTAGTCCCCGCCCAGAGATCCGAATGCGGGACTATTTTACCTCCGGAATATTTTACCCAAGAGGACACCATCATCATTTAACCATACAGTAAAGCTGCATGCCCTCGGGAAAAATTACGGCTTTAGTTTGCCCTTGCTTTCAGCTGTTCGCTGTACCAGCACAGCAAGGCCGTTTTGGTTAGTGTTACAAGGTCAGATCAGTCAATCATCCAGACTGTTGCCCCTGGAACTACTGAAAATGCTGCTGCCTCTCTTCAGGAACCCCATGTTTGTGTGGCCTCTCAACAGATACCCCTTCGTTGTGGTTGCCCCTACGGTACGGCCATCTGTATCATTGAGGCACGCAAACCTCCCCACCAACGGCAAGTTCCATGGTTCATGGAGGGGGGGGAGGGGGGGGGGGTGAATGAATATAGTAACACAGAATGAATCTTGTGGGTAACTTATGCATCAAAGTGTATCTTGGTACCAGTTCAAGAGTGCCCATATGATTGATAGTTTGTAAGGGGGATCTAGACCAAGGGTATTGAACGTTTTTTAATGTTTTGGAAGATGAATGGCGAATTTTAAACAGTGGCGAAAACATTTCAGTTCCAACTCTGTTAAAATGCTAAATAATACTGACTTTTACATGATTTTCCTGAAAGAAAAACACTTAACTGCACTATATTTTTTTCTGTTTTGTGAGCGGAACGGGGTAGGAAACGATCCCTCTTGCCCGGGTATGGATGCCCATGTACCAGTTGTCAGTTGTAATATCCCATCTGTGTGTTGTTGGTAGGGCTCTACAAGGTGCAGCTCACTTCCTCATGTGCTCTCACATTCATTAGCTGTTACCTGCTGAGTTTAGACAGCAGCAACACAGCAATAAAAAGAGTTTTACATTCTCCATTTCAAGAGGTAAAACTTGGTTACAACTGTATGGCATGAATTTCATTGAGAGTATAGCACTGTGTCTTCTATAGCGTAAAGGATGTATAGTTCTTGAATTGACTCTTGGCCTCTGAGATTACTTGATCCCTCCGCCACACACTGTCAGGTGGCTTGCAGAGTATGGATGTAGATGTAGATTTAGATATGTGATTTTATTTGTATAGCTTTGTGAAAGACAATCTATGCGCCTCCCTTTCCAATAGCTTGGGATAAATTGTGACACTTCCAGGAAATAGCAGTGAATGCAGTAACTCTGAGCATGCTAGCAAAAGTATTGAATAAGTTTGACCATCATATGGATGATTTTTGTGCATCCAGTGGACTGCACATTGAACGTTCGTGAATTACAGATGAAAACTTTATTCCCAAACTTTGTTGTCAGAAGTATCCCAAGGCTGTATGTGAATACATGTAAAAGATATACCTGTGCGAAATGTGATAAAATCTTTGTAGTCCTATGCATAAAGTAAAGGATGCCCCAAGTCTTTGTCTACATGTATATGGAAGGTATAATTTTGTGAAATTAGGTGACTTTTTGAAACTCACTATACTTCCAATGAAATGTAAAGTGTCAGTGATGAAGGGTTTTCTACATTTACATCCATATTCTGCAAACCACTGTGAAGTGCATGCCAGTGAGTATGTCCCATTCTACTAATTATTACCTCCTCCGCTCCCCTGCCAATCCCATTCTCACATTGAGCAAAGGAAGGATGACTCTTTAAATGCCTCTCTGTGTGTGTGTGTGTGTGTGTGTGTGTGTGTGTGTGTGTGTGTGTGAGAGCGCGCACGCGCACGCCATGGAGTTGCAGTATATTTTTGGAGTCATCATTTAAAGACAGTTCTTGATACTTTGTAAGTAGGCACTCTCAGGATAGTTTGCATCTCACTTCAAGAATCTGCCAGTTCAGTTCTTTCAGCATGTCTGTGACAATCTCCCGTAGGTCAAAGAAAACTGAACCTACGTGATGGTTCCATTTCATGTCCCCACCAAGTGTTACACCCAGGTATTTGTATGAGTAGATTGAGTCCAACTGTGACTCATTATGTTATAGTTACGGGATACAAGGCTATTTTTCATTTTGTGAATTGTACAGTTTCCCATTCCTGAATGTTTAAAATAGGTTGCCAGTCTTTGCACCAATTTACGCCATATTAACCTCTGATTATTTTGGCATCTTCTTCCAGACTGCTCTTCATTATAGATAACTGCATCATCTGTGAAAGTCATATGTTACTATCAATATTTTCTGCAATAACATACAACATGAACAGCAAGGGATGCAAAACACCTCCCTGTGGAACACCCAGAGTTACTTCTACATCTGCCGATGACTTTCCATGTAAGATAATTTGCTGTGTCCTCCCTACCATAAAATCCTTACATATTTCTTTTGATACCCCTTATGATTGTACTTCTGATAATTAGCGTAGGTGCTGTACTGACATGTGAGAAAAAAGTGCGAGTTGGATTTCACATGATCAATTGGAAACCTTGTTGGTTGACATCAAGGATGTCATTCTGTTTTAGATATCCCATTATGTTTAAGTTCAGAGTATGTTCTAAGATTTTACAACACATGAAGTCAAAGACATTGGACAGTAGTTTTATGGATCACTGATACTACCATTTTTTGGGAATGATTGTGACCTGTGTTTTTATCCTGCTAATGGGCATTGTGTTTTGTTCGAGGAATGTACAAGTATGATAGATTATAGTCAACAGGGGGGCTAACTCAGCTGCAAATTGAGTATGGAATCTGATAAGGAGTCCTTTGGGCCCTGGCTCTTTTTTAAATTTTACAGATTTTAGCTGTTTCTCAGCAATTTTTTCACTCATCTTTTCAGTAGTGTGAGAGTTAAAAATCGGGGTTTTCCTTTGTGAAGGAACATTTGAAAATAGAATTAAGCATTTCTGCTTTTGCTTTGCTGCTCTCAGTTTCTAATCCTCTGTCATCTGTGAGTGACTGGACACTAACTTTGATGCTACTATCACCCTTTACATATGACCAGAAATTCTATGGGTTTTGTGAAAGATCTTTAGACAGCATTTTGGTATGGTAGTCATTGAATTCTTCACACATTGTTCTCTTGATGGCCAAATGTGTTTCCTTCAGCATCACTCTATATAGTCCTATCCTTTTTCCACTCATTGTGTAGTAGTCTCTGTTTCTTTATAAGTCCTTTTACAGTGACTGTATGCCATGGTCCACTCATCATGTAACTGAGTCAGTATAGTTACTTTTAGTTGCAAGTAATTGTTGGACAGCACTTCTTCCAAAAGTCTTGGACTGTCTTGTTGTGGTATGTACAATAACTTATCTGATTTAAAGTTAAGGAGCAAAACAAAAATATTTGTCAAATTGCAGGGCCTGGAGAGCTATGATAATAAATTGCAACCACTGGTTAGGAGAGCATGCCCTGATATTCATTAGTTTTTACAGTTCATTTCAAGGTACAGTTGGTGGAATAACTTCTAACTACAAATCAGAACATCAAGTGATGAAATCTAGTGCTATGCCAATATTTTGGAGGACCTTGAAATCACACATTGACTGTCTTGGATTGAATTTTACATAGTTTATTTAAATATGTAGAAAGGAATGCCAGATACCTTCTCTCATTATCATGAGAACTGTGCTGATGCTCCATCTCTAATGAGCCTACTTTGCTGGAATTTGAAGTTCAGGCAAAGTCAACTGATGGAAGGCAAAATAAAGAGAATGGGTAAAAGCACTGTGGAAATGTTTTTGAGATGAATACCAGAAATAAGAGAGCTATTTGTTGACAGAAAATTTAGCACCTTTATGCAACTTTTTTTTTTGGACATATATTAAGTGTTTGCCAATAATCAAACTTATAATGCTACACTTTCTAGCAGTATTTGTATCTTTTATGTATTCACATTCCTTTTTCCTTGTACCCTTGATTTAATGCTCCTTGTACTTTTGGTCCTTGGTTTCAGTGTTGTTTCCATATTCCTATCAATACATTCCTGCACCATCCTGTGAAGTGGAACATTTTTTTATGTACCAAAATGGTAGTCAATGAATTTATAATACTTGTTTCCACAAGTCTGTAAATAACATAATTTATTAACATAATTTATTAATATTTTTTGGCTGTGTTATTTTAAACAAGGCAAGTATTTTTTTCACTTGTGTTTTCTATCAGTTTATAAATAGTACATGAGAAAGACAGTTCTGTACCTTATATCTTAGCAAAACAGGCTATTTTGGTTTCATAAAATGCAAAAATAGAATAATAATATAGGTGTTTGTCATTGTTAATTGTTAATAAAGTGTCGGTAAATGGTCAAATAAGAAGCTAATTTATTACAACAGTGCATTTATTCTTGATACCAGTCTGAAATAATAATCATAATAATTAATAATAATAATAATGGTTCAGGACAGAACTAATGAAGCCTCGGACAAGCGCCGTCATGGTCGGGGACGACGCTTGAACCCTATGCCCGCCCACAATGGTAATAACACTGCTAGCCAACTGGAAAATGATTTAAATCCAAATAGAGGTGTTTTGCAGGATATGCTTCCTGCAACCACCCTAGAAGGAAAACAAAGACAGAGGATGAGATGGTCAGATGAAGTTAATCGACACCTCATGTTCTGTTATTACCAAGCAACAAACCTAGGAACCAACACAACTGGATACAGATCACAAGTATACACAACATTTATTACCAGATACCCAGAATTAAAATTTTTAACAGAACAACGAGTAGCTGATCAGATCCGTGTAATAATAAAAAATAACAGGATACCCCAGTCAGAATTAGATAACATCAAACAACAAGTACAACAAATACTGGAACAAAATAATGTGCAATCAGAAGAAGAAGAAAATACAGTAATGGACTCAAACATCCCAGAGCAAACAAACAAAGAACAACACGCACCAATTAAACAATCAGAGGAAAACGAAATCTTAAGGCAGCCATCAGAACAAGCACAAATAGAACACAAAGTGACACAGATATTAGATATAGAAGAAAAATTTCAGCTAACATATATAGAATACAAAGACACAAATACAGATATTAGACCATTCTTGCATAGACCACCAAATAACCCACAAGTCGAAACAACAATAAAAACTATCAACACAATCATACACAACAAAATAAATGAAAACACAACTATGGAAGAGTTACAACTACTGGTATATATAGGAGCACACACTACACTAAATATACACACTAGGCAGAGATCAGAACCAACCAACACACAGAAGAAACCCACAAAACCAGCATGGCAACACAGGCTACAGATCAAAATAGAAAAACTGAGAAAAGACATCGGACAGCTAACACAATTTATAAGAAATGAAATCTCGGAAAAAAAATGAAAAAGGATAGGTAAAATCTCACAACAAGAAGCGACAGAGCAATTAGACGAAAAGAAGCAGAAATTACAAGCATTCGCCAAACGGCTCAGAAGATACAAAAAAAGTGAAAATAGAAGGAAACAAAACCAAACATTCAACATAAACCAAAAGAAAT
The DNA here is from genome assembly GCF_021461395.2 of Schistocerca americana. Classification (NCBI taxonomy): domain Eukaryota; kingdom Metazoa; phylum Arthropoda; class Insecta; order Orthoptera; family Acrididae; genus Schistocerca; species Schistocerca americana. Next base: position 9,772,368 of record NC_060124.1, on the reverse strand, counting down.
TTTACCAGACAATAGATAACACACACATTAAAATAGACAATCCACCAAACACTACAGACATGGAACACTTCTGGAGCAACATATGGTCAAACCCGGTACAACATAACGGACATGCACGGTGGATATAAGCAGAAACAGACACATACAAGATGATACCACAAATGCCTGAAGTGATAATTTTGCAACATGAAGTCACCCAAGCAATTAATTCTACGCACAATTGGAAAGCCCCTGGAAAAGATAAAATAGCAAATTTCTGCTTAAAGAAGTTCACCTCAACACATTCACATTTAACTAAATTATTTAAGAGTTACATTGCAGACCCATACACATTCCCTGATACACTTACACAAGGAATAACTTATCTGAAACCTAAAGATCAAACAGACACAGCAACCCAGCTAAATATCGCCCCATAACATGCCTACCAGCAATATACAAAATATTAACTTCAGTCATTACACAGAAATTAATGACACATACAACACAGAACAAAATTATAAATGAAGAACAAAAAGGCTGCTGCATAGGAGCACAAGGATGTAAAGAGCAACTGATAATAGATGCAGAGGTGACATATCAAGCTAAAACTAAACAAAGGTCGCTACACTACGCATACATTGATTACCAAAAAGCTTTTGATAGTGTACTCCACTCATGGTTACTACAAATATTGGAAATATACAAAGTAGATCCTAAATTGATACAGTTCCTAAACATAGTAATGAAAAATTGGAAAACCACACTTAATATCCAAACAAATTCAAATAATATCACATCACCGCCAATACAGATTAAGCGTGGAATATACCAAGGAGACTCATTAAGTCCTTTCTGGTTCTGCAGTTCTCTGAACCCACTATCCAACATGCTAAATAATACAAATTATGGATATAATATTACTGGAACATATCAACACAAAATCACACATTTGCTATACATGGATGATCTAAAGCTACTGGGAGCAAAAAATCAACAACTCAACCAATTACTAAAGGTAGCAGAAGTATTCAGCAATGATATGAATATGGCTTTTGGAACAGACAAATGTAAGAAAAATAGCATAGTCAAGGGAAAACACACTAAACAAGAAGATTACATATTGGATAACCACAGCGACTGCATAGAAGCGATGGAAAAAACAGATGCCTATAAATATCTAGGATACAGACAAAAAATAGGAATAGATGATAGAAATATTAAGGAAGAGCTAAAAGAAAAATATAGACAAAGACTAACAAAAATACTGAAAACAGAATTGACAGCAAGAAACAAGACAAAAGCTATAAATACCTATGCTATACCAATACTGACCTACTCATTTGGAGTAGTGAAATGGAGTAACACAGACCTAGAAGCACTCAATACACTTACACGATCACAATGCCACAAATATAGAATACATCACATACATTCAGCAACAGAAAGATTCACATTAAGCAGAAAGGAAGGAGGAAGGGGATTTATCGACATAAAAAATCTACATTATGGACAGGTAGACAATTTAAGAAAATTCTTTCTAGAACGAGCAGAAACTAGCAAAATACACAAAGCAATCACCCACATAAATACATCGGCTACACCACTACAATTTCATAACCACCTCTACAACCCTTTAGATCACATAACATCAACATCAACAGATACAAAGAAAGTAAATTGGAAAAAGAAAACACTACATGGCAAGCACCCGTATCATCTAACACAGCCACACATCGATCAAGACACATCCAACACATGGCTAAGAAAAGGCAATATATACAGTGAGACAGAAGGATTCATGATTGCAATACAGGATCAAACAATAAACACCAGATATTACAGCAAGCATATTATTAAAGATCCCAATACCACAACAGATAAATGCAGACTTTGCAAACAACAAATAGAAACAGTAGATCACATCACAAGCGGATGTACAATACTAGCAAATACAGAATACCCCAGAAGACATGACAATGTAGCAAAAATAATACATCAACAACTTGCCATACAACCTAAACTAATAAAGGAACACGTTCCTACATACAAGTATGCACCACAAAATGTACTGGAGAATGATGAATACAAATTATACTGGAACAGAACCATTGTAACAGATAAAACAACAACGCATAACAAACCTGACATCATACTCACCGATAAAAAGAAGAAATTAACACAACTAATTGAAATATCCATACCCAATACAGCAAATATACAGAAGAAAACTGGAGAAAAAATTGAAAAATACATCCAACTGGCTGAGGAAGTCAAGGACATGTGGCATCAGGATAAAGTTGACATTATACCAATTATACTATCAACTACAGGAGTCATACCACACAATATCCACCAGTACATCAATGCAATACAGCTACATCCAAACTTATATATATACAACTTCAGAAATCCGTAATTATTGATACATGTTCAATTACCCGAAAGTTCCTAAACGCAATGTAACATATACCGTACAGTTAAAAGGAAGTGACGCTTGATCAAGGTCCACATCACTTTCATTCCGAACCAGACCTAAGGTCTGAGAAAGGAAAGGTAATAATAATAATAATAATACCCGTGGAGGCCTTGGAAAAGAATAGGCCTCCGGCATGTTCTGCCAGTTGTAAAAGACGACGAAAAGAACAAACCACTAATAGGGCTAACCCCCTTTTAGTATGATTAGTTGGTTCAGGACAGAACTAATGAAGCCTCGGACACCGCTGTCATGGTCGGGGACGACGCTTGAACCCTATCTCCGTCCACAATGGTAACGACACTGCTAGCCACATGGAAAAAGATTTAAATCCAAATAGAGGTGTTTTGCTGGATATGCTTCCTGCAACCACCCTAGAAGGAAAACAAAGACAGAGGATGAGATGGTCAGATGAAGTTAACCGACACCTCATGTTTTGTTATTACCAAGCGACAAACTTAGGAACCAACACAACTGGATACAGATCACAAGTATACACAACATTTATTACCAGATACCCAGAATTAAAATTTTTAACAGTACAACGACTGGCTGATCAGATCCGTGTAATAATCAAAAATAACAGGACACCCCAGTCAGAATTAGAAAACGTCAAACAACAAGTACAACAAATACTGGAACAAAATAATGTGCAATCAGAAGAAGAAGAAAATACATTAATGGACCCAAACATCCCAGTGCAAACAAACAAAGAACAACACACATCAATTAAACAATCAGAGGAAAACAAAATCTTAAGACAACCACCAGAACAAGCACAAATAGAACATGAAGTGACACACATGTTAGATACAAAAAAATTTCAGCTAACATATATAGAATACAAAGACACAAATACAGACATTAGGCCATTCTTGCATAGACCACCAAATAACCCACAAGTCGAAACAACAATGACAATTATCAACACAATCATACACAACAAAATAAATGAAAATACAACTATGGAAGAGTTACAACTACTGATTTATATAGGAGCACTCACTACACTAAATATACACACTAGGCAGAGATGAGAACCAACCTACGCACAGAAGAAACCCACAAAACCAGCATGGCAACACAGGCTACAGATCAGAATAGAAAAACTGAGAAAAGACATCGGACAGCTAGCACAATTTATAAGAAATGAAATATCAGACAAAAAATGAAAAAGGTTAGGTAAAATCTCACAACAAGAAGCAATAGAGCAATTAGATGAAAAGAAGCAGAAATTACAAGCATTGGCCAAATGACTTAGAAGATACAAAAAAAAATTGAAAATAGAAGGAAACAAAACCAAACATTCAACACAAACCAAAAGAAATTTTACCAGACAATAGATAACACACACATTAAAATAGACAATCCACCAAACACTACAGACATGGAACACTTCTGGAGCAACATATGGTCAAACCCGGTACAACATAACGGACATGCACGGTGGATATAAGCAGAAACAGACACATACAAGATGATACCACAAATGCCTGAAGTGATAATTTTGCAACATGAAGTCACCCAAGCAATTAATTCTACGCACAATTGGAAAGCCCCTGGAAAAGATAAAATAGCAAATTTCTGCTTAAAGAAGTTCACCTCAACACATTCACATTTAACTAAATTATTTAAGAGTTACATTGCAGACCCATACACATTCCCTGATACACTTACACAAGGAATAACTTATCTGAAACCTAAAGATCAAACAGACACAGCAACCCAGCTAAATATCGCCCCATAACATGCCTACCAGCAATATACAAAATATTAACTTCAGTCATTACACAGAAATTAATGACACATACAACACAGAACAAAATTATAAATGAAGAACAAAAAGGCTGCTGCATAGGAGCACAAGGATGTAAAGAGCAACTGATAATAGATGCAGAGGTGACATATCAAGCTAAAACTAAACAAAGGTCGCTACACTACGCATACATTGATTACCAAAAAGCTTTTGATAGTGTACTCCACTCATGGTTACTACAAATATTGGAAATATACAAAGTAGATCCTAAATTGATACAGTTCCTAAACATAGTAATGAAAAATTGGAAAACCACACTTAATATCCAAACAAATTCAAATAATATCACATCACCGCCAATACAGATTAAGCGTGGAATATACCAAGGAGACTCATTAAGTCCTTTCTGGTTCTGCAGTTCTCTGAACCCACTATCCAACATGCTAAATAATACAAATTATGGATATAATATTACTGGAACATATCAACACAAAATCACACATTTGCTATACATGGATGATCTAAAGCTACTGGGAGCAAAAAATCAACAACTCAACCAATTACTAAAGGTAGCAGAAGTATTCAGCAATGATATGAATATGGCTTTTGGAACAGACAAATGTAAGAAAAATAGCATAGTCAAGGGAAAACACACTAAACAAGAAGATTACATATTGGATAACCACAGCGACTGCATAGAAGCGATGGAAAAAACAGATGCCTATAAATATCTAGGATACAGACAAAAAATAGGAATAGATGATAGAAATATTAAGGAAGAGCTAAAAGAAAAATATAGACAAAGACTAACAAAAATACTGAAAACAGAATTGACAGCAAGAAACAAGACAAAAGCTATAAATACCTATGCTATACCAATACTGACCTACTCATTTGGAGTAGTGAAATGGAGTAACACAGACCTAGAAGCACTCAATACACTTACACGATCACAATGCCACAAATATAGAATACATCACATACATTCAGCAACAGAAAGATTCACATTAAGCAGAAAGGAAGGAGGAAGGGGATTTATCGACATAAAAAACCTACATTATGGACAGGTAGACAATCTAAGAAAATTTTTTATAGAACGAGCAGAAACTAGCAAAATACACAAAGCAATGACTCATATAAATACATCGGCTACACCACTGCAATTTCATAACCACTTCTACAACCCTTTAGATCACATAACATCAACAGATACAAAGAAAGTAAATTGGAAAAAGAAAACACTACATGGTAAGCACCCGTATCATCTAACACACCCACACATCGATCAAGACACATCCAACACATGGCTAAGAAAAGGCAATATATACAGTGAGACAGAAGGATTCATGATTGCAATTCAGGATCAAACAATAAACACCAGATATTACAGCAAGCATATTATTAAAGATCCCAATACCACAACAGATAAATGCAGACTTTGCAAACAACAAATAGAAACAGTAGATCACATCACAAGCGGATGTACAATACTAGCAAATACAGAATACCCCAGAAGACATGACAATGTAGCAAAAATAATACATCAACAACTTGCCATACAACCTAAACTAATAAAGGAACACGTTCCTACATACAAGTATGCACCACAAAATGTACTGGAGAATGATGAATACAAATTATACTGGAACAGAACCATTGTAACAGATAAAACAACAACGCATAACAAACCTGACATCATACTCACCGATAAAAAGAAGAAATTAACACAACTAATTGAAATATCCATACCCAATACAACAAATATACAGAAGAAAACGGGAAAAAATTGAAAAATACATCCAACTGGCTGAGGAAGTCAAGGACATGTGTCATCAGGACAAAGTTGACATTATACCAATTATACTATCAACTACAGGAGTCATACCACACAATATCCATCAGTACATCAACACAATACAGCTACATCCAAACTTATATATACAACTACAGAAATCTGTAATTATTGATACATGTTCAATTACCCGAGAGTTCCTAAATGCAATGTAACATATACCATACAGTTAAATGGAAGTCACGCTTGATCAAGGTCCGTGTCACTTTCCATTTTTAACCAAACATAACATCTGAGAAAGGAAAGAAATAATAATAATAATAATAATAATCTTACACTATATTTTGCTCATCCTAGTGTGAAATTATTTGTGTTACCCGTACAGACTTTAACCCATTTGATTTTACATTTCACTTCTCTAAGTGGGCAGTACATGAACTTACTTCTGGTTATTGATAGGTTCTGAAATTGTGAGGCTGCAGGAAAAAAGCTATATACATTTCAGAAAACATGATACTGACAGAAACACAACAATACGAAATAGATACAAATTGAGACGCTGTGAAAAAAAAAGGTCTATATACGTTTCAGGATACAGATACAAATTACTATTCCAAGAGGACTGTGGACTTCCGCAATTACTACAATTGCTCATAATAAGAATCATAAGTATCCAAACACTTCTGATTATAACAGGCTGTTGCTTGAGCAACATTTCTTGAAATGTTTAATATGTTTGCCGTATACAGTGTTTTAATCTTTCGACTATTTGCATTTGAATCTGCATAGGCCCATCCGGATTTAGGTTTTCCGAGATATCCCAAAACCACTCCACACAAATGCCATGATGGAAAGGGCATGACTGATTTACTTCTCCGTGAAACTATCCAAGGTTGTACTCTGTCTCTAATGACCTCAGTGTTGATGGGACATTAAATCCTAATCTTTCTTTCTTTCTTCCTTCCTTCCAACTATTCGCTGTCAATAAAAATATTTTTGTATGCCTCTACATACTTATGAATTCCCCAATGACTCACTTCCTGATCTGTGTCCTTGAAGAGCATTTCACTTAAAAATTTATCAGTAAAATATTAACATATATTTGCTTTTGTAAATATGTGACATATATTTTGGTTTTTATGACATACTCTAAAGCTTCAGGGATCTTCTGTCTATGGATCGAAAGAAGAAATGGACCTCTTCACCTTATCCAGTACCCTGTTTCATTCTTGTGGTAGTGTGATGGTCATCCCTCTGTTGGAAATAAAATTCCTCATTATTGTACTGTACATGAATGGTAGGGTAGACAAGTGGTACTTGTACCTTAAAAAATTAATAGTCTAATTAGGACCAGACATAAAATTGTACTAAATTGACTTCATTTCAACAAAAGCCTGTGACGTAGCTGCGCACAACTACATGCAATTATTTCAGTTCATTGTTCCATTTAATTTAAACTGTGATTAATTTAACAGAACAGTTTTCTCCCTGAAATCCTCATCCTCATGTCCTATGTGCTTGTAACAACTGTTAGACTTGCATTTTGTGATTAGGATGATCCTCATGTAATATAGCCTCCTGATGTTGCAAGAATTTCATGTCAAACTTCTGATATCCACTTTCTCATTTGCACTTAGTTTGGTGACAGCAAAGATCTTTCAGAACTAGCATTTTGTGTATCATATGCTGTACCACAAATTTCAAGTTTTCTGCAAATGTGTCGTATTGTTAGTCATTTTCATTACTCCATTCTGTGTTGTTGACTGTTACTAGAAGACCCTTGCATGGAGCTAATTCTCATGGCTAGACATGGAGTGCATAATACCCGGACGACAGACCCCTTTGTTGATAGGTGATGAAACTGTATGGCCAGGTAGACTACTGAAACTGAAGATTTAAAGTAATGGTCTTCTTTGTCTTTTGTTTCATTATCCTCTAAACCTAATCATGGAATTACTTTTTTAGTTACTTTTTGATATTTATTGTGTTACTATTTTGTTTTTACACAAATAAAAAAGGAAGTGTATTTTTAAAATTTGATATTACAAATACATTTTGTAGTTTTGGACTTGACAGGGGTCGCTATTGTTATTTCATCTAGTGCCACAAGATATGGTTTGTACTTAAATGTTTCAAAGCTGAAGATTATAGAGAAAATAATTTTTACATATATCATTGTTTTATTACACAATAATTGACTACTTTCTCTGGGTTTGAGTTGTATATCTCACCGTTTCCAGAATTCATCTCTTTCTTTTCTTCCTTTCTTTCTTTTTAGTATGTATACACACTTAACAGTTCATTCAATAATTCAAACGGAAGAGGAATACTTAACAGTAAGAAAGCTGGAAGTTACATGAGACACCTCTTTCATAGATAAGACACACTTTATTACATTTCTCTCTTTGAATTGTAGTCTGGTGCATACTTCCACCTCAAAGATTTATGCTGATATTCTGTTGTATAGTTCTTCAGTTTGTCATGTCTGGATATCAGCATTGTGCGTGACTTGAATGTTTATCATTGATACTCTCATTCAGAGTCAGCATGCTCCACAAATACACTTACTATTATATTTCTTTATACTGGGAGTCAATGTTTGCATGGTCTCAACACTTTACATTATGGGTCTACTGTGTACAACAGAACTGGTCACAAACAATTTCTTAGAGATATTCATGTTGTTAATAATACTGATCTTATTGCCCATTCTGAAGCTGCCCCAGTGTTGCATACCCAATGTGGTGTCACCGCCAGACACCACACTTGATAGGTGGTAGCCTTTAAAATCGGCCGCGGTCCATTAGTATACGTCGGACCCGCGTGTCGCCACTATCAGTGATTGCAGACCGAGCGCCGCCACACGGCAGGTCTAGAGAGACTTCCTAGCACTCGCCCCAGTTGTACAGCCGACTTTGCTAGCGATGGTTCACTGACAAAATACGCTCTCATTTGCCGAGACGATAGTTAGCATAGCCTTCAGCCACGTCATTTGCTACGACCTAGCAAGGCGCCAGTACCAGTTACCATTGATACTGTGAATAATGTACAGTCAAGAGCGATGTTCACCATTTATGGAGTAAATTAAGTATTCCACCAGCTACGTCCGTTTTTTCTAAAGTCTAATTTCCCTGTCCTGTTCCAGACCTCACGCCAGCCTGGCGTGAGCTAAAACGCGTGCCTTTCGGCTTCCTCTTGTAACCCGGTGTTGGCTCTCCTGCCAACCCACAACACCCAACTGATGATTTCTCACCATTGAGAGCTGTTCTTATTTGTCTTTTGGAAAAACCACAATGCATTCATATCTACTTATATGTGTTGCAATTGTATTTTTTGTTTACCAGGTCATAGTGTGCCACATATCAAAGTTTGGATGCTGCTACCATATTATGCAGTCTTGATTTTGTGAATGAAAAACATAATCTTAGTTTCAGTGTTTGTTATATATGAGGGTTTTATGAAACAGTGGTTTGACATCAGGGAAGTCGTCATACGGAAGTACATAATGTGTTCTGTAATACTACAATGAAGTGATGTGTGCATTATATTACGTGTATAGGTCTGCATATTTGGTTTATAATCCTTTTAATAATGTGGAGTGACCTGTTTTCTTTTCATGACATTTTGTCACTGCACATGCACTTCATCACTTGAAATTATCTAAACGTTTATGCTGACATGGCTAATAGATCCCTAAATACTGACAGTTGTGAAATAAAGTAACATAACAAGGTAGCACGTGACGTATAGAATATTGTGCAGTATTCAAACTCGCACTGATGTGAGAGAAGTACTAATCGTATAGTAAGTTAATAGCCCCCTCCCTCTTCCCTCCTTCTCCCTTCCACTCCCCCTCCTCCGCTGCTCACCCTCCCCCCTCCTCCCCTCCCCCACTCCCTCTCCCCCTGTTGATGCTTCTTTTAATTCTTCTTTTCTCTCGATTGAAGAATTACTTAATTTGTAGTCAAGCCAAAGTGAAACATAATACAAGAATTTCAAAAGAAAAGAGGAAATGTTTGAAAATAATCATAGTGTGCTTATATTTGAATTGTTACAATTGTCTGTCTGTTACATGAATGGGAGCTGCTACTTCTTTGAGAGTATCAGTGATTACCAAAGAAGTCTTTTGCTCAATGTTGACCTGAAAATTCTCATATATGCTCAATGTGAAGTTTGCCAGAATTCAGAATTTTTGGTTTAGATTACCATTTATTTTAATAACCATATGGTCAGCCAGTAAATGTGTGAGTAGCTTTTAACAGTTAATTTGTTTTATGTATGGCCACAGAAAATTCTTTGATTTTTAGTGTTTGGTGAATGTAGTAAACTATCTCCTCCTCTTTCCACAAAAGGAAATCATAGGAGGTATAACTATAGTAGGAAAGTTCTGGGAGAACACAAATAGTCCAGGAGTAAAGGAGACTAGTCACTGAAAAGCAGAAGCGTCCAGTCGTCAACAGGCATACATAAAAAGACAGAAAACTTGCTAGCTTTCAGAGTAAGTCCTTACTTAAGCTAAAGCGCACACACAAAGCCCAGCCCCCCCCACTCCCCCCCCCCCCCCCCCCCCACTCCCCCCACCATTGTGTGTGCACATGCTTGTGCTCCTACATACTTGTGCTGACTGGATGCACATTGCCAGGAATGCATTTCAGCAGGTGGACTAGCCTGGGGTGGGGGTTGTGTTGGGTGGGATGGGGTAGCTAGAAGGAGAGAGAGGGAAGAGGGGTTGAGGGCGGGTAGCTAGTGTGTTGGAGCGATGCATCTGGTTTGTTTATTAGGAATGGGAGAGGGAGGAATGGCAGGAGTGTGGGCTTGGCATGTGATTCACTGATGTGAGAGACAGTGGGGAGCAGAGCATCTTGAAGGCAATATGGGGAGGTGAATTGGGAGTGTTTGATAAGAAGAGGAAAGTCAGCTAAAGGAGAGTGAGGCCAGTACAGTTTCAGGAGTGTAGGCTGTATTGCAAGGATAACTCCCATCTGTGTATTTCAAAAAAGCTGATGGTGGAGGACAGGATTGAGATGGCCCATGTTGTGAAGCAGCTGTTGAAATCTCAGCTGCATGCTGTGCTACTGGGTGGTCTATTTTGTTTTTGGCTACAGTTTGACAGTGGCTACTCATTCAGGTTGAAAGCTGGTTGTCTGTCATACCATCTTAAAAGTTGTGCAGTGGTTGCAGCAGAGTTGGTTTATGAAATGGCTCCTTTCACAGGCAGCACAGCCTCTGAAGGGCAGAACTGGATTACAAAAGGCCTAAGTGGGTGGGTTTGGCAGGTCTTACTTCCGGGTCTTCCACAACTACATGCAGCTGAGCACAGTGCTCTCGATTTCAATGGCTGTTGACCGACCCAGTCCAGTTGGATGCTTCTCTCAACCACCAGCCTTTTTTAACTGTGCAGATGGGAATCATACTTGTGACACATCCTTTGCTCCTGGAACCACTCCAGCCAGGTGTCTATTAACAGATTGACCCTCCACCCTCAGCATCCCTTTTCTTTGTCCTATTGCTCCCTTCACTCCTTCACTTCACCTTGTGCTGCTCCCCCCCCCCCCCCCCCCCCCCCAGCTCTAAAACACATGCATCACATGGCTAGCCTGTGCTGCTACCATCGCTCCCTCCCGCATTCCTAACCAGTAAACCAGCTGCCTCCCTCCAAACCACTAGCTACACATCCCAACCACTCTTCCTGTCTCCTGCCTCTCTCTCCATCTAACCACCCCACCTGACACAACACTAACTTGCCATAGTCCACCTGCTGAATTTGCACTCCTGGCATCGTGTGTCCAGCCAGCACTATCTAGGGTCATAGGTGTGTGTGTGTGTGTGTGTGTGTGTGTGTGTGTGTGTGCGAGTGAGTGAGTGAGTGAGAGAGAGAGAGAGAGAGAGAGAGAGAGAGAGAGGGAGAGGGAGAGAGAGAGAGAGAGAGAGAGAGAGAGAGATTGTACTCTATATCCAGAACGGATTTACTCCAAAACCTCAAAACCAAGCAAGTTTTCTTTTTTTGTGTATGTTTTCCATGAATAAATGCTTCTGCCTTCTGGAAAATTTTGGGAAGTATACAAGTAATGGAATGAGTACAACCAACCACTCACCATGGTGTACAGTGGTTATGCATGTAAAAAAGAAGCTCAATATTGTGTCTTAGACTCCTTACTATTGTGTCTTAGACTCCTTACTATTCACACACACACACACACACACACACACACACACACACACACACACACACACACACACACACTTACACTTACTCTGTGGCCCATTGCAACAGCCTGGCTACATTTCATGCACTTATTGCTGAGGTGTTGGTATAAATCTTTACTGATTCTCATGGCTCTTATGTCAGCTAATCATAGTTTTGTCATTAGTGATAAAGACACTTGCTGATTTGAGATTTTAAGACACTGTGAAGTACTTGCTTTTCTTATGCAACACTAACCTTAAAACATGTATGTATTATAGTTATAATAGAGACTGTGCTGTTTCATGTGCAATTCTGGATTCAACTAGTGTATTCCGCAGTATTCTTAGTGATCATAGCAAACTCTTATAGCTTAAACAAAATCTCTAGATTTCCATAAATTCTTTGTTGTACTTGTGTTTTACTCATTGTGTGTGTTCATCCTCTGTCTTCTTTAATTCACTGTTTCTATGATACTTTTATGTGCACACTTTAATGCAAGTCTTTTCATCAGCCTTCTCCTTTTAGTAGTAAGATGTTTTCCACCTGCATGTTTGGTGTAGGCATTGCATAATGAGTGTATGGCATGCAAGTGAGAGTGGGAGCACTGAATTCTCTTTCAGGCATAGCGCAGCCTTTCCTCTGGGAAGAAGGTAGCTGTGGAACTGGCTCTCGTGACAAGAAGGAGGGTGCCTCTTCCCACCCTCCTTCTGCTACTCACTCTCCCACCCCTCCACCCCAGCGGAGACTGGCCAAGAGCTTTAGCGTTGCACCTTCTGCTGTCACAAAGGGTAACTATGGTTGTACTCGGTTGTACTCTTAGTCTGCTGTCTGGGTGAATGTAAGACTGTGGCTGCACATTTCTGTAGAGCACATTAGTGTTTTATGCCAGTATATGCACTGTTATAGCAATTTTTGAGCTTTGTTACTGATGAAATATATTTTATTCAGTTCAAACGTTAAATCTGCATTCGAAACTTTTTGGCAGATGAATCGTGTACTGGACTGGGAGTTAAATCTGGGACCTTTGCCTTTTGCAGCCATGTGCTTTACTGACTGAGGTAAAGATACAAGGTTTGAGTCCCAGTTTGGCACACAGCTTTAAGCTACCAGGAAGTTTCAAATCAGTGCACATCCAGCTGCAGAGTGGAAATTCTTTCTGGAAAAAAAGTCTACATTTGCTTTTGTGTGTTCTGTTGCTAGTGTCATGTGTAAAAAGTAAATGTCTTTATTGTCTTTTTAGGTCACAGTTTCTTCATCAACATAATCTTATTTTCTGTTAATAATTAATTTAAATATTACAAAAACATTATTTTTCAAACTCAGTCCACTATGTCTTTCTTTACCATACTCTATTAATTTGAAATGGATTTTCTCCTGCTGAGCATTTTCTTCATGTTTTTGAAGAGAAGGTCATCACAGAGTCCAAATTTGGGGAACTGAGCAGATGAGATAATAGTTGACCAATTTTAGTTACGGTGCCTTCAAACATTAGAATGAATGCATTGTTCTGATGAATGAAAATATTCTCCCTTACTAAATGAGGTCACTTCTCCATGAGTTTCTTCAGCAATTTATCCAGTAAAGATGTACAGCTATTTTCTCCTTTACCAAATAAATGCTATGCAGTAAAATCATAGCTTTATGATGTTACAATGCTAATAATAATTCTATTATTATTAACCTCTTCAGTTCCACTTGCATAAAAAGATGTGTATCCATCTAATATTTCTAGACCAACAAGATTAAGAAAATGTAATTCTTTTCAAAAATTATTGGATAAATTTTCCAAAAAAACAATGGGCTATACACAGCATTGTGGCATTCAAGGTAAGCAAATTATAAAAATGGTGTTGGATAAAACATCAATTTTATATTTTATAAACTTGTAATGGAAAGGCAACCAGTACAAAGAAATCATTTAATTACATCATGATACATGGCAAACTAGTTTACACTTTGATTCAGAGGATGTTCTGTGGTATGCAAACCTTGTGGCTTGCATCATATCATAATAAGCTTTGAAACAGTCTCTTTCACAAACACAAGTGAACAAGATATTCTGTACAGTAGACTCTTGCTGTTATGCTTTCACACCCAGGCATTCTGCAAAGATGAGTCTTATCATCACTAACAATCTCTGACATTTGTAATACTCATGCCTTCCTTTTGGTTGGCATGGATGTGACACCAGGAATTTCTTTTTGTTGGAGGGCAGGTTACTGCATCTGTCTACATTGTACTCAACTGTGTCATTATGTGCCCCCTTTTTCAGCATGGAGCAGCCACCCAGGCCTTAATCTTGAACTTCAGGCAGTCCATTATTTCTTTGCTCTGAATTTTCAGAGCAGTGCAGTCCAGTCTGTAATCAAAAAATGTGGCAACAAGTGCAAAACAACAAATAAATAAATAATATTGAGCAGACTGTCCATTTCCTAGTTTTTGCAGTTTGCCTTAATGCTGCAATGATATGTCAAATAAATGGACACCTACCATATTAGCATTTTAGCTTTCAGCAGTGTGTGGTATGTTGATGCTGATATACTTTCTGCCTTTCTTTGACCACCCACTGCTTGCATTGTATTACATGCGTTTTGGCTTCCACAGATGAAGGAATGATTACTGCTTTGTTGACATAGCATTTGACAACAAACTTGTTTTCTTCCAAAACAGCTCCTTCAAAAGCTGGAGCAGGTGGCAAGGGCTCAAACACATCTGTGTGGTGCCAAGGAGGATTACATCATTGTTGTGGCAGAAGTCACATTTGAGTCCTCATCAGATGACAAAAGTACACATATTGTGTCTGTACACATGAAATAACATCATGTTCTAATAGGCTCTAATCAGTGTTGAATGGCTTCTCCAGCTCATTACATATCTCATCTTCTGACCCTAAGGAAAATTTTTTTTCTACTTTCAGTCAAGTCATTATCCTTTTATTATCACTATTACTATCATTATTTATTATTATTATCATTATTGCAGTAACTACTTCACTAATTATGCACCAAAGCGTAGAGGAAATTAGTGACAAATGAAGAAAGGTTTTTACAAGATACAAACCTACTGTGTTGTACACATGTACAACAGAAATATGAAACTTGTCCAAGATAATAGCAGTAACTACTACCTTAGTGCTACAAGGGGCTAATATTCTGCTAACATCAGTTGACAATAAATTAGTATCAGTTCAAAATATTTATGATGTGAATAAGTGAATAAAAATGCACACTTACAGAACCTTGACATTGTTTTGCTATTGTTCTGTTGTGTGTGTTAAGTAAACAGTTGTCAACTTCAGTAACTGATGACACAGACCACTGAAACTTGCTGTACTAGGTGGCAAGGCCTCATGAAAGGTGAGAAAACTGTTGGCACAGGTATCTTTAGCATTACATGGATTCTATATGCATACAAAAGTTTTACCTTGTTGTGTGTATCATTTATGAGGTTAAGGCCACCTGGGAATATACTGTTCAGTGACATAGGAGGAGTCGCACATCTTTATTCTGAAAATAATATCCCTATAACTTGAATATTCCCAAGAAATGATTCCATAACTTATTAGTGAATGGAAATTTACAGATTAAACTAATTTCTTCATATCTACAGTATCTATAGGTGTGATCATACATAGTGCAAATGTAGCTGAACCAAGCCAATTATTTAATTTTATGGTGTGTTTTCCATTAATTCTATGGTGTATGTTTCCCAGTTATAGAGATCATCTGTAGTCCCAAAAATTGAAACAGAGTGAGGTGATGCATTGGTTAGCACACTATACTCTTGGGAGGACAACATTTCAAATCCAGCCTGTCCATCCAGATTTAGGTTTTTCATGATTTCCCTAAATCACTCCTGGCAAATGCCAGGATGGTTCAATTGCTAGAGCACGGACAATTTCCTCTTCCATCTTTGAAACGTTTGGAGCTAGACCTCTGTCTCTAATGACCTTGATGTTGATGGGACATTAAACCCTACTTTCCCTTTTTTCTTCCAAAAACTGAACACTATCTACTACTTGTAGTTTGAATACATTATTTTTATTTCTTGAGTAAATACTGAATGTTATGTGCCAGATCATGTCTGTTGATGTTGTTCTCTTTTCATTAAGAGCAGTGTCAGTGATTTTTATTCCTACACTTAAGATATCTGCAAAAGGCCAAAATGCCAAAGGACTTCAAATCCACAGTGTGTATGTGCTGTGTAACACATATTTGATGGCTTTTTATCAGGCATATAAAATTTAAACCTTCTTTATTTAATTTTTCACAATATTTTTAACTTTTGTGCAAGAGTACAATGGTTCACACAATGAAACCCCTTAGCTAAGACTATAGAAATTTTACAAGGACACAAATTAAGTGTCCATACAGAACTATGTTGCTGACGCCATTAATACTTTAATCCAGTAGTTGAATTTCAAATGAAATGTGTTACTAATGTTACGACTATTAATGTTAATCTGCACACTGTAATTCAGATGATGAGACTTGTGTTGTTTAATAGAGCAAAGTGGAATTTAATCATTCACCAGACATCATTTCCTTTTCCTCATGAAGTTCATTTTCACATTCTTCTTTCAGCTCCTTACATTATATTGCACACCTTTGACAACTATTACTTCACATTATGTAAGTTGAAGGTGGAGGGGGAAGAAAGGAAGGTGAAAGGGAAGGGAAACAGTCATTGATGTCAGCTGCATTGGAACTGTATGCGGAATCAGCAGTTGCAAGTGAAAATTTGTGCCGGTCTCCGATTTGGACCTTGGATCTCCTTATTACTAGGCAGTAGCATTAACAACAACACCATTCAGACACCATGTTTATCGCAATTGTGCAGACTATCTTGGTTACACCTTCCAGCCGATTCACACTCACACCTAGTGCTTGTCCATGTCCTCCATGCTCGCTACTTTGAGATTCCCACAGGAGGTCGAACATAATCGTGCGTATGCGCTGGAGGTGATAGATTCACCCATCAAGGGAAGTAACTTATAAGAACGTGTTGTGCCAGTTCCTTTGGTCATGTCCCAAAGAACAGACACCGTGTGGAATCTCCAATTGTGATACACATAATGTAAATTGAAGGTGGAGGAGGGGGGTGGGGGGACAAAGGAAAGAAAAGAGAAGGGAAGGAACTATTGACGCCAGTTGCAACGGGACTTTATGTGGAATCAGCACCGACAAATGAAAATATATGCTGGACCAGGATTCGAATCTGGGATCTCCTGCGTAATAGGCAGTTGTATTAACCACTGCGCCGTTTGGACACAGTGTTCATTACAATTGCGCTGACTATCTTGGCACACTTGTCGGCCAGTCAACAATCCAACCTAGTGCCACCTATCCATGCCACCTGTTCTTTGCTTTCCTTTCCTTCCCCTCCCCCCCCCCCTCCACCCCCCCCCCCCCACCTAATGTGTATCACAGCTGTGGATTCCGCATGGTGTCTGTTCATTTGAACGTGTTCAAAGGAACAGACACCACATATTCATGTAAGTAATTTGCCTCAATGAGCAATGAAGCCACCATCTTCAGGCATGCACAATTGTGTTCAACCTTCTGCAGGATTCTCAAAGCAGCAAGCATGGAGGACATGGATGGGGACTGTGGATTGGTGCTGCTAGGTGAGAGTGTGAATCAGCCTGGAGGTGCGCCAAGGTAGTCTGCGCAACAGAGATAAACGCTGTTTTCAGATGGCGCAGCAGTTAACACCACTGCCTGGTAAGCAGGAGATCCTGGGTTCGAATCCCAATCCAGCATGCATTTTCATGTGTTGTTGCAGATTACACATAAAGTCCTATCGCAGCTGACATCAGTAGTTCCTTCTCAGTATCGTAGCTGGGGATTCCATGTGGTGTCTGTTCTTTCAGACATGTCTGAAGGAACAGACACCACCCATTCATATATATTATTTCACAGCCATTTTGTAGGGTCAACCATAGGCAATTGGATTATTTAATAATGGAAACACTAAGATTTTAATTTCAAGCAATTTTCAGTTTTCAAAGCTGACATATCCCGAGGATGAATTTAGATTCACAAAACTGCCTCACAAATAAATTAGATGAGAACACAGTATTTTTTTCCATTGTTAGATGTGAAATTGTTCTGCAAGTAACTGATAGAAGATTCCATTACAAAGACTATCGAAATATTTAGATATGTTTTCTTATTTATAGAATGTAAGATAAATCATTGGGAATTATAGCTACAGAGGGGGTGAATTTTATAATTTTGATTATCTTGTTCACGTTCATAGACTCTTGGTGTAATTTTATCTCTTGGAAACTTCCTTTATTTTGTGTAAACTGTTCCTTTTTATGAGTTTCTGTTCACACTCTTAAGTAAAATGTCTCATTAAAAGATATTGTCTCATGTTCAGGGTGCTCTAATAATCACAGCTGCAGGAAAGTGTAACTTTTACTATCACTGTTAACATTTACATAATAGATAAAGCTGCATTTAATGATACCATATTTATAATTATAGTATCACGTTTAAAATAGTGTGCTGAAACGAAGTGGATACAAACAAAACTATTCTTACAGAATAATTATCTTTGCAGAGGTAATGGCATCAAACCAGTCTTCAGATTGAATACCACAAGGACAACATCATTTTGTCATACTAATTTATTTTATATGTGTGATTTAATTTTTGGCCTGTTGTAATGTTTGCTGAATGGTAGTTCTAAATTAGCTTGTTGCTGTTTATGCTTGGTTAGAAATGGATGTAGCTCTTACAGATATACTGATTAATGGATTACGATATGATCATGAACAGCCTCATGTAATTAGTTGTACCGATTCTTAAAGTATGACATTGGACACAGAACATTCTAGAGCATGGTGAATCTTTAAATGTCAATAATTTGGTAGATGATAGCCATATGTCTGTAGCAATTATTCAGCGACGTGGCCCAGCGGTAAGACACCTGGTTTGTATTCACAAAGGCAGTGGTTCAAGTCCCAGTCTTGGCAACCTGATTAAGTGTTTGTATACTTTGCCTAAATTGCTTAAGGCAAATGATGGTCCCTCTGAAATACACTCCAAGCTTGTGCTCTGTCTTTAATAGGCTCATAGTCAACAGGGTGGATATTCTGTGAAACATTTCTCCTTTATTAAATGATAGTTTCATACTGCCTCATACCCTTCGCAGAAATTAATCAGTATGGCTTTTATCCATGCAGCCTCCAGTATATTTGTATTTCACAGGATTGCTGTTCCTAAAATCTATTTGAATGCCACGATTTTAAGGTGAATCACAGATATTTTGATTAAAGAGTTTGTGCGCCTCACATTTTTTACCTGTTGTCTTCATAGAGAAGTGGTTTAGCTTCCTATTATCAATGTCTTTTCATTATATTTTTACCTTATTTTATTCTTGTTGAAATTACTTGATTATTCTTGTTGAAATTACTTGATTACTTTCCGTATTTTTTATTTGTGACCTTGCACCTCCACCTTTTTAGCCATTCTTGACCTCTCTCCAGGTCACAATTCCATAACATTTTGTTTATTCAAACAGTTTTTTTTCCTGCTACACAACTGATTTATGTCTGAGCTCCTACCAATTAAAAGTTCTTTGCCTTCCTTTTCCATTATCAGCTTGATTCCCCATGTTTGTACTGCACAACTAGGTAACATAAAAATACTAGTTGCAAGATCAAAGTAATCATTTATTCTATCCAGAACAATATGATTGATGCTCATAGCTTCATTTAAAAGGAAGTGTTGAGTTTGAAAGTTTGTGTATCTGGTAGATTACATCCATTTCTGTCAAGCAAATTTAAAAAAAGTAGTGCATTATAGGGACTAACATTTGTTGCTATCTTGTTTCCAATATTGCTGACATTGATGTGCTTAACGTATCCTAACATGAATAGTGAGTATGTTTGTAGGACTAGTGTTATTCAGTAATGTGATGCTTATGAGAAGTGGAGGTAGTCTTTGTGGCTCTATACCTTACAGTTTTTGTGTAAAATGTTGCAAGAAAAGATGCCTGCTTTCAAATTTGCTGTAAAGTACTATTTAGAGTGGAGTCAAATTGTTTTAGTGTCATTGTCTTATAATTTTATTGTTGACCTTCAGCTCATTCTGTATGTTGGTTTATGTTTAACTAGCATCCATTAATGCCAGTTTCTATTAACTTTATGTCAATGTTGCTACTGTTGTCAGGAATGCCAAAAGCCTCTCTCATTGGTCTGACAAGCAGTCGTGCATCAACAGTTCAGACACCATCCACCCCAAATTCTGGTCCATCATCTGCCTCTAGCTTGCCATGTAAGTGTACTTACCAGGACTGACTGTCTTCAGATTCATATGTTACTTCACATTGGCTTCCAACCAAGTTACTTTCTGCAGTGATTGTATTAATTCGGAGTTATGTTTCAGAACTTAAGAGAGAATTTTTCCATCTGGAGTTTATTGTATGTTATTTGCACAGAGCTACAGTCACAATAAGCCACAAAACAGTAATTATTGAGGAGATGACAAAGGCAAGCCAGATTATGTGAGAGTC
The DNA here is from genome assembly GCF_021461395.2 of Schistocerca americana. NCBI lineage: Eukaryota > Metazoa > Arthropoda > Insecta > Orthoptera > Acrididae > Schistocerca > Schistocerca americana. The sequence continues at coordinate 9,751,655 of NC_060124.1, read as the reverse complement.
ACTGCCAGTTAGAAATCCTTTCAAGTGAAGCAATAGTCAATTATTACAAGCACAGTCCAAAGTTCAAAAGAGCAGCCACTTTGAGATATCACAAAACGATAACACAGGCCAATGATGGAAAAACTTTTTTGCTGAAAATACCTTATTCTTATGTTTTTTAGGGTGATAAATCCAAATATGATACTCAAAAAACTATATCACCCACCATTTATTCACATTTTTCAGTTAAATTTATTAAATTAAGTGATGTTTTAACGAATTTAACAGCTTTTATGTATTTAAAATAATTTAAAAAGGAGGTGTATTGAATGTGGATGACGTTGGCAGCACTACTGAAAACATTTGCTGCCAAAAAAAGATCGATTCTATTTTTGTGTCAACAGATGGTGTTTTGTTTACAGTCAACCTTACCTCACTTTACCATTTCCTGTACATGTGCTCAGTACAATGTCTAATCATTGTTGTAAAAACCCTGCTGACAGTTTTTGTTATATTTGTGGTGAATTTGTGATTAAAAAACACCAAAGAAACATTACAGACTTTGGGAAAAAGGTTTATCTATCATACTTTGGATCCAGACTTGGTGATCAAGATAAATCTTGGGCGCTGCATAATGTATGTTATGTGCCTGTTGAAGATCTGAGAAAATGGTCCAAAAAGGAGAAAACAGCCTTTAGATTTGCTGTTCCTATGATATGGAGGGAGCCAAAAAATCATTCCGATGATTGCTGCTTTTGCAGTGTTGATATTACTGGTCATAATTCGAAAAACAAGAAGGTAATAAGCTACCCTAACCTTCTGTCCGCCATCCGACCAGTAGGGTATGGGGTAGATCAGTAGGACATGGTGTAGATTTGCCGGTTCCTGAACCACCAGATGATTTAAATTCTATTCCAACAGAAGTATTTTCTGATGCACAATGTGATTTAGATGAACCACATGATGATGAATTCCATTGTAATATAGAAAGTCTAGAGCCCAAATTGTTTACTCTGGCCGAGCTAAACGATTTGGCTAGGGATCTGGGCTTAACGAAAGATAAAGCTGAATTGCTTGGCTCTAGATTAAAAGACAAGAACTTATTGGCAGTTGGAACCAGCATATACATGTATAGAAAGAGAGAGCAGCAATTTTCCAAGTTTTTTTCAACGAGAAGGTGATTTAGAGTACTGCTCAGACGTTCCCGATCTGATGAATGAGTTTGGTATTGAATACAAAAAGGAAGACTGGAGGCTGTTTATTGATTCATCCAAAACTAGTTTAAAGGCTGTTTTATTACACACTGGTAACATGTTGGACATTCTGTACATATGAAAGAAAGCTATGAAAACCTAGAAATAGTGCTAAATAAAACAGGCTATTCTGCTCATGGTTGGATGGTATGTCGCGATCTAAAAGTAACATTCATGCTCCTTGGTCAGCAAGGTGACTTTACCAGATTTGCACATTTCTTGTGTGAATGGGACAGTAGGGGTAGGGATCAACGCTGGTGCAGAAAAAACTGGCCTTTGAGAGTATTCAAAACTTGGTGAGAAGAACATTCTATGCAAAAACCTTGTAGATCCAAAATATGTACTCCTACCACCGCTCCGTATAAAGTTAGGCCTAATGAAACAGTTTGTAAAGGCCTTTCAGAAGCTAAACTAAAAGAAGGCATCTTTTCTAGATCTGACATTAGAAAATTGATGTTTGATGTTAACTTTGAATCCACAATGACCTTAAATGAGAAACAATCATGGGTATCATTCAAGTAAGTCATTACAAAGTTCTTAGGACATGAGAAAGACCCAGAATATGTTTCTATTATAGCTACAATGTTAAAGAAGTTAAAAACTTTAGGATGTTTAATGAACCTGAAAGTTCACTTTTTGAACAGTCACCTTGATTACTTCCCGGGCAATATGGGAGATGCTAGTGAGAAGCAAGGAGAATGTTTTCACCAGGACATTGAAGTGATGGAAAAATGCTGCCAAGGTTGCTGGAACACCAACATGATGGGGGACTACTGTTGGTCACTTCACCGAGAAGTTCAGCAAGCAACTTGTCATAGAAAAAGCTACACAAGAAGCTTCAAAGAAAAAAGAGAAAGAAAATACAGATCAATTCCAGCTGACAAGTGAAACCTCTATTAACTCATATCATTGTTTTAAGTAGCTTACTGTAAATACAAACCATGCTTATGTTGTAACAAAGCATTTCATTAATTTCCTCATTTACTGTATAGCATAGGATTTTTATACTATATAATAAAAAGGATATTGCTCGAAAAGCATGGTTGATACAAAAAAACTAAGGCTAGATTTGGATTCAGCTCATAAAAATCTATAAAGATCAGCTATGAAAGTAAAAAAAAAAAGAGTTTTTTAAAAATTTTTTTCGTTAGCCTTTGTAATTGGGAACAGCATTAAGAGTGACCAAACTAGCTGGTTATAACCATTTATTGTCCAGAATTTACTTGAGATGTCTGGTCATGAGTACAACCCATGGAACAAGCTTTCTATAATGTGTCATCTGCTGGAAGCTTATCTACAGAAATAGTGACATTCAGAGACTCAGTATGGGTGAAAAGTGCGCTGTCTGGAGGCAACCTGCTCCTACACACTCCAGCAGAATGTCTATTTTCAAATCAGTATCAGGCCAGGGTGCAGTATCATTCATTAATGTGTGTGGTGCATGCTATTGAAATCAACTGTTTTGTAATCATCAAAACGAGTAGTAGTATGCTGTGATGATGACCTAGTCAGTAGCACCAGGGCTGCAGGCCTGAAGTTTCTCTCTTGATGAGGGGAAATTTTTTGTTTTTGGGCAGCACCATGGAGAGTAGTATAGGATTCTCTGGAATTAGTGCTGGATATTGGCATGGCCCCATTTGGGGCTGTAGTTGGCTGATGAGTTAGCTGGGTGCTAGTTGGAGAGGCATCATTTGAAGTCTCACCTGGTACTGGGACAGCACTTTATGGGCATAGGTTTACAGTGGGTTTATGGTTGAAGTGCATACCTGTGACCAACTGAACTAAGCCTAGTTTTTTCCTGAGCTGGTACAGTGGATGCATGTGTTAGCAACCCACAAGGTAATTCTGTGTAATAGTTTAGTTTCCCTAGAAACTATTGAAGTTCCTTTTGGTTGGTGGGTTAAGGCAGAAAAATAAGTAAAATCGACAGCTATAAAATTCTTTGGCAATTGAGCCAAAAAATAAAGTGTTGAACAGTGAACAGTGTGATTTTTAAATATAGATTGAAGTAGTTTCTTCTTAAAAACTCTTTCTATATCAAAAAGGGATTTATGAATAGAAGAAAAGGGGAGTTACAGATCAGTTTGAAGAAATTTTGGGCTTGTGCCTGGTGGTTGTTAACTGTACTCCTCAAAATTCGGACTGGGCACCTTGGGCACCTGCCAGTCATCCTCCTGTGAGCTGACAATACTGACAAAAATGTCCTCTATTCCACAGTATGTGTAGTGCAGTCTGAGTATCTGTGCATTAGTCAAGATCATAGTGACAAATGGACCACACTACCCAACAGCAGCACCGTCATGGGTGACACTATGGAACTCAGCTTTCCTTAGCATTACCGCTTGCTGCAGCCATTGGCGTACTATGTTATCTTCGATTAGAGTAAGTTGTGGAGATGATAGGGTTCCACACCAGGAGAGTAGAAAGTTATGTACGTAGCTTTGTCTGTGGGCTTTTATAATTAAGGTTAGTAGCACTAGGACCTTCAACCCATTACATGCAGTCTCCCATCCTTCATCAAAGACACCAACCATTTTCTCGAACACCTGGAATCCTTACCCAATCCGTTACCCCCGAAAACCATTCTTGTAACCATTGATGCCACTTCCTTATACACAAATATCCCGCACGTCCAGGGCCTTGCTGCGATGGAGCACTTCCTTTCACGCCGATCACCTGCCACCCTACCTAAAACCTCTTTCCTCATTACCTTAGCCAGCTTCATCCTGACCCACAACTTCTTCACTTTTGAAGGCCAGACATACCAACAATTAAGGGAACAGCCATGGGTACCAGGATGGCCCCCTCGTACACCAACCTATTCATGGGTCGCTTAGAGGAAGCCTTCTTGGTTACCCAAGCCTGCCAACCCAAAGTTTGGTACAGATTTATTGATGACATCTTCATGATCTGGACTCACAGTGAAGAAGAACTCCAGAATTTCCTCTCCAACCTCAACTCCTTTGGTTCCATCAGATTCACCTGGTCCCACTCCAAATCCCATGCCACTTTCCTTGATGTTGACCTCCACCTGACAAATGGCCAGCTTCACACGTCCGTCCACATCAAACCCACCAACAAGCAACAGTACCTCCATTATGACAGCTGCCACCCATTCCACATCAAACGGTCCCTTCCCTACAGCCTAGGTCTTCGTGGCAAACGAATCTGCTCCAGTCCGGAATCCCTGAACCATTACACCAACAACCTGACAACAGCTTTCGCATCCCGCAACTACCCTCCCGACCTGGTACAGAAGCAAATAACCAGAGCCACTTCCTCATCCTCTCAAACCCAGAACCTCCCACAGAAGAACCACAAAAGTGCCCCACTTGTGACAGGATACTTTCCGGGACTGGATCAGACTCTGAATGTGGTTCTCCAGCAGGGATACGACTTCCTCAAATCCTGCCCTGAAATGAGATCCATCCTTCATGAAATCCTCCCCACTCCACCAAGAGTGTCTTTCCGCCGTCCACCTAACCTTCGTAACCTCTTAGTTCATCCCTATGAAATCCCCAAACCACCTTCCCTACCCTCTGGCTCCTACCCTTGTAACCGCCCCCGGTGTAAAACCTGTCCCATGCACCCTCCCACCACCACCTACTCCAGTCCTGTAACCCGGAAGGTGTACACGATCAAAGGCAGAGCCACGTGTGAAAGCATCCACGTGATTTACCAACTGACCTGCCTACACTGTGACGCATTCTATGTGGGAATGACCAGCAACAAACTGTCCATTCGCATGAATGGACACAGGCAGACAGTGTTTGTTGGTAATGAGGATCACCCTGTGGCTAAACACGCCTTGGTGCACGGCCAGCACATCTTGGCACAGTGTTACACCGTCCGAGTTATCTGGATACTTGCCACTAACACCAACCTATCCGAACTCCGGAGATGGGAACTTGCTCTTCAATATATCCTCTCTTCCCGTTACCCACCAGGCCTCAATCTCCGCTAATTTCAAGTTGCCGCCACTCATACCTCACCTGTCATTCATCATCATCTTTGCCTCTGCACTTCCGCCTCGACTGACATCTCTGCCCAAACTCTTTGTCTTTAAATATGTCTGCTTGTGTCTGTATATGCGTGGATGGATATGTGTGTGTGTGTGTGCGCGAGTGTATACCCGTCCTTTTTTCCCCCTAAGGTAAGTCTTTCCGCTCCCGGGATTGGAATGACTCCTTACCCTCTCCCTTAAAACCCAAATCCTTTCATCTTTCCCTCTCCTTCCCTCTTTCCTGACGAAGCAACCGTTGGTTGCGAAAGCTAGTATTTTGTGTGTATGTTTGTTTGTGTTTGTCTGTGTGTCTATCGACGTGCCAGCGCTTTCGTATGGTAAGTCACATCATCTTTGTTTTTAGATATATTTTTTCCAAAGTTGAAACTGAATTTGACTGTGAACTTATCTGGATGCAAGTAACAGGTCTGTGTGAACTCAAGGTAATTATCGAATGTCTTTACTGGCCACCCGATTCTGCTGTTACAATTTGAGATTCATTCAATGGAGGTTTATGCTATGTAGTGTTGACATATCCAGATCATGTAATATTAGTTGGAGGTGACTTTAACCTACAATTTATAGACTGGATCATTCATGGATTCATTTCCATTGGAAAGGGCAGGTAGTCTTGTGAAGTAGTTTTGAACACGTTTTCTGAAAACTATCTTGAGCAGCTAGTTCAAGAGCCCTGCGCTCAATGGAAACATCTTATACCTCGAAGCTACAAAAAGGCTGATCTTACAGATGAGGTCATTACAGAGAAAGTATTTAATGAGCATGATGCCGTTGTAGTGATAGGGGTAACTAAAGTTAATAAATAAATCCATCAAGAAGGCTAGGAGAGCATTTGTGCTAGAAAGATCACATAAGCAGTTGCTTGCATCCCTTAGAAAATGAATGGATATGATTTAGTTCTAATATGATGGACATAGAGCAGTTATAGCCGAAGTTTAAACAGATTGTGCTGAGTAAGTGGATTAAGGATAGAAAAGATCCACTGGGGTTTTATACCAAAATTTGGAAACTTTTGGGAATGCGGAGACTGTTGTACTTTTTGTTCAGAAAAGAACATGCAAATGATGGTGGTAAGCATAGATTCATCATCTTGTAAAAGTATTGATGTGTAAAGCATACAACAGCTTCCATCATCATATAGTAGGAAGAGATCTTGCTGAGAACCTAAGAAAATTCTGGCCCTATTTAAAATTTTAAGTGGGTTAAGCTTCTGCTCAGTTACTTGTTGTTTTGTCTGGTGTGTCGATACAAGACCATAAAATGAAAGCTGAAGTTTTAAGTTATGCATTTAAGAAATCATCCATGCAGGATGATTGTTCAAGCAATCAGTCGTTTGACCTGCACCCAGGCCACCATACAGAGGATATAATAATAGGCATCTCTGGCATTGAGAAGCAACTGAAAGAGTTGAAAACAAATACGGCATCAGGTCTGGATGGAATCCCAGTTCAGTTTTACAGAGAGTACTCTGCAGCAATGGCCCCTTACTTGTCTTGCATTTGTTGTGCATCCCTTCCATTGCAGAGTCCTGAGCTACTGGAAAAAAGTACATGTGACTCCTGTATATAAATATGGTTAAAGAATGGATCCACAAAATTACAGAGCAATCTCCTTATCATTGGTATGCTGCAGAATTCTTAAAAATATCCTAAGTTCGAATATAATAAATTTTCTTGAGACAGAAAAAGCTTCTGTCCACAAATCAGCATAGACTTAAAAAGCATGCTTGTGCGAAACTCAGCTTTCCCTTTTCTCACATGACATCATGTGAACCCTGGACGAAGGGCCATGATATCTTGCGAACCCTGGAAGAAGGGCCGTGATATCCTGCAAACCCTGGGCGAAGGGCAACAGGGAGATTCATATTCCTAGGTTTCTGGAAAGTGTTTGACATGGCGCCCCACTGCAGACTGTTAATGAAGGTATAAGCATACAGAATAGGTTTGTAGATATGTAACTGACTTGAAGACTTCATAAGTGATAGAACCTAGTATGTTGTCCTTGATGGCAAGTATTCATCAGAGTCAAAGGTACTGTCAGGAGTGTGCCCTAGGGAACTGTGATAGGACTGCTCATGTTCTCTGTGTACATAAATTATGTGACAAACAGAGTGAGCAGCAATCTGTGGCTATTTTGTGATGACATTGTGTTGTCCGGGAAGGTGTCACGGTTGGGTGACTGTAGGATACAGGTTGACTTAGTCGATGGGATGAATGGCAGTGTGCTCTAAATGTAGAAAAATGTAAGTTAATAAGGATAAGTAAGAAAAACAATCCCATAACATTCAAATACAGCATTAGTACTATGCTGCATGACACTGTCTTGTAAGTTAAACTTTTAGGCGTGATGTTGCGAAGCTGTATGAAATGGAATGAGCCTGTGAGGATTGTGGTAGGAAAACCGACTGATTGACTTCCATTTATCAGGAGAATTTTAGGAAAGCGTAGCTCATCAGTGAAGAAGACCACATACAGAACACTAGTGTGACCCATTCTTGAGTACTGCTCATATGTTTGGGATGCCCACCAGGGAAGATTAAAGGATGGCATCAAAGTAGTTCTGATGTGGGCTGCTAGGTTTGTTACCCATAGCTTCGATCAACATGTAAGTATTACATAGATGCTTCATGAACTCAAATGGGAATCCACGTGGGGAAGATAATGCTCTTTTCACCAAACACTGTTGAGTAAATTTAGAGAACTGACACTTGAAGCTGACTGCAGAGCAGTTCTAATGCCACCATGGTCCAGTTCACATATAGACTACAAAGACAGGAGAAGAAAAACTAGGGCTCATATGGAGGCATGTAGACAGTTGTTTTTCCCTCAGTCTCTTTGCGAGTGGAACAGGAATGAAAATGACTAGTAATGTTACAAGGTACCCTCTGCCATGCACCACATGATGGCGTGTGGAGCATGCATGTAGATTTAAATGTAGATCCAACTGGTAGCTGCTGTAATGATTAATCATTTTTTTCTGCTTTGCATATTGCCACAGATTCTTTGATAATGGAGTCCCAACTTGGTGTTGCCTTAGCCAAAATTAAGGTTTCATCATACTACATTAAAAGTCTAGTGGAGATACAGTGTTTAGTAATAACAGACTTGCTTGGTGCAGCGTTCTTCCAGGGTGCGTGTGGTCTGGCCTATTTAAGCCATAGTACACTTGCAAGCTGTTTTATAAATTCTAATTTTCTGCAATAATTGTCTTTCAGTGATCCCGGCAGGTTGGCAATCTTAGATGATGGCCCATAAACCACTTTCACATGAAAATTGTGGAGGATTCTTGCTATTTTAAATGAAATGTTGCCAAGAAAGGGTAGAAAAGCTAGACTTTTGTCAGCATGCTCTTCTGTTTATGCCCTTCCTTGTTCTTGGTTTTAACTGATAATGACCTGTTAATCTGCTGGGTAGACGATTCATTTTACCTGAACACTGGATTTAGGTGTGTGAGCTCTGTAGGTGAACTATCTGCATCTGACTGTCTGTGAGATTGGGTTTAAAGCACACTGTAGATTGCAACTGGTGATGACAGCTCAACTCAACGGTTGCAAATACAAATCAGTATGAGTGGTCTTCTGATAAATTTAATGCCTCAGAGAGCCATCCTTCTTCCATATAACCTGTTAGCTTTGATGTAATATCTCTTTACAAAGATCCCTCTCAGAGATTCTTGGGTGCTCATTGGTAGTGTGCTTCAGGTGGGATATCACCACTTTGCTTTGGAACAGTCTTTCGTCAACCTGTTTTATGTTCAACCATGAATATTTTGAGCAGACTGATGGCATCACCATTTGTAACCCTGCACTTGAATCAGTGGCCCTTAAACCAATTGCATTATAGAAGTGTGTGGGCAATACTTCCGTAGTGTTGCCTCAAGGAGAAGATACATTAATGGAGTTTATACATTACTTCATCTCCATTCATAAGAACGTCTGGTTCACAATGAAATTAGAGTAAGATAATCATTTCCCTTACCTGAATGTTCTGGTTAGAAGGTCTCTGCAGCATCCAGTTTATCACAAACCCACTCAGACTGATTTGTATTTACAATTGTCGAGTTGTCATCACTGGTCGTAAACTGTGAGTGTGCTTGAAACCTTGTACACAAAGCTCACACACTCTCGAAGGTAGATAGTTTGCCTCAAGAGCTTGCTCCCTAATGACAGTGTTCAGGGAAAAGGGGTATTCTACCTGACATTTTAACAAGACACTATCAGTTAAAGCGAAGAACCAAGAAGCGAGTAAGGAGGAGAGCATGCCTTTTGTTGGCAATAAAATAACATGAGCCCTTTGCAATTTTCAGGTAAAATTGGCTTTCTGCCTATGATTTAAGACTGCGGACCTGCTGGGATCAGTGAAGGACAATTTGTTATTGCAGAAGGCTGGCCAAACCACACACACTATGGAAGAATGCTCCACCGAATATCAACACTGCAGATGCCTTTTGTAGGCAAACAAGCCTACTATTATCAAAAACTGTATCCCCACCAGACATTCAATGGTGCGTGATAAGACCGTAACTTTGGCCACACAACTTCTTTCTGGGACAACCTTATTAAAGAATCTGTGGAAATGTGCCTGGTGAATAATCTGGTGAGCTGTGACAGTGGCTACCAGCTGGATAATGTGTACATCCTTATCATCTCCACGATTTGCTCTAATCAAAGACAGAGTATGCTGATGGCTGCAGCTAGTGACAATGCTTGAGGACAGCTGAGTTCCATAGTTCCACCACCAAGGGCACTACCAGTGGATAATGTGGTCTGTCTGTCACCATGGTCTTGACATATGCGTGGAACACTCACAGCACTCTATATATTGTGGAACTGATGACGTCTTTTTCAGTCTTTCGTGGCTAATGTGAGAGTGACTGGCAGGTGCCTAGTGAAAATACTGCGGAGTATAGTTGATGACAACCAGATGCAAGTCTTAAATTTCTTCAAACTCTCAACTTGGTGATAAAATCATAAAATTCACTGTTACCGACTTGTAAATGGCTAACTTGTAGTCACATAAATATTTTTCTTTAGAAAGTTTGTTCAAATTTAGTTCAGCTGTCATATTTGACACCTCAGTGTGTACTGTAAACATGATTTATAGAAAATATTAATGTGGTCCTGGAGGAATCCACAAATGTGTGATCAGCACTGAACACGTTTAGTAGCTTTTGGATAAGAGTAGGGAGATTCTGGATGAGATTAATGATATGTTGTACAAGATGTTTGAAGGAGGGCTGAAATGTAACAGGAATGATGGAAACTCAAAATGTAATCATTTATAATGATACAGTTTCTGATAACAAGGAAGCCTCATTTAAAGGTAGCTGTGGAGATATAAGTACAGGGGACAAAAATTTAGTCATGCCTAGGAAACATCAGGCTAAAACTGTGTAACACCACCTCTAGTCTTGACAATGGCCTCAGTTCGGCGAGAAACAAAGCCAAGTGTGCTTCAGGTACGCCATATCCATCTGAAGCGACACCTAGATGATTGCATCCTTTAGAGTTATCAAATTGTGCGGCTGTTAATTACTATGTTTCACCCAATGTTCCAAATAATTCCATAATTTTTTTGTGGGATTAAGATCAGTTGATTTCAGGAACCAACTGAGGTATGGTAGTTAAAAGTGGTAATCAAAACAGGGATGTAAGCATTCAACAAAAAAACACCCCCCAAAATGTCACAGAACTCTGCAGCCTTAACTGCACTTCCCACACACAATGAATTCATCATTGAGCCACCAGTGCACTCACTGCATTGCATCATTTGAAACACCTGAGAATTGATTGATGTGGACCTACACTCAATGATAGCATCAGTTCCAAAAGAGTTTGAAAGTGATTGTCATTACAAGGTGTGACATTTGCCTCCATTCTCTTTTGATTAAGATTTTTTTATGACCACTGTTGTTATGCTGTGCTATTGGCTGTGAATGATAGATGTATTGGACAGTCAACTTTGATACACCAACTTTATTCATGGGGTAGTCATGGGTATGATCAAATAGAATAGCTCCTTTCTACCATTCCATCACATCTCCATGTCTACCCACCTTACTGGACTGATTCCATACAATCAACTAACATGTACACGTCACTTAATTGCCATGACTTACATCAGCAGTGAAGGGTCAAGTAATAATGTGGCACCAGCACTGCATCCCCTACAGCACTCCAAAGTGATCTGTATGCTCTTTTAAGGGTGAAACTAATATTTAGCCTGGTAACATTACTAGCCAGTGTTTCATTTGGTGAGTAGTTATTGTGGGTGGGTAACAGAGTGGATGTCAATGAATGTTTTTTGTTAATTATAGACAAGAATGTACAAGGGTGGTTTCAAAAGTTCTCGGAATCACCACAAGAGGTCAGCACTAGTGCAACGAGTTGTTCATGTGATATTTATTGGATTGTTGCCTGTAAACATGTGCCACGTCAGTGCTCTTGGAAGAGAGCTATGGCAGTCATGTGGCTCTGCTGTTGCTCCCGCGTAGTGATTTGCAAAGATGGAAAAAATCAAGATTCGAGCAGTGACTAAGTACTTCGTAAAGCAAGGTATGAAAGCAGAGGAAATTCATGCCCGATTTCCAGAATACACTGAGGGTCTCTGCTCCTTCATATTCAACTGTTGCCAAGTGGACGAATGAATGTAAATTTGATCAGGAGAGCTTAGATGATGATCCACGCAGTGATCAGCCAAGATGTGTCACTAGTCCAGAAATCATTGCAATATTGCACAAAATGGTCATGGAGGATCACCGATTGAAAGTGCGTGAATGTGCTCGTGCTTGCCAGATGTTATCTGAAAGAGTCTATCACATTTCAACTGAAGAAATAGACATGAAAAATTTTCTGCAAGATGGGTGCTGCGACTAGTCAATGCGCACCCGCACACATGTGCTGGTGCCGTGGCAGAATTATATGAACTAAGGTATGAATTGTTGCCATGTCCACCGTATTCATCTGATATGGCCCAGTCAGACTTCCATCTCTTCCCAAAACTGAAAATTTTTCTTGGTGGGTGAAGATTCACTTCAAATGAAGAATTGATAGCCAGAGTTGACAACTATTTTGCAGGCCTGGAATAAAATCATTTTCGAGATGGGATAAAGGCCTTGGGACATCGTTTGACCAAGTGCATTAATCTCCAAGGAGACTACATTGAAAAATAAAAAAGTTTTAGTGATGTAAGTACTTTTTTCTATCCCATTCCGAGAACTTTTCAAATCACCCCCGTACCTATAATCTCTATTAGGGCAAGGATGTTGGAGGGAGAAACTCATACTAATTTTGTGAAAGAGCTGGGATTGAATGAAAGGAAGCATAATTTGTTACAAAATAAAAACAAAAACTATTGAAAAGCTGTGTTTATTGACCACCATACATACTACACCATGTTATAGTAGGTATCTATGACCTACAACACGCTTAACCGAGGGAATATGGTTTATATGAGATTTGTACATATTATTTAGCTGTCAGAAAGGTAACATTCCGTTACATGCTAATGCTTTGTGTGTTCGCAATGAGTAGTTTTTGACATTGATGTGTGACATAAGAAAAAAAGCATTGAAAATTGGAGGTATAACACTATTGGAAGCTTTTATAACCTAAGGCCTTTTCGTGTTAGTTGCATGGAGAACAGCACTACACAGTGCAATAATTTTCAGATTTCACTCTTGGCGCACTTACTTCCAGTCAGTATCCATCATAAGTTCTGAATTTCTTCAAATTGATAACTCTTAAATCTACTTTCAATCAGGGGTGGGATGTGAGATAGTTTATGAAGATCATAATTTATTTATTTATTTATTTATTTATTTTTCAGTGTTACGAAAAGGATAGATTGCTATTCACCATGTAGACAAGATAGCGGGGTGGAGTTGTAGGAGGGTGTAGTGCTGCTTGTGGGAGCAGGCAGGGACATGTTGAAGTCAGGGTAGGGGTGCTAGGTGCAATGAGCAGATTTGGAGGAAAGAAGGGCAGCAGAAAAGAGAAGTAGAGGAGGGGAAGGGTGGGGGGGAGGGGGAAGAGAGAGAGACATTTCATTTCAGGATTTCCTGTGCAAAGCATTTCCCTATTCAGTTATTGAAAAATGTGCTATCATAGTTTCCATGAGACTGAAATATGTCTGCTTGTGTCTGTATGTGTGGATGGATATGTGCGAGTGTATACCTGTCCTTTTTTCCCCCTAAGGTAAGTCTTTCCGCTCCCGGGATTGGAATGACTCCTTACCCTCTCCCTTAAAACCCACTTCCTTTCGTCTTCCCCTCTCCTTCCCTCTTTCCTGATGAGGCAACAGTTTGTTGCGAAAGCTTGAATTTTGTGTGTATGTTTGTGTTTGTTTGTGTGTCTATCGACCTGCCAGCGCTTTTGTTCGGTAAGTCACCTCATCTTTGTTTTTATATATAATTTTTCCATGAGATTACATAGAGATATGAAAATTACACTAGTTTACTGAGATAATTTGATTTATTTAGAACTGAGCACAGTAAATCAAATATGGTCATGTGAAGACACAGCCAGTATTTAAAAATAAGCAACGTTACAAGTTCAAATGAATAGTAAAAGACACAAATCAGTTTTTTATGCATTTAATTGCCTCCTGGGTCACAGTGAGAAAGTTATATCACTAATCAGAGTAAGACAAATTGTTCGTGTATTGGCCCTACATTGACATTCTGTTGAAGATGTTTTTCCCCATTGGTAGAACAAGTCTGTATTGGCACCTCTTTTTACATATGAAGAACTGAGAACAAGGCAGTACTATTTCTGTACATCTACTGAGGAGAGCAAGGTACCATCGTATTTGGGGTGGGTAAATGTTGATGATGGGGAGAGGGTGTTTTTTTTTCTTTTTTTTTTTTTAAGTCATCAATCTTCTGGCTGGTTTTATGCAGCCTGCTACGAATTCCTCTCTTGTGCCGACCAACCTTTTCATCTCAGAGTAACAGTTGCAACCTACGTCCTGATTATTTACTGAATGTACTCCAGTCTCTGTCTTCCTCTACAGATTTTACCCTCTACAGTTCCCTGTAGTACCATGGAAGTTGTTCCCAGAAGTATTAACAAATGTCCTATCATCCTGTCTCTTCTTTTTGTCAGTGTTTTCCTTATATTCCTTTCATTGCCAATTCTGTGGATAGCCTCTTCATTCCTTACCATATCAGTACACCTAACCTCCAGTGTTCTTTTGTAGCGCAACATCTCAAATATTTTGATTCTGTTTTCCCGCGGTCCATGTGTCACTACTGTATAATGCTATGCTCCAACCTTACATTCTCCAAAATTTCTTCCTCAAATTAAAGTCTATGTTTGATGCTAGTTGACTACTCCTGGCCAGGAATGCCCTTTTCACCAATGCTAGTCTGCTTCTTATGTCCTCCTTGCTACGTCCATTATTTTGCTGCCTAGTAGCAGAATTCCTGAACTTCATCTACTTTGTGAGCCCCAGTTCTTATGTTCTCATTTCTGCTACTTCTCATTCCTTTTGTCTTTCTTCGATTTACTCTCAATCCTTATTCTATATTCATTAGACTGTTTACTCCATTCAGTAGATCCTGTAATTCTTCTTTACTTTCAATGAGTATAGCAATATCATCAGAAAATCTTATCATTGATGTCTTTTCACCTTGAATTTAATCCTACTCTTGAACCTTTCTTCCATCATTACTTCTTCAACGTTTAGATTGAACAGTTGGGGCGAGATCCTACATGCCTGTCTTACATCCTTTTTAATCCGAGCACTTCATTCTTGGTCTTCCAGTTTTATTGTTCCATATTGGTTTGTGCACATATTGTTTATTACCTGCCTTTCTGTACTCCTATTTTTCTCAGAATTTCAGACATCACGCATCTATTCTCATTGCTGAACATTTTTTCTGGGTCGGGACATCCTATGAACATGTCTTTATTTATCTTTGGTCTTGCTTCCATTATCAAATGCAACATCAGCACTGCCTCTGTGCTTTTACCTTTTTTGAAGCCAAACTGATCGTTACCTGACAGATCCTCAATGTTCTTTTCCATTTTTCTGTGTATTATGCTTGCCAGCAACTTGGAAGCATGACCTGTTACGCTGATTGTGTGACTGTTCATGCACTTATCAATTTTTGCTGTCTTCAAAATTGTGTGGATGATGTCTTTCCAAAAGCATGGTGGTATATCGGCAGTCTCATACATTTGACATGCCAATGTGAATAGTTGTTTTGGTGCCACTTCCCCCAACTATTTTAGAAGTTCTGAAGGAATGTTAACTATCCCTTCTGCCTTTTTTGATCTTAAGTCATCCAAAGCTCTTTCTAATTCAACTTCTAATACTGAATCCCCAATCTCTTGTAAATCGACTCCTATTTCTTCTTCTATCATGTCAACAGACACGTCTTCCCCCTCATAGGGGCTTTCAGCATACCTCTCTCATCTGCATTTAACGGTGGAATTCCCATTGCACTCTTAATTTTACCACTTTTGCTTTTAATTTTACCACTCTTGCTTTTAATTTTACCACTATTGCTTTTAATTTTACCACTCTTGCTTTTAATTTTACCACTATTGCTTTTAATTTCACCAAAGGTTGTTTTAGCTTTTCTGTCTGCTGAGTCAGTCCTTCTGACAGTAACATTCTTTTCTTGCCCCCCACTCCCACCACGATTTCCTTACATTTTTCATGTAGCCATTTCACCGTAGCTTCCCTGCACTTCCTTTTTATTTTGTTCCTAAGTGACTTCTGTTTCTGTATTCCTGAATTTCCCTGCACATTTTTGTACTTGTGGTTTTTCGCAGTTACCTTTCTTGTACCTATGTTTTTGTTTCTAAATTCAGTGATTGCTCTTTTTAGAGATGTCCATTCATCTTCAACTGAACTGTCTACTGAGCTATCCATTATCATAGTATTTATAACCTCAGAGGACTTCAAGCATATTTCCTCATTCCTTAACACTTCCCTCTGCCACTTCTTTGTGCACGGATTCTTCCTGAGTAATCTCTTAAATTTCAGCCTCCTCTTCATTATTACTAAATTATGATCAGAGTCTATATCTGCTGCTAGTTATGCCTTACAATCCAGTATCTTATTTCGGAATCTCTGTCTGATCTTAATGTTATCTAAGTGTAGGGAGCAAATAGTTAGGTGTAGACCTTATTATTCCAGATTTTATCCACATGGTGTGGTTTAGTTCTGCATTGACATTTTTTATGTGGGCTCAGTCAATCCACTTTGGTGCATTAGATTCCACAGCCAGAGTAGAGCTCAAGAACCCCCTTGTGGGGATTTTTGCACAAGGTTGTTCTTTATTCATAGTTCTGCTGCAGTGTCCATTAGAAGTTGCTTGTAGCTTAAAAGTTCTGCTCAGGGTCATACCAACCTATGTTGGGTGTTCCATTACAGGGAAGAATGATGTTCACAAAATGTACTGTAAGGTTGTTGTTGGCCAACCTGTTCTTGGAAGTGGGAACTAATGGCCTCTGTCCGGTTCTAGGCACTTCAGTCTGGAACCGCGTGGCCGCTATGGTCGCAGGTTCGAATCCTGCCTCAGGCGTGGATGTGTGTGCTGTCCTTAGGTTAGTTAGGTTTAAGTAGTTCTAAGTTCTAGGGGACTGATGACCACAGATGTTAAGTCCCATAGTGCTCAGAGCCATTTGAACCATTAATGGCCTCTGTTGTGGTTGAACTAGATTGTAGCCTCTATTCTTGTGAAAATTCCTCTAATACCATCTCCAGCAATTTATACACTGTGCTGAGTAGTTTAATCAGGTAGTACCTGTGTGAATATTATTCGATATGGCTGGCTTAAGTGTGGTAACTATTTGTGTTCTCTTGAGGACGTTCAGAATGTTTATAATTTCATTAATTCACCCAGAGCTGATGATTTTGGTGGCACTGGATGTAACTGTCACCAGTCCTGAGTTGTAGACACAGCAGCCTTTCTTATCTACGATGATTGCTAGTAAGCCGTGGGGGTACTGACCAAAAATACGCATCCGCAGTGCTGTCCCTGGCGGGAGACGACGTAGAGCAGAACATAATGGCAGGTGAGAACTTGGATGGAGAGATGGAGCAGCATCTGCAGCTGGCACCTGTAGAGCAGCTCAGCAGGGCTACGACAACCAATAGGACTCATCCGGTAGGCCATGAGGAGAAACTGTAATGCCTCCTCAGTGGGAAAGTCGTGCAGATATTTTTTCATTTGTGTTAATGGTGCAAACCATGTGCGTGGCCTCCTCGTTCAATAGAGGCTGAATGGGAGGGAAACGAACATGGCGAATGCCTGAATGCACTCAGAAATGCCTGGGACAGGAACTGAGGTCCATTGTCAAAAATGAGGCTAACCTGGAGACCTTCCACAAAAAAAATTCTGTGACTTTTGTGGTGGTCGAGAGGCACCGGACCATGTATGGAAAATACAAAAATAAGTAACTGACAGTCAGCCAAAAAAACATTCAGAAATGTATTTGTAAAATCAACATGGATATGTTCCCAGGGCTGGATTGCTGGGATCATGGGAAGAATGAAACTTCAGGAGTTGCCTGTTAACTAGCACACTGGGAACATGCAGCAACCAAATGCTCCAGCTTCTGGTCAGTGCTGGGCCGGTACACTTGTCTTCGAGCCAAGTCTTTATCACGGGAAACACCCCAGTGACCCTCAAGTAACAGCTGTAAGACCTCCCGCCATAGACTCCCCAGAATAACCCCCCTGGGAGCTACGTTATTTGTGGAGAGGAGGAGGACCCAGTGTAAGAAGACCAAGAGATGATGGCACCAGACAAAGTAATTATGAAGCAGATCGGAAGTACAGCCCAGAGTATGAGATGACCGAGCCTGCTGGACGACGCAGACAACCTGCTTGAGAGGAGTGTCAGACACTGTGTCCTTGGCATTCGGGTACTAGTGATCGGAAACTGCATGTGATGCTATTTCAGATAGTGTTGATAAATGGTGGAGGGGGGAGGGGAGTGGGGGCACTTTCCACGCCAAACATCAACTGTTGATACAGGCCAAAAGATGTATTAAGACCCATGATACATGTGGACTTGTCATCCAGGGGTAACCAGTGACATGCTTCAGAAAGATCAAGTTTTGAGGAGAATTGACCCCCTGCTAAGTGTGTGAACAGCTTGTCTGGACATGGCAATGGGTATGTGTCAACTACGGACTGTGAATTCACGGTGGTCTTAAAACTGCTCCAAAGTCACAATGCAGTTTACCAGAGGATTTAATGATGATAGGGATGACAAGGGGTGTGGCCTATTCATGGGAGGAAATGATGCAAACCATCCAACACTGCCTTGACTTGGGAGTGTAGGGGTACAGTACTCTGCCAGTCTAGGATGAGCTGACTAGTTAACGTTATGTGTGCCTGATAGTCTGTGGTGCATCCTAGGCCTTTGCAAAGATATCCTGAAATTCTGAGCACAGAGATCCCAATGATTGGTAGGGGATTTTGGCAGATACCAACTGAATGGAGTCCGTGACTGAAAAGCCAAAGGCCTGAAAAGTATCAAACCTGAAAAGATTTGCTGAACCAGCATTGTGGATTACAACAAGGGTAATTGGCTGACTCATTAATCAATAGGTAACATCAGCTGTGAATTGGCCAAGCAAAGGGTTTGGCTGTTTACCTTATCCCCACAGGCACCTGTTTACCAGTGACAGCAGCGTAGAGTTGAAGTCTGAATATGTTTGGGCATTAAGCAAGGAAACTGCTGTGCCGCTGTCTACCTACACGTGCAACCGTCGTGAGAGAACCAAAACCTCAATAAAAAGCTTGTTGGAACCCTGATTGGTAACTGACCCTGACAATGATGCTTCCTGGATTCCATAGCCATTTTCTCTGATGCTGCATTCTGTGCAGTTGACCTCTAGACTACCTGGCCTTTTTTTGACACTTAGGACAGATAGCTCAGCATTTGGGACACACTGATCTGTCATGTTGGGAGTAAAAAGATGCACTTTATGGCAACAGAGATGGCAGCTGGAACATTGATCATGTGCTGTGCGGGAGCCACTGGATTGGCCAGCTTGCAGTGCCACGATATTGTCCTCCCTGGACACAGTGTAAGCTGCTGGGCAGCCCTGTACCACGGCAATGCTGAACCATGTTCCCTGCTGCTGACTAGTGGCATGTGATGTAATACAACTGGGCAGTGGTCAAAACCTCTTCAAAGGAGGGGTTTTGTAATTGGAGGGCATGTTGAGGGATTTCCTTGTCGAGGGTGGAGTGGATGTTGTCGAGGATGGAGTGGATGATAACTTTGCGAACCATGATGTCTGCATATGACTCTTTTGACTTGCCTGTGACAAAATGGCACGTGCTACTAACGCCATGGAGGGATGTGGCCCAGGAATGATAAGACTGTTGGGGGCCACTTCTTGTAGTGGTAGAATTCAACTTGAGCAACCACGATGTGCACGCAGCAGTTATAATGGGAAGACAGTAAAGTGCATAAATTGTCAAACGAGAACGAAGACTGTTCCTGCAATGTGACCAACTGCCACAACACCTGATACAAGGTGCGATAAATCCGTGACAGAAACAGTACACAAGTTACCTACACATCCATAACTTGGAGGGTGTGGAAATGTTACCATAGGCAGTGTTTGTACATTTCCAAATCTTCTGCTGCCTCATCAGATGGCAGGAATAGAGTAGCAAGCTTAGCTGGAGATGAAGGCACAGAGAGCAATGCTGACACAGCCTGTTGCATGATAGTAAGAAATTCCATCTGTTGTTGACCACTGTTTGAAGCAGAGACTCCATGTCACAAAAAGACACAAAAAGCAACTGCACAAGGGAACACATGAAAAAAAAAGACCTACTCTTTGCTAGTGTGTTCTGACAACAAGAACACAGAGATAATAACAGACACATCACCTTATTACATCTAGAATACTTGTACAAGAGGACAATTGCCACAAAGTGGCTTAACTACTAGTCCAATAAACTAGTTGAATGTCAACATATGACTGAGAGCGAGGTTGGCCGGGCCGGCCCTATAAGCCATCTGCTGGCCGGTAGAGTGCATTACAGAGAGGCTGCTTGTGCATCCAAGAGTGGAGGCCTCTGTCAGTGCTAGTGCCTACTGAGTTGTGAGGCACACTGTACAGCTGCTTTCCTGGATCATGAGTGCAGAATCTACATGGGCCACCACACCTCTCAAGTACAGTGTTTTCAATGTCCATTCATACATAGGTTGTTATGCCAGAGGTTGAGTAGTTCAGGCTCTTGTATACATCTGTCTATTTGTCTGTCTATCTAACCTCTCATCTTACACTGTATTTCATTTTCAGTGTGTGTTTCTTACACTTGGGTGACATTAATCACATTATCTTTTAAAGTTTCATGTAGGTGCTGACAATTTTGTTTTGCTTATGCCTTCAACATTTAATTGACAGATTGAGATCATTGAGCCAAGATATTTTGCCTTATGGTCTTTTAGACAATCTTTTCATGTATTTTTGGGAGTCATTGTGATTTGCAGTAACCAGGAGGTTCAAGGATTATCTTGTAGCCAGTATTATGCTAGTTGATGTAATTAATAACAAGTGCTGTCCAAGGTGCATCATGAGGTGGTGAACAGTGTCGTGATATGTGCATAAACATCCATTAAATTAAGCATGAAAACTATGTCATTAACTAAAATAAATGATTTTATTTTCATGGCTGGGGTTCACAGTCATGTAAGACTTTTTGAGAGACATATTTGTGTCGTTTGGCAGTTAAAAAATAAATTCATTATAAAATATGCTGTCACTATTCTGAGTGTTTAGCCATTTTAGAGCAGAATACAGTGAACATTTTGTGCTTAAGCACACGTCAAAATTTTAAAAATTTCAGACGTGTCATTCATACATCACCCACCCTATATGTCATGGTGATATACATCCTTGTCTGATATTTTTAAAAAATTGTCATGCTTAAGCCCAAAATAATCACTGTATTCCACCTGTAAATGGCAAAACAGCTGAAATTGCAAATTTTATAAATAAATAATTTTTGAAGTGAAAGGCGATAGTAATCTCCTTAACAAAAGAAAATGAAGGAATCTGTTATGAGACTGGTATAGTCATTTATTGATGATTAAAGTGTGATATCAATAAAAGGGAATAACAATTAGAGATTTTTGTCTCTCACACTGTTGCTAAAAAATTTGTTACGAGCTTAAAGGGGAATGTCAATATCCAATCAAAGACCAAAGAAAGGTAGGTACATGGGCTACAGGTTGTTGAGCAATAAGTAAATCTGAGACTCTCTTGTAATATTTTTTTACTGTTACTATATTATTTGACATAAGCAGTGAAATTAACGTGGTTACCAAAGTTACACAGCGGTTTGTTGTAGCATTGATTAAGTTCTTCCATTTCATTGTGCTGAGAAATGGGACACTTCTTTTCAAGCTGCTGTTTTAGCTTTTATTTCTGTATCTTTTGAAGTTCATGCTGTACATAGATGTTTATCCAGTAGGTTTAAGGTAAAGCTGCATGTTAAATAGTTACATTTATTGTCCAGATTGCGACTCAGCACAAAAAAGTCTCATCAATATACTGAATTTCACTGGCTGAACTAATATATGACATATTAACACAAAGATTTAACCTGTCTTTCTCTATTTCTTATGTTTTAAGATTACAGATAAATTTTCCACTTATAAAAAAGTAGACACTTTGATATTAGGTGAACGGGAATCATCTTACTTGTGTCACATCATAGTTAATTTTACACTGTGGTCTTCATCTTAATGTCTTCTAACACACTCAAAAAAAGGGTGCTAAGGCAATCTGATTTCTCCATGAATTGCCCATCTTGCGTACACAGTAACAAGAGAGAGGGAGTAGATTTATATTTATGGTTGGGAACACTAGGAAATAATTAACTATAAAATGAAATCATACACTGATGGCAACTAGTCTGTCTTTGGTAATTATTTGTGTTAACGTTCCTTGCATTGGTGTTTAAATTGTAGTGATTTCTTCTTCATTTATCCTGTGTAGCTCCATCTGTCATGTTTGTACTATTTCATTTTGGGTTATTCATTTATAATTTCACAAACATAGTCCCTTGCTGCTAATTTAATTCCAATCATACTCTTTGGTGTACTATTTAAATGGAACAGCAGTCTTCCTTTTGCACCTCAGGCTCATTGTCATCATCTTACACTTTCATCATTTTAATTGGAATGTTACATCACTGATGCCTTATGATGATTTACCATTGCTGCTTGGTTTATAGTCATGCGTGCAAATTTCTGGAGGCATATGTTCAATTCTAAGAACATTTATTAATTTCATTGGTAAAATATTCTTCAGTTCTGTTAAATGTGCTTTGGTCATTGTTCACTATTTCTCTTTTAAGATTAAATGATGGTGATTAACACTCATAACATCATAGATTTTCTGTTATCGCCTTTTACATCTTTGTTGCCTTCTTGCCATTAATTTCCCACATATTTACCTTCTTTTGATTATTTCCATTTTTAAAATTTATTTATTTATTTTTGTATTGGTGAGCATCTCAAGAAATAATTTTGGTTTTATTGATAGAGCAAGTAATAATTTAAAAATATATGTTTTTTAAAACTTTTTAATGAGTCCTCATAAATCTTTTGTCATAAGTGCTTAACCACACTTGCAAAGCAAGGAGCCTAACTGAAAAATGGGGAAAAGAGCAAAGGATGATTTTTACCCATTTGCTTTGACCCACAATATCATATTTTGAGTGAACAGGATAGTTTACACAAGTTACTAAGACAACCACAGATAACATTTAATAACAAGTCAGTTACATTCTTTAAAATGGTGACCACAAGACAGACCATTATGGTTAGAAACAAACCTAAAAAATACATGAAATATTTCAGTTACCTAATAAAATGAAATTAATGGGACAGCAGTAGGAATCAGGGAGTCTTGAGCAACAATCGCAGAATTGGAATCGAATTTTTCACTTGACCTATACATCTCAGATGAAGATAGTTATATCAGACAGCCCCACTCACCACCCACACCTGGAAAATAAACAAATGAAAAAAAAAAGAGAAAAGGCACACACACAAAATCTTCTATAATAAATTGAACAAAAAAATGCAGAAAACACAAATTAAAATTGAATATTTTGCTGGACCTGTGTAGCTCAAACGGAAACAGGGATACCAGGCACACCTCCACAAAACAACATCATAATCAAAAAATAATACACACATATTCTTCCAGGATAAACCAAATGAAAATAAAAGAAAAACACACAAATGGAATCGCAGCATACGCTGGAACTATATAACTTAAATGATGACAGTGATACAAGACAACCACCAAAAAAGAACTAGATAGTTGAGAAACTGCACACATGATAGCCTATAGAGTAAACTGAACAAAAAATTGCACAATTGGAATGGAATTTTTCGCTTGACCTATGTAGCTCAAACAAAGACAGAAATACCAGACACACCAATACAAAATGAGGACATAACTGAAAAATAACACAGAAAAATTCCCTAAGAATAAACCTAGAAAATCCAAATATTTTTAAAAACCTTTTTTCACTAATGACCATTTGAACTGTGCCCTTAGTTTTGTGTATAACCTCACCTTCAACAAGCTCGCCACATTACTAAAAGAGCCAAGTAATAATAAGAAACAACAGGATAATTGTAATTACTAATTGTTCCAATCACAACAATTTAACTTGTGCTGTTAAGTTCATGCCTAATATCACCCATGGAAATCATGTTAAATACAGAAAGAAACAGCCAGATATTTGTGAAAAAAAATAAAAGTACAATCTTTACGTTTCTCTATCAACAATTTAAGCTGCGCTCTCAGGTTTCACCCAGACCACACCCTTGTACATCACGACATATTTGGAATAAGTAGCATAATTTACAAACACTACAGATTACGGTAGTAACTAGGAAAGCCACGGATAACATTCAGTAACAGAACACTTACATCATTCGTACTGTAAACTCATGACGTCTCACAGGACTGCAGGGTTCAAAGCAGATGGGTGGAATCTTACCGTGCACTTCACACGAAAAATGAATAAATTGACAATGTAGTTTTATTAATTCGAAACTTGTTTGAATGGACCATAAAATAATTATCAGTTTTCAAGATAATAAATGTTCAGCAAAATCTTCTGTGTAAATAGATGAGAAACCGAAGGTCACTGCTGTTATAGAATTGTTGAGTTAGCCTCTCATGTGTCATCGGTTGGTTCTTGTAGGCAACAGACAGACAGTTATGTACATCATTGGTTTAATTAATGAGAAGATAATTGTGGTATAATTATTTATTATTACATCAGAACCTTAGATTTTTCAGTGATGTATACTAAATATAGATTTCTCTGCAACACTTTTTTAAAATTATTTTACAGCAGTTTTAAGTCTTGGTTCTGATACAAGGAACCCTCTTGCTCCTGGTCGACCAAAGTGTAACAGCATCTTGCACCTCTTTGGGGAATGGTTGTTCGAAGCAGCTAACATAGGATGTGAGGGTGCGTTCCAGAACAGGTCAGCTGCCGCAAGTAAGTTTTTAAGTGCCAAACTATGAATAATTTAAATTACCGTTACTTTAAGAGTAAAGGAGACCACTCACCAAAAAGCCAAAGCATTGATTCATTGAGAGATGCATACACAATAAAGAGAGTGAGCGTGATAGCTATTGAAGTAAATCCACTTTCAATCTCAAGCAGTACAAACCACACACACACACACACACACACACACACACACACTCACACACAGAATCAAACACTTGTGCCCCTGCAGAGTGCTGGCTGGACACACAATGCTAAAGGATTAATTCCGAAAAGTAGCAAGTTTTCTGTCTTTTCTGTGTGTGTGCCTTCCTATGGCTCAGACTCATCACTTCTGCTCTTTGGTGAGTGCTCCCCTTTACTTCTAAAGTATTTACATTCTAACAGATATTCCCTGTGATACACTACTGGCCATCAAAATTGCTACACCACGAAGAAATGCAGATGATAAACGGGTATTCATTGGACAAATATATTATACTAGAACTGACATGTGATTACATTTTCACACAATTTGGGTGCATAGATCCTGAGAAAGCAGTACCCAGAACAACAACCTCGGGCCGTAATAACGGCCTTGATACACCTAGGCATTGAGTCAAACAGAGCTTGGATGGCGTGTACAGATACAGCTGCCCTTGCAGCTTCAACACGATACCACAGTTCATCAAGAGTAGTGGCTGGCGTATTGTGACGAGCCAGTTGCTCGGCTGCCATTGACCAGAAGTTTTCAATTGGTGAGAGATTTGGAGAATGTGCTGTCCAGGGCAGCTGTTGAACATTTTCTGTATCCAGAAAGGCCCGTACAGGACCTGCAACATGTGGTCATGCATTATCCTGCTGAAATGTAGGGTTTCACAGGGATCAAATGAAGGGAAGAGCCATGAGTCGTAACATATCTGAAATGTAATGTCCACTGTTCAAAGTTCCGTCAATACGAACAAGAGGTGACCGAGACGTGTAACCAGTGGCATCCCATACCATCATGCCAGGTGATACGCCAGTATGGCAATGACGAATACATGCATCCAGTGTGCGTTCACCGCGATGTCGCCAAACACGGATGCGACCATCATGATGCTGTAAACAGAACCTGGATTCATCCGAAAAAATGATGTTTTGCTATTCGTACACCCAGGTTCATCGTTGAGTACACCATCGCAGGCGCTCCTGTCAGCATCAAGGGTAACTGCAGCCATGGTCTCCGAACTGATAGTCCACGCTGCTGTAAACGTCGTCGAACTGTTCGTGCAGATGGTTGTTGTCTTGCAAACATCCCCATCTGTTGACTCAGGGATCGAGACGTGGCTGCACGATCCATTACAGCCTTGCGGATAAGATGCCTGTCATCTTGACTGCTAGTGATACGAGGCTGTTGGGATCCAGCACGGCGTTTCGTATTACCCTCATGAACCCACCGATTCCATATTCTGCTAACAGTCATTGGATCTCGACCAACGCGAGCAACAATGTCGCGATGCGATAAACTGCAATTGCGATAGGCTACAATCCGAACTTTATCAAAGTCAGAAACGTGATGGTACACATTTCTCCTCCTTACATGAGGCATCCCAACAACGTCTCACCAGGCAATGCCGGTCAACTGCTGTTTGTGTATGAGAAATCTGTTGGAAACTTTCCTCATGTCAGCACGTTGCAAGTGTCGCCACCAGTGCCAACCTTGTGTGAATGCTCTGAAAAGCTAATCATTTGCATATCACAGCATCTTTTTCCTATCAGTTAAATTTCGCGTCTGTAGCACGCCATCATCTTTGTGTTGCTATTTTAATAATGGCCAGTAGTGTAATAATTCAAATTACTTTCTTGAGTTTCTTACAAACATTTTAAATTATGGAGAACTGTTCTAAATAGCTTGTAATGGAAAACTTGGTGCTAAGTGATTATATAATTCTGTTGAACTGTGGAATATTCCAACATGAGAAATGTATCTTTTGCAAGTCCAAAATGAACTCATAGAGTCACTATATGATGATGACACAGGAAAATACCACAAAATACCATTCAGTCAGTCATAATTGAAAAAGATCACAATTGCAGACTGGATTGTTGAGATCAAGCCATATTTCACAGCCGCACCAACTAGGTGAACAGACACTGACTACTAGTTGCTGGATACCAGAACAAACACTAGTGGATTTCTTGGTGTTGTGTGTCATATGTAGATATAACCTATAATTAACCCACTTCACAAACTACCCAGAATCCTTACAAAGCACTGCTTACTCTGTTATCTGTGCTACTGCCATAAAATTTAATTAATAAGATGTATTGTTATTTGTAGTAAATGTCTGATCAAGTACCTCCAAATTTCTGTAATTAATAACTACATGATGTTCAGAAAATCCATTTGGTAGTAAACAGGTTTATGAAACTTTACAAATAATGTAAGAAAACTTTCATAGTTACTTTAATGAACACTTTTTTTTTTTCTTTAATGGTAATAATCACAGAACATAAATAAAAAGTGCCCAATTGTCATCAACAGTGATTTCTTACATAGTTGTTTCTTTGTGTTTTGTGTGGGTTTCAAAAACCCTGAAACCACAGTGGATTTGGTTTTTCTGGTAATCCGTGGCTGTACAGCTGATGGAGAAATTCACTCGATTGGACAGAGAAGTAAACTGCAGATCATTCAAAGCCCTTCGTGGCTTTCTGTACAGCATCATTAGCTTTGTGGCCAATAGGCTCTCCAATTAGCTTTCATTTACAGTATGATGTAAAGCTGTGGATCTGCTGCTGTTGCTCCAGGAGACAGACGAACTTAGCCTCCATGCTACCGAGCCTTTTACCTCGTCGCCAATGCTATAGCTGCGAGCAACCGGTGAGGGGTGCATGGCAGAGAATGGAGACACGAAGCTACCAGGTGGGGGAGCCGCTGGAGGTACCTCTAACTACAAACAGACAGGACAGACAAACAAGTAGGGGGCGACACACACTACAACTGACCACTACACAATATGAGGCAAGCAAGCAAGAACTGAGATGATAAACTTGGTGAGACAACAACAATGCAGGAACACTCCAAACAGTGGCAGTAGGTATATCAACGTGCGGAACTGGAACGCAGGATGGCTGAGATGCACACGTGAACTGTGGCAAGCACCAGACTGCCAGGGTAGCGCCATGCGGCCATCTAAATGCCTGACTGTGGGTAGCGCCATCGGCCGTGGATTTCACACGGTAAGGAAAGTGGCGCATTTGCATGGCATAGCTCGTGCCACAGGTGCACACCAGAGCACTGACACCTCAAGTGGGTATCTAGGTGTATACCCTCAGCACGCATTCAACTTCCGCTCCTTCCGACTCCAGACCTCTTCACCCCAAAACCTGTGCGTAGAGGTGGGGTGGAAACACCCGGGACAGTGCTGTGGTGGATGGAAGGAGGGAACGGGGGGAGACCCTGTGGCGTTGACCGCCAGCGGTGGCTTGGGAGGGCCATCCATGGGATCCACCAAAACTTCACTGGAGGGGCAGGGCATCGCATGGTGTTTTCAATGCGGGAAGGACTGCTGGCGTGCCTGCAGGGAGCCGGTGCCCGTTGGCAGTGGGGCTGACTCGAGGGCATCGGGCAAACCAGAGGGAGACGGGGGGGGGGGGGGGGGGGGGGTGTTGGAGAATGTGAGGTGCCATGAAGGGGTACGAGGCTGGAGTTGGTTATGGTGGCACCCCGGAGCCCCTTCTGTGTCTGTACGAGAGTTGGTTATGGTGGCACCACTGGAGCCCCTTCTGTGTCTGTACCAGAGTTTGTTATGGTGGCATCACTGGAGCCCCTCCATACGTCGTGACTACTGTGGTGGGAGTCCAAGCAGCCTTGCCCCCATACGAGTAAGCCCACACGACTGTGCCCGGGGTGTAGCGCTGAGAGGGTCGGAAGTGGGGTTCAGATGGTGTGAGCAGATGGAGCAGGGTCCATGGTTGCTGCCCATGGAGGAATTTGGCAGGACTATGACCATCAACCGTCTTGGTGTGATTAGGGTTCAGGAATAAGATGAGGGCCAACATGGTGGCAGAGGATTTCACCACTTTTGTCAGCTGTTGTTTAAACATCCTGACCAGTTGCTCTGTAGTGCCATTGGAGGACAGATGGAACAGAGGGGTGCAGATGTGTTTGGTACCATTGGCCTCACAGAGCGTGTGAAGGAGGCTGCTGTGAATTGGGCACCATTATCGGAGACCAAGGTACAAGGCAGGCCTTTGATGGGGAGAACATGAGCCAAGGCTGTAAGTGTGGCATGGTGGACGCCATGTGCACCACATACAGGTATGTGGACTATGCATCCACAATGAGTAACCACATTGATCCCAAGAATGGGTCCAGAAAATCGAGATGGATGCAGTCCCAGGGCCGACAAGGCATGGGCCAGGGGGCAAATGATTGCGGCAGGCTGGCCTGGTGACGCGCACACACTGTGCACCCACGGATCAAGAGTTCGATCTTGCCACCGATGCCAGGCCTGTACACATGCCGGCAAGACAATGCCTTCATACTGGACATCCCCCGGTGTCTGCGGTGTAGCAAGCGTAGATTGCAGTGGCACAAATAGGGTGGGATGATCACAACTGAGTACTTGTGGGAGAGGTGCTGCCAGGGGCTGAATTCAGTTTTCAACCAGAGAGTCAGATAGGTGGGCCAACCATGGGTCACATAGCGGAGAACATAGCGCAGAACAGGTGTGCTGCGTATGCCAGAGGTGACCAGTGCAGCAGTGATGGGAAATCCATCCAGTGTATCTTGGTGGGCCGTATCAGTGTGAAAGCAGAGGACTTTCTGGTTGAACTTGGGATCAGGGCGTGGGGGGATACGTGACAAGACATCGACGTTGGAGTGTTGAGAGGTGGGCTTATATTGGATAATATAAGTATAATTGTGTAAGAACAGCGCCCAGTGCTGGAGACATTGAGCAGTTCACTCAGGGAGGTGTGTGTGTGTGTGTGTGTGTGTGTGTGTGTGTGTGTGTGTGTGTGTGTGTGGGCCGAAGAGGGCAACCAAAGGCTTGTGATCAATGAGGAGAGTGAACTTCGTCCCAGACAGGTAAATGTGAAACTTTTGAATGGCGAACACAATCACTAGAGCCTCTTTCTCATTCTGAGCATAATTACTCTGTGCTGGGGATAGTGTCCGGGATGCATATGCAATGGGCTGTTCTGAGCCATCCACATTCCTGTGAGCCAGGACTGCCCCAATAGCATAGGCCGAAGCATTGGGCACCACAACCAAGGGGCCAATGGAGAGAGGGGTTCAGACAAGGGGTGGACTTGAGCATAGTTTTCAAGCGGAGAAAAGCATGATCACAGGCAGGAGTCCAGTTAATGGCACCCCTTTGCGACACAAGTGATTGAGAGGCTGTGCAACATCAGCAGCCAGGGTAAAAACTTTAAGTAGCTGTTAATCTTGCCCAAAAAAGCCTGGAGGTCAGATAAATCCTTGGGGCGGGGAAGGGCATTGATGGCCGCGAAGTTGTGATCTGTGCCCCAGGTATTCGACTTCTGGTTGAAAGAAACTACACTTTTCCAGCCAAGAACGTAAGCATGCATCCTGCAGAGCATGAAAACAGGTATCAAGGTTATGCATATGCTTGTGGCGTGTATGGCCAGTGAGCAAGATGTCATCGAGATAATTGACACAAGCCGGGATGGGCCATGT
Organism: Schistocerca americana; assembly: GCF_021461395.2. Lineage (NCBI taxonomy): Eukaryota > Metazoa > Arthropoda > Insecta > Orthoptera > Acrididae > Schistocerca > Schistocerca americana. The sequence continues at coordinate 9,721,205 of NC_060124.1, read as the reverse complement.
GAGCTTTTCCAGGTACCTATTGAAAATTCCCGGCACCAAGGAAATACCAAATGGAAGGCCCTTGTATTTATATAATCTGAAAGGCGTGTTTATGACCACAATGTTCTGGGATTCCTCATCTGAGGGTAATTGGTGGTAAGCCTCCGTCAGCTTGATCTTAGAGAGATCTTAGAGAGATCTTGGAGAAGTACTCGCCATGAGCAAGTCCGAGAAGGTCTTCCTGCCAGGGACTGGGTAAGTTACAACCAGGGATTGTGCATTGATTGTAACTCCGAAATCCCCACATATGCAATCCACCACCACCAAGGGCGTCACCCAGGCACTCGCCTACATGGGCTCAATGATGCCAGCAGCCTGCAGTTGATTAAGTTCTTGCTTGACTGCTGGATGCAAGGCCACAGGATTGGGTCAAGTCTGAAAGAACTGCAGCTGAGCAATGTGTGCCTGGAAGTCCGAAGCACACCCTTAGTCAGACTGAAAGAGAGAGGCGTAGGCCGGCCACAGATCGTCAAGGTCCTGGAACGGGACGACAGTGGAAATGACCTTATCTTCATCAGAAATCAAAATGCCAAACAGAATGAAAGCATCGAGTCCAAAAATGTTTGAAGCCAAGGGATGGTCAACCACCAGTAGAGTCAGGAGCCGGGGAACATGTTTATAGGTGGCCGCTATCGAGAACTGCCCACAGAGGGGAATAGAACCATCACTGTAAGCAACCAATCACCGAGAGGTGGAAGACAGCTCCGGGAAACCCAGGCGCGTATGCATCGCCAGATTGATCAAGGTGATGGTGGCCCCGTGTCAACCTGGAAATGAACGTCCATGTTAAAAATGTGGAGTGTGAGGAACAACTTCCACGTCAATGGGGCGACCAGTGAGATGACTGACTGCAGCATGTGCACGGTATCCTGATGCCCTGTGGGTGGGGAGTGAGAGTGGGATGAGTGGCTGCAACAGACAAAACGGAGATGGTCATCTTTCTGACAGAACATGCACATCTTCCAGTGATGGGGACAGTCTGTGCGAGAGTGGGTGGAAAAGCATCATGGGCGAGATGGAAGCGATCGATGCGACCACCAAATGAGGTGCGACTGGTGGCTCTGAAGCCATAGAGACATTGCACAAGGAGGAGTCTCGTCGATGTTGGTCTCTGTGGGCTGTACCGTGCCGATGGTGTGAGGGAGGCACCCGCGAGGTGGACTCTACTGCTGCCACCTGCGGCCTCGACATGAGACGCTTGTTTGCCACTTCTGAGATTTCAAGGGAGTGGGCTATGTGCAGATTCTCTTCCAGTGAGGGGTTATTGAGTTTCAACACAGGTTGAATGACCACATCGCGAATTAAGGAGTCCATATATGATGCCTTGCAATGTTGATTGGTGCAAATGAAGTTGCATTTGCGGCTGAGACCCTGCAAATCTGTGACCCAAGAATAGTACAACTGACCAGGCTGTTTATGTTACTGGTGGAACTGAAGCCGAGATGCCACGACATGGTAGTGCTGGGAATAGTAGTTAGTCAGCAGCACACGTATCTCGTTAAAGGAGAGAACCACAGGGCCGGGCAACAGTGCCAACTTCCTGAGCAGAAAGAATGTGTCTGGTGATGCACAGCACAAGAATAACGACCGCTGCAGGGAGTCATTTGTGACCTGAAACACTGTGAAATTTTGTTTCAGATGATACAAGTGTGTTTCCCAGTCTTTCTTAGCATCGTCAAAGGGCAGAAACGACAGCGGACATGGGGAAGCATCAGAAACTGGGACACCCAGGAGCTGGTGCGGGAGGGCATCCTGTGCTCAGACTTTGTCTGACAGCAACTGCAAGGATTGCTGTTAGACTTCTAACTGGGACTTCTAACTGGCACTGCTGCTGCTGCTGCTGCTGCTGCATGAGATACTGCTGTTGCTCCAAGAGGCAGATGAACTTAGCCTCCATGCTGCCGAATGTTCTACCTTGTCGCCAGTGTTATAGGCGTGAATGACCAGTGAGTAGTGCACAGCAGAGAATGAAGAGGCGAAGCGACCAGGCAGGGAAGCCACTGGAGGTATTGATAGCTAAGAAAAGACAGGACAGACAAACAAGTTGGGGATGACAGACACTATGACTGACCCAGACAAAACAAGAGGCAAGCAAGCAAGAACTGAGGTGACAAACATGATGAGACAACAACAATGCAGGAACACTGCAAACAACAACAGTAGGTATATCAACACACAGAACTTGAACGCAGCAGGGCCGAGATGCACATGCGAACTACAATGAGTACCAGACTGCTGGGATAGCACCATGCGGCCACCCTAAATACCTGACCTCGGGGAAACACGATAGGCTGCGAACTTCACGTGGCACGGAAAGTGGTGCACTCAAATCGTGAGGCTCGTGGTGCAGGCGAGCGCTGGAGCACAGTATCCAGGTCCATACCCGCTGGCGCGCATTCCACTTGCGCACCTTCCAACACCAGAATATATTTACTTATTTTGCTTTATTCTGACATTATTGACACAGTATCGAAACAAATATTTTGATTTTGCATTGAACATGTTATTATGCCATCATTATTTCACTGACGTGTATGAAAGAAAAAATAAATTAAATGGCGTTTATTACCGATTTGGACTTATATTACAATTTAACATTTTTGGTGTTCAGTTTTATGTTGTTAGTGTATGAAACACTACAAAACGACCAATAACTTATTCAGAAAAAATTCGTGCAGGGCTTGATGGGAACTCTTCTAAACGACCAAGTTCAGTCCTTGTTGATAATCGGAAAGGGAGCTTCTCCCAGCCAGCATCATTGGCAGATGAGTCTGAGCCACCCTTACCACCTGGTGGAGGAAAGTATGAAGCTGGTCGAGCCGAGGCGCTGGGAGCACTATGCCGCATCTTCTGTGCTAAGAAGACTGGTGAAGAGATATTGCCAGTATACTTAGCACGCTTTTACCTTTCCTTGCAACAAGGCTTGAGAGTCCCTGAGGTAAGTATTTTTGTGAGAACTTTTTACATTACTGCTGGTCCTCAATTTTATTGATAATCTAAGCAACTCTTTGGCCAGTACTCAGAGACTTATGGTTACCTGCAAACTTACATTAGCAAAACAAAAGGCCAGAATCACTTAGAGGTTGGGAGGGGCTGTGTGATTCAGATGCTTTAAAAAGAGTACTAAGCTGTTGAAAAAGGTTACACTGATTCCGAAGCTATTGAGAAAAATTAAGAAAGGAAGTATGGTAAAAGAATAAGCAAATGGAAGAAGGAGGAGCTCCTGCCTTCCTAGCAGTGTTCTATGCCTTTCTTTTTGATTTAGTCATAATCACATTAAAAATGATGACTGTGGTAAAACTTTATAGATGTCTGAAGCCACTTACAAAACATTGATATGTATTGCACACATATACGTGCTACTGAAATCTATACAAGAAGTGTATTTACTACTACAAAACTTGCCATAGCACATACTAAAAATTAGTTTTTAAGAAAAGTGTGCAGAATGGCATATGGTAAGTGGTGGTGTTAACAGATTACATAAGATGACAGAGAGAATGACAGAATTGTGTCGATAAACGTCCTCTTGGTCTTACCCGTGGGAAAATAAATGACAGCGTAATGAAACAACACCACTACCACCATCACCACCACTGCAAAGTTTTTTGTGTGTGCCCTAGACTCAACAATAGGATGAGAAAAAATTAAAATCTGTAACATTTTCCGATTTCTATTTGCAATTTATGTAAAGTAAAAATCAAGATATGTGGGGTTCATATCTAAGTGTCATAAGTGGTATTTGGTGAACAATGCATTACCATACATTAACATGGCATCAGTGAATAAAAACATATATAGTTGCAATGCAGTAGATTCAAGTTTTTTTCTTTCATTTGTATTTGACAGTGCTTGCATTGATAATGGATTTTTTATATATGTATAATTAATTGTTCATTACAAATCAATGTAAAAATGATACAAAACAAAAAATTATAGAAATGTTACAATGCAAAAGACTTGTTTACAAATGAATCCTTATCTTCTATTCTATAAGTTATGAAAGCAATAAAAATGTGTTCAAAACTGAATAAATACATAAAAAGAAAAACGGGAATGAACTAGTCATTTATGTTGAAATGGAAACGTGGGTATTGTTGCTTACATGCAGTAAGCTGACTTTTGTGCTGCACTCACATGCTGTGTTCAAGATGGAGGTGATGGTGATGGTGTGGCTATGACAATTCATAGGGTACACATTTGCCCTAAATATATTTATTCTACACAAAAGAGTCAATGAACAGCTGACATATGAGAAGTTTGCAATGTCTGTTAAATGACAGGTTTCTGAATATTTGATACGACAAGCAAGAGCCCTTTTAATGGAGAAGGGTATTTTATCGTTGGCTGAGCAGAAAGAAGGAAAAACATTGCCACATGATACACTGCAAAAACTAAAGAGTTGCTTCTAAATTCCATTTGTATTAAAGAAACATACCAAGAAGCACCATTCTGATCCACTCAGTATACCAATTAGGTTTCTTTCAGAGTATGCTGATGCAATAGCTCCATACTCAACAATCATATACAACCGCTTGCTAGACAAAAGATCCATACCCAAAGACTGGAAAGTTGCACGGATCACACCAATATTCAAGGAAGGTAGCAAGTGTAATCCACTAAATTACAGGCCCAGATCATTAATATCAATATGCAGCAGGATTGGTAACATACATTGTATTCGAACATCATGAATTACCTCAAAGAGAATGGTCTATTGACACACAGTCAACACGAATTTAGAAAACATCTTTCTTGTGAAACACAACTAGCTATTTACTCACACGAAGCATTGAGTTCTATTGACAAGGGATTTCAAATTGATTTCATATTTTAAGGTTTCCAGAAGGCTTTTGACACTGTTCCACACAATCGGCTTGTAGTGAGGTTGCGTGCTTATGGAATATCGTCTCAGTTATGTGACTGTATTTGTGATTTCCTGTCAGAGAGGCTACAGTTCATAGTAATTTACAGTAAGTCATTGAGTAAAATGGAAGTGATTTCCAGTGTTCCACATTGTAGTTTTGTAGGCCCTCTGCTGGTCCTTCTCTATATAAATGATTTACGAGACAATGTGAGCAGTCATCTTAGGTTGTTTGCAGATGATGCTGCTGTTTATTGTCTAGTAAAGTCATCATAAGATCAAAACAAACTGCAAAATGATTTAGAAAAGATATCTGTATGATGTAAAAATTCACAGTTGTCCCTAAATTTTGAAAAGTGTGAGGTCATCCACATGAGTGCTGAAAGGAATCCATTAAACTTCGCTTACATGATAAATCAGTCAAACCTAAAAGCTGTAAATTCAACAAAATACCTGTGAATTACAGTTATGAACACCTTAATTTGGAAACAACATGTAGAAACTGTTGTGGGGAAGGCAAACCAAAGAATGTGTTTTATTATCAGAACACCTAGAAAATGTAACATAACATATCTACTAAAGAGATTGCCTACACTACACTTGTCTGTCCTCTTTTGGGATACTGTTGTATGATCTGGGAACCTTACCAGATAGGATTAATGGAGTACATCAAGAAAGTTCAAAGAAGAGCAGTAAATATTGTATTATCCCAAAACAGGGGACGTAGTGTCATGGACATGACACAGGATTTGGTGTGGACATCATTAAGTGAAAGGCATTGTTTGCTGCAGTGGAATCTTCTCACAAAATTTCAATCACCAACTTTCTCCTTTGAATGTGAAAATATTTTGTTGACACCGACCTACCTAGGTAATAAAATATGAGGAAATTGGATCTCGCATGGAAATATATAGATGTTTATTTTTACCGCACGCTATTCAAAATTAGAATAATAGAGAATTATTGTGAAGGTGGTTCAATGAATGCTCTGCCAAGCACTTGAGTGTGATTTGCAGAGTATGCGTGTAGATGTAGATGTGGATGAAATACAGCGGACCTTCAGCAATTGGATCCAGCAGTACAGCCCAGAACCTTGGAAGCAGCTTATACGCTGGAAAAGCTTCACAACACACATTGTGTTTGTTAAATAGCACACTCTCTTTGGTAGCCTAAATACTCATTAAAAATTTTACAACTGCCCCTGTTCATGAGATATTGATAGCTAAGTTACCTGACAAGTGTAATGGTGTAGTTTCTCAGTGAAATGTTATATATTTTATTTAAACATCTTGCTTTAGGCTATTCATGGCCCCATTTGAAGATCAGTACTGAGAATACTCAAAGTAATTTTTTTTCTCTCATACAGATTTTGATGCAAAACTTCTTTTGTTTGTTTACTAATGCCTAGGTTGCACTGTGTAATGAAAAACTCAATTTCACACCTCCACAAATTGAAATAATGTGCTACAATTACCGCACATTACGTGTAACTAAATTTTCACTATTTTCAACTGCATTACAAAGAAATGTATTTCAATCTTTGTTATAAAAATTGTGACTAATTGTTAAAGTGACTGTGTTTGGAAATACATCTGCATTTTTGCCTTTTCTTATCAATGAAATGGCATGATGATAATATATATATAGCCTATATTATGGAATTTGGTTGCGTGATTTAAAGTCTGTAACCAGGTTTGAATTGTGGCAAAGAGATATGGACTTATAACACAAACACTATTCAAAAACTGATTCTTGCTCAGTGAAGAGTTAAGAGCTGTCTGTTGAGATACCAGTAAAGACTAGGAAACAAACAAGTTGATAAGTCAACAAACATGAATGGAAGACACAATTCTACATCTGCATCCATACATTGCATGGCAGAGGGTACTTCCCATTGTACCTGTTATTAGAGCTTCTGCCTTTTTAGTCGTGGGTGGAGTGTGGGAGGAATGACTGTTTAAATGCCTCTGTGTGTGTGTGATAATTCATCTCATCTTGTTCTCCTAATTCCTACAGGAGCGGTACGTAGGGTGCCCTAGTATATTCCTGGAGTAATACTTAAAGGAGGTTCTTGAAATTTTGCAAGTAGGCTTATGTGGGATAGTTTGTGTGTATCTTCAGATAGTGCCAGTTCAGCTGATTCAGCATCTCTGGGACATGCTCCCCATAAGTGCCTGCCCTTCTCTGTATGCATTCAGTATACCCTCCCTAGTTAGTCCTGTTTGGTACGGGTCCCATGACTTGAGCAGTATTCTAGGATAGGTAATGTAGGTGATTTGTAAGCAGTCTCCTTTGTAGTCTGATTGCATTTCCTTACTAGTAAACTGAAGTCTGGCACTTGCTTTACTTATGACTGAACCTTTGTGATCATTCTGTTTCATATCCTTACAAAGTGTTACACCTAGGTATTTGTATGAGTTGGCTGATTTCAAATGTGACTCACTGATACTGTACTAGTAGAATACTCCCTTTTTTTTAAAAGTGCACAATTTTACATGTTTGAACGCTTAAAGCAAATTTACAATCTTTGCACCACTTTGAAATCTTATTAAGATCTCACTGAATATTTGTACATCCCAACACAATTCCCTGGGGCATACCAAAATTTGCTTCTACATATGTTGATAACTCCAAGATAACATACAGCATCGTCCCTACCAAAAAAGCCTCAGTCCAGTCACAAACTTCACAAGATACTCCATACAATAACTTTAGAAAATAAGCATATTAGTGGTACAGAGTCAAATACTTTTTGCTAATCAAGAAATACTGCATCTACCTGGCTCCCATGATTCATGGCTTTCATGATATGTGAGGAAAGTGTGAATTGGGTTTCACGTGATCAATGTTTCCATCATCTGTGGTATTTGGCATGGAGGAGGTCATTCTGTTTGAGATACATCATTATGTTTGCGCTCTCAATATGTTCTAAGGCTCGACAATAAATGGAGTTTTGTGGGTTGCCTTTGATACCCTTCTTGTAGACCTGAGCTTTCTTCCAACTACTTGTCACTATTTTTTGTTCGAGGGATCTGCAGTAGATTATAGTTGAAAGAGGGGCTAACTCAACCAAAAGTTCAGTGTAGAATCCATTAGAAATTCAGTTGGGCCCAGGAGCTTTGTTCAGCTTAAGCCGTTTCAGTTGTTTCTCAACACTAATGACAATAATGTCTATATAAATCATCTTTGCAGTGCAGCAATAATTAAACCGGAGCTATACCCCAGGATTTTGATTTGTAAAGAAACAGTTGTAAACCAAGTTGTGTTTCCACTTTTTGCTTTGCTACTCACAGTTTCAGTCCCAGTTTTATCCGTGAGTGTCTGAACATTAACTTTGGTAGCGCTGAAAGGCTTTACATATGACCAGAAGTTCTCTGGGTTTTGTGACAGATCCTTCGATAATATTCTGCAATGGTAGTTGCTGAAGGTGTCATGCATTTCCCTCTTAACAGGCAAACACATTTCATTCAGCATCTCTCTGTCTGTAGCCCTATGCTTTGTTTCACACCTATTAAGGTAAAAGCAGGACAGATGATGGGGGAGGACAGACGCCTCTCTTCCAAGAAATTCATCAGCAGACATTGTTCTGCATGCGATGCTCATTGTTGTTGTAAGTGCTGGTGAGATCAGATTATTCTCAAGTTTTTATTCTTCAGGAGTGGTAAATAGAGGAGAAATTTAAGAAAATAGCATTTTGAGGCCAAGATAAGTAAAGGAAATTTTTCGCAATTCCTTTTTAATAGTATGTACTAGTAGATACGCGCCTAGTAGCTTATAACTTGTATTTAGATTGTGTAGTAGAAACATTGTAGGTGATGTCGGTCGAGTAATGTCTTCTTTCGATAACATTTTTGGTGAAAATGAGGGTGCGGCATCTGTCCCTATGAAAACGGACAGATGACGCACCAATACTGTGGGACATATGCCGCAATGTTTGCAATGCTAACAGGAGTCCATACGTTTTTACTTTACAGAAAAATGCCAAGAAAATGCATTAGGACAACAGACAGGGGAAAATGGACTGCAGAAGATCTATTAGAGCCAGTGAAGCTAGTGAAAGAGGAAGGTTATGCTAAAAGGAAAGCAGCTCAAATGAAAAATATACCAGAACGAACATTAAGGAGTAGACTTGCTACACACAATTTCAAGACAGCAGGGTGTGGACCATCATCATACTTGGGTGAAGATGCAGAAAGGAAATTAGCTGCCCATATAAAGAAATTGCAATCGTGTGGCTTTGCTCACAAACCGTCAGAAATCAGGCAAATAGCTTTCAATTTAGCTGATCAGATGGGACTGAAAAACAAATCAACAGGGAAAAGAAACTTGCAGAGAAAGATTGGTTGCTCTCATTTTTAGAACACAATGAGGGCTTAAGCATCAGAAAAGTGCAAGGGCTTTTTGTAGCCAGAGCAATTGGAATGAACAGAGATGAAGTCAATTCTTACTTTGATCTGTTAACACAAACGTTGACCGAAAATGGGCTTTTGGATAAACCAGGTAGTATCTACAACGTAGACAAAACTGGTCCACAATTAAACAATGAACATGGTAAGGTTGTTGCGGCAAAAGGAAGCAGAGATGTCCATGCCATTATTTCTGCTGAAAGAGGAGAGACAATAACAGTTATTGCATGCTGTAATGGCGAGGGAAATTTTTTACCACCTTATTGCATTTACAAAGGAGTGAATAAAAAACAAAATGCAGAAGACAACGTGCCTCCAGGATCAGTTGTTATGAGGAGAGAATCCGCTTATGTCAACAGTGATATTTTCATGGATTGGTTCATAAACCATTTCCTTCCTAGATAGGCTCCTGGCCCTGCTCTGCTTCTGTTAGATGGCCATGCCTCTCATATGAATTGTGTCACCCTTTTGGATATAGCTATTGAAAATGAAGTGTTGATAATTTGTTTGCCTAGCCTCGCGACACACTTTTACAGCCACTAGACCGATCATTTTTCAAACCGCTGAAATCCTACTTTAAAGAGGCTTGTTATTCATGGATTGTAGGTAGTGGAAGAAAAGACAGAAGAATTACAAGGCAGCAATTTGGAGAGTTGCTCTTCAAAGCTTGGACTCATGCTGCCACTGTCCAGATTGGTGTATCCGGATTTACAGCTGCTGGAATTATCCCGCTTGACATAGGAGTAATTCCAAACCATGCCTTCATTCAGACATTAATAATACTGATCTCCCAACTGCTGCAGATGTCTCTAATTATCTGACTCCAGATGAGCCATCAATGATCAAGGTCTGAAACAAATGTGTTAAGAGAACTTTGGCTACTCATCGACCAACTGATCAAGGCAGCTGCTGTGTAAATGACAACTCAGTGACACCTCATGGAGAGACTCCATCAAAATTGCTGGAAAAGATTTCACTTGTTCCTATACTGCATCAGAGAAATCAATCCAAAAGAAAGCAATCAGCAACAAATATAACATCCGGCGATTTTATGGCAACGAAAAGAAAGGAAACCACTGATAGAAACAAGAAAGGAAAAGCTCTTGCCCACAAAAATGTAGCAGCTAAAAGAAATCAAATCCCCAAAACCAGAGGGAAAAAACTGTAAAGAGGCGTCTGTTTGAAGACTCAGTTTCAGAAGAAGAAGAAGAAGAAGAAGAAGAAGAAGATGATGATGATGATATTTCCCCACATGATAGTTCCTCCAATGAATTAAATTTCGAAGAAAATGAATGTGTAGAGTGCCTTGAACTTTATCAAGAAACAATGTCTATCTCTGACTGGATTCAATGTGTAGGATGTTCTAGGTGGCTTCATGAATCATGCACTCTCCATGAGAACATGTGTCGATTGTGTGGATATCTTAAAAATAAACTTAAAAAACAAAAATCAAAGTAATGTCATTTTCAAAGTATTTTGCCATTGGCCATCTGTCCCTCCCTTATAATTAATTGAAATTTACAAGCCTTTGTGCATCATAAGAATGTTATTTTGTTATAAAGTTTTTTGTAATGCGTTGTTATCTATTATAAAATACAATGTTCAAACCATCAATCTTGCCTAATTTTATTGTGATTTAAGTGTGTATATATTGATAAAAACTAATTTGAAAACATGTGCAGCATCTGTCCTGCCTTTACCTTATACAAGAGCCTGTTTCCTTAGAAGTTCTTGTGCAGTTACTGAATATCATGGGAAGTCCCTCCCATCATGAACTTTTCTAATAGTTACTTACTCTCAAGTGCATTATGAACTATTCTTCTAAATCTGAGCCAGAATACTACTACATCCTCTTATCAGAGCTTTTTTTTTTTTTTTTTTTTTTTTTTTTTTTTTTTTTTTTTTTTTTTTTTTTTTTTTTTTTTTTTTTAGTGAGTCAGGGCTCTACTGGCTTTTTGTCTAGTTTACTGAACATATAAATCTTTTTACTTGTTGTACTTGCTCTTCATATTTTGGTAATCATTATTTTTGCAACTGCCTCTTGGTCACTGATACCAGTTTCGATGTAGACATTCTCAAAGAGGTCAGATTCATGTATTGCCATGAGATTCATCATATTTCTCTCTTGATGGGGCATCTGAACAACCTGTTCTAGGTAGCTCTCGGAGAACGCATTTGGTTATGTTTTTGTGTGACATTTTGTCACACCCATGACTTACAAAGCGGTAATTTTCCCAATGGATTGTTGGAATATTAAAGTCTCTTCCAATGATGACATTATGATGGGGAATTTATGTACTACCTGAACTGAACTTAGATTTTTCCAAAATTTTCAATTACAGCTGGAGGTGATTCTGTTGGTCAATAGCTGGAGCTGATGTTCATCCACACTCTTGATACGGAGTCTTATGTAGACAGTCTTACAAACAGTTTCAATTTTTGTCTTGGTGTATTTGAGTTTCTTACCTACTGTGACAAATACACCGCCTCCATTTACCATTAGCCTGTCCTTTTGATGTATGCTTAAATGTTCCCAAAAATCTCACCACTATAAATTTTGAATTTTAACCAGCTTTCTGTACCTGTCGTAATGTCAGTTCCACAGTTTTTTAGTGGTGCTTCAAGCTCTGCAAATGTTTAGGGTCTCAAGACTGTCACCTGTGGGGAGCATTTCTTCAGATCTTATACTGCTCACATGGGCCCTTTAATGCCTCCTGTAGTTATCATTATCTTGACTTGGTGAAGTCACCTAGACTGGGGAAAAAAAAAAAAAAAAAAAAAAAAAAAAAAAAAAAAAAAAAAAAAAAAAAAAAAAAAAAAACCAGTGTCCATCCCACACACAACCATTTACCTTTGTAGCAACCTCTGATGTGTCGTGCCTGATTCATTTAGGGGGCCCCTACAGTTCTCAACACTTGGTGCACATCCAAGAAGTCACAGCCTAGCTTGACACAGAACCTTTAAAGTCGCTGGGTCAGTTCTTCCGCTTGACTGAGAACCAGGGGGTCATGTTATGTTGTGGGGACAATGCTGCAAATTGTGAGCTTTGTTGAGCTTCTGTAAGGCTGGTCTTCTTCAACCTCTCTGACAGTTGGTGAATTGACCGAAGTATGAGCTCAGAGCCTAGCCAATAGGTATCATTTGTTCTAGTGTGTGGCACAATCTGCAAATGGTTGCTCCCTGGTTTTCTCAAAAGCTGCAGGAATAGCCTCTTACACATATTGAATGAGGACCCAGGCATGCATACTGAGTGCACCTACTGTTATTTCCCATGGCTTGCTGCAATTTCCCTAAGTGGTACCACCAATCACTTCATGTTTGAACTTCCAGTGCACCTAGCCCTACCACTGACATGCCAGTCACAGTCAAGTGGACGAGTCATGTTAGATCCCATACTTCCCGTAGTGGAGACAGGATCCACAGAGCAGAATAGTACTTGAGGTAGCTTTGGTATCTCTGGTACATGACTCTTGGGAGTTCTCCCAACGCACCCATTCACAGCAACTTCCAATAGTTTGACAGTAATCAGGGCAATTTCCAGCTGCTTGAAATGACTCGCCCCATGTTCAAGAACAGCATTCACAATGGGGCAGCATTGCAGCTGGTGCAATGTCTTACAGAACATAAACAAATAACTTTCAAATAAATCTGCTGATTCTTTTTTAAATTCTGGATCTGTTAAGCTAAAAGCAGTGCTAATTCCATGTAAGAAATGAAACAGTTAGTACAAAAAATGAGATTTCTGTTAAAGGAAGATAAAAATCTTGAATAAAAGTTAAAATTTCCTGAAACTTTCTTTGTGGTTGAAGTTATTAGCAGACTCGAAAATAGCATTAATTTCTGATCCATGCATATAATAAATGTAAAAGGTAATTAATTGTAACATGACATTAGTTATAATACATACTATAATAACTAATTCACAAACACCAATTTGCTATGAAATAAGTTACAAAGAGTCTCTATCTTTTCACATAAATATACCGTGAAATTAAGGAACGATTGTTTTTAAACATCAACACTGTTGCCAAAAGTTTCTAAAAAGCACAGATTTATTTTACAGTTGATGACATGGTATGAGATTTTCTGTGGCACTTGCAGATGTTCGAAAATACACAGTACAAATGAGTATTAATACAACCTGTGAGAGATTATATGAAAATGAAATGAACAGTAAGATATTAAAATTTAGAATTTCTAATAGGCACATGATACGGGCATGAGTGGTCTCACACAAAGAAAAATTCATAATTCTACTTATTACGTAAAGAAATGTGCGAATTTCACAGATTTTTTACTCAGCCGAACATGTGATTCTTTCTGCAGTGACATGCTGAAAGTGAACACTATAGTATCAGTTTATCACACTCAAAATGAAATGGCAGTGGGCATGACATGTAGTGAGGCATATTCATTGTAGATGAACCACTAACGAAATCCAAAGAGATATGGGAAGTTCGACACTAAGCTTGAAACCTAAAGGTATGCAGATAGTTGATATTAGCTATTTGAAGAAGCAATTTTTCTGATGCCCATAAAACGTGAAGTAGTCTGTGGGACTCCTTTATCCACCAGTGTGTCATGTATCTTTTGTTGTTGTGAACTGCTGCTTCACAAAATGGCTGTTCATGACTTTCCTGAAAAATCTTTAAGCTGGTTCTCATCCCATCTGAGAATTGAAAACAGAGGGTATTTATTCAACAAAAAGGTGAAAGAGTATGTTCTAATTCGATGGAGATACAAGTAGGCTTGCCCAAGGAGTCCTTATTAGACCCTGAACAACATGTCGTGTAATATAACCTCAAAAACAATTTTGTATGCAGATGACTCAACAGCAGTAAGTTACTGTAAAAACAAGCAATAATAGCACAGAATATGAAACAAACTCTCCAGGAACTTAAAATTTGGATAAATAATAATGCTATGAAATTGAATCTTACAAAATCACAAATTGCACATTTCAGGAATGCAAACTGCGAATATATATCACAATTAAATTATGATCACTGCAGATTCTGTTCAATTTCTTGGAATTACTATAAACAAGAACTTGTCATTGACTGATCACATGGATTGCTTAGTAAAGTTATTAAACCATTTATTTATGCAATGAAAATTTTAAACAAAGTAACTAACTTAATTTAGCATCAGTTGTTAGGTATGGCATAAATTTTTGTGGTGTTGAAAAGCAATCTCCACAGTGAGTACAAGTGGGCATAACCTACAATAACAAAAATTGGAGTATTAGACCAACTTAAGCTACATGTGGATGGGTGTCATAGCTGAGCTTGAATTCTTGTTCGTTTATTTGCTACTGCTCAGTGCTTCCATTATGTGTCAAACTTGTTTTTACTCTTACCATGGCTTATAGTTCACTTATAAAAATATTGTAGTCATTTAATCCACAAACTGAATAGCAAGATTGAAAAGCATGTGCAGGAGAAAGTCAGTATAAATACAGCCAAAATGAGGACACTAATCCTTAATTAGGAGTAATGCAAATGACATACATAGGTATACTACACTTACAGATAATGAAAAAAACTTTGGAAAAAAATGGTACATGTTGACTTATATTCACAAACTGAAATGCAAGGTTGAAACTTTTTAACCCTTTCATGACCAAATTACTTAAAATTTCACAAATTACTGTAAAAATTGGTTTCCTGATGTTGGAATGGATACTGAGTCAGGCCATGTTTGTAAATTTCAATTGTTGTTTATAGTTTTATAATTATTTTGAGTTACACATATATGTCCCACTGGATTGAGGGAGGAATAAGTGATTCCCTAAATTTATTCCTCCTTAGTCTAGTGGGACATGTACATCCCATTAAAATAGTATCAATATAATGGAAGGAAACATTCCACGTGGGAAAAATTATATATAAAAACAAAGATGAGGTGACTTACCGAACAAAAGCGCTGGCAGGTCGATAGACACACAAACAAACACAAACACACACACAAAATTCAAGCTTTCGCAACAAACTGTTGCCTCATCAGGAAAGAGGGAAGGAGAGGGGAAGACGAAAGGAAGTGGGTTTTAAGGGAGAGGGTAAGGAGTCATTCCAATCCCGGGAGCGGAAAGACTTACCTTAGGGGGAAAAAAGGACAGGTATACACTCGCACACACGCACATATCCATCCACACATACAGACACAAGCAGACATATTTTCAATGTCAATATGTCTGCTTGTGTCTGTATGTGTGGATGGATATGTGCGTGTGTGCGAGTGTATACCTGTCCTTTTTTCCCCCTAAGGTAAGTCTTTCCGCTCCCGGGATTGGAATGACTCCTTACCCTCTCCCTTAAAACCCACTTCCTTTCGTCTTCCCCTCTCCTTCCCTCTTTCCTGATGAGGCAACAGTTTGTTGCGAAAGCTTGAATTTTGTGTGTGTGTTTGTGTTTGTTTGTGTGTCTATCGACCTGCCAGCGCTTTTGTTTGGTAAGTCACCTCATCTTTGTTTTTATATACCATTAAAATAGTAGTTTTACAAGGAATTAGATCTGTAAAAAGAAAGAAAAAAAATAAAAACCAGCATTATGTCAAACATTTTTATGAAATTTATCAAAACATGGCAGAATGGATGATGGTACTTTGCAGTACCTACATATGAAATTAGTCCTTATCTCTTGTTTCCATATACTGCAGTGTCTCCATTGCCTCCTTGTGTTCTTAGCTGGAAAATATTTTCATACTGTGTGTAGTTGTACATCATCATGTGTACAAAAGTGTGTGTATCTGCTGTAAAATGGCAAGACGTCAATCCAGTTACAGTTTTATCAACCGCTCACCACCTGAAATATACAAGGTTCTTCGCAAGAAAAAATAGAGACTGAATAATCTGAGCTGTATCCTACCTGCATCCACAGCAGAGTACACAGCTGTAATGGGAGCTGTAAACCCATTTGAGCAGTGGAGAGAAAGATATGCAATTGGCAGTAGCTCAGTCAAATTGA
The DNA here is from genome assembly GCF_021461395.2 of Schistocerca americana. NCBI lineage: Eukaryota > Metazoa > Arthropoda > Insecta > Orthoptera > Acrididae > Schistocerca > Schistocerca americana. The sequence goes on along the minus strand of NC_060124.1, from coordinate 9,704,931 downwards.
GGCATCATCTTTTTTATTTTCTGGTAAACACTGCAGTAGTAAACAGTTTCGTCATGTGGAACCATGTTAATGTCACCAACTTTCTTTTCATCTTGTTCCTATAAGGCAGCTTTCAATTGGGAGAAATATAAAGAGAAGGGTAAGACAGTATTCAACCCAAAAAACAAACCAGGTGTTTGTGGAGTTTTCGGTTTCATAACAAATCAAGGGAAGTAAAATAAATCATTTTAATTGAATCAACTGTGGGTTCTTGGTGAAACATTGTAAATTAACTTAACAAACACTGTTTTTTGCCGTGTTTCACAAATTTGTGGCCTGGGATTGCTCCCAGGTGGAACCTACTGATTGAAGTCTAATTCTGAGCTGTATCAACAGTTAGAATCAGCCAACTCTAGTATGTGATCTACGAGGCTCAAGTTGTATGGGCACCTACAATGAATGAACAACAATGGGCTTACCAAAAAGTCTTCTCATTGGTTGAAAGCTACAAGACTGGAAGCCTGTCTCAATGAAGTACTAAAGGACTTGGATTCGGATGGGATCTCGGATCTTGAGGTAGAAGATCATTCCAAATTTTGTGCTATAGTAGAGTGTTGGACCCCACCATCTAGAGCCCCTAAATGCCGGAAGCCCCTTTAACAGGAGAGGAAGGAGAAATTATCAATAGGGCTCAAGAGATATTGGGAACGGAAGAGAGCATCGAAGAACAACTAGTCATAAGTGCTCCTTAGTTGGCTTGAATCAATAATAATAATAATAATAATAGAATAAAATTATAGCTCTGAATAAAATATGTAAGTGTTGGTATTTAGACACAAATATGAACAAAAGGCACAAATGGAAATTCTCTACATACACTGGCCCTAAGGAAAAAACCATTAAAGAAATATAAAAGTATTTTATCAGTAAATATTGGCACTGATCTGTATATTTCTAGCAAACAGTGTAAAATAGACAACAAATACCTTTACTGAGCTTATCTATTGCAGACAGGAAAAAAATTACATAAATTCACCAAAACACAAGGCACACATTGACAACTGCAACAATTAAGTGATATATCACACATTAGGTGCCAAACACTGAACCTGTTAACTCCAGACAGTTGATATGTACAATGTTAGATTATAACACCACACAGGTGTGGGACTTTCATGTTCCTGTGAACTCAGGTAAATAAATTTGTATGTGGGCACACATGCCCCACTGGTCACAAAAGTGTTACAGTAATGAAACATACAAGTAGACTGCAAAACTAAAATCAAACTCCAACTACACAAACATTTCAAAACTCCACAGAGACAGGCTTCACCGTATAAGTATATGCTAACTTGAATGTCGTAGTTGCAGGCTTTGGTGCTTGAGAATAATGTAGAGAAACTTGTTAACAACATCAAATGTTAGAAATATTAAAACTTTCCCTCTGCTTTTGATTACTACCAAAATAACTGATATACAATCACACAATTAAAAAAGGAAAAATCAAAAGTGACTCCACAACACTTGTATCCAGTTATGTCATGTAAATTACTGCACATATGAAACCATAGCAGGACAGAATCGTGTAATGAATAATAGGGAAAACTAACAATAAGAAATTGCTGGTGATCAGTCTTAGGAATGATACAGGTGATCCATTTACTCTCGTACACACACAGTTTCAGAGAAAGAAAAACTGGAAACATGCAGAGAGAAAATATGTGAAATAAAGATGTACAAAAAAATACAACTATCAATGTAAAACAGGACGAAAAGATATTTGGAGTAAAACAGAAGTTAACTGTATGAAGTTCTCTAATGTTTAATGTTTAAAATGTGTGTTGTAATAATTGTAAATATCTTTTCCAGTTAATTGTAAATATAATTGTGGTTACAAGTGCACACGTATTTCAGAGCATTGATGATTTGTCAATAAGTGAGAAATGCATTTGGCACATGTGCTGTACACAAGTGTCTGCACATTGGATTTACACACCATATACAGTGTTAATTACATTTCAACTACCTTGCAACTGATATTTTTCTTTCTAGAATCGCGAGTGTGGTGAATCCCTTGCCAGCATCCTCCTCAACTCATCAGACCTTTTTCGACTGGATTTGGATGGTGTGCAGGTGTTGCTTCCATATGTCACTGATGCATTGGAAGTTGTTCTCCCAGATAAGGACCTCAAACTTAAGTGAGTGATCAAGCTATCCACATTTTTGAAAATACAAATTCTATTCTCTGAAATTAATTTTTAGAACACTAGACTATGTAGATGTGGGTTGGATATCACTGTTTTCTATTAAAAGAAGCTGCAGATTTACTCATAAATATACAGTAAATAAATCATTGCATTCCGTTTCATGGCATAGAGAAGATATTGTGTAGCAAACAGGCAATTGAAAGAAAATGTGTTAGGTATTATTGTAATATCTATATCATAATTTCTAACAGTCTTCTTTCAGTTTCCTGTCTGCTGCTAAACATCCCCTCTTTGTGGTGAGTAACGACCTATACATTTCATATTGTTGTTATTCTCTCCCAGATTTTCTATTGTTCGATTGTTTGGTGTTTGTATATTATATTAAATAAACAAGTTTGGGTATCAGTTAACTTACGGGAATGTCTTCGACAACCGAACCACCAATGTTTCGACACATCATTTGAAGGCACAGTTGCAACACTGCTCATCTGTTGTTTGATGAGGGGAAGAGCAGGATTCTGGATATCACTTAAGCAAAAACCTCCATCTCTGTTTACATGTATACTTACTAATTTAATTTCATCTATTTCCTTAATAAAACAATGCCAATAGCTGGAAGTGCATGCCAGTATCTCCATGTTGTTACATTCCATAGGATAACTGGTGCCAAGGCAACGTTTAGCAATAGCAGATTTACTCAGCTGTTGTATGCGTGTGGGATGCTTATGTTCAGTACACTGGTCCTTCAATGTCCTGACGGTCTGACCAGTATACGACATGCCACAGCTGAAAGGAACACGATAGCCACCTGCAAACCAAGGTCATCCTTTATGGTTCCTACAAGGGCTGTAATCTTAAATGGTGCTTGAAGAACAAGTTTCACATCATATTTCCACAGAATATGACCAGACAAAGTTTGTTTTGTTGGAAATGCTTCCTACAAAAGGCAAAAAGGCTGTTGACTTGTGTGCCATCTTGTTATTTTCATTAATTGTGCCTTGAAAATGACAGGGTGTGCACCTGTCGAAATATTGGCTGTTGTCGAGGATGTCACCTGGCTTGCACTCCTCTAAGTTGTTTGAACATTTTATATGCCAAGAAGAACACAAGTTTATCTTTACAGAGAGGGAATGTATTGTTGCTGGAGTAGTTTGGGTAAACTTCATGGTAGTAGAGTGAGGTTGCAATGTGCATTATTGTTCTTGTTATGGTGCAGAGATCATAATGTTGTTCCAACGTTTGCCAAAATTGTGCGTCATATTAAGTCTCCTGCCACTAATCATATCAAAAAATGTGCTGTTTTAGCTGTTGTTCAGGAAAGGATCTATTACACTCACCAATAGTTGGATTTTATTTTTCCAAGGAATTATTTTGACTTAATTTAATTATTACTTTGAAAATTTCATCATTTTTTGGTATTGGACAGATGGTGCCTCCTAATTGTAGTCCGGCTAGAAGTAATGGCCTGGCATTCAGCAAAATTTGAACATTTCCATAGCTCGGAGACAGATGCCACATCTCAGTTTTCTGTTAAATTTGAACTTTGCACTGATGTGCAAGCATTTACCAGTTATTGATTTTATAAGTTCTGTCAAACAGGTTGTTTCTAAACTACCACCTGATGCTGCTGAGGTGGTTAGCAGAGAAGCATGTCATGTACTGACTGGGGCAAGATCGCCTAAGAGTAATGTAACGGAAACTGTATGGGTGCTTTTCGTTCACTCAGAGTGGATCCTGATATTGTTAACTTACTTGTGACCAAGGAAAATATTACAGTTGTGTTGGACAAACAGGATTACAGTTAAAAGGTTCAGCTTGTACTATCAGATTCAGCATATATCAGAATGAGTGCCAACCCGACAAAGAATGTTGAGAAAACACTAATCTCCTCCTGAAGAAAAGTTCCTTGTTGGAGGACACTATCAAGAGTCTTAATTCGGATTGTGCTGTACCCTCTAGATCATATGGCCTTCCAAAGGTTTACAAGGAAGGGGTTTCTCTTAGGCCTATTGGTGTTTCAACATATCATGTAGCTAAAAACCTTGCTACTCTATTTAGTCTACTGTTAGATCAGTGTGTGCATCACATTAAGACCGAGCGAGGTGGCGCAGTGGTTAGACACTGGACTCGCCTTCGGAAGGACGACGGTCCAATCCCGCGTCCGGCCATCCTGATTTAGGTTTTCCGTGATTTCCCTAAATCAGTCCAGGCAAATGCCGGGATGGTTCCTCTGGAAGGGCACGGCCGACTTCCTTCCCCATCCTTCCCTAATCCGATGAGACCACGCTGTCTGGTCTCCTTCCCCAAGCCAACCAACCGACCAACCATCACATTAAGAACTCAGTGAATTTCTCACGTCAGTCAGAGGGATTGTGTTTGAATGATACTGATATGTTAGAGAGTTTTGATGTAGTCTCTCTCTCTCTCTCTCTCTCTCTCTCTCTCTCTCTCTCTCTCTCTCCCCACTCTTGTTCCTCTGTCTATTGCATTACCATTGACTGACGTTATGTTTGACGTTGAATTGATGAACCTGTTTTGACATGAGTTGACTTCCACTTTTTATGCAGTGAACAGAACTGTGAACGGACTGATGAGATTATGGTACTGTTTATGGAACATTTTGAGCAACTTTTTGGAAAAAACGACATTCTGTTTGCAGAGGCAATGATTGACTTATTGTAAGGTATTACTTCTTTATTTTTGACACTTTTGCTTTTTTATGATGCAATTATAACCGGTTTCAGCCTTTAAAGGCCATCGTCAGATGCTATGGGCAGCATTTGATGAACAAATGTTCACTCATTCTCAATTATTCTGTTGAGTCGCATCCAGAAATCAGTCGATTTCTTACAATGATCAGAAGAATACTTGACAATGCATAAACACTTGTGCATCAATTGCTGCACATAGCATCTGAACATGGCATTTGAAGGCCAAAGCTGATTGTAATTGTATCATGAAAAAGTGACAGTGTCTAAAATAAAAAATAATACCTTATGATACCTTTGTTGTTTGGCATCATGGGAGTAAGAATTTAAATGGCTTTTTAGTGTGTCTAAATTTAATTCACCCAAATGGGGGTGGAAAAGGACAGCTGCCTTCCCTTTTGATGTGCTGGTCATTAGGAAGGTTGATGGCATGCTGGGACATGCCATTTATAGGGAGCCAATTCACACCAGTTCATATCTACAGACTGACAGTTGTCACCATCTGGCTTAGCATGAAGGAGTACTTTGTACCTTGGTTCACCATGCCCAAGTCATTGCAGAGCCCAATCGTATGTCAATTGAGTTAGCCCATCTGGAAGTCACCTTTTGTCACAGTTATTATAGTGAAAGACAGATAGGTTGGTTGATTTGGGAGGGGGGAGGGGGGAGGGGAGAAGCAAACAGTGAGGTCATTGGTCCCATCAAATTTGGGAACGATGGGGAAGGAAGTCGGCCATGCCCTTTCACATGAACCATCCCAGCATTTGCGTGAAGCAATTTAGGGAAATCATGGAAAATTGAAATCAGAATGACCAGATGCAGGTTTGAACCGTCATTTTCCTGAATGTGAGTCCACTGTGCTAATCACCGCACCACCTCGCTGGGTATGAAAGACAGATCAGATACACAGTGCTCTAGGGAGTTATGATGATAATTAGATGGCATCAAAGTCTACTGCCTTTTTGCCTTGTGCGGTAACCATTTCCGATAAAATTTGTCATATTCTGCAGAAACATTATGTGAAACATGGTTTTCAACCTCCATGTAAGAGTAGTGCCCTTTAGGATCCATAAAGGATGATCTCGATTTGCATAAAGCAGGTGTATTGTATTCCTTGCAGTTGTGATATGTCATATATTGGTCAGACTATCAGCACTGTGGAGGTCCTGTATATTAAACATAGGCATCACACATGCTTATGACAGCTGAGCAGGCAGGCCGGTGTGACCGATTGGTTCTAGGCGCTTCAGTCAGTAGCACGGGACCGCTCCGGTCACAGGTTTGAATCCTGCCTCGGGCATGGATGTGTGTGATATCCTTAGGTTAGTTATGTTTAAGTAGTTCTAAGGTTTAGGGGACTGATGACCTCAGATGTTAAGTCCCATAGAGCTTAGAGCCAATTTTTGACTGCTGAGCAAATCTTCTTCTGCCGAATATTGCCTTAGCACCAATTCTTCTACAGAATATAACAACATGAAGATTGTGGCATGCACTTCTGGCTGTTGGATAGTGTTACTGAAAATTAAATTAGCAAATGAGATTTTAAATAGCAATAGAGGTTTTTGCTTAAATTCTGTGTGGAACTCTGCTCTCTCCCTGGGACAGGGATAGAGTTCATGCTACCTCACCCATTTGTTATTACTTTTCACTATCCATAACTTCTGATTTTGATCATCTTTGCTTGTATGGTAGCACCAGTGTTGTGTTTACTGTGTGTGTCACGGGGGGAGGGGGGGGGGCAGCAGCACGCGTGAGTCTGTGCTCGTGTGTGTGTTTTTATATGTTTTTAGTTTTAGTGTTCTCTTTCCACATATGCTCCGCTAGGCATTGTGGTGAAATGAAGGTGATAAACTGAAGCAGATGTAACATCCAAAAATCAATGAAGTTATTGGAGGTGGAGTTTTAGCTGTGAAATGCAATAGGTATAAGCAGTAGAATAAAATAGGAGATGGAGTTTTAGCTGTGAAATGCAATAGGTATAAGCAGTAGAATAAAATAATTTGATTGTAGATGGCATATTGCTTGTAAAAATATCCCTAACCTAGCATCTATCATCACAAACAGCCTATGATGAAATATCTCTTAATAATTTGAAAAATTACTGATGATTGTATTTTGTACAAATTTCCTACACTAATCAGCATGCAGGAGGGTCGTGACTTTCTCTACCCAACTATGTCCAAGGAGCACCTGCTGATAGTTCCCCAATATTATGCCAGTCCATCCACTGCACACTTTTTAAGGGAGTGGCACAGACACAATGCTCAACACACCTGGGAGTGTTTGTGTTCCATCAAATATGTTAAAAACATATTAGTGATAGAAATTAGTAACTAATATAACTAATGCAAGAAATTTGCTTTAACAGACTCTTTGTATATCATCGCTAGCCGAACTGGCTGCCAGACCGGAATCTGAGTCTTAGTCATTATATATGGCAGGTACTGGCAGGGCATTCTTCTGGGAAAGGCTACTTCTTCCACAAGTGCTGCTTGCTCTTCAGGTTACTGATAGAGTGTAGTAATACTCAGTAGCATCCAGTTTAAAGGAAACATTGACTATTAGTTGTTTCCTAAAGACATAAATAATTACTTTGCTGACAGGTTTAATCTTGGTCCATTCGTCTGTATTTCCTTTTATGCCTTCAAAAATTTAGTCTTATGCATATAGTTCCAAATGAATTTTGGTGTTGTTTTGGGGTAACTGAAGATTTATGATGAAAAAAGTGTCTGTTTAAAATATGTGGCTGAGTTGTAAATTTAATTTATTTCTCTTTTGTGTATAGGTCACTGTCAGTATCCAAAACTGAGTTGCGTCGTGCATCCATCCATCTTTTACTGTCAATGCTGGCTCTTCCTCTTCACTTTCAGGTAATCCTAACATTAAATAATGTTGATTTTCATATGTGCTAGAATCACGAGTCTTTTTGATAAATCCAGTAATAGTACTGTTCACGTGATATAACTAGAGCTGTTATCATGTTCAGTGTAGGCCTGCCACAAAATAACTTTCTCTTTTGTATAATATTACTAATATTGTCTTGTGTGCAATGTTGTCTTTCTGCATCTTAAAGATGTTAACAAAGAATTGAATGTCAACATGAATGAAAAATGTCCTGTTATGCTCCTATGTGTGCTGTCTTTGCCAGATTACAGTGTTTCATGAGAAACATAGTGTTAATGTGTTTTCTGCTATGCAAAAAAATTATTGGTCTGCTGAAAGTACAGTATAATTTATAAATAGCTTTTCTAAGTAGTGAAATCCATCATTAAACTATGACCATTACTACAAAAACCTGTAGAAGTAGCTTGCAACAAATGATGACATTTATGTGCCTTACTCGTCTTTGGAAGTATTCCAGTTTAAATGATGTCTACATTGGAAACCAACACAACAAATAGTCTGTCTGTCTCCTTCTCAGAGCTTGTTGTGGGTACAGTAGACTCTCAACTGGTCAGCCTAATGTGATGGAAGGTTAAGCTAGACAACAATAAATCTGGATAGGCTGGAGTTCTATAAATTCTCTATTCTGACCCCAGCCTTACCATTCAAAACACATTTTTTTTTTTTTTACCAAAACCCAATTTCATTAACATTTTGTGACTTCATACATAACACATGCTAGTTAGAAGTGTTTGTTAATAGGCACGACACCCTTCCAAAACTAGTAAAGGAAACAAAATGATCTCATTTTAAAGTATGAATGTATGATTACATACACGGGGAAAGCCAGGCCTAACGAAAAAGATAAAACTTATGGGTCTGGGGTTTTAAGAACGGCTTTGATAAATGATTGTTTCCCTCCTTTAGCCCTCTTTTGCACGGCAATATTTCTCCTCTTGTGCAAACAGGTGATATCAGTTGGTGTTGTCTCCTTCTGCTCACTAATGTACTGCAGTGTTTCCTCAGTTGTCTTGAATATATATGTATGTCTGCTTGTGTCTGTATGTGTGCGGATGGATATGTGTGTGTGTGCGAGTGTATACCTGTCCCTTTTCCCCCCCAAGGTAAGTCTTTCCACTCCCGGGATTGGAATGACTCCTTACCCTCTCCCTTAAAACCCAAATCCTTTTGTCTTTCCCTCTCCTTCCCTCTTTCCTGATAAGATAAGTCGTAGGGTCAGTATTGCCTCACGTGTTCCCATATTTCTACGGAATCCAAACTGATCTTCCCCAAGGTCGGCTTCTACTAGTTTTTCCATTCGTCTGTAAGAATTCGCATTAGTATTTTGCAGCTGTGACTTATTAAACTGATAGTTCGGTAATTTTCACATCTGTCAACACCTGCTTTCTTTGGGATTGGAATTATTATATTCTTCTTGAAGTCTGAGGGTATTTCGCCTGTCTCATACATCTTGCTAACCAGATGGTAGAGTTTTGTCAGGACTGGCTCTTCCAGGGCCGTCAGTAGCTCCAATGGAATGTTGTCTATTTCCGGGGCCTTGTTTCGACTTAGGTCTTTCAGTGCTCTATCAAACTCTTCACGCAGTATCATATCTCCCATTTCATCTTCATCTACATCCTCTTCCATTTCCAAAATATTGTCCTGAAGTAAATCGCCCTTGTACAGACCCTCTATATACTCCTTCCACCTTTCTGCTTTCCCTTCTTTGCTTAGAACTGTGTTTCCATCTGAGCTCTTGATATTCATGCAAGTGGTTCTCTTTTCTCCAAAGGTCTCTTTAATTTTCCTGTAGGCAGTACCTATCTTACCCCTAGTGAGATAAGCCTCTACATCCTTACATTTGTCCTCTAGCCATCCCTGCTTAGCCATTTTGCACTTCCTGTCGATCTCATTTTTGAGACGTTTGTATTCCTTTTTGCCTGCTTCATTTACTGCATTTTTATATTTTCTCCTTTCATCAATTAAATTCAGTATTTCTTCTGCTACCCAAGGATTTCTACTAGCCCTTGTATTTTTACCTATTTGATCCTCTGCTGCCTTCACTACTTCATCCCTCAAAGCTACCCATTCTTCTTCTACTGTATTTCTTTCCTCCATTCTTGTCAATTGTTCCCTTCTGCTCTCCCTGAAACTCTGTACAACCTCTTGTTTAGTCAGTTTATCCAGGTCCCATCTCCTTAAATTCCCACCTTTTTGCAGTTTCTTCAGTTTTAGTCTACCTGTTCCCCCTGTTATGTATATGGTAGTTCAATTCCTCAAAGAATCAAAGTTGGGGGGAAGGGGGATGGGGGAGGGGAGTTTACTCGTTCAGAAGACAGACATTAGCAACACATTGCTGTCTGTATTTTTAAAAAGCTTATCCATCTCAGTAGTAGACATTACTCTTTGACGAAGGAAAAAATCTATCACTTACAAACAGTAGGTGTAAAATACCTTAGGGATTAGCTAAACTCAAGCAACACTAGCAATGCCTGTAACAGACTTGCCTTATGATGATACTCATTCCGGCATGTTTTGCACTGAAAATTATGTCGTGCTGTTGATGTGAACACAAAGGTGCCTTCTTATTTTACACACTATTGTTCCCAGTTCTGTTTATGAATTATCTTTTGGAGCACTGTAGCTAAAGTAAAAAGCTGTAAGAATATTGCATAACTGGGTTCCTAAATTCTGGTGTCAAGGTCTTCAATGCTGACTTATTAAACATTGGGAATGCTTACAAATTTAAAAAAAAGTAAAAACTATTTCTTATTAGCTGGTAGTATTTTCTTGAGCTGAACTGTTGTATCATCGGCATAAATGAAATATACTGTATCACATTTGTTCCAACATGTTAGTCATTGCTGTAGGCATCGTACACCAGCGAGACTAGCTCACTGTCTTGTGTCAGACGATTCTTTTGAATTCTCCATTGTCTGTCCTTGTTGTTCCAGGCAATAAAGAATAACACTTCTTGTAGTAGACACCGAATGAACAGCGTTGATCAATAATCCTTGGTGATGTTATAAATCTTCCATATGCCACCGTTAGAACAATACTAGTAGATCAACAAATGCCATGCCTGTAATTTACCCTCTCTTGCAAACATTCTCAAGAGAAAATGGATTATATATTTGGCATTCATTGATCTAACAGCAGCATATGACACAGTTAGACTTAACAAACTTGTAGGTGTGATTTACACCACCACAAGAACTATCACTTAATCCAGTTAACCGAATACACACTACAGATTAAACAATTCTTTATAAGTGAAACATAATTGAAAGTAATAAATATCAATGAAAGTGATACAAGTGTAATGGAATGTAGTAGCAGTAAGTCAGTTAATTCTGTGGGAATGAGATTCTTAAATGAAACAGCAAAATTTGTTGATGATTTTTGCCATTTTGTTGTAGTTTATCCAGATTAATGCAGCTAAATGACAAGTAACAACTATTCAAGGGATAAAATAAACTTTTGCTTTATTTGCACAACACGTATTAATACATTTGGCTATGCAAATATATTACATTGCCCATCAACAAACATGGAACATGTATATTCCACAGAGTCTAATGCATTCTGTACATCATATCTTGTGCGCCACTATGCGCGCTGGAAAATGTTTGTTCACATATCCCCAACACTCCCCCTTGAACAAATATTTTTCAGATGTTGTTGTTGTTGTTGTGGTGGTTTGGTGCAGCTCTCCATGCTACTCTATCCTGTGCAAGCTTCTTCATCTCCCAGTACCTACTGCAACCTACATCCTTCTGAATCTGCTTAGTGTATTCATCTCTTGGTCTCCCTCTACGATTTTTACCCTCCATGCTGCCCTCCAATGCTAAATTTGTGATCCCTTGATGCGTCAAAACATGCCCTACCAACCGATCCCTTCTTCTAGTCAAGTTGTGTCACAAACTTCTCTTCTCCCCAATCCTATTCAATACCTCCTCATTAGTTACGTGATCTACCCACCTTATCTTCAGCATTCTTCTGTAGCACCACATTTCGAAAGCTTCTATTCTCTTCTTGTCCAAACTAGTTATCGTCCATGTTTCACTTTCATACATGGCTACACTCCATACAAATACATTCAGAAACGACTTCCTGACACTTAAATCTATACTCGATGTTAACAAATTTCTCTTCTTCAGAAACGATTTCCTTGCCATTGCCAGTCTACATTTTATATCCTCTCTACTTCGACCATCATCAGTTATTTTACTCCCTAAATAGCAAAACTCCTTTACTACTTTACTACTTTAATTTTTCAGATACTCAACACTATACATCTCAGGTTAAACCATAATGTTTTACCAGCTTCTGAAATTTGTCCTTACTGAGAGGCTTGGTTAGGATATCAGATAACATTTCTTCTATACATAGATAACTGAGGATTATATTTCCCTTTTCCTCGTAATGTCTTATAAATTGATGCCCTGTGTCAATATGTTTGGATCTTACACTGGTGACATTATTTTTTGCAAGTATAATAGCTCCCATATTACCACAAAATACCACAGTTGGCTTTAATTGTAATAACTTCAAGTTGAACAAATATATTTCAAGGAAGATGCAATACATGAAAGTCACAGATCAAGTAAGAAGAGTAAGACGTGTGTACACTTTCAACAGTCAAATCATAACCGAGTCCAAGTCTAGCGACTGCTGGCTGGCTGGCTACTAAGGTGGCGCTGCTGCTGCATGGCTGGCAGACAGCGCCGCATGTAGAGGACACGTGCAACTGCGTGGTGACACTTTTTTAAAGATCAGCGAGTCACAACACTTTTCCCCCCTTTGAATTTTTTGCACAGGTCTTGATGGAGGTGGCATGGAGACTGCTAATGTCCATAGGCATTGTTTCACTGGCCGTAAAGTCTCGAGGAGGCGGCTTCCCGTACGGACGGAAGTGTCCCCGATGATAACGGATCGAGATGACGGGAGACATGGGGGTCGAATCTGCTGGGGCCCCGTGCACCAATCTGCCCGTTGCGGCAAGTCCGGTTGTTATAACAGGAGACATGGGCGATGTGTCAGCGTCCGTAGGAGAAGGAGGCGAGTAGAGTTGGTTCGACAGATGATGGTCATCTGGTTCCTGCATGGTCACGTCTCCTGGTGCCGTCAGTTCTTGTGCTGGCACCGATATGATGGTGAGAGAACTGCGTTGTGAGTAATGAGAGATTCCAGTATCCCGAGCGTCAGGTAGAGCCGAAGGTGGTGTAGCGGCATCTGGAACAGGCGTTGCCGGCACACGAGGCCGAAGCTGGTCCGAATGATGCACTGCGACACCCATGTCCGTCTGGATTTCATACAGGTGTCGGCCACGGTGTCGTAAGATGCGACCAGGACTCCATTTTGGCCGCCTGCCATATCCCCGTACCCATATAAGGTCGTTGGCGGTGAACCGGCCAAGTGAAAGCACCTGTGGCCGTGAGGTGGAAAGCTGCAGAAGATGAAGTAGCGTGCGGGGCTGTCATCCATGTAAGAGCTCAGCCGGGCAGTGGTCGCCCATGGGGGTGAAACGGTAAGAAGCCAGAAATTGGAGAAGCACATCATCAGCAGAAGAAGTCAGGAGTTTCCTCATCTGAGCCATAAATGTGCGGACCAGTCGTTCAGCCTCACCATTTGACTGTGGATGGAACGGAGGGGCCGTGACGTGCATGACGCCATGACAGGCACAAAAATCCGCTAAATCGGAAGAGGCAAATTGCGGACCATTATCAGTAACAAGAGTAGAGGGAAGGCCTTCCAAAGAGAAAATGCGAGCTAGAGCATTGGTGGTTGCTATGGTGGTAGGCAACTTGCAACGGACAATGAAAGGAAAGTTAGAGTAGGCGTCAATAACGAAAAGCCAATAAGTACCTGAAAAAGGTCCCGCAAAGTCAGCATGAATGCGCTCCCAGGGCGTCTCAGGCGAAGGCCACGGTGACAAAGATGACTTCAGGGCGGCGGCCTGTGATGCACAAGGGCCGCAGGCAGCGACCGTGTGTGCGATTTTAGAGCCGATGCCGGGCCAGTACACATGACAGTTCGCCAGAGATTTTGTGCGAGAGACACCCCAGTGCCCTTGGTGAAGGAGGTGGAAGACCGAAGCACGCAAAGACGCAGGTACCACAACACACGGCGAAGCATTTTTGGTGGAAAGGAGGATAACACCATACCTAGCCGTGAGGCGGTAACACAAAGCGTAGTTGTTCCGCAACGGATCAGAAGTCTTAGCGGATGGATGATCTGACCAACCCTTCTGAATACAGCGTAAAACCCGGGAGAGGGTAGGGTCAGAACCTGTAGCAGCCGCCAGGCGGTCCCCTGTGATGGGGAACCCGTCCACAACCCGCTGCTCGGTAACATCCAGGTGGAAACACAAAAGTTCGTCCATATCGAATGCCAGATCAGGACCCATGGGAAGGCGAGACAGTGCATCAGCATTCGCATGTTGAGCCATCGGCCGGAAATGAATCTCATAATTGAAACGAGACAAGTAAAGAGCTCAACGCTGGAGGCGGCGTGCAACCTTGTCGGGAAGTGACGTTGATGAATGAAACAAGGAAACAAGTGGTTTGTGATCCGTAACAAGATAAAATTTGGATTCATAGAGAAAAACACCAAACTTGTGAAGAGCATAAATAATGACAGAAGCTTCTTTTTCGATTTGAGAATACTTTTGTTGGGCATCCGTGAGTGTTTTGGAGGCATAAGCAATGGGTTGTTCAGAACCGCCAGAGAAACGGTGCGCAAGGACTGCACCGACTCCGTATTGAGAGGCGTCCGTGGCAAGAACAAGATGTTGGCCAGGTCGATAAGTAGTCAGGCACGGGGCCTGTTTCAGCATAGTCTTCAATTTCTGGAAAGCCGCATCGCATGACACGGACCAGTGAAAAGGCACATTTTTATGCAACAGGCGACGCAACGGCTGAGCCACCGAAGCAGCAGACGGTAAAAACTTGTGATAATATGCTATTTTCCCCAAGAAGGCCTGCAGTTCCTTAACAGATGTAGGGTGAGGAAGGGCATCGATCACAGCGACAGTTTGCTGAAGCGGACGAATACCATCCCGAGAGAGTTGAAACCCCAAGTACGTGATAGATGCCTGAAAAAATTTTGATTTCTGAAGATTACACTTAAGACTGGCAGTCTGTAAGACATGAAAAAGTGTGTGGAGATTTTGAAGATGTTCGTCAGTGGTGGAACCAGTGACAACAATGTCGTCCTGGTAATTTACACACCCAGGGACAGGGACCAATAATTGTTCCAAGAATCGCTGAAAGAGAGCAGGGGTGCTGGCAACCCCGAATGGCAATCATTGGTATTGATGGAGTCCGAAAGGCGTGTCAAGGACCAGAAACTGCCGGGAAGCAGCGTGGAGAGGAAGTTGATGATAAGCTTCTGACAGGTCAATTTTAGAAAAATACTGGCCTGCAGCTAGTTTAGTGAACAATTCTTCAGGTTGGGGCATAGGGTAAGTGTCGATAAGGCATTGAGCATTTACAGTGGCTTTGAAATCGCCGCAGAGACGAATATCACCATTTGGCTTAGCAACGACAATGACAGGAGAGGACCACTCACTGGAAGTGACAGGAAGCAAGACCCCTGAAGCAGTGAGACGATCCAGCTCCCGTTTGACCTGATCACGAAGGGCCACAGCCGAGCCCGAAAAAACTTAGGCCGAGCAGTGGGTTTGAGCGTGATATGAGCTTCAAAGTCGTTTGCACGGCCTAACCCAGGAGAAAAAAAGTGATGAAAATGTCGTCGACAAGGAATCCAATTGAGCATAAGGAATAGCATCAGAGACGATACTGACAGAGTCATCTATGGAGAACCCAAAAACGCGAAATGCATCGGAACCAAAAAGATTCTGCGTGTCTATGGTCTATGGTTGACCACAAATATGGGAACAGTGCAAACGACAGATTTGTAAGACACCTAAGCATCAAATTGTCCCAAGAGAGAAATCTTCTGTTTATTGTAAGCCCGTAATTGCCTAGTGACAGGTGACAGGATTGGAGAACCCAACTGAGGATACGTCTGCTAATTGATGATAGTGGCAGCAGAACCAGTATCCACCTGCATGCCAACATCCCGACCAAGGATTTGGACAGTGAGGAATAACTTCCCTGAAAGGGAAGAAGAGCAATTGACAGACAACACAGAAGCAGAATCAGCATCACGATCATGAACATCATGTATGCGGTCGGATTTGCAAACGGATGACACGTGACCCTTTTTTTTTTTTGCATTTGTGACACACGGCCCAACATTGTGGACAATCTTCTCGTGAATGTTTCATAAAACACTGCGGACATGAAGGAAGTTGCCGTGGGTTTTGCTACAGTTTCTTAGAGGTTTGTTTACGGTTAGGCCGAGGCTGCGCTTAGGAGCTTACTGCGGCCACGTTGGCCGGCGGGGACATGCCACACGCTTCATCAACATCACACAGAGGTTGTATTTCCCTGATGTTGCCCCAAGCCTCTATTTGCGCTCCAGTGGCACGAGAAATTTCAAAAGACTGAGCAATGGATAGGACTTCATCTAGAGTCGGATTTGCCAACTGAAGGGCACATTGCCTAACTTCTTTCCCGGGCGCCGATCGGATAATAGCATCCCGTACCATGTAATCGGCATCGGATACTTTGTGAATTTCAATAACAAATTGACACTTTGTACTGAGGTCGTGAAATTCAGCAGCCCAAGCGTGATGGGATTGATTCGGTTGTTTTTGACAACGATAAAAGGCAACACGAGAGACTACCACATGTGTTTGCTTTTGAAAATAGATGAACAGAAGTGAGCACATTGCGGCAAAGGACAAAGACGCAGGATCTTTCAAAGGAGCCAATTGCGACAACAACCGATACATTTGATGTGAAATCCATGAAAGGAACAGATACTTACATGTTTGTTCGTCCGCAACATGAAATGCCAAGAAGTGCTGTCAAAGATGTTTTTCGTAATCAGACCATTCTCCTGCCATCTCGTCGTAAGGAGGAAAAGTAGATAGAGACAACGACGAGAGACGCCCCGCATTCGATGCCGCGACGAAATCACGAATCGCATTTGTGAGAAGCGTTTGCTGTTCTATGAGACCTTGCAATAGTTGCTCTAAAGTAGCCATGGAAACATGTGGGTCAACAATGGAAAAGAAAAATCCCATCCTCGTCACCAATTGTAATAACTTCAAGTTGAACAAATATATTTCAAGGGAGACGCAATACATGAAAGTCACAGATCAAGTAAACAGAATAAGACGTGTGTACACTTTAACAGTCAAATCATAACTGAGTCCAAGTCTAGCAGCCACTGGCTGGCTGGCCGCTTGGGTGGCGCTGCAGCTGCTGCATGGCTGGCGGTCAGCGCCGCATGTAGAGGACGCGCGTAACTGCGCGGTTGCACTTTGAAAAATCGGCGAGTCACAACATTAATGTTGGAGGAGATTCTATTTTACTCATCAGTGTACGGATCCAAAGATCTTCTTGGATAGTGGAGGACAAGGCCATATATTCAGTTTTTACATTACTCAAAGCAACAGTTCTTTGTCTCCTCCATGACCATGATACCAATCCTCTCATTAGTCTAAAACAACTTCCAGTGATGGAGTGTCTGCTTTCCAGCTCATTTCCTCAGACTGCATCACTGTGTCCTTCCAAATTTACATTTCCAGTTTTAGAATATTTTAACTTATAATCAGCAGTTCCATTTAAATATCTGAATATTCTCTTGACTGCCATCCAGTTCTTTTCTCTCGGATCACTGCAAAACTTGCTTACTGCATTTGTGGCAAATGCAATGTCTGGTCTGGAAGTCTGTGCTAAGTACAGTAGGCTTCCTACAGGTGCCAAATAGGGTACACTTTCCTTACGTTTCTTGTCATCATCAGTTATTCGGCTTTGCACTATTTTCCATAGGAGTAGAAATAGGTTTACAATTTTCCATATTGAATGTACCTAAGATTTTCCTTGTGTACAGAGATTGATCAATCCATAATTCTTCTCTGTTGGCACTTCTTAGAATCTTCATGCCTAAGTATTGATTAATTTCCCCTAAATACTCTGTGACCAAAATGGTACTGAAACAGAGGATGACAGACTAAAGGCCAAAATACTAAATATCTTTTTCCAAAGCTGTTTCACAGAGGAAGACTGCACTGTAGTTCCTTCTCTAGATTGTCGCACAGATGACAAAGTGGTAGATATCGAAATAGACGACAGAGGGATAGAGAAACAATTAAAATCACTCAAAACAGGAAAGGCCGCTGGACCTGATGGGATACCAGTTCAATTTTACACAGAGTACGCAAAGGAACTTGCCCCCTTTCTTGCAGCGGTGTACCGTAGGTCTCTAGAAGAGCGTAGTGTTCCAAAGGATTGGAAAAGGGCACAGGTCATCCCCGTTTTCAAGAAGGGACGTCGAACAGATTTGCAGAACTATAGACCTATATCTCTAACATTGATCAGTTGTAGAATTTTGGAACACGTATTATGTTCGAGTATAATGACTTTTCTGGAAACTAGAAATCTACTCTGTAGGAATCAGCATGGGTTTCAAAAAAGACGATCATGTGAAACCCAGCTCGCGCTATTCGTCCACGAGACTCAGAGGGCCATAGACACGGGTTCCCAGGTAGATGCCGTGTTTCTTGACTTCCGCAAGGCGTTCGATACAGTTCCCCACAGTCGTTTAATGAACAAAGTAAGAGCATATTGACTACCAGATCAATTGTGTGATTGTATTGAAGAGTTCCTAGATAACAGAATGCAGCATGTCATTCTCAATGGAGAGAAGTCTTCTGAAGTAAGAGTGATTTCAGGTGTGCCGCAAGGGAGTGTCGTAGGAGCGTTGCTATTCACAATATACATAAATGACCTTGTGGATGACATCGGAAGTGCACTGAGGCTTTTTCCGGATGACGCTGTGGTATATCAAGAGGTTGTAACAATGGAAAATTGTACTGAAATGCAGGAGGATCTGCAGCGAATTGACACATGGTGCAGGGAATGGCAATTGAATCTCAATGTAGACGGGTGTAATGTGCTGCGAATACATAGAAAGAAAGATCTCAAAACATTTGGCTACAATATAGCAGGTCAGCAACTGGAAGCAGTTAATTCCATAAATTATCTGGGAGTACGCATTAGGAGTGATTTAAAATGGAATGATCATATAAAGTTGATCGTCGGTAAAGCAGATGCCAGACTGAGATTCATTGGAAAAATCCTAAGGAAATGCAATCCGAAAACAAAGGAAGTAGGTTACAGTACATTTGTTCGCCCACTGCTTGAATACTGCTCAGCAGTGTGGGATCCGTACCAGATAGGGTTGATAGAAGATATAGAGAAGATCCAACGAAGAACAGCGCGCTTCATTACAGGATCATTTAGTAATCGCGAAAGCGTTACGGAGATGATAGATAAACTCCAGTCGAAGGCTCTGCAGGAGAGATGCTCAGTAGCCCGATATGGACTTTTGTTGAAGTTTCGAGAACATACCTTCACCAAGGAATCAAGCAGTATATTGCTCCCTCCTACGTATATCTCGCGAAGAGACCATGAGGATAAAATCAGAGAGATTAGAGCCCACACAGAGGCATACCGACAATCCTTCTTTCCACGAACAATACGAGACTGGAATAGAAGGGAGAACCGATAGAGGTATTCAAGGTACCGTCTGCCACAAACCATCAGGTGGCTTGTGGATTATGGATGTAGATGTAGACGAATTCATCCACCCATATGGCCATGATTGCAATTTCTTCATTGCTCCTTTTATGGTGTATACTTGGATCTGCCTTTGACTGTAACATGCCTAGTTTTATGCAAACATTTATACCAGCAATGGTTTAATCCATATATGCCTCTCTTCAAATGCCAAATTCTCCTTTTCCCTCGATAAGGTCGCTTAACTTCATCAGGTGGATTCACATGTATTTCCTCTTCCAGCCTTCCATTCAGGTAGGCTGTTTTCACATCCATTGGTTGAATTAATAAGTCTTCATTTACTGCAAGAGCTAAAAGGTATCTTAATGATGAATACTTCACCACTGGTGAGAAAGTTTCATTGTAATCTATTCCTTCTTTCTGGGAATATTCTTTAACTACCAATCTGGCTTTGAATTTCGATATTGCACTCTCAGGATTTTTAATATTAAACACCCATCTTGTTCTTAGTGGCTTTTTATTTTCAGGCATGTCAACCCTTTCATATGTATCATTATCCACAAAAGATTGAAGCTTCTTTTCAATAGCCTTTTTCCAGTCTTGAGCATTTGAACTTGCTAAAGCTTCATCAACTGTGAATGGTTCATTGTTGTTTGTTTGGGCAGCATACATTTCGTACTCCGGATATTCTTTTGGTTTTGCTACACGCGAAGACTGCCTTAAACTGACTTCCTCTGTTGAATCTTCTTCCTCAATTTGATTCTCAGGTTGCACATCAGCTTCCTCTTTATTCTCGCCTTCCTCTGTTTCAGTTTCCATCTCTGTTTCAGCCCAATCGCACATTATGCTTGGTTACATAACTGTATCATTTTGACTACTTTCCTTTGTTTTAGGTCTATAATCCTCTAAAAATACTACATCTTTACTACTTATTATCTTCTTATTCACAAGATTATAGAATCTGTGGTCTTTTGTATCCTCACAGTAGCCAACAAAAATGTATTTTTGATTTTTTGCATCCCATTTTCCTCTTAATGGTTTTGGAATCTGAACAATGGCTTCACATCCAAAGACTTTCAAGTGCATTAGATCCGGTTTCTTCCCAGGCCATGCTTCATAAGGTGTCTTGTGTCTCACAGCTTTGGTAGATGATCTGTTAATTAAATACACTGCTGTTGGCACAGCCTCTGCCCAAAAACACTTAACCTACTTCTTGCCTTTTCTACAATGGTTCTGTTGGCTCGTTCTGCTACTCCATTCTGAGGAGGACTTTAGCGAATGGTAGTCTGATGCCTAATACCCATTCCATTCATCTGTTTCTTAAACTGTCTGTTTACATACTCTGATCCATTGTCTGATCTAATAATTTTAATTTTCTTCTCAGTCTGTCTTTTGACCATTTTGCAATAAAGAACAAATACATCATTCACTTTATCCTTTCTACTTATAAAATAAACATAAATGTATGTAGAAAAATCATCTATGAATGCCAGGAAATAGAAGCTACCTCCTAAGGATTCATTCTCCATAGGCCCACAGAGATCTGAGTGTAGATCTGCTATGACTTGATTTAAATGGCAATCTAGCCTGCTTCCCTTGCAAATACACCTCACATTGGACATTATTCATTCCATAATTTTCCATCCCAGTCATATTTTTCCTATTCAAATGTCCGAGCCCCCTATGCCATAAGAAACTTTTGCAGCATAAACAAAGTGATTTCCTGTTTCAGCAGTATTTTGAACTGTATTCACTTTGTAAATACCTCTTACATTACTTGCAGTAGCTACAATATCACCACAAGAATCTATCACTTTGGCTCTCTCTATATGGAAGATAACTGTATTACCCTTCTTTACTATTTCGCTTACTGATAACAAATTAGTTGCAATGTTCTTTACATAATGTACATCATGAGCAGTAACAATTTCCCTTTCCACATTCACAAGCAAATTAAGATCCACTTTTCCTGCGAGTTCACACCTTAACTTACATCCGTCAACTGTGGAAATTCCAATGCCAGTCCTTGACTGAACATCATACAAACCTGACGGAGCTTTGGTAATGTGCACAGATGCTCTTGAATCTAGGAACCATTCTGCATGATCATCAATCGCTTCATTAAAAGAGTAAAAAACAGAAAATACCTTACCTTTCAGGGTAGCCTTTCTATCAGGACTACTAGAATTAATGTGCTAACTTTTCATTATACTGTGAAGCAATATGTCCAGTTTTCTGGCATCTGAAACATCTTATTGGCTTCTTCTTCTTGTACTCAGAGTATAAAGCCAGTGCCGTTTCTTTTTCTGAAGCATTAGAATCTGGTTCAGTCTTCACATCCTGTAGGATCTTTACTTTAACACTGTCTGCTGTAACGGGTATTCCCGAACTTTCCAAACCCATAATCATTGGCGAATATTTGTCTGGTAGTCCAGCTAACAATAAATTTCCAATCCATTCATCTGCAATTTCAAAACCAATATTCCTCAGACAATTGGAGATCGAAATTATTTTATTCACATATTCATCCATGCTTTCACACTTATTCAATCTTGTGGTTATCAGCTCACGAAGTAATCCTACTTTTCTGGTTAAACCACCATCTTCAAATGCGTTTTTCAGTTTGTCCCATACCTTCTTTTCAGACATAGCCTTTTCTATGTGAACATAATTCACTGGATCAATCAAAAGGATTAGTTTTGATTTCAGCTTCTGATCCTTAGTAGCAAAACTTGATTCTGTAGGTTCCAATTTACCGTTTATGACGTCCCGTAAGTCATCCAAGTGCAAATACGCCTCAACAGCAAATTTTCAGGTCACGTAATTTTCATGCCCTACAAGCCGCTCTATTTGCGGTATCTGTGTTGTGCTCATTTTGCAGTTATTTTTCTTCTTCGTATAGTGTACACAATCCAACTTTATACAAACTTCCGCGCAGTTTTTGCGCAAATACACGTCACCTTAAAGCTTATTATTTCGCTTTAATCCAGTAGCTGGGCCCATAACCTGTAGTAGTTTATGCAAATTAATGCAGCTAAATGACAAGTAACAACTATTTAAGGGACAAAATAAACTTTTGCTTTATACGCACAACACATATTAATACATTTGGCTATGCAAATACATTACGTTGCCCATCAACAAACATGGAACATGTATATTCCACAGAGTCTAATGCATTTTGCACATCATATTTTGTGCGCCACTATGCATGCTGGAAAATGTTTGTTCACATATCCCCAACACATTTGGGAAGCAAAATAAATGATAAGTGATGACGGCAGAAGTAGAGAGGGTATAAAATGCGTAGTTGTAAATCAAGAAAAGCTTTTCTGGAAAAGTCTTTTCTGAAAGCATTTTGTATTTAAGGTAACCTCGTATGAAAATGAAACATGGACAGTAAGCAGTACACACAGGAATAGTGTATAATACTTTGAAATGCTGTGCTACAGAAGATGGCTGAAGACTAGATGGGTAGATTAGATTACTAATGAGGAGGTACTGAATCAAATTGTGGAAAAAATAAAATTATGCCACAGTGTGATTAAAAGAAGGGATTGATAGATAGGTATCAAGGAATTGTCATTAAGTGAAGGAGGGAAGGATGGGTGGTAGAAAAGGAAGGGGGGGGGGGGGCTAAAAGTGTTAAGAGAGAGGCCAAGGCTTGGATGGACCAGGGAGGGAAGTTGAATCATATCAGTCTTCTGGACTGAGGGCCACAACATTGTTAGGTATTCTAGTAATGCATTTTGAAGCAGGCGTTTCTTTACATACTGTAAATGTTAGTATTAGAAATGCAAATAGTTGGATCCCTAAAATAATTAGATCTTGATGCCAGAAAAAGAGAAACTGCACAAAATGTGTAAGAAAAGAAATGCTCTAACACACGAACAAACATACAACATATTACAAAAATCGGCCAGGTACAAGTAGAACTCGCACTCTGAGGATTTCATAAAAACTTAATTATGTGTATAGACAGTTGATCCATCCCAGGAATTGAGAACCTCTACAATTTTTGTCTGTTACTGACACTGAATTGCAAGACTTTTGGTAATGTTTCAATTTTAATTTTGAAGTCTGATAACAAATTACAAAAATTTTTTTATTCATGTGATATCATTACAGATTTACAATTTTCTGATTTTTTTCCTTTAGTTGTACTATGAAACCTGGCACCTTGCCAAATTTTGTGATTCTAGATCAATGGGAAGTACATTGTTGCATTTGATGAGTGAGTTTTCCAGTATCAGAATACGTGAAATAAATGGCTGTATCTTTTGATTGCGTTGGCTTAGAAGCTTCAGTTTGCTACACCACCAAGGGACTGTAGACCTTAGTTTGTGGCATAAATTTCTACTTGATATGTTCCACAACCTGGAGGACCTCCTCACTACGGATCAATTGGAATGAAAGTAAATCTAAATCTAAAATATGACTACCCTTTCCAGAGAAAACTAGTTTTTAGCAGTCAGTCAGTCAATCAGGCAGCCAGACAGACAGACAGGCAGAGGAACAACAAAGTGATTTTAGATGGGTTCCATTTCTACCAACTGAGGTACAGAACCCTTAGATATATAATGTGTGTGTGTGTGTGTGTGTGTGTGTGTGTGTGTGTGTGTGTGTGTGTGTGTGTGTGTGTGTGTGTGTGTTTTAAGAAAAGTAATTAAACAAACAAAAAAAAGTATTGATAACTATATTCAAAATGCAGTATATGAAGTAAAAGCTATGTGGTACTTAATCAGGAAGGTAGTAGGTTAATATACTGTTCTAAATTAAAATTGCACCAGGAAGGTCAGCAGATACGAGTTTTTTGTGATTGTGAGAATATGGTATAAAAGAAAGAAAACATTACTTAATTTGTAAGTTATTGGAAGGCTACAGAGTGTGAAATTTAAAATGCAGAACTGTCACTTCTGGTAACAACAGTGGCTCTGACCGGGATGAGCATTGAGTTAAGCTAAGCTTGGATGATAGAGACTGGTATATTAATTTACGTGCTGCAACTCTATCTCAAGGTTGCTCAGGACAGCATGGGCAACGTGTGGTCTTGCCTTACATGTTTGAAAAATAATGTCACAGAGAACTCGAAGACAAGACACAACCAACAGCCTTATGATGTCATAAATGTAAGAGCTACTGTCCAAATTATTGGCTGTGTGAAGCAGATGTAACAGTGTGAGACAAGACACAACCAACAGCCTTATGATGTCATAAATGTAAGAGCTACTGTCCAAATTACTGGCTGTGTGAAGCAGGTATAACCGTGTTGTGAACCCAATCACTGCCAATAGTATCATGTGAGGTGCTGAGCCTATTAGATGATGACAAATGCACTGTTGCAATGTACATTGTTCTTGGAACCTCCAGATGTCGATACATCCTTTGTGATACTGTAGACGGAACTGGAAATCTTCTAAAAAGCCAACAGGGTGCCACTCCTGTGTCCAGTCTTATTGTTGGGTAGACCATTGTTGGTCTTGCTATCTCTGCTGCCCCCTTAAGGAAAGCTGCAACAGCGGTTGCTATGCTGACTGTCAATGATGCTATGATATTGTTGCAGTTTTCCTGTGGAAACTTGTCATGCTGCAAACAGTTCCTGTCTCAAGGATCATGAACTGGCTGTATGATTGCGTATGCCGTAGGCCTGACCTCTCATGTGCTGGTCCTATGTGGCTGTTGAAATCCTGCATGGGATTGAGTATGGGTCTCATTATAAATTGATTCCATATTCATGTGACAGTTGTGGGATCCTGACCATCATGAACAGAAATATCATCAATAGTCTCTATCACTATCAAATTGCAAAACATGCTGTTAGACATTTCTCCTTCTTACTTGAGGCTAACATAATATACTTGTAAACAACCAACATCCAGATGTGATTTCTGAGTGAAAAACATGCTGTTTAATTTTTCCTTACATACAGAATGTAGGTGAGGTCATTCCTTCCTACACCATGTGGTTGCACTGAAATGCTTATCATTTGTACATCCAAGCATGTCAGGCACTTCGTACTAATTTGAGATTTGTTTCATTCTGCATTCATTGTGTTGCAATTTTAATAGCCCGCAGCATGTAAAAAAAAATGAAAATCCTTAGTTCAACAAAAACAACAAACATATTCACTAATTACTTTACTACAATAGCTGAAGATTTGAAACTAAAACACTACATCAGAGTAATCCAATCAGCTAGAAGGAAGGCCCCATCTAATAAAACTCAGTTCCTTTTTAGCAACGTAGACAGAGTAGTAGTAAAAGCCACTAAGAAACCGAACACACACAGCATTGGCATTGATGCTTTATCTGACCTGATCATAGAATCTCTTAAAACATGTATGTAAAGCTCACTCAAATCAGAAGTTTTTCCAGATGTGCTGAAAATATCCAAAATAGTACCAATTCATAAAGATGGAGAGAGATATATTTTAGTAATTACTGTCTAATTACTTTGATTTCCATTTTATCAGAGATATTATATTGATTAATTGGATAGCTAAAAAATCTACTCACCAAGTGCCGGCAGAACACACATAAAAGATTGTTGTGATTGGCAAGCTTTTGGAGCCAGTGGCTAGAGAGGTCTAGGAAAAGGGGTAGATTTTGGGAAAGTCACCCAGTACTGCAGGTCAGGTGAGACTTACACTACGGGATGAGAAGGAATGACTGAGTGTTGAGGACTGCATCGGAATGAGAGTGGAAATCCTGAGAGCTTAATAGTGGGAGACAGGGTAATATGCAAGACAGAGATTACTATTGAAACATCGTGCACTAGTTACTAAGTGTGAGAAGCTAAGTGCATTGCACGTAACAAAGGTGGGAGGAGGCAGTGAAAAATAGATGGGAAAGACAATAGAAGATGTAGAGGGCTAAAACGGAGTGAAGCAAAGAGTAGTTACAGTGAAGAAAAGCTGAGACGGAAGAAATTAACATAAATTAAGGCCAGATGGTTGACGAGAACCAAGGACATGTTGTAGTGCTAGTTCCCATCTGCGGAGTTCTGAGAAACTGGTGGTGTCTTGGGGAAGAATCCAGATAGCGTGTGTGGTGAAACAGGCACCGAGGTCATGAATGTCATGTTGTAGAGCATTCTCTGCAATAGGATATTGCGAGTTACCAGTATATACCCTCTGCCTATACCTATTCATCCTAATTGATAATTTGGTGGTGGTCAAGCTGATGTAGATGGCTGAACAGTGTTTACATAATAGCTGGGATATGACGTGTCATTTCACGGGCGGCTCTCCCTTTGATGGTATATGTTTTGCCAGTTACAGGGCTATTATAGGTGGTTGTAGGAGGGTGCATAGGGCAAGTCTTGCAGCGGGGACGGTCACAGGGGTAGGAGCCATAGGGTAGGGAGATG
Organism: Schistocerca americana; assembly: GCF_021461395.2. Lineage (NCBI taxonomy): Eukaryota > Metazoa > Arthropoda > Insecta > Orthoptera > Acrididae > Schistocerca > Schistocerca americana. Next base: position 9,678,129 of record NC_060124.1, on the reverse strand, counting down.
GATGCAGAAAGCGCATAGGGTCTGACAAGAATTTTTGACTTTCACAAAATCTACCCCATTTCCTAGACCTCTCCAGTCCTTTTCCTTCACCCTTCTTCTTTCCCCTTCAACCCTTCTGCCTGAAGGAGGAGCCACTGGCTCTGAAAGCTTGCAAATGACAACAGTCTTTTACATGTGTGTTCCGCTGCCACATGGTGAATAGATTTTTTATCCATCCAATTAAATAATTTTATCAATAATTGATTGTTTTTGTTGTTATACTACATTTTTATGTTGTTTTTTATATAACGGGATGAAAACATTCATTATACCAACTGATTCACAGTATGGCTTCAGGATCCAGAAATTGACACACTTCTGTACATACCTATGTGTACAGTGGTTCTGATGTATGGTAAAAGACAAGTAACAGAAATATTTTTATGTGCGACTGGATGTTGATATGGATGGACATGTATTGGGCACACCAATCTCCCGACTGTTGTCAGTTTTCATGACCAGAGCCACTACTTCTCAGCCTAGTAGCTCCTCAATTGGCCCCACAAGGGCTTAGTGCAGCATCTTCTTGCCATCAGTGCTTGGCAGACCCAGATGGTCAAGCATCTAAGTGTTAGCCAAACCTGGCGGCACTTAACTTCTGTGATCTGATGGAAGCTGGTGTTACCACAGTGACTGGTGAGGCCGTTGGGGAAAAAAAGTATTTATAAGTGTACAAAATCGATATTTTCAGATATAGCGATATGGGGAAGGGAAATTTAAGTAGACTGCACTAGCTAAGAGCATTGGAGATAAGGTAGATCTGGTTAGAAAGAAGGATTTTTTGGGGTAATGAGTGCATGCAGGGACAAAGGTGTAGACATTCTCATTGCATCAGTAGCTATGTTATTAACTCTCTTTTGAAACTCAAGATGTTACTCACCTCTCTAAGATAAGAGGAAGTTTATTCCAGAGTCAGGTTCCTGCTACTGAAAAGGACTTCAAGAAAGTGGCTGAATTATGGATTGGAATAGAATGTATTTTGCTCTGATGGTAACAGGTGTTTCTGCTATGTTGAAAACAAGAGTGTTGAGATCAAGGAGAGATATGAGGGACAGTGTAAGTTGATAGGTCAGTAAAGGAGACAGTGAGACGGGAAACTCTGCGCTTCTCTGCATGCAGCAACGACAGTTGTGCATTATGATGGTGAAACATGATCAAAGATTGAACATCACAGATATATAGAACACAGGCATTCGTAACTAGTTCGATGTTGTGAGCTTTCCAGAGAAACATCGTGCAGGATAATACCACTGTAATCATTAATTGGAAGTATAAAAATGTGTACAGTTTTCTTTTTCAGGTCAAAAGAGAAAAGATTTTTATGTTGTTGTATGGCATGGAAAGATACACATGCCATCTTGCAAATTGCAGCTGTGTTCAGTCCAATGTAGATTTTCATCTATTCACCATCCAACATAATTTTTGATGTTTGTGTAATTTTCACTATTACTGAAGTAGTTTTTTTGCTGATTTCAGGTGTGGTGTTAGTTTTTCTCTATCACGCAGTTTTTTCACAAAACAAGTAAACTCATTTTTCGTTTGAACCTAAGCTCCACAGAGAGAAATGTTGTTGCAGTTGATAAATCTTATTTCCACAAGATGCAGTAGTTGCAGTATTATGAAAAGGAAAGTTGCTACTCACCATATAGTGGAGACACTGAGTCACAGATAGGCACAACAAAACGACTATCACAAATAAAGCTATCTGCCGGTAAGACACTCATCAAAAATAGAAGACACACACACACACACCACACACCACACACACGCGCGCGCACGCACGCAACTCACAAACACGACTTTTTTTGTTGTGCCTATCTGCAACTCAGCATTCTGGATTTTCCATTGTTTGATTGATGCAGTAGTTGGTCACACACATTACAGCCATCTGGCTGCTAGGCAGTAAGCTATAGTTCATTGTTGACATGGTGTAATGTTGTGAGGATATATTTGTGTTGTTAAATGTAGTTTTTCAGCTTCTTTGAAATGAGTTCTCATAAGTGTTCGAATAACCCAAACAGACTGTTATGTTTGTTGTAACTACTTAATTGCTAAGCAAAGACAGGACCTTAAGAGTTTTGTGGAAAAATTCTACCACACATTCTTTGGTATAAGGCTTGGCAATCGAGACAAAAGCTGTTCAGTGCACAAGATAAGCCATACATGTACCGTACATATGTTGAGGGTTCGAGTGAGGAAAAATAGGGAGAGGAAATCAACACCTTTTGCAACTATCAAGGTTTGGAGCGATTTGCAAGATCATATTTATGGTTAACAATTATGAGAAGGACAAATTGCTACCCATAGTAAAGATGACATGTTGAGTTACAGACAGGCACGGCTTTAGATAGAATTTTTTATGGCTACTGTTGTTTATCATCACAAGGTAATCAATGAGTTTCTGTTCCATTCACATTTAAATTGTATATGAAGTACCAAACAATGGAAAATCCAGTATGGAATGTAACAATGTTATATGAAGTACCGGTTCAGTTTCCAGCAGGGGCTATATCTGTTGTTGGTTAATACATGGGCATGTCTGAGTTTAGCATTTCTCACAGCTTGATTGATGCTCTTCTGCTTCTGCTTGTAAGCAACATGATTTTCAGATGTAGCTCGTAGTTTTTACATCTGATGAGCATTTCACAAGGGTTTGTACAGAGATCACATGTTTTTCTTTTCTGTGTCAATGATTTAATGTTGAATATCGTGTCCCACAAAACCGCATTAGTTGTTGTTGACTTGGCAATTATAATAAAAACCGAAAAAGTGAGGTCCTTCAAGAAAAAATAAACACTGTCACTAACTCAGTGTCAGATCCCATTTAAACCACTAATTATAAATAACAAGAAAACAGCAACACTAAATTTTCACGCTGCACAAAATATAAACAGCCAACATTCTCAGGTTCAAGTGACATGAATGTCACACATAATAACTCAAAACTGAGGAAAGGTTAATATCCTCTAAGAATTGAAAAAAAAAATTAAATATACCATCAGTGCTCTATATCTACAACTTGGAAACTTTACTGTTCAACAAGAAACATGAAATTAGTAAATAAATAAATAATAAATAGAATTCATAAATTCACAGTCACTGCAGAGGACAGGATTGTCTTCATGTGTAGTTTTCCAAAGCCATCTTCTAGAGCAGATGTGACATCCATAGCCTCTCAAGTTTATTATTCCACTTATTAGGGTTCATTTTTTCTTTCAAGCCTCCCTCCCTTCCCAATTGCAATTGTTATTTTGCTGATTTGAAGGGTGAATAATACAATGTTTGTGGAAATCTGTTGTACTTTGAACTCAAGTTTTAAGGCACATTGTGTTCAAAGACATATTTATTCTGGTACTGTCTCTTGTATGTTCATGATTCTTTGCAGAAATGATTCAGAATTTCTGTTATTTGTCTAAGAACTACAGTTCTCTGAGAACTACAGGAATTAATGATACACAATGGTTAGGAAGTACTCTGTTCAACAGAGTTTGAGGGTAAAGAGTGATTTTGATTCTCAAGATGAGGTGGAAGAAGGTGAAGGTAATTATGTCACAGAGAAAGATGGTGAGAGGCTGATGAAGATGGAGAAAGGGATAACAAAACAAGGAAACTTTTAATTGGGAAAAGTAAATAAGACCATGTATCTGACATCATCACACTTACTCTCCTGGAGTTACAGGTAAAGTTAAAAATGCTCAAACTGCTATCGAATGTTGGGATAATGGATCGATTGATGAATCTGTACGTGGACACTACCAATGATCATTCCTCTGGAGAGAGGGACATCAACAGCAGGAATCTACAGATGGAATCACCATGGAGGAACTTTGTGGGACTGAAGGTGATGGCGTTGAACAATTCATCCTCATGATAAATGTCAAATGATTTAAGATCCAGATACCTTTCCATCATCTTGACAAGTGAACTACCAGAATTCAACTGTATTACTCTGATTTCTGGAAAATTGTCAGTACAGCTATTGCACAGAGAACAATGTATAAGGGGCATTCAAATGAAACCTGGTCATTAGTGTAAAGTAATGGTAACAATTTTATTAACTCAAAAATGTAGTTATACACAATACACATACTCAAAAATAGTCGCCAAAACTGTTGGCACATTTATCCCATTGCAACAATAGTTGGTCGATTCCATCCTTGAAGAAGCTAGTAGGCTGCTGTCGGATCCACACCTGGACTCAGTCACACACTTCGTCATCCATTGCAAATCGCTGTCTGCGAATAGCTTGTTTTAGAGCGCCAGACACGTGAAAGTCACACGGTGAAAGGTCAGGACCGTACGGTGGATGTTCCATCGTTTCCCACCGAAACTGCTACGATGTCATCTTCAACGCATTGGCTGTGTGTGGGCGGGAATTACCATGCAGGAGGATAACGCCATTGGACAACATGCCTCAATGTTTTGTCTTGATGGCTTGTTCTGTAAATTGGCTTGAAAACACTGGGCATTGATGGTGGGTCCCTGTTCCAGAAACTCAACAAGTAGTGGACCCTTGTGAGCAAAAATGGACATTATGACCTTCCCAGAACTAGTGTGCATGGCCTTTGATTTCTTTGGAGGTGGTGAAGTTGCATGTTACCACTGCTTGCTCTGACAATTGCTTTTTCATTTCAAAATGGTGACACCATGTTTCTTCACCTGTGACAATATGTGACAGAAATCTGTATTCCTCCTCATGATAACATTGCAGATGACTCAGAGACAGCGCCATTCTAGTATTGCCCTGTTTGGCAGTCAGTTGGTGGGGAACCCACTATGCACAGATTTTTCGAATGATCAAGTGTTGATGCATTATGGTGTGGGTGGTGCCCGCAAATACCCTGTAACTGATGGATCTTGTCCATGTTGATTCTGCGGTAGTCCAAGACTAAAGCATTCTCTTCTGCAACCATTTCTGGTGTGATGACACGATGAGCCTGTCCAGGAAGAGCAACGTCTTCCAGTGACTCGAGCTGCTCGAGGAATCGTTTGCACCATTCTACAGTGCTTGAAATCTCAGACTGTACTCACTGTACACAGCCATCTTCCGTTAATGCATTTCACGGCCTACAACTCCCTCTGCCACCAAAAATCGAATCACTCCTCGTTGTTTCTGCTTACTCGCCTGCACATTCGGTAGTGGACGATAACTTGTGTGACCACCTTCTCTTCGACGTGAAACCACACTGCCACTACGCAACATCAAACACTGTGCACGTGTCAGTCTCTCTGCCAATAGATCGTGCCACCATACCCGCAGTTACGTGGTGCCACCTTACGTGTATGGTAAAGATAGAAGCACTGACCAGGTTTCATTTGAATGAACCTCATAGCTGTGGATGAAATGTTTTCAAGGTAGATGTGTATTTCAGCAGTACATACTGTGAAAACCAAATGTGTATGTAATAAAACAGTTTTCTCCGGCTGATGCCAAGACAAGTTTCACAGTCAACATGGATATTTGTGTTGGAGAATAGCAAGCATGTCTTTTATGTGCCATTGACAAGCCAGGTGAAGTGGTGAAGAGAATGGCTAAACAGGTATTTGGATCCAGTCACTATATTACTGCCAATAATTTTTTGCTGTTTTGATGTCATCAGTTATCTGAAAACAACTGGCTGCCATGCATTGTCAATGTGAGAAAAAAAAAAAAGATGCAATTGTCATCAGATCTTGTTGATTTTACAGAGAAGAAACAGTACTGTAGTATGTTTGGCTTCAGTCGTGGGATGCTTTCAGTTTCCTACATACTACATGACAACAAATTTATGATTCTTGTAACTTTGCTTCATAGTAATGACACCATTGATTATGATCATGTATCTGGATGGGAAAGAAGCCAGAGATAGTCACTTTCCACAAGTCAACAAAAGATTGTGTTAATTCTACAGATAAAATGTGTGGTACTTACAGTGTGAGCCACAGTGTCAAATGTTGGCCAATGATAATCTTTTCCACAGTATTGGAAGTGTGTGGTCTCAATACTCAGGATATTTACCTCTGAAAACAACTGGAAAAACTTTATAGAAGAATGTTGTTGTAGAAATATACTGAAGAAGTAGGAAAATGATTGAAACCCCTCCAGCCTGCAAAGCTGCTGAAAAGATTTCTTGCTTTAAAAGAACAAGCAAAATCACCATATCCCCAAATCTCAAAATACTTATATGTACAACTTACACCTTAAAAGTGGGACACACAGAAGGGTATTATCCCATGTGTCCCATGCAGATGAGGTCTGAAAACTGTGTGTGTGTGTGTGTGTGTGTGTGTGTGTGTGTGTGTGTGTGTGTGTATGTGTTTGTGTGTTTGTGTGTGTGCATTTCTTTTGCTAATTCTGTGTGATTGAGAGGGATGCTAGCAGCATATAGCTGCATGTCCAGAAAACTGAAAGTGTTTGTTGGTGGCTTAAAAATTTTAGTTTTTTCTATTTTGTTCCTTTCATGGTCAATTGATGATTTTCATAGAATCCAGTTTTATTTGCTCTATCTCTATAAGTCGCTTTGAAGGTTAGTGATTATGTTTAGGGTGCTAAAATAGAGAAACAAGTGATAGGTGAGTTCCCAGTCTGTACCTGTCAGGGGCACTGCAAATGAACTCATGAGTCTTAGAACTGCCCCAACAGAGTTTATTACTTACATTAACTATCATGGAAAGAAGTAGTGTACTCTAAACAGTTTAGAAAAAAACTTCCAAAAATATGCTTTCCAGTTCTATCATTAATGTTGGAATTATTGCTGTTATATGTGAAACAAAAAAAAATTGTAGATAATTATAAAATTCTCTCACACTACATATTCTTTTGAACTTATCAATTTTCTTTTTGTGTTTAACTGTAACATCACACTAAAATGTCAGTGATGTATTTCGTGGAGGTAACTTGTCATCTTTTAGTTGTAAACAATTTTAATTTTGTGGTGCTGCGTCTCACTGAACATAGATAATGATTTCCTTAATGAAGCAGATGCTGTAGGACAACTAGAAACCAACACTTACAATAAAATTTCTCTGCTTTGTATAACTCATAGTGAATTATATGTTACATGACTGTTTTGTACACTTCTGTTAATGACTGGCAACTGTGATGCCCATTGTGTTCACTTTCTGATTTTTTTAGTAGAGTGGGGTTTAATCAATATTTATTTTGCTCTGTTTTGTTTTTTATTTTCAGAATCTACTAATCAAGGAACTGAGTAACACAAATCCCGAGAGAGGGCATGTAACTTTTGCACAACTGAAGCCACGACTTATGAATCTGCTGATCAATGCTCTTCAGGTTGAATCAGATTCTCAGAATGCACAGATGCTTTTAGGTATGCTTTAACAAAAGTGTAAGTTAATGTAGCTGCTAATGATTTGCCATCTTTTTGAATGGCTCTTCCTTTTTCTGTTGCCCATTGATCAGTGAAAAATAATTTTAAGGAAAAGAAGCAAAAATAAAGGAAGCATCATTAAATAAAAATAAATTGTTGTAAAAAGAGAGAGGGGTGCTTGGTAAAGGAAACTTGAACATTTATTTGACTAATTGTAAATGATAGTCACATATTATAATGTTTAAGGGATAAGTGTTGCAACTGACTAATCAAACCATTGCTACAATTTAGCATCATCATAATTGCTGGTATTCAGGTATCACACATGGGCCCACATTTGAATTTATCAGCATACGAGGTATGTTCAAAAATTCTGGAACTTCGTCCACAAACTTTTTCCGCACTTATCATTTACTTATTGTGCATGATCTTCTTTGAAATACTCTCCTCCACAATTGATACATCACTCCCAATGTCATGTCCACTTCCAGAAACAGTCTTGGTAGGCTTCTTGCTGGGTCGCATGAAGTGCCATCTGTGAATTTTCTTTTATCTATTGTTGCAAATCTTTGCCCTTTCAATGTGTTTTTCAACTTTGGAAATAAAAAAAAAAAACGGTCCGTAGGAGCCAGGTCTGGAGAGTACAGAGGCAGCATAGTGATTTTGTGTTTTGTACAATAGTAACACACCAACAGATGAACGTGCAGGTGCATTATCATGATGCAAGAGCCATGAATTGTCTCGCCAAATTTCAGGCTGTTTCCTTCTCACATTTTCTCGCAGGCATCACAACATGTACCGAATGTACCATCGATTAACAGTTTGTCTTTGTGGCCTGAATTCATGATGAATTAATCCTTCAAAGTGAAAGCAAACTATCACCATGACTTTGACTTTTGACTTGACCTGACGAGCTGTTTTGGTCTTGGAAAACCTTTCCCGAACCACGGTGAAGACCGAACCTTGGTCTCGGTACCATAACTGTAGACCCGTGTCTCATCACCAGTTATGGTTCTCTTAAGGAACATCTCATTCTCATTTGCGCGATCCTGTGAGGTTGAAGGTCTTGAGCCATGGGACAAACTTGGTGGAAACATGATGCATACCAAGATGCTATGTGAAGATTTCATGACATGATCCAACTGAAATGTTGTGTTCTTCTGAAATCTCTCGAACACTCAGTCTGTAACTGGCTCACACAATTTCGTTGACGTTCCTGACGTGAGTGGGTCATCTTTAACTTCTGTGCAGCCATTTTTAAACCATGTGAATCACTTGTAACACTGAGTACAGCTTGAGCACTCATCACTGCAGGCTTTCTGCATCTTTTGGTGTTCCTGTGTAAAGGTTTTCTTGAGTCTTATGCAAAATTTATGCAGACATGTTGCTCCCCTAACTCTGCCATCTCGAAATTTGCAAACTGTGCAACACAATGTTTCACTCAAAACAGCAGTGAACAATAATTAACAGACAAACAACAATGAAACTTCCAGCAGTTACACGTGAAACACCGATTTGTGCAGGGATGCCAACCTCATTTTGCTCCAATACACCGTTGGTGCAGAATTACGAATGTTCCAGAATTTTTTGAACAGACCTAGTATGTGAACATAATTTCTAGCTGATTACTTACTTCCAAGAGATAAAATTGCTGTTACTGCCGATAGAAAAACTGTAAGTAGGAAATGCTAATCCTGACATTTTGAAATTTTTATTCGCTCTTCAGGAAGGAAATATAGATCAGTTTATGAAAGTGGGAAAAAGGACAGATGTCTCAAGCTGTTTAAGTTGAGACAGATCCATTTGTTGTGATGACTAAGAGCAGACAAAGATGAAGGATAAGGTGTTAGGCAGAGTGGGAAATTGAAGATAGCACATTGATAAGCACTGTGCCAATTTCCATTCAGGGATGATGGAAGGGACAGAATGAGATGAAAATATGGATTAAAGAGGAAATGAATGCCTCCAAATTTCTCCTTACAAAAATATCTCAGGAATCTCAACCCTAACTCAAGCTGACTACTGGGCTATTGGCGACCTGAAGGCAGATCTCTGTGTTGCCATCCTATTAGCAAAGACAGCACCACTGTAGTACTTGACCATAGGAAATATGTGGTAGAGGGACATCATCACTTTCACCCAAAATAATTCATTCTTTCGCTAAGTGATGCAGTTCTGTTCTGATCCACCAAAGGTACTAGATTTGTTAGATTTTGCTTCTATGCATTGGTGTCCTGAAGTAAAGACTAGCAAGTAGCTTATATAACACACAGAATTAGTTAATAACAGTTGGATTACACTATTATACATATCTTCAGCCTGAGTCCCATCACAGTTTTCTCTGCTTCAAATGAAGTCTACTATTTGATACCTTTTCTTTAAATTCAAATGTACTGAGGTGGTTCCCTTTCTTGCTCTCTCAAGACCAACTTAAGCACCAATTGCATACACCCAAATATGTAAAAGTTTCATGGCAACTCATATTTTCTTGAATTGTGTTTCCTAACATACAGACATCAGTTCTTTTTTCAATAAATGGAAAGTGGTTAGAATTTTCCATCACAGATTCTGGGTCCAGGATTTTACAGTAAGAATTCTTAAATGATGACAATTTACTGCAGACTGACAGTTGTGTATTATTAAATGATGTCACCTTTGTACCATCACTTGCTCTGTGCTATCTAAATAATGCTTGACTTTTTCATATGATTTACTTAACAGTGAGGTCTTAACTGACATTGCAAATATTCGGATTTTAATTGTCTCTCTTAAATTCCTGTTGGGCAATTTATTGTACAGTTTTGTTGTCTTATAGAAAATGTTACTTTGTGTGTTTTGTTTGTTTACCTTTGGTAAATGTAAGTGTAGTCTGGCTCTTGTTCCATGATCATGAATGTTGCTGTTTGTGAAATAATTGCTGATGTTCTTTATGAGGTGCTTAACAGATTGGTGGATGTACTCACAGGGTGTAGTTGGAATCCCCAACCATTTAAATAGATCTTTGCGGGGTGTCCAGGTACTATTTTGCTTTATTTGAAACCTGTTTTAACCTACCCTTTGAACTCTGTTTTTCAGATATGGCTAGAAACGGTCATTGGAAATTCCTTATATTCATAATGATTCCAGTTTTTTTTCATGGAAATTTTATGCTCCACAGTATCAAAGGCTTTTCATAGCTCTAAAATATAGCTATGTCCCACTCGTCTTTGATTAGTAAACTATGAAAATTCTACTGTGGCTTATTCTGTGCTCCTCTACTCTCAAAACTGAATTGTTCTAAACTGAGGATGTTATATTTATTCAAAGAATTCATTAGTCTGTCTTTCATGATGGATTCTATTATTCTTGAGAATCTTAAAAGTAGAGAAAAGAACCTGTAGTTTTCTATATCTTTTGTATCACCTTTCTGTAGTAGAAGCGCAACTATCACTTGTTTCAGATACTCCAGAAAGTTACCTGAGCTGAAAGAGTCATTTGCCATGTCAGTTAAAGGGGCTGTATACTGATTATGCATTCTTTAAGTACACAGTTAGGCACTACATCTATGATGATTGACTTCTTGCTTTTTAATTTTTGCTCTGTTTTCCTGACTTTGTATGCTGAGGTTGGTAACATCATCACTGTACTTGACACACAAATCTTTTGCTGGAGAATAAGTGGTGTTGGGAATTTTTGTTGTTGTTTCTTTGCTATATGTGAAAAATATTCATTCACATAATTTGCTAGTTTCTTTGGATCATTTGTTGACATCCCTCTGCCTTTTGTCTGTTAAGTTTTAGTCATTCTGTTTCTATTTTCCTTTTTCTTATATTACAACCTTCCAGACTGATTCACTTTTATTTTCAGCATTGTTATTTGCTGATTTTTTTCTCTCAGCTGGCAACACCTTCCTGTAAATCTTTCTGTAAATTTGATAATAGCTTAGGAACACTGTCCCACTATCAATATGGATGTTTCTTGTGGGAATGAGATGTTTCAAGATCTGGGTGGACTGTCTTTACACCTGTTGTTATCCTCTTGTTTCCATTGGGGATTGCCATTTTGTGTGGGTACTTTTGGAAATGACTGGTGAAATTTTAGTTTAAAACTAAGAACTTTAGAAAACATAAATATAAAAGCAGAAATGTGAAAAAGAAAGAAGAAAAATCTGTTATGTTTCACACACACGAGTGTCCTCAGTACAGATCCATGGAATGAATAATTTATGTAATGTAATCTAAACAGCGCAGTACTTTACTAGGCATGGTCCTATTGGATGTAATAGGGCCTTGTGTTCCACCAAGTTTTGTACTGGCTTACCCAGCCAAGTATGTCAGGAACTCCTATTTAATGTGGACACCAAACCATGATGCAATTTGGCATTTTTCAAGGTCACATTGTCAGAAGTGATAAATAACAAATACCTAGGATGTGTCAGTGTTGAACACCAAGGGGTGTGTGTGTGTGTGTGGGGGGGGGGGGGGGGTCAGGTCAGCAGCACATGCTCAAAATTTTTGTTGTGCTCATGCCCTCTACGAATAAGAAAACTAAATTTGGCAGCAAATGCGTATCTGTATTGTTTCTGCAGGTGGGCTAATGCTCAGTGTGCAAGACTCAGCTTCTGCAGAAGAGGTAGAACAAGTGACCCAGCCTGATGTGGGACCAGGAAGTGACACAACATCAAATCTTCTTTCATCAGGTATGATACAGCAAAATATTATCCTCATTGTCGTTTCAAATAGCCCTTTTCTTTTAGTAATGTACTAGGCATAACACTTTAAATAGCTTCTCTCTGTTAACTGTCAAGGAATTACATGTTCTTGCATCATGAAAAAATACTCAGTGATGGAAATGATGTTTTACTAATTTGGCAGACATATTTTGTGAGAGAATCTTACACACAGTTGCATTTCCAATGTTGATATAAGAGTAATTTAGTTCTTGAATAAACCACTTGCAGCTTTGGTGTATAAGGACTAATTCCAAAATTCATTTAGGAATTGGCAGAGAGCTACTGCCAGATTGAAACTTTCAGTAAGACTGTGAGGTACTTTTAGGTGGCTCTCGGGTAGATTTGTACTCATGAGAGCCAGTGGTATGTGGTGCTTCTGATTATACTTGACATAAAAGTAGAGTAGGCATAAGAGCTGAATCCTGTTTAATTTTGTGTATATTGTATGAATTTCTCAACCTATATTTTGTTTCCCAACAGGGTATTCCTAATAAAATAAAGTCTGCATTTGTTGATTAGTCATAGAGAGTATTGTATATGTCATTCAGAATAAGCAGAAATATGCTGTGGCCCAAAACTTATCTCATGCCTGACAGATAACATCTAGTGTAACTAGGGTTTAGAAATTCGTCTTTTCGGCTTTTATAAATAAGGTATGTAGTTTTTTTACTCCTACCTCTTATGGTGAGTCATGATAAAAGACACAGATCTGACACTTGCGGGGATAATCATGAGACCAACAATGATGCAAAAGGCTGGATTTCTGACTTTGAGGAATATTGTGGATGCATCTGAGGAATAAATCTTTGATAATTCCCATCCTGCTCTCTATTACCTTGTAACTTTAACCCAGTAGACAGACATTGTCATCTCAGATGCCTGTAGTGCAAATACAACATTCAGTATCAACATTTGTTGTTTCTGTCAACACTTCAGTAATCACTAAATTCTGCATATTATATTTTATTTTTCATTTCATAGAAATTCCGAGTATTATACTGCAAACTATTGTGGAAAACTATTGTGATAATGTGTCAAATTATAACTGCATGGTGATAGACAGCACACCATAAACATTTCTAATTTAAATTACTTTCGCTATTGGAACACTACAAACACATCTCACAGCACTGAGTAAACTGCATTGTCTTAAATAGTTGTAACCCTAGTATTGTCTTCTTCTCATTAATTTGTATATAACATTAATTTGTAAAAGTAAAACTACTGTTTGTTGCTTTGCTGTATATACTTATGGTCCTTCTCCCCTGCAGATAACAGCAGGTATTGGTGGCAGGTTCGCCATAATTTGCTCAGGCTTTCATTTGATGTATTCTGCTTAAATTTATTTTGTTGATTTCATTCTTAATATAGAGTATTTATCATTATGAGTGAGCTTGACTTTTGAATGATAAACTTATATTTTGTTTTTAAATAGTACATCCTCATTGCTGTTGACAGTGAACATCAAGTGAACGCCTTCTGAAAGTAGTGTTGTAATTATTTCTGAGAGATAGTGAATAAAAAAAAGTTTATCACTGTGCTTCACTTCATGCTGTATAAATAGGAGTGTTAATGTAATGTACTGCATGTTGCTGAGTGATACAGCTCGAAGTGGCCTACCGTTCGGCAGAAAATTTTCTGTACTTAATGTTTGTGAAAATCAAAAGCTCTGTATCTAGATACCTACCACTTGCGAACAACGTTGTTTCAGTTAAACCATCTGAGTGTGCCTCATGACCTAGTCAGAACTCGCCAAGTGGCAGTTTAAAGTTTCGACTAGATCTTTGTCATGCTTAGATGACTCACTTAGAAGGAAAGTGGCCACAATATTTACTCTTCACAGATATTGAACACGCTTACTTTTGAATATTTTATCTCATTTTCCACTACTTCATTTGCTAAACAGAACTGAATAACTGTCTACTCACTTGTAAACTATCAGTTAATTCCCCCCCCCCCCCCCCCCCCCCAGTGACCTGCTCCTATTTTACCAAAGCTGAAGCTTGATGTCTCTTTTTTGTACCTAGTTACATCCATAAAAGCTTTACACGCAGTCCAGGCACATAAGTGTGATCACAGCATATGTTTGATGTCAACATGCGGCAGGTGACAACTCTAGTAGTGGAAGGCATATAAAGTGTGTTAGGGTGATGCGGAAAATAGAGCAGTTGTCATATTATGGAAATGGAGCAACTTATCTGATGTCGAAAAGGGCGTGATCGGGCAAAAGCAAGAAGCATTTCCAAAATGGATAAATTTGTGAAGAGTTTGCATGCTGCCACAGTTAAAGTATATCATGAATTACAAAGTGGCACTATCCTAAACCATCATCGAGGCAACTGTGGTGCACCACGGATCATAGATAGCGGGGGTGGACAATGGCTGCAGAGATGCGATTGGGCAAATAGATGTGCAACTGTTGAGCATCTGTCCACCCAGTTGAATCAAGGGGCTACCAACAGCGTTTCCTTAATGATGATTCAGTGAATGTTTCTGCAAATGGACCTCCACAGCAGACTCCTGGTTTGTGTACCCATGCTGACTGCTATTCATCAGCGACGAAGGCTGGACTTTGTGCACCAGTACTGCAGCTGGACATCTACTGAGTGGTGACAGGTGGCACTTCCGGATGGATAATGTTTTATGATCCATTGGACAGGTAGCCTGTGTATAGGGCCCTGCAATTGTTGGAAGGGTCCAGGCCAGAGGAATGAACGTTGTGATCTGGATGTTGTTTTTTGGGCATTCCCTCAGTGATCTTGTTATTCTGGAAGGCACATTTGATCAACACAAGTATGTCTCTATCCTAGGGGACCATGTCCACTTCCACATGCAGTTTGTTTTTTCTCAGCATGATGGCATCTACCGTCAAGATCGGTGCAACATATTGCACAGCTCACAGTGTACACGAGTGGTTTGAAGAGTGACAGGATGAATTTAGCATACTCCCCTGGCCACCAGATCCCCCAGATTTAAACCCAATTGAGAATATATGAACCATCTCCATCAGGCTGTTCTCGCCATGGATCCTCAGTCGTGAAACTTAGTCCAGGTGGCAATGGTATTGGAGTCGGCATGGCTCCACCTCCTTGTTGGTACTTCCAGAAACCTCATTGACTCTCTTTCTGCATGTCCACATTGCAAAAGGTAGTTATTCACACTTCTGAAGAGTGGTCACATTAATGTGACGGGGCAGTGTATATATTAGTACTCTTATTGCATCTCTCCTACCATGCGTATGCGCAATTGGTATCGTGATTCTTTTTCTACATTTAGTGTCCATCTCCCAGAACACAGAAGAGCAAATTATAGATTTCTCAAATCATATGATATGGGCTAACACAGCTGAGTATTTTGCATGGGCTGGTAGTTGGAAAAAGTTAGGAATGACAATCTTTCCACAAATTAATACATTGACACACTATAATGACAAATTTTGATTGTGCAAGAAATGCTATTGAGATAATGGCTTTTACTATGAAAGGAAATGCAGTGACTATAGTAATCTGCCAGTTATTCCACCCACCACCTGCAGCGGATGTAAATCGGTCCGCTATGGCCAGTGTAGTGCACACTGACATTCAGATGACATGCCCGCAACTACATTAGGCAAACACCAGGGGCAGCCCGCTCACCGTCTACTGCCAACAGGTCTGCCATACATGTGCAACACTACATCAGTGATGCCTGACATGGATAGCAGCTTTATAAGGGCATACATGGGCCTCCGGGCCCTCAGTTGTTAAAAATGTTTGAGACTTGTAAACTCCTTTCATTGTATGCTTGTTGATGTCACTCCATGACCCAATAAACTGTATCACATTAACTGCTGTGTATTTCTTTGTGTTCATAGTTAGACAAACAACCAGTCACTATATTATTAAAAAATTCATGACACAACTAGTGACCAGTTCCTTCAATTCTTTATCCAGTAAGGTACAACCCAAGTACAGTGTCCCCTCATCCACTATGGGGAAAAAATCACGTAAAGGCCATTGGAAATTACAATAACTGGTTGTGTTACATAAAGCAGCGTAAATGAATGCTTGTAAAAGGGGGATTCAAATTGTGTCAAAATGGAAGTATAAACTGACCTTAGTATTGAAATGGTTATGGTTTTTTGGTAGAGAACAGGGACTATGGAAAAAAAGAAACTGATTCCCTTTCAGAAATTGTAATAGAGTTTTATGAATGCTTTGTAACCAACTGTAAATCAACCAGCTAATGTGGCGAAAATAATGTGATCAACAAGGTTTCATTGGGCAGTTCAACTCATTACAGCACATTCCTTCAAGACCTCCTATGTAAATGATTAAAAAAAATGCTTAAGTTTGAAGCAGAATTCAGCTTTCTTGACTGGAACCTTTGAGTGCCCTCACAGGTCATGAAATTTTCATAACAAATTTCATTGCAGCAAGATCAGTTGAATGGTTCAAATAAAGTATTATTCTTATCTGTTATTGTGTTGCTCTTCACCAAGCTATAACGGTCATATGTATTTCCCAAGGTCCTCTGAAATATTGTGTAGAATGTTTAATATCTTGTACTGCTTCTCCAATGAAAATACAGCCCATAAAATTTGTTGCAAAACTCCATTTATTCAGTGATAGTCTAAACTGTACCCAGTGTAATACTCTGCACAACCTTCAGTAGTGTCATGCAATAACTGTATGCAGTGTGAATCCATGATGATGTCACAAATTCACAGGGATGATGGAGTAGGGTAAATGTGTCAATTTGAGGTAAGGGATCCTGATCCAGAAATGACCTAATCGAAAGTTATGATCAGAAATCATTCTAATACCTCTGAGAGTGGAATATAAGTACTGGTACTGTTGTTGTTGTTGTTGCTGCTAAGGTTGTTGGGTAGGCAACTTGCTGAGGTGGTAATAAGAACTAAACCAACAAAAAAGTCTTGTGAACAAGGGCTCTAAAATACATACCTTAAGATTTAGGAGCACTTGTTCATCTTTGCTATTTTGAAATGTTTCTTTTATGGAACAGGTGCCCATAGCTCTTGAAGATTGTTTTAGAGTCCATATTTTCTGAACATTTTTCTTGTTTTGGTCTCTTGTCCGCAAATATGGAAACCAAATAGCTTGCAGTGGAAGAGATGAATTTCACGTTATCAAAGATGAACAAGTGCTCATAGCTCTCAAGCTATTTATTTTAGAGCCCGTGTTTACTCGAAATTTTTTCTTGCTTTGGTACACCCTACCACCTCTCATAGTTGCCTATCCTACAGTCTTAGCATCAACACTACCGGTAGGTGTATTCCATTGACAAAGGTATCAGAACAATTTTCACTTATAACTTTTGACTCAGTTGTTTCCAGACCAGGGTCCTTTACCTCAAATTTATACATTAACTCTCCACCATCATCACAAGAATGACCCTGTATGTAGAACATTTGACAAATGCACCTTTATATTCAAGCCTCCACATTGCAAGTGTTATTTGCGTAAGAAATGTCCAAGGTTACAGACTATACTATCAGAATCAATTTTTCTACTACAGTATGATGCCCTTACACAATGTTTATCAAGAAACAATATTATCCTTAAAATTAGACTAGATGTTAACAATTCTTGTAAATAAATTCTATATTTTTCGTGAGGTGACTAATTAATGTTGTGTACCAGTAATGTATCAGTGTATGCTGGAAAACATCCTGAAGAGCCATCATGTGGAAGTTTGGGAAGATTACCCCGCAGTCTGATGATTTCTGGCTTAAGGCATCCTACTTACACTTTAGTCCAGTAAGTCTGTAAAACCTTCTGTGGAGGTTGGTGACAATGTGGCCAGTCGTTTTTATGATCAGTCCAAGCCCACATAAATGATGGCTCTCAATAAGACATTAGATTTCAAAACACTGCCAAGTGTTATATGAAAATCAGCATGGTGAAATAATTGACAAGAATGGTGTCTGTATGCTCAGAATTATTGTTTGTTTTAATGAATTTGATTTTGAAATATTTAAAAACATTTAAGTCACAGTAATTAATCATCTAAAATTGATTCCATTTAAATATGTTCACATATTGTAGTGCAGAGTAGGAGCAGTATCTCCAACAATATGTAACCCCTAAAGAAAACTATATTGAAGGATACAAAATTTATTTGTAGCTTACAATTAATAGAGTGTTATGTTAGGTTACTTTTCCTCATCCATAATTTATATTAATCTTTGTGAAGCCGTAAGAAAATTCTATCGTAAGTAAAAACCTCCTTTAGTCACAAAATGTTGTGTTGCTGATACACAGTGCATTTGAACCCTGTTGGTTGATCTTCAGGTGCTTCTTACAGACCCTGCATTCATTTACATCAACTCCTTGACAGTTTATACTTATGTTACAAAAACATTCTAAATTGTATGAGTATCTGCATATCCATTCCCATGCTACTTTATTCATATAGGCACTTAAACTTTTTCACATGGGCCTTGTTACCAGTTCATGGCTGAGACAAACAGAAAAGTATTTCATACACAGCAATAAGCACAAAAATGGAACTGCAGATGTTCTCAAGATTTAGGAATCACTGTTCAGTGCTAGTACAATAGTGTGTTGTGTTACTGTACACAGGATATCAGATGTGTGATGCTCTTTTTGCATCAGTAAAAAAGCATTTTGTGACTGAATGCAACATTCTTTATCACTAAGTTGTATTTAACCATTGTATGCTTTAATTAGTGGTTAGTGGTCTCAGACTATGTCTGTTCAGGCATTACACTAGACCCAACCTTGGAAACACCATTCTTCCTCTAAGTTGTACACAATTAGCGACATGTATTGTCTCAAGTGTTCATGTGTTTTGAACATTATGGCATCATGTTGAATAGTTTATTGGTAGCCATAAAGAACAAATATGCTTGTGTAAACTGTTCATTTGTGTATATATATTTTTTTGCTCACAAGATTGCTACGTACTGGCAGCAGAGCTGTACGAAACTACAAGGCAGTTTCCATAAGATATCATAGTTTGTACTAAGGTTGTTATAAAGTTAATGCCCCTTGATCTATAAACAGCAATGAAACATAATTACCTAGTAACACGTATACCACTACAAATTGAGATACTTATATCATGAGATCATTATTCAGAATTTATCTTAGAAATCTGCCAGTATGTTATGTTTACCTGCATTCCAGCAGTGTGAAGCCATTGACCGAAAACGAATTTTTTTATGTTTAGGAAAACATAATAATCTGTGTGAGCAGGACAACTATTGTAAGGATGGTCCAGCACCATGCAGTGCATCACCTTTATAAAAAGTTTTCCTGTGGGCTACATGTGGTGCACAGAATTGTTGTAGAGCAGCACTTACTCTCCCACGCTCCTTGTACTGAGTTTTTTGTAATGTTCAGGTTCAGACCATCTCCATAAAAAGGGGCTGCTGAGATCCACAGTCCTCAAGTGACAGTCCTCTATGATTTGTTGCCTTTTCTTGTCTTCTTTAATGACAAATGGCTTCCCACAGAACTTATCATCATTGAAATATTCATGACACTTTGAAAAATTGCACTTAGCAGAAGTGCAGTATCTACATGTTTGTGACATCCACACATAAACCATACAGAAAGCGTTTTAGTCCATACTTTGATTTGTGCAGTCTAAAGCTTCACCAAATACCTAACTTGACAGGTGGAGACAGGCCCTTTTTTTTCAATCACTGTAACACTGACAGTATATGTGATAGCAAAGTGTTAACTGTAGCATACAATAGCAATGTCCTATATCTCTTGTACACATGCCATTGTCATCAACAGTACATGACCTAGCATCTCTTGGTACTGTGAGAACCTTATTTTTTGGATAACTCTTGTAGAATTGAATTGTGATGTGTTTTCTGTCAATAGAAGTTGCATAATCAAGCAATGGGAACTCCAGGGTGGAATTTAACAATATTATGAAAAGGATAGTTGCTACTCACCATATAGCAGAGATGCTGAGTCACAGATAGGCCCAACAAAAAACTGTTAGAAAGTCAGCTTCTGGCCAACAAGGCCTTCGTCTGAAATGGAAAACATACACACCCACGAAACTTCCTGACAGATTGAAACTGTGTGCCGGACTGAGATCGAACTCGAGACCTTTGCCTTTCACGGGCAAGTGCTCTACCAACTGAGCAACCCAAGCACGACTCACAACTCGTCCTCAGAGCTTCAATTCAGCCAGTACCTCGTCTCCTACCTTCCAAACTTCACAGCAGCTCTTATGTGAACCTTGCAGAAATAGCACTCCTGGAAGAAAGGATATTGTGGTGACATGGCTTAGCCACAGCCTGGGGGATGTTTCCAGCATGAGATTTTCACTCTGCAGCGGAGTGTGCGCTGATGTGAAACTTCCTGACAGATTAAAGCTGTTGGTAGAGGACTTGCCCGCGAAAGGCAAAGGTTCCGAGTTCGAGTCTCGGTCCGGCACACAGTTTTAATCTGCCAGTAAGTTTCATATCAGCGCACACTCCGCTGCAGAGTGAAAAATCTCATTCTGGATACACACCCACACTCACACAAATGCAAATCACACACACATGATCATCTGGCTGCTGAGGCCAGACTGCAAGCAGCAGCGAATGAAGGGATAAGCAACTGGGTGGCTGGGGTAAGGAGGAGACTGGGGTGTGTAGGGGGAGGGATAGCAGGGTAGGGGCGGAGGACGGTAGGTTGCTGCTTGTGGGAGCATACAGCTGCCCCTTCTCCTCCCTGCCACGATCTTCTCCTTACCCCTATCACCTGACTGCTTTTCCTGTCACGTGCTGCTGCTCACTGTGTGTGTGTGTGTGTGTGTGTGTGTGTAGAAATTGCATGTTATTCAGCTGAACAAAGTACAGTGCAGTCTAAAGTAGTGAAACCATTACAAAAGGTTGGTTGATCAGTGATCAGTAAGAATACACTGTGTGAAAAAATGTATGAGTATAGACCAGGTGCAGCTCATGATTTTCATGCTGGAGAAGGCTGCAATATTTACGGTTTGGAACTATGGTGCTAGGGCTCCATAAAAACTTCACAGAGTGTTTATCCTTTTTTATTCAGAATCAACTACTAAATAACACCGAAAGCTAAAGTCTGTAGGTAAGGTATTTAACCTCCAACTTGACATTTCTCAGCAGTTTATTGCAACAAACTATACTAAAAATGATACAGTTTGAAGATATATGTGTTAGGAACTGCATGCCTAATGTAGTGTTTTTTGTCTTTTCATCTCCAAACTGTAGACGTCTAACGTTTCAATTCATGCCATTTATGAGTTCATGGAATGAAACAGAGATGTACCATGATATCACAGATCTTGTGCTGTGATTGGCTGACAGAAGTAAATGAAGAGTTCCCCATGTTGTTTTAAGTATTTGTTAAGGAAACATGCCATTATTGTAGATTTTCATATTATACATGTATATTATGAAAAACGCTGTGTAAGTTATACACCACATTAAAGATCTCTCCAAGCTGCCTCATTTTTAGTACGGTTTGTTGTGCTAAAGTGTTGAGAAATGTGACTTCAGTGGCCAAATCTGCTATAGTAGTTTCCACCATTGAAATTATGTGTTTACTCTTGTCTGATTTCATTGTTTTTGTTCTTGATCGATGTTTAGATCTGGTGTGAGTGCACCACTTTAAGCTCTCGTTCCAAATTTTTGCCTAAAAATGCATACTGAATTCGTGTTCTGCTGTTTTCAGACTCACAGTATGCTACCCTTATTCACAAGCAAATAAAAACTCACAAGAACTTATGCACAATAGTCTCACAAAAAAACTTGCCAATAACACACTTTATCCCACAAAAGCCATCAACCCACAAGGAAATTCTTAGTAGCTAAATGTAATGGGACATGTTTCGTGCACTTACTTCCTGTAATCACTTGTAACTCTCACTAGGTGGTGTCACTTTTGTCACTCTATTCTAGTTCACTCTAGCAGATGGAATTAACAATGAAAGAAACAAAAAACAGCTGCAAGTCCTTTCAGATAGGATAAATACAGGTTCTGTACAGTTTTCAAGGGAGTCTTCTACAATTCATCCTGCAAAATAGTGGCAACTTCAGGTAATGATGATGGAGGTTATAATATAATAAAATAATGGAATAGATGATAATAAAATGTTGAAATGCGTGGCTTTTTAAAATGTATTAAGTTAATGAAATTAATTTTTTGGCATGAATGACAAGCACAATAAGCTGAGCTATACCTGGAAATAAGTTTGTATTAGTTCATATTATTTTGCAGGGCGAAGTAGTTTCTTTCTCCGCTGTAGATTTGTGCTTACCATTCTTTATAATGCTACGTTTGGTCGCCGTGTTCACCTTTGAAATCTTGACCGTGTTCCGATTAAGCTTATCGGATCTTCGTAATTTTCCAAAGTACACAGGTGGGCTTCAGTTTTTGTAATTATTGTACTATTTGAAATAACAACTCACACGACCTTTCTGTTAATAAAAAAATACTGTATTTTTCGAAACGGTGCACATATGAAATACATACTCCTCACTTAATTCATAATGACCCCAAAATGGCGGTCTACAGTTACTCGCTAAAAATGGCGTGCCTCTCACTCATTCACTAGCTGAGTGCGAATCCTTCCTTCCTCCTACTGGTACCAGAAAAAATCCTCTGTTTTTTAACAACTGAAAGTCAAAAAATACATGACGGTAGGCATAGGCTCTATGATGGGCTACCGCTTCATCTTCTCTCTTTGCCTTTAAAGAAGACGAAAACATAAAGGAAGTGCAAAAGGTTTATCACAAGGTGGGCCATGGTAATGCACCATTCTCTCAAAAATAGACCACAAAGACTCAATAATATTGAGATCTGATGACTGCAGTGGCTAGGGGAGCTGTGACAAGTCATTCTCGTGCCCACAAAGCCCGTACTGGACAATTGTGTGAATGGTGAGGGGGGGGTGGGGGGGAGTGGGGGGTGCAGGTGCAGTTGTCTTGCGATACAGCATTGCCATTGTGGAACAAACATTGTACCATATTCTACCATGGGATGGTCTTGATCATCCAAAATGGTCACATAATTCTTGACAGTAATGGCCCCACAATATCGTTGCCCAGATCATCACCAAAACCCTGCTATGCTCCCCTCTTGGGACTTTAACTCAGCCGGAAGTTGGAAACAGTTCAAAGTAAGACTCGCTTGCCCAAATGACATTCTTCCATTGCTTCATAGTCCATGTTTTATGGGGCTTTGGTACCACATTTTCCTGTTACGGGCTGTTTCATTGTTGTTGAGTGGTTTTGAAATTCCAGCTCACCCTGCAGTTCCCTGTGTATGGAACTCCCTTTGTGTTGTTTTTGGTGATGATGGAGCTCGCAAGTGTGACATTCAGTTTTGCATTGACTTTTGGAGCTGTCATCTTATTTTTTGTCACAATCCTCTTGTATCACATTCACTCAACATACACTTTTGTCTGCATTGTGACTTAGCAGATGATGTTTTTGTGTTTTCCCTATATGTGGTATAAATCTGTGGTATAGTGACCCTGAAACACCAAACACTTCGGCTACTATGATTATGCGTGCACTCACCATACAAGCTCCGACAGTTTGTCCATGTCTGAATTTACTTAGCTCTGACATAATGCACTCACAACACAGAACACTGCACTATGACTATGACTGAAGTTAGCAATGAGTTGAGGACATTGCTCAGGCACCATTTGTGGTCAAATACAACAGCACAACCAGAATACTTAGCTAGCATATGTATTTATGTTCAAGCAATTTCTTGCAGTGTTTCTGTACTTTTGTCCAATCCTTGTAAATTATACTGTTCTCAGAACTGACTCTGTTATATTGTTGTTGTGCTGAGAAGTTCCTACTTCTTAAGTGAAGAGCAGTGACATGAGAATTGGTTTCCTGGTGGCAGTACATTTTATGTTGTTATGATTCACTATCTATCCCACAATACTACTTTCAGAAGTCGGCTTTGTCATCAGAGGAAGTGATAATAGTAGTTTGTTGCGTATATTACTGTAACATTTTATGTTTCCTGCTTTTTGCACTTATTCTACTTACTTGATTGTAACACTACAAAGAATACATCAATGCTTACATACCTAAGAACAGTTTCAAAATTGAAGTTACTGGCTGATTTATAAAATTAAGAAGTGAAAGTTTTATTACTGAATTTTGACATTTTGCTTAACATTTTGGCGTTATTATTTTCATCTTACATACATACAGCAATGATGATAATGAGAGGGCAGTTTTAGTCTTATGATGTGGCTGATTACACATAATGCAGTGCAATCCATAATATTGAATATGCGGGTGTAGATCATATGTAGTGGGCAAGTGTGGCTTAACATAAAATCCCCACAAGTCTTCAGTGGTGATGAAATGTTATTCTTTGGTCTGTTACTTTATATGACATGCAGAGTCATTAACTGCTTTATTGTCCTGCAAGTGGGGAGAGAAGTATGTGTTGTTGTATGTTTCCAATCCACAAGAACATATTGTCAGATTGACTATTGCCATATTTGGTAATCAGGTGATTGACAGCACTGTATTTAATATACCATAACTCACCTTTTCGCTGTGCTCCTGCTAATTCATCTGGAGTTTAATGCGTCTCAGTGATTTTCATTGCTATGGAGGAGGGGGAGTTGTTCATGAGAGTCTACAGACAGTCTATATTCATTTTTATTTAAAAAGAGGGGCATTTCGATTCATAGTATAAACACAATAATTATCCCTAAAATGTTTGCTTCAAGACCACACCTAATAGAAACACTAACAATACCTCTTGCATAGCAGGCTGTTATGACGTGTGTAAAATGCCAAATGTCACACAGACTGCTTCAAGACACTTACACTCTGCCTGCTGACCTACCACCATACCGCTTATCTGTACCATTTCTTCTTCTTGATTCAAAACTACCTCTCCCTTGATGTGGTAGCACATCTAGAAACCCTTACTTGGATGAAATCATCATTACCGTAATTACCTCAGTCAGTATGAGAAGAAATACAACCTATGTGTGTTGCAACAATGTGCAATTTAGTATCTCTGGGCTCAACAATAAGTGTTACATTGGTTTGTTTTTGAGCACATGCTATTGCAAAATTCGTGGAGTCTTTAGGTGTACTCAGTCACAAACACTCCCGTGATGTTTTCAGAAGAAAGCCAAATAGTATAAAAAATTTTATAGTTGCGTGTCAGAAGAATATTAACTGTAATTTCCAAGTAGGGAATGTCATCCAAGGTTGAAGAATTCAGGAAAGTTGAAGTTTTATTTGAATCCCATGGCATCATTTTCTTACTATAATTTGATTGTAATAAACTGATAGTGGTATCTCAGTCCATTGTGCTTAATGAACTTCACAACAGCCAATCATCAAAGAATACTAATGTGCTCTGATACAGTTAAGTGCAACTGTTTCAACACGTCATTTCCAAGTAGAAACTGAAGAACAGCTTACTGCACTGTGACTTAAGAGAAATAGCTATCTCATACACCAGAAGTGAAGTGAGATGAACCACTTAACAGCCTGCTGGCGTGAATGCATTACAGCGCCTAGCACTCACTCAGTTATCATCTTTTTGATCTCCTCCTTATATATATTAACAGTTTGTCATTCCCTGTTTTGACTACAGTCTTATAACATGAGCAGTTCTCAAACTCTACTCAAGTATTGCTATTTGCAAAATCAAGGCACCACCCATTAGAGACCTCACAAGTTATTTCTTGTGATGCACTAATACATCATTTCATTTTCTCATCATATATGAACTTTCTATCCCTTTTGACTGACTAATCACACTGATCCCACTGCAGTGAACTACACCTCTATGTATCAATCGCTTATTTACTTTAGATGGTCACATTCTCAAGTTCACTTTTTGGGAAAATAGTCATAGTCCAGTAGTTACTCAGTATATATAAATTCAGAGCTTTTATATACGAGGGCTATTCAGAGAGTAGGGAACGTTGCCATCTGACACCACTAGGTGCACGCTGATTGCGTATATCGTGGTATGTGCGTGCTCGGCAGCTCAGTCGATATCTATCTGTGACAGTGGGAACATCTCTGCGGGTCTGGTTTTTTTGATAGACAAAACTAAAATGTGCGCTGCAATCGAAAATCCCGCCAGTTTTGAGGTGCAGCCTGTGATACGGTTTTTGTCGGCAGAAAACCTAAAACCATAGAAAATTATTGTGAACTGTGTGAAGTGCACGGAAACAACGTAATGAGTGAATGTTCCATCTGGAAATGATGCATTCAGTTTAAAAATGGCTGGACCATCATTCATGATGAAGAGAGGAATGGACGCCCGAGCACTGTGACTGATGGTCTTGTCGCTAAAGTTGATGAAATGATTCGTGAAAACGTTCACTTCACAATAACGGAGCTTTTGCTTTCTTTTCCACATGTTTCACGGACTTTGTTGTTTGAAATTGTCACTCAAAAGCTAGGCTACCACAAATTTTGTGCACGATTGGTGCCCAAAATGCTTACAGAGCACCATAAAGAACAGCAATTGGGGCCAACGTTGACATTTCTGGAGGCCTACCAAAAACATAGTGATTCATTACTGGATCGAGCTGTAACCAGTGACGAGAGTTGGGTGAAACACGTCAATTGCGAGACAAAATTACAGTCCATGGAGTGGGGCCACACAAAGTCCCCCCAAAAACAAAGAAAATGTTTGCAAACCTTGTCGGCAAGGAAGTTGATGGCGACAGTGTTTTGAGATAGGCAAAATGTGCTTCTTATTGATTTTCTCGAATGTGGAGCAACAATAAAGTCTGCCCAGTACTGTCAAACTTTGCACAACCTTAGAAGAGCAGTTCAAAACAAATGCCGAGGAAAGCTGATGTCCAAAATTTTGCTTTTGCACAAGAATGCCCAACCTCACATGGCAAACTGTACTAAAGAACTCCTTAATTCATTAAAATGGGAAATTTTCCCTCATCCACCCTACGGCCTCGATCTTGGATCAAGTGACTTCCACGTGTTTCTCAAGATGAAGAACTGGCTTTCAACGCAGCGCTTTGATGATGTGGATGTAAGTGGATGTAAGAAGATGGCCGCGAGTGTAGAAGTGTGTGAATCTAACTTGAGAAATAGTTATAGTTATGCTGTTAAAAAGGGAGTTTGTAAGAATTGTAACACTGAAATAACAACGCTAAAAGAACGAATTGCTAGCTTACAATTCATAGTCAGTTCCTTAAGAAGCGATATTGACTCACTCAAGAAAGAAAATCGGGATCTGCGATCGAAGCCAACACTAAGTGAAGTGATGCAAGACAAAAGTAATATATCGTCCGAGTGGGTAAAAGTGCCGTACAAAAATAGTGTTCCAACTACAAAAAGAACAACAAAGTCTGCTAAAAGTGTCACATTTTCGGAGAAAAACAAATATCATGTTTTGCAAACAAGTGACTGTGATAACGACTCTCCAAATGATCGTGAACTTGAAAAAGACAGTGAACTGAAAATGAATAGCGTTTTTTCAAATAATGTCAACAACAAACACAGATCATCAGGGAAAAAGAGTAGTGTACTATTACTAGCAGACAGTCATGGCAGGAATCTATCCAGCATGCTCCGTGAGAAAAATCGCGACATAGCAGTAACTAGTGTAGTGAAACCGGGAGCGGGATGTAAAAATGTTGTAGACATTAACTCTCAGACGAAATTAATGCAAGAAAATGACTTTATCGTTTGTATAATGGGTTCAAACGACGTGGCAAAAAATGAAGCAGAGGTTTGCGTGAAAACGCTACAGAATTTTTTACAAGCTAATAAATGCAGAAACACAGTAGTTGCCACACTTCCTCATAGGCATGATCTGATTTATAATTCGTGTGTAAACAAAGAAATTCGGAAAACAAACATTAAAATAAGGAAAATGTGTTCTCAATACACTAAGTGCGATGTACTGGATATAAGCAAGCTGCATGGAAATCTGCACACGAAGCATGGAATGCATTTGAACTATGATGGGAAAAGATTTGTTTGTGATCGTGTTAGTGAAATAATCAAAGAAAGACTTGAAAGGGATAGAACAATTTATCAGCTTCCTGAACATCCTTCCAACAGCGAGGAAAACAAAATAAACAAGAAAGAAGAACGAAAATACAACGCTGCTGACGTTCCTAATTTAAACTAGAGGTATGTGATGCTGTAAATATGATTCCCAATTACCAAATCGTGAATACGCCCGAACTAAAAATTTATCACCATAATGTGCAATCCCTGCGTAATAAGATCGATGAAATTAACGTTATATTAACACATGAACTTAATGATATCTCAGTGTTATGCATTTCTGAGCACTGGCTTAACCCAGAATTAATCCAGAATACGAAAATAAACAAATTTGTCTTGGCTGCTTACTACTGCAGGAAAAACAGCAAACAGGGTGGGGTAGCTATTTACACAAAGGAAAATGTAGATTTTATTACACTACCTGACTTAACTAGGGCAAATGTCGAAAAGGATTATGAAATTGCAGCTATAAAAATTACTCAGTTCAACCTGGTTATTGCTACAGTTTACCGATCACCGTCCGGGAATTTTGAACTTTTCTTAAACAAATTGGAGTCATTGCTAAATAAAGTAAACAAAATAGATTGTGAATTGATAATCTGTGGTGACTTCAATATTGACTTCCTCACGAATAGTGGAAATAGGGAGACCATTTTGAACCTTGCAACGTCCTACAATTTAAAGGCTGAAGTAAAAGCAGCTACCCGAGTATCAGAAACTTGTCAAACAGCTCTTGATCAGTTTCTAGTAACGAAGAGTTTACATAACACCTCACTAAAAATTTTCAATCCAGGTTTTAGTGATCATCTTGCTCAAATATTAAGCATAAAAGTACAAGGCAGTATTATTAACAACATGTCTCTTAGAACAGCATATCGAAGCTATAATCAGCATAATGTGAACTACTTCAACAACTTATTACAGAAAGAAAAATGGCTAGGAGTGTACAAAATGAACGATGTAAATGAAAAATTCGACACTTTCATTGATACATTAACCCATTTCTTTGAACTTGCATTCCCACTGAAAACATTAACCATACAGGGAAACTCTAGAACAAACAGCTGGATCACAAAGGGAATAAGGGTTTCATGCCAGAAGAAAAGACTACTTCATGAAATATGTAACTCAAAAAATTCCTCACCTGAAGTACGCGCATACTATAAAAAATACTCCAAAATATTAAGAAAAGTAATAAAAGCAGCAAAAACAATGCATAATGATGAAATCATTTATAATTCAGCTAATAAATCAAAGGCTATGTGGAGTGTTATAAAAAAAGAATGTGGAGAATACAGACAACCTTGGAAAAATATAACACTATCACATAAAAATAAAAAAGTAACAAACCCCTTAGAAGTAGCTAACACATTTAACAACTTTTTCACAGGTGTTGCTGAAAATATGTTACAATCAAACTTTAAGAGCATCCAGGCAAATGAATATAAAATAAGTACATGCAGAGGATCAATGTACATCAGTTCTGTTTCACAAGATGAAGTAGCTAAAGCAATAAAAGGACTAAAAAATTCCAAATCGGCAGGTATTGATGGTATACCTGCAACAATGTTAAAGAAGAGCGCATCAAACCTAATTGAAGTACTCACACATTTATGCGACTGCTCACTTCAGGCCGGCACTTTCCCTGATGTGTTAAAAACATCAAAAGTTATTCCTGCATATAAAAAAGGGGATAAAGACAATGTAAATAACTACAGACCCATCACAATTTCCTCCTGCATCTCTAAAGTACTGGAAAAAGTTATGTATGAGAAACTTATGAAATTTATAAATAAAAACAGCATCCTATGTAATGAACAACATGGATTCAGAAATAAGAGGTCAACGACAACTGCTGTCTATGAGTGCATCAATTCCATCCTAAACCTGATGGACAAAAAACAGGAAACAATAGGAGTCTTTATTGACTTGTCAAAAGCTTTTGACATGGTGGACCATAAAATTCTGCTATCAAAGCTAGAAAGATATGGTATTCGAGGTCTGTCCAACAAGTGGATCAGTTCCTTCCTGACAAATCGTATGCAGGCAGTGTGCGTCAAGCACACAAATATTGAACTAAAAACTGTATCTAATCACTTATCTGACTATAAACAAATAAAATGTGGTGTACCCCAAGGATCCGTATTGGGACCCCTTCTGTTTCTTCTGTACATAAATGATCTAAGCTTAAATATTGATGCACACAAATCAATCATATTTGCAGATGACACCACGATTCTATTAAAAGGAGACGACGATGAGCAGTTACAGCAGGCAGTAAACACGGTCACGAAACAACTTAGCAGCTGGGCACAGAGTAACCAGCTTGTAATAAACAGTAAGAAAACCGTTGCTCTAAAATTCCACAATGTTCCTAACAAGGACATGTTTATCCCATCAGTCTCTATCAATGACGAACCAGTTGGTAACAGTACTGAAACCAAATTCTTAGGACTTTGGCTGCAGAGTAACATCAGATGGAATAAGCATATTGAATGTCTCAATACAGAACTGAGCAAAACATGTTATCTTCTTTGTTCATTAAAATCATGCTGTAGTGAGAAAACAGTAATGAGTGCATATCATGCGTACTTTCATTCTCGTCTTAGATATGGGGTCACCTTCTGGGGAAACTCTAAAATAGCTAATAGCACATTTAAACTACAAAAAAGGGCCATTAGAATCTTGTTTGGGTGCAAGCCTAGAGACTCTTGTAAACCCCTGTTTAAGAAATCTGGTATTCCCCCATTACCGTGTGTATACATTATGGAAACCCTTTTGTTCTTTAAATTAAATGTAATAGGCAAGGACCAGAGGCTACAAAAAAACTGTGATATACATGAGCACTTTACCAGACAAAACAGGAACTTACATATGACTCAAATCAGCACAGCACTGTGCCAAAAAGGTACTTTTCACATGGGAGTTAAGCTTTATAACAAACTTCCTGAAAACATAAAAGCTATCACAGAGGTCAATACATTTGGAAAATCTCTAAAGTCATATTTACAGCATCACTGCTTTTATTCCATTGATGAATATTTAAATTTATGAAATGTGTTATATAAATACTTGTGTGTAAAGTATATTATTGTAAGCTTAAATATGTATGCCTTGAAATTGCTTTCAGGCTGTATATTTATAACTTGACTTGTCCAATGTCTTATGCATAAGCTGCTATGTAGACAACAGGACCAATAAAATACAATCTACAATCTACAATGACTATGCGGAACTCCGGGCGGGTGTGACTCACTGGCTGAAGTCTCAGGTAGCAGGATTTTCCAACGAAGGTCTTTCAAAGCTTGTCCACTGCTATGATAAGTGCCTCAATATGTTTGGTGACTCTGTGGAAAAGTAGTATGTCAGTTGCTCTCTCAGATGTATATAATAAAATGTATATCTTGTACTTAGTTTTCTTTATTTTTATTTTATTTTATTTTTTTATAATGCCGAAACGCTCCATACTTTCTGAATAGCCCTCGTATTTCAATTGTTTTAGAAATGTTTTTATATAATCAGCCAGTCACCTTCTTTCTTTTCACCATAAAATAAATGTCAGTTGTGTTTGTTTTGTGTTTGTTTTTGTTTGTTTTTTTCATATTGTGTCTGTATTGCAACCCATTCTTTGGATCCTTAGCTTCTGACACAGTTAGTTCATTCAGTCTGCCGAGTGATTTCCGTAGCCTTGGGGAAGAATCATTGGAGTTCCACCATGCTGAAGGAGCAGTTCCATTTGGTAACTTGTATCTTGACTACCCAGTTGGACTTGTAAAAAGTAATCATTTGCTATAAACTTTTATAACTAAATGATAGCAGATATATAAGGATTTTAGATCATTTGTTGATTAAATTTCAAATTTATTTTATAAATTTGAGTTAAATGTATTCAGAAATCATATTTTGTTGCATAACAAAGTAAAAATAAATTAAGCATTATTTTCGCAGTGTGAAATTTGTAAATGCTCATCAACAACAAAACTCTTGTAACAGGTCATAAAAGAGGAAATAAAAGCAGCTCTTTTTAGAGGGAAGAGGGGGGACATCTGTCACCTTTGAGATGAAGTGTTAACTGTTGGACAACGTACATCTAACTGAGATGCCCTCTGAGCAACCAAATTTCAGTCTGTCTTTAAGACAGAAGAGTTTCTTAACCCTTTGTAGAGC
The DNA here is from genome assembly GCF_021461395.2 of Schistocerca americana. Lineage (NCBI taxonomy): Eukaryota > Metazoa > Arthropoda > Insecta > Orthoptera > Acrididae > Schistocerca > Schistocerca americana. The sequence continues at coordinate 9,645,902 of NC_060124.1, read as the reverse complement.
ATAACAATTTTTTTGTTTAACATAGCAGACTCCTGTATTTATAGAGTTCTACTTATGCATGGAAACAAAAAATATGCCTATTTACAACAGTGAACAAAATTTCAATAACACATACAGTGCAAGAAGCTGTGCAATAATGTATTACCACAACAAAATACTGGCACGGTTGAAGTCATAATTTAAAGTCAGCTTGACACAGTTCATTGAGTTGTCTTTTATGTGGGGTGATACCTTCACATGTTACCCTCGCAGCAAAGTAGCTTGCAACACATACTTACAGAACAGTTAATTTCCACACATCCCAGCAACTTCATATGTCATGGATTTGTGAATTTGTCAACTGCTGCCTTCTTTTCATGTGTGCAATGAACCAATGTGGCCTATTTGTACCATCAACATTCATCTTGACAGAGGATAACACTTTAGAAATAATTCTCTGTGTGGAATTCCTGTGACAAGAATGATGATATGGACATTCGTGTACACCAGTTGTAGGTCTTCAGATTCTGTGGAACTGTATTATATCTACATGCTGCTAATGCTAGTTTATAGGGCTGTCAGTATAAGTAAGACAGAGATTGGTACAGGATATGGCCATTATACGTGACCACACATTTAACAAGCCCAGAAATCAAATTCAAATGTGGTAAACAGTTGAGTTACTGTCTAAGTGCCACAACTATACAAAGCATCTGCAGGTATAATCTTTATGATTATCACCAGTAATGTCATTTGAGTCAAATTCCTGTGAACTGCCATGTTAACATTATGAACTGTAGTAGAAGAGCACTGGCCCCTGGTCCTAGGCCAAGGATGAATTTGTTTAACTTTGGAATCTGAACTATCCCCTTACTCAGAAACTTGTGACTCAAACTCTGAACAAGGGTTTTCCAGAATTTATAGGATCCCTGCCTCGTTCACTCATTATCTAATAATTTCACTGCAAAAAAAAGTAATCCCATTGTAACCTGTTGTTGAAAAATATCATAAAAAAGAATAAACACTTTTTCTACTGAAACTTCCTGGCAGATTAAAACTGTGTGCCCGACCGAGTCTCGGTCGGGCACACAGTTTTAATCTGCCAGGAAGTTTCATATCAGCGCACACTCCGCTGCAGAGTGAAAATCTCATTCTGGAAACTTTTTCTACTGCATCCTGTTGTGACAGATATTTCATAAATAAGTGCAGCATGAAAGCAAATCATTCATTCCATGACATCAGCCAAAAACAAAGATCCAACTATGCAATTTAGCACAGAAGATGGACATGTTACTTGAAAATAACAACCCAGCAGCAAAGTTGATGGCTGTATTTTTACACACTGTTATATTCTTTGAATATTTCATTTGCCAAAACACATGTACAAAAATGACAACAACACATTGCTGGATTGTTGGTCACACAAGTCTACAGCCCTGGATTTCTGCAGAATGGCACTAAAATGGGCAAAATTTATGTAACACCACCAATATGATGCTTACAAACTAAAAAAAAATACTCAATGCACCAAATATAATGAGGAACACTTTGTGATAGATTTTTTTTAACCACAATAAAAGTGTCTCTCTGTCACCGGCTAAGGAGTGGGAGAAATATGTTATAGCTACTCTTTCAGCTACAAAATTTTCCTGCTGAGGGCCTACAGATATAGAGACTAAATATAACAGTTACTTAGTGATATTGTGCACTTATGTAATGTGGTCAGAAAATCAACCACAAACATATAAAGGAATTAGTCACAGATTCATATATGAATTTTAGTCTCCACAATATCTGAAGAACAATTGAGGTCGTTAAAGAGTGACCTCAGCTTATGTGCGTGTACCTTATGTGACACTTCATCTCATATGTGAATGGTGTACTACTAGAAAAGAATTTGATCATTTTCTGAAAAATAAGACATCACGCAAGAATTAATTTATTGGAGCTTGAATAAAATAATGTGAATGGGTGCAATGAAGCATAAGGCTTCATATGCAATCTAGGTGAATATTACCAATGTCCAGAATTAGCTAATAATAAGCCTTTGTTGGAAAGTGCAAGTTTTGACATCTGGAATACTGTCAGTTTCTTTGTTTCTGTTTGTCTGTGAGTGAGGTTATACTTCTCAAAACTGCATCATAGTGTAGATTCACAGTAAAGTTGCAGGTTTCCAAGTGATACTGATGATTATGCAAGCCTTGAGAAAATTAGAAATAATTTCTATTAGACTATCTTTCTTTCTTTCTTTCTTTCCTTCTCTTCTGAAACTGTCTATTTTTGACAAGTTCCATCAGTTTATGAACACATCACTGCTATTTATGCATAATTTTATAGAAGGATGGGCACACCTACTAAAAGGAGTGCAACAGAACAATTTCTTGTGGAAATACATCAGGAGGAACTAATATTTACAATTAATCATGTTGTTACACTGAAAATTTCCCCCTAACCTGTGTTTACTTCTATCCCCTGAGACATAAGTAGGCTTGCAACTGGAAGTTTGTTCCAATTAGCAGCACATTCTTAAACTCCCAGCTGGCTGTTCCTTCATTTTTATGAGTTTGTGCATAGCAGAAACTGTTGTTGGCTCATTTTCTGTTTTCTTAAGTAGTTTTCATTGTAATGAATAGTACATAACTAGACAATGTGAGAAATTTTAGAATCTTTGTACCAAGCTACTCTGGCCAAATGCTAGGAACACTTATAAGGGCAGAAGATCTATTGGTTTTGTCATCAACCTTTTTTTTAAAGTTTCATGTAATATATTTAATATTACTGTAGTTACAATGTAACTGTTCTTTTATTTTGCTTACATGAGAAGTGACTCTTTAGATTTATATTTAACAGTGCACATTAATTTAAATTTTTGAGCAATTAATTATGCCTCTAATAGATATTAATTACTATTGCTTTCCAATAATTGCTTGCTTTTCAAACATCCCAAACTCCAGCAGGATAGAAAATAAAAGTAGTGCAGCCACTTACAATTTAAAAAAAGGAAAAGTCCTGGCAGATACCATCATAAGCTACTGTAAAAATATGTTACTGGGCAAACAGTTTCAGTTTACTGACCACTGTCTGATACTTGCTTAACAAATACCATTACATGTAAACGCCTGGTTTTAATTGTATCTATGCTGCTTGTATCTAATGGTATTCGTACCAGATTCCAACTGAAACTGGTTGCCCAAGAAAGAGAGTGAGTGAGTGTGTGTGTGTGTGTGTGTGTGTGAGAGAGAGAGAGAGAGAGAGAGAGAGAGAGAGAGAGAGAGTGAAAAGCATTTTACTTTTTGATGATCTTGTAATTACCTGATAGTGAGTTACTTCTTTGTAGGTAGCTTCAGTAAGGCTACAGTTGGTGCTTTCCCCATTCTTGTTTTATCCAAGTTTGTTCTTTGTCTGTAATCACTTGAACAGAAGAAGGGTGTTAAACTCTAACCTTCTTTCCTTCCTTGTCATTACTTCCTGTCTCAGACACTCTCTTCTTTTTCTCCTCCTCTCAGCAGTGTTTATCTTTTCATGTTAGCATGATAAATTCTGTTCATTGTAAGGCATGCATTGCTGCATGGTAACTGGTCTCCATATCATTACCTCATTAGGTGAGTGATTTTGATTCACCCTGACCCCTGCCTTCTTCTTCTGGTTACCAACCCCTCTTTATTTTACAGACATTTGTCATTTAGTCCTTTTCTGCATTACTTCATTATCCAGAATTGGAAAAGAACATAATGAGTGTCCCAATAAACTAATGTTGTACTAAATAATGTAGTTCAGTTTTGATTACCTTTGAAGTTTCAATTTCTGAATATGTGTGTTATCTGTTTTGTAGTTTCAAATTCGTTTAAGTTCTTTTTTCAAAGGCTCCTCAAAACACTGTACACATCTGCATTTTTGTAAACCACTTAGGAAAAATATTCTATAAGTATGGTTAGGTCTCTTTACGAAATGTTAATAGTTTTGCTAACAGTTTGTTTCGGTACATATGCTTTTTCTATTTCTTTCTTTTTATTCCTTCGTATTCCGTGGCAAACAAGAACTAATTGTAATAGCCCGAGTCAGGGTACTTTTGCCTGGTATATCATTGTGCACTGCTGGTCAGTGACAGGCCAATTTTCTTTCAGAAGTGTAGTTGCAAGACAACTACTTCCTCTTCTTCCATTGAAATTCTTCTTCACAATACCAGCACAACACTGGCATACTGCTACACATAAAGGAGAAAGTTTAAATCACAAAAATTTGTAACACAGAAATGCTCCCTTTCTAGCACCATGCTGATGGTGACTGGATACAATATGAATGAAACCAGATGCCTCCCTTTCAGTGACAAATGGTTCAGATGGCTCTGAGCACTATGGGACTTAACATCTGTGGTCATCAGTCCCCTAGAACTTAGAACTACTTAAACCTAACTAACCTAAGGACATCACACACATCCATGCCCGAGGCAGGATTCGAACCTGCGACCGTAGCGGTCACACGGTTCCAGACTGAAGCGCCTAGAACCGCATGGCCACACCTGTCGGCCCTTTCAGTGACAAGAGTAAGCTGAAAGAATTATTATGTTTTTGGGTTACAGACGAGAGCCACTATCGGCCTGTTTGTAGGTGATAATGTAATGAATTGTCATGCAGCCTGTCTTTTACAGAGTCCCTCATATCTATTACCATAGACTGTTTCATGAGAGATATTTTTCTAAATAAAAAAAAACTTGTTCTCCAGGTTTGCAGAAACCTTTTGTAATCATTCCCATCAATGAACATCTCTGCTGCCAAAACAATTTTCTCTCAAGAGAGTGTATTACAATGGTGATTTTTAAAATTTTTATTGTTTTATTTCAAATGCATTTTCCATATATTGCTATGTTTGAACTTGGAATTATATGTTAAGTGTTCTCTCTAATAAGTAGTACTAAGCAGGTTCTAATAGTACAGCTCACAGTAAACTTTTTAAATCGTGTGTTATGCAGCCAGAATTTTTTGCATTACTGAAATGAGAGAATGGATACCTACAATTTCCTTTTTTGTGGCATTACTCGTATCATGTTAGCAAGTGAAACAAGAGACTGCTCTGTAAATTTTGTATTTAACACTAACAAGTGATTATTTTTTATTTAAATTTTTGCTGTTTTTAGACTCAGCTCATGCTCTTTTTGTAAGAGCAACTTATCTGGTATGCCACCGCCTGATATCCTCGTGGAAAACTGATTTAAATGTGTCATTGGCTGCACTGGAGTTATTGGTTGGACTTGCACGGACACACATTCGTGAGACAGGTATGTGTTAAAACTGAAATATTCATAACTTGATACCTCAAATCCACCTGAAAACTTGAGTCTACCAGTTAGGAAACATGCTGGTAGACTGAAGCTATTCATCAGGACCTGAGATGTGCTAGACTGGTTGAGTTTTATTTTGTGCTTTGTTAAAATAAGCATTCAAGACAATAAGCTGCATTTTCTAGTTGGAGGCCATTAGGTTTATTCAGTACCTCCTCTGTGGCTAATTTGAAATTTTTCTGTGGCAATTGATGGTTTATGTCGCTTTTGACTTCTGTGAATCAGTTCTAAGCTATATTGTGGATTGGTAGACCCTCTTTCTGCAGATAGCAGTGGTTCAGCTTCAGGTTCCTGTCTCACATATAAGTTAAACCATCAGCATGCTATATAGTGAAAGTTCTTATTTTCACATTCTGTTAGTTGGAGGATTTAAAAAAAGAAATAAAATAAAAACTATATAATTTAATAGTTATGAATGCAGTGCCATCTTGATAGTGGTACTTTGACACCAAAACACGTCTTCAGCTTTTTGTTGCTTTGTTGGTTTACTTTGTTTTACATATTCATAGTGTCAGATTTCATAGTGTATTTTAAATGTGTAGGAGTTTTTATGTTCTATATCTACTGTATACTTCTCTAAACAGATGCGCAGATATAAAAGGATGAATGAGGGAGACTAGAATATCTGTTATTACACAAATTTTTTAGAAAAAGCAATCAGAAAATGTAAACCACCAACTTTAACTAGTAATTTGTGAACAGATGGATAGTTATAAATGGAGAGCTTCAACTTATGAGCATGTCAAGAACATAAATATTGTTGTAACTCATTCTGCAGCCTATATGCTACTGTCTGAGCTCATAGATTTTTAGAAAGCTTATTCGGTTTTTCATAAATTAAATAAATTCTAGAGTTTCATACACCTGTAAGTATGGTATGTATGTTGTGCAAAATTCATCGAAGAATCTCTCTAACTTATGAAGAAAAGTGTACCTATAGCAACAAATGCACCCATTAGTAAGTGAAAAAAGATGAAATTTCGCACGTAAAAAAATTTTATTTTGCTATGTTTTCGAACTTCCACTGCAATGAGTGTGAATCCTGAATCCTTCCTGATGATGCTGACAAAGTTTTATGAACTTATTTGTAAAAGTATAGACAGTGGAAATTAAAATGTCGTGTGATGCCTCTCCTGCTCCAAGTCAACCCGTTTGACGTCCGACCCCCCTTAAGGGCATTTGACTGAAAGGAAACAGAAGTGCAAAAATTGCATGGATTGCTCAAAGTATACATTAGCCACTTCATTCACCACTGTGCTATATTAAATTCTGTTGTGTTCCTTGCAGCAGTTGTTTCAAATGACAGTTACCAATCTCAAAACTAAATTCTGTCTTGCAGTTTCAGGTGTCCCTGCCACAGGTTGTTAAATCATGGCAGATTTCTCTTTACAGAAAAATGTGATATCAAACTTTCCTCTTTCTGGAACCAATTTTTCTGTTTTTTGTTGTATTGAGAGGCTCATTAATAAAACACATACAGTGCAAGAAGCTGTGCAATAATGTATTACCACAACAAAATACTGGCACGGTTGAAGTCATAATTTAAAGTCAGCTTGACACAGTTCATTGAGTTGTCTTTTATGTGGGGTGATACCTTCACATGTTACCCTCGCAGCAAAGTAGCTTGCAACACATACTTACAGAACAGTTAATTTCCACACATCCCAGCAACTTCATATGTCATGGATTTGTGAATTTGTCAACTGCTGCCTTCTTTTCATGTGTGCAATGAACCAATGTGGCCTATTTGTACCATCAACATTCATCTTGACAGAGGATAACACTTTAGAAATAATTCTCTGTGTGGAATTCCTGTGACAAGAATGATGATATGGACATTCGTGTACACCAGTTGTAGGTCTTCAGATTCTGTGGAACTGTATTATATCTACATGCTGCTAATGCTAGTTTATAGGGCTGTCAGTATAAGTAAGACAGAGATTGGTACAGGATATGGCCATTATACGTGACCACACATTTAACAAGCCCAGAAATCAAATTCAAATGTGGTAAACTGTTACATGAAGTGATTCATACTTCATTAGTATAGACCCTAGATGAGTCAAGAACTGAAGTGTATCAGCAGGCATATGGAAAATATGTCTCTAACAACTGTAGTACCCACAAAGAAAACTGACATCAGTACTGGCTTAACCACTACAGAGTTATATGTGAGTGCCGCCACCTCAGAACTGTGTCACAACACCAAAAATTTGTTCTTAGAACTGATGAGCATCCTGAGATAAAAATAAAAAATGCTGTGAGAATTCTACCTTCTGCTCACCGTTCACCAAAAATGAGGAGGCAGTAAATAAAGGTGACCAAGAATTTTGTCTTTCACAGATTACCAAAAGAGAGAGGAAAAGGGGGGAAGTTCGGGGGTGGGGTTGGTCTCTTACTTGGCTTGCACCACACAATATACTCCACCTCAACTTGTTGCATGAGTGTCAAACTGACATATATTGAGATAAGTAACTGTGGGATAGAAAACTAACTGAAATCACTCAACAGAGGAAAGGCTACTCGACCTGATGGGATACAAATATGATTCTACATACAATATGTGAAAGAATATGCTCCTCATCTAACAACAATGTACCTTAGATCTCTGGAGGAGTGAAACTTTCCTGATGATTGGGAAAAAGCACAGGCCATTCCCGTTTTCAAGAAGGATTGTTAAGTAGACACACAGAACAATGGGCCTCTATCCCTGATGTCAGTCTGTTGTAGAATTTTGAACTATGTTTTATGCTTGCTTATTATGACATTTCCAGTGACCAAAAATTCCTATGTGGGAATCAATATAAGTTACAAAAACAACTATCATGTGAAACCCAGCTCACTCTGTTCATCCATGAGACCAAGAAAGCTACAGTAGATACAGTCACCCAGTTAAAGCAGTGTTCCTCACCTACCAGAAGGTGTTCAGTACAGTTCTGTACTGTCACCTAATGGACAAAATACAAGCATACGGAATATCAGACCAGCTGTTGCAGTGAAGAGTTTCTAGCAAACAGAACACTGCATGCCATTCTCAATGGAGAATAGTCTTCAGACATAAATATAACTTCTGGTATACCCCTAGAGAATGTTATAGGACCATTACTTTGCACAGTATATGTAAACGACCTAGAAGATAACATCGGAAGTTCCATGAGGCTTTTCATGGATTATGCTTTTGTATAGAGAGTAGTCTCAACATTAGAAAAATGGAACAAAAGTCTGGAAAATCTGTGAGGATCAATGTTTGATGCATGGAGTCGCAATTGACACTCAACATAAACAAATGTTAACATATTGCATTTACATTGAAAGACCCATTATTGTGTGATTAAAAGACTGTAGAACAATCACTGGAAGTAGTTACTTTCATAAAATGTCTAGGAGTCTGCGTATGGAACACATTAAAGTGGATCAACCACATAACATTAATTGCGGGTAATGAGATGCCCGACTGACATTATTGGGAACAATCCTCAGGAAATGTAGTCTATCAACAAAGGAGGTAGCTTACAAATCCCTCATTCAACCAATATTTGAATATTGCATGGCAATCTGGGATCCATACCAGACAGGATTGATAGAGGCAATAGTCAAGATCTACTGAAGAGCAGCACACTTCATTACAGGTTCATTTACTAAGCATGACACTGAAAGAGTGGTGTTCTGCATCTCATAGTGATTTGCTGTTAAAATCCCAAAAAGATTCAACATATATTGCTTCCTCCTATGCACATGGTGTGATCAAAAAGTAACAGGAATTTTTTAATTTTGCAGTCTTTCATATGTATATGACATCTGTCCATCCTCGAAGGATGATGGTGTAGCAAGCTTGGTTCTGGGTCCACAATGTCTGCTGTGGCTGAAATGTCCCACTCATATATGGCAGTCCCTACTTTAGTTTGGGCATGTGAAATGTGAGGGCTTTGAGTGGAAGCCATTTTCTCTTTTAGTCTTTTCCTCTTCCTGATTTGTTCTTGTATACATTCCTCTTCTGCAAGCTTGACACCATTTTGTACAGTCACCACTTGACAAGATCGTCAACAGTTTTTTTGCAGCAACTTGGATTAATACTGGCCTTGGTCAGGTCTCTCTTGCAGACATCCTTGAAGTGAAAGAATGGTCTTTTGACTGGCCTCACACCCTCCTGAAGTTCTCCATACAACAGTTTTTTTGGTACTCAGTAAGCCATCTTAGACTTCGGTGGCTTAAGAGTGCATGAATGCTTGTTGTGCTTGTGAGCTTTATGATTTTGTATGATCTCCAGGAGATTTGAAGTATCCTCCAGAGACAGTGGAGGTGAAAGCTGTTCAGTCAAGATTTGTGCTTAGCAAGAGTTGTCTGTGTTTCACTACTACAGAGAAGGGTGCTGATAACAAAAGCACTGTATACGTGTAATTTAGTTTTTATTGTGTGCAGTCCATTGTTTTGTACTCTCTTTTTCAATCTAGCCATGATCGATGATGTTTGTGCGATTGTGTTTGTAATCTCAGTGTCCACAGACAAGTTGCTATGTATTGTAGATCCCATGTAGGCGACATCAACAACAACCTGTAGAGAATTGCTGTCAATGCTGATAGATGAAAGGTTGAGTTTTCCTACACCGTGATCATAGTCTTTTCGATGCTGATGATAAGACCAAATTTTTCACATGCATGTGATAATTTGTTAATTAGATACTGCAGCTCATCTTCTGTATTTGCTACCAGAGTCGCATAGTCTGCATATAACAACTCATGAATAATAACTGTATGTACTTAAGTCTTGGCCCTGAGGCAGGCAGTGTTGAAAAGGTTTCCATTGTATCTAGTATGTAAATATGAGGGGGTACCCAAGAAGAAGAAGAAGAAGGAAAAAAAGGAATAATATTGCAGTGGATGGAGCTTGCGTAGTATGCATTTCTGCTGCTAGGCATGTATTGTGCAACTTGTTGCCAGTTCAGTGCCACCTTTGTTATCGACCTGGCTTGTTCTGTTCATCTGCAGAGATTGTTTTTGCTAGTGCTGGTTGTTGTTTTTTTTTATGGCAAGTTTAAGTGAACAGTGTGTGCAGCTGTGAAATTTTGTATTCTACTCAGTAAAAATGTTGCTGAAATTGTTTTAATGTTGAAAACAGCTTACCAAGATGAGACTATGGGAAAAACTCAGTGTACAAGTGGTTTGCTTGATTTAAAAATGGTGACGTGTAGATTGATGACAAACCTCATTGTGGATGTCCATTAACTGTCCAAATCAACGAAAATATTCATTCAGAGTTTGTTCCCTCAGGACAGACCATCAACCAAACCTTTTATTTGGAAGTTTTAAGAAGACGACACAACAGTGTTTGTCAAGAAAGACCCAATTTGTGGCATACAGAAGACGGGTTCTGCCACCACGACAACACACCTGCACACACAGCCATCTCTGTTAAGGCAATTTTTGGCTAAAGTGGCATCATTCTGCTGCTCCACACACCTTACTCACCTGACATGACACTGTGACTTTTTCTTATTTCCACACATGAAAAGGGGCATTAAAGTACACCGATTTGATGACATTGAAGACATCAAGAAGAAAATGAGAGAGGAGCTGTCAGCCATTTCTAAACATGACTACAAAAAATTTTTCTATCAGTGGAAACACTGGTGGGACAAATGTATTTGTTGTAATGGAGAGTACTTTAAGGAGATAAGGTTGTTTTGTAAACTGTTTGATACATATTATACAGCTTTTGTTTTGGTACCCCCTCGTACACTCCCTCCCCACAGTCTCAAAGACAAATCTCAGCAGAAGGGAAAAGAAGACTCCAAATAGAGTAAGTACCAACATACACACCTGCTTCACACCACTATTAATGGGTAATGTTACAATGATGTATCATTGAAGCAGATTGTAGCTTGTGCTTTCTCGTGGAAAGAGACTGTTATTTGTAGTAGTTTAGGTGGACGTCCAATTGTCTGCAGGACCTTGAAGAGCACATTTTCAGCTCAGTAAATCAAATACTTTAACAAGATCAATAAAAGCAATATAAAGTTGCCTCTGCTGCACGAAGCAATTCTCTTGTAGCTGTCATAGAGAGAAGATCATATCCGTGGTTGATCAGCCAGGTCTGAAGCTGCGTTGGGATTCTGAGTAGATTCTGGAAGCTAGGATTTGTAATTGCATTAGGATGATTGTTGCATATGCCTTCCCAGCTAAACTTAGCATTGAAATGTCTTGGTAATTGTTGCAGTCATTTCCGTCCATTTCCTGTTTACACATAGTAACAATATTCAAACTCCGCATATTCAGAGGAATGCAACCTTCTTCCTAGCTGGTTGTGAGAAGTAACTGTAGGCATTTGAGAAGGACAGCCAGACTTCATAACCTCTGCAGGGACCCCATCTTCACCTGGAGCCTTTGCATTAGCAAGAGAGCCTATTGCTTTACTGAGTTCTTCCATAGTAGGCATTGCATCTAGCTCTTCCATAACTGGCATTTGTTTGATGGTGTCTTGTGGATTCCTGCTAACTTCATTCTCAGCTGCATACAATGCAAGACAGTATTCAAACCAGCATTCCATTTGCTTGCCTTTATTAGTAATGACTTTGCCTGTCTTGTAATTCAGAGGAGCTGTTTTCTAACAGTTGTACCAGTTGCTTTCACCCTCAGGGGCTCATCATTCATTTCTGTGTATGGGCTTGGTGACCCAAGGGACTGGTAAGTGCTGTCAGTCTTGTATCACCATAAGTTCTGAGCATGCTTCAGCAACCACCATGCAGCGCGGCAGTGGAAAGTTGTGTGTCTTAGGGAACAGGTATCTTGGCTTGACTGCCTGGATTGTGAGGCTGGAATAAACCTCTATAAAAAGTAAACCTCAGTCTCAGGGTGTGCTGGGTACTGATGAGATACATGGCTATTGAGGTGGAATGGTCGTCAGCAGGCACCCTATGGGGAACATGCCACAATTCAGTTGTTTGAGGCTTACTCAGGCATGTGAGGCTCCATCTGAGTGGACCCTTATTTCCCCAGCTGTTCGTGGGACCAAGATGGAGCCCTTGAAATCTTCTTCTTCTCCTACCAGCAGGAAGGGTGTACCACCTGGGAGTACCCACACCCAATCCTCCTAACGAATGAGAGAGGCTAGCCCTCCTGATAATCAGAATCAGCTGAACTATAGTAACAGGGCTCAAGGAGTCATAAATCAAAATGTGTTTTTGGTGATTATGAGGAAGGAGGGGGTGTTTGAAAAAGTGTCCCCCTTCCATATCCATAAAGCCTTGGAAGGACTTGCTGGTAGCCAGAAGGCTGTAAAGCAGCTGAGGAATGACTGCCTACTGTTTGAGACTAACAGGGCAAAGCATGTGGAACTACTTAGGAATTCAGGAAAATTCAGTAATATAATGTAACTGTTGAATTGCATAACTCCCTTAATTCCAGCAAGGGTGTGGTCGCATGCTGTGACATTATGAACATTGACATTGCCAAACTTAAACAGGAATGGGCATCATGGGGGATAGTGGACAAAGGACAAAGGATGCATAGCAATAATGGAGAAACTGGGAGACCTTCAATTGTCCAATGCTGCCTGAAAACAACATGCCAGATTTTGTGCGACTTAGGGTTAGGCCGTATGTACCTAACCCTATGTGGTGCTACAAATTCCAGCATTTTGGTCACACATTGATGAGTTGTGGGGATGAAGCGACCTGTGGGAAATGAGGAAAGCCAGCCCATAAAGCTGGGACTGACTGCCCAGTTCAAGCAGTTGGTGTTAATTGCTCTGGGAGCCACTCAGTCTGGAGCCAAGACTGCCTGTTTTTGCAGAGGAATGAAAAATTCAGGAACTAAAAGTCACCAAGTGGATCCCCTATGCGGAAGCCAAAAAGGAATATAAGGTGATGAACCTCCGGTCTTTACCACTTCTTATGCTTCTATGGCACAGAAACGTGTTCCTAAGGTCAACACTTTGATGCAGATGACATCTAGTGTACAGTTATCCACCAGCAGCACCTGATCTTGCATATGTGCATCTTGAGGCAAAGCAGGTAAGAATAAAGCAGTCCAAGTAGCTGCCACATAAAAGATCAGCAACAGTTCCGCAGTGAATGTCAGGAAGGCACACGACAAGCAGAGTGCCTCTCAATGCCCCCTTCCCCCCTCATCCTCGAAGGAACAGGGCACAGGGAAAGGATCACAACATTCAGATCAAAAGTTGTCCCGAAAGCTGTCAGACATCATTATTTCATGTCCGACTGATGAGGAGGACATCAAGGAGTTAGATGCCTCAGATCCAGGCAGCCCCTCCCCTCCCCTCCCCTCCCCCTCTCTCTACATGTGTTTCACCTTTGCAGTGTGAAGATAGGGGTAAATTATAGCCACACCAGTGAAATGGCTCCCATACTACAGTGGAACTTCCAGGGGTTGAGGACATACGTGGAGGAAGTTTGCCTATTATCTCAGGGTAGACCACTGTGACTGTGTCTCTAGATGGACTAATTTCAATCAATTGTACACCCCTGAGCTATGAGGCTATGTGCTTCACAGAAAGGGCGACCTGAGTGTAAGAGAGCTAGAGGAGGTGTATGTATTTTCATTACTAACGACTACCACTCCTCGCTGCCTCACACCCTTAGAACAAATTTACAAGCAATTGCCATATCAGTGCACATACATTGTCAACAATATTTTCCATTTACCCACATGATGTGCTCTACAAAGAGGCCCTAACTGACCTTATTGCACAGCTCCCCTGCCCCTTCACATCCTCTTTGGTGCTTTGGGGCTTTGCAGCTACCTGCCCCAGGGGTAGGACAATTGAGAGGCTTCTAATGTCATCATGTACAGCACTGCAAACTGGGTCGTTCTCTGCCATCAGTCTCTCACTTTGCTCTCCCAGCTCTTGTTCACACTGCTCAGTGGGAAGTGGTCAATGATTTGCATGGAAATGATCACTTCCTGATCTGGATTCACCTGCCAGATGGAGTGGAGCCTGAAAGGAAACTACCACGATGTGTATTCAGTAGAGCAGACTGGACGCTTTATATAGCCAGCTGGCCTAGTTTGAACATCGTGCCAATGCTGAGGTGTGGGTGGGTCATATTACCAAAATGATTCAATGCACAGCTGAAGCATCCTCCATTCCACAGTCCACGGGACATCTGAAGAGGCAATGTGTCCCTTGGTGGAGTGACAAATGCTACTCTGCAGTGAGGACTACGTGTGTAACTCAGTGTAGTTTCAACTGTCAGCCAACTGCAGAGAATCTTACAGTCTTTCAGATGGCAAGGGAAAAGTGCCACTGGATCATTTGGGAGAGCAAGAAGTAGTCATGGAAACAGTTCCTGAGCACCATTAATCATTCTGTGAAGAGTTCAGTTGTATTGGAGACAGTCAGAAGAATTTCTGGGAGATGAAGGAGGTGCCCCATGGCTGTTGTAACGGGTAACAGCATTCTCCAGACTAATCCGGTCCAGATTATGCAATCACCAGTCAGGATCCAGGTTTCCAGCGCCATAGAGCAGTTGCTGAGAGGAGCAGTTTGGACTTTTGGTCCACCTCTGATGGAGATTACAACTGCCTATTTTCCATGTGGGAGCTGCATTCTGCATTGTTGGCATTCGTGACACATCCTCCGGTCACAACAGAATCCATTACAGTATGCTGCGGCACCTCACAAGGCATAATAAAGATATCCTCCTTGTACTTTTTAATGCCATTTGAACATCAGGTCACTTTCCTGACTCGTGGTGTGTGGTAATTTTAATTCCTCTATTAAAACCTGGGAAAGACTATAGACGCCCAAGTGGTTATTGTAATGTTGCTCTCACTAGCTGCATGGGAGAGACCTTGGAGTGGATGTTCAGCTGCTGCCTTGTCTGGATCTCAGACTCCAGGCAGCTGCTTACTCACTTTCAGTGTGGTTTCAGGTGGTATCGTTCCACCTTTGGTAACCTGATTCTCCTCGAAGTGGCTACACAACAGGCTTTCATGCACCGGTATCACCTTCTAGGTATATTTTTTGACATCGAGAAGACCTACTTGGAGGTATGTTGTCCTTGAGCAGCTTCATGATGATTTTTTTTTTTTAAGTACTCCCGTTTGTGTTCAGTTATTTCTCTCCCCATAGTATTTTTGCTACTCAGTCAGTGATGTCGTGTCTGAGCACTTTGAGCAGGAGAATGGTGTCCCTCAAGGTAGTGTTAGAAGTGTGACTGTCTTTGCCATAGCTACACTATGTGATCAAAAATATCTGGACACTTGGCTGAAAATGACTTACAAGTTCGTGGTACCCTGCATCGATAATGCTAGAATTCAATATGGCGCTGGCCCACCCATAGCCTTCATGACGGCTTCCACTTTCGCAGGCAAACATTCAATCAGGTGTTGGAAGGTTTCTTGGGGAATGGCAGCCCATTCTTCACAGAGTACTCCACTGAAGAGAGGTATTGACGTTGGTTGGTGAAGCCTGGCACGAAGTCAGCATTCCAAAACATCCCAGAAGTGTTCTATAGGATTCAGGTCAGGACTCTGTGCAGGCCAGTCCATTACTGGGATGTTATAGTCGTGTAGCCACTCCGCCACAGTTCATGCATTATGAACAGGTGCTCGATCGTGTTGAAAGATGCAGTCACCATCCCAGGATTGCTCTTCAGCAGTGGGAAGCAAGAAGATGCTCAAAACATCAATGTAGGCTTGTGCTGTGATAGTGCCATGCAAAACAACTAGGGGTGCAAGCCCCCTCCATGAAAAACACGACCACACCGTAACACCACTGCCTCCGAATTCTACTGTTGGCACTACACATATTAGGTGGCAGCAAAATGCACCTAATATGAAAAACATATGTTTTCTGGGGGTGTCCAGATACTTTTGATCATATAGTGTATTAACAGTATTACGTCTACATGGTTGCCACATCTTAAGAACCTGAAAAAATGGTCCCCTAAGGCTCTAAGTATTTTAAAATGCCTTAGCCAAAGTATATAGGGAGCAGACAGAACTTGTCTGCTCCGGTTTTATGGCATATTTGTGTGATCTCACTTAGATTATGGGTGCATGGTGTATGGGTCTGCGAGACATTCTTATGTAAAGATGTTGGACAGGCACCGTGGGGGGGAATTGGTTTGCCATTGGGGCATTCCGAACAAGCCCCATAGCAAACCTCTGTGCAGAGGCTGGTGAACTGCCACTTCAAATCAGGCTATGGCTACTTATGGTGCACCAGGGATATAAAACTCTGTTCACACCATACGCACTTGTATCCATACCCTTGCTCAGCCTCCAATGGTGGTGGTGGTGGTGGTGGTGGTGGTTAGTGTTTAACGTCCCGTCGACAACGAGGTCATTAGAGACGGAGCGCAAGCTCGGGTTAGGGAAGGATTGGGAAGGAAATCGGCCGTGCCCTTTCAAAGGAACCATCCCGGCATTTGTCTGAAACGATTTAGGGAAATCACGGAAAACCTAAATCAGGATGGCCGGAGACAGGATTGAACCGTCGTCCTCCCAAATGCGAGTCCAGTGTGCTAACACTGCGCCACCTCGCTCGGTGCCTCCAATGGAAAAGCTTTTTCATAACCAGCAACGGGCAACGAGTTGCTATGGGGTTCGTGCACAGGATTGCCTTTTAGAGATGGGTGTAGTTGGTCTTAATATTTTACATCGCCGTTGGAGCAGACTTCCACCTTGGCTCGTCTGTAGGCCCAGACTTATTTTAGACTTGACCAATTTCAAGAAAGATAGTATGTCAGATTTTACATTTCAATCTCTGTTTTTTTTAACACTTTAGATTTTCATCACAGTTTCACAGTAGTGTACACTGATGGCATCAAACAAGGATATTCCCTTGGCTGCTCAGTCGTGTTCCCCAACCATGTCACCATGATTTGCTTTTGTGATAAGTATACCATTTTCTCAGTGGGGCTCTGTGTCAAGGCACTGGAGCAGATATGACATATTCAGGGCAAACGGTTTCTCATCTGCCCTGATTCCTTATTGCCTTACAATCATTACAGGGTCTGTACCCAGTTGGGAAGTTGGCCCAGCTGATATATGACCAACTATAGTTGCTCCAGTGGCAGGGATGGCAGGTGTCATTCTGCTGGGTGCCAAGGCATATAGGGATATGGAGAAATGAACAGGACGATTGGGCTACCAAGGAGGCCTGCAGTGGACAGGATGTGACACAGTGCCTTATTCCCTCGCAGGCTGTTGTTTCTGCACTATATAGGAAATTCATGTAGGTGTGAAAGGTGAAGAATGGCTGGTGGTGACAGATAATAATTTGCTGTTGGTGAAGTCAACTACATTCCTCTTGCTGGTTACTCGGGTGGGACAAAATGACACTCACACATCTTTGAATTGGGCACTGCCTTCTTACACGTGGCTTCTTACTATGGTGAGAGGATCCCCTGTTTTGTGATGCTTGTGATGCGGAAATCTTGATACATCTCATTTTAACAGAGTGTATTTTATACCGTGATGGAAGGGCTGCAGTAAATGTGTAAATATCGATGTAGATCTGCTCACTATTTTAACTGATGAGACGGGGGTAACTAAAGTTTTAAAGTTTTGTGATGTGTTAGGACTCTGGCCTAAGCCCTTAGGCTGGAGATTTTAGAGTGCTGCAGAGTGGCTGGCTCCTCTTTTTGTATTCTTGCAGTCAGTCAGCCATGTCCATCTGCTATATTGTTTTAATTCCCTGTACCATTTTCTTCCTGTTTGTTAGTGTTTTAATATTGGAATGATATTTAATTTTGTGCGTTCATGTGGATACATATGTAGTTTCCCACATTGTGTTCCTTTCAGTTTCCCTGCTGTTTTAAACTTCTATTAGGATTCCTTTTCTGACACTCATCTCAAACTGTTTTTGCACAGATGCTGAAGACCTTCCTGTTGTGCACCTATCCTAAAATATCCATCACCACCACCACCAATTGCTTTCTCAATTCTATCATATGTTGCCTTAGTGTCCCCAGAATTGGTTGCTTTCTGAATACCTGCACGTAAATTCAGACATTAGTTATTTGCACATCTCGTGGATGTTTGCTTTGCACCATTCTTTGCATCTAGCAAGTCTTCCTGAGATCTTCCATTTGGATTTCTTTTGTAAGGAAGCAAGGCTTTCCATTTAGCCTCAATACTGGCTCCATCTCTTCCAAAGTTTGCTCATACCAGTCCTTGTTTCTATCTTCTTTTATTCCATAGGCCAATACTGCTGAGTTGTAGATGACACCAGACAGCTGTAGCCATTTGTTATCAATATTCCTTTCTGTTTCTCTGTTTCCTAGTAAAGCACGTTCAAAATTGCTGACAAATTCTGGTTTCCGTTGTGAGTCATGAACATGACATGGGTTTTTCTGTGATGACCTCTTGGTTTGGTGTGGTGATATTTTGTAGGGGTGAGCTTCATTGTGCATGCCTCCAGAGCATGGTCAATGTGTCAGTCAGCACCATGATAGCTTCTTGTCAGTTAGACATTTTTGAGGTCTGAATGCCTAGCTATGACAAAATCAAGTTGATGTCACTGATGAGAGCAGGGATGTCTCTGGGACACCTTGTGTCAATCCTTAAGTTGAAATTATGTGTTTGTAATGCACAGTCTATAAAAGGAGCAGACTTCCAGCAGTCTCCTGCCACTTTTATCCATTTTTCCTACTCCGTGGTGACCCAGGAAAGTCAGTCACATGTTGTTATCTGATACAACTCAAGTATTGAAGTCCCTTAGAATATGTAGTGACGCGGATCCAGATACTTTGGATATTCTGTCACTGAGTAAATCATAAAACAGGCCCTTCTCTTCCATGCCGGAAGATAAAGTAGGAATATACACATTTCGGATTACAGTGCCACTTGAAGAGCACATTGTAAAATAAGAATCCACTCTGTCCCACCAGATGATGACACTATATAGTTCAAGAAGGTGTTTTTAACTGCAAATTATATGCCGGGAAATTTTGGCTTGTCTTCAGACCACCCCTGTCAGAGGAATATGCAGTTTGCCTCTCTGATAGAGCCTGGGTCTGGAAGCCATGTCTCCTGCAGTCACACAATGCCCAAATTCAAGCAATGGAGCTCTCTGTCAATTATAGCAGTCTTAAAAATGAAATCAACCAATTAGGTATTGTCAATGTACTTTGGACACATGGCCTAACAGTCCAGGTGGCAGTAGGAAATGATTTATTTATTTGATTTATTTATTTTGTTTTTAGGTGTACTATATCAACTTACTTGCTGAAGATTACTTCTAAGTTCCACACACCCTCTGTAGCAGGTAGGTAGTGGCAGGGTGGCACCTTTCTGGCTTCAGCTGCCCAGCTTGAGGCAGGTGGTAACTGTCCAATGAGATGCAATGGTCTCTCCCACTGTCGAAAGTGGCCCCTGGTGCTCGAGTCTTAAGGCCAATCAGACAGAGCTTATAACTGGTAACTGCCTCTTCCTGTCTTGTGCTGATGTCCTTCGACTTTCCTGAGGCGTCCTCTCCAGAATGCTACATGCCTGAGCAATAAATACAAAGATACATAAGTCGCTTAATCATCAATGTCTTCCTCTCAGCCTAAATGATAGCGCCCAATGGAAAGGCAAGCCAGTACATTTGGTATCAATTCGGTTGCAGAAGCTGCTGGGAAGGGATGTAGTGTGCCTTCCAGCCACTCTTGGAGCCTCACTCCTGATTTTCTTTCAGGGTTTTCTCCCTTAGCTTTCATCCCTCTTGAGACTAACAACAAAGCAATGGTGCAAAAGTTAATTAGAGGAAGGAATGGTAACTGAGGGAAGAGTAGGGAACAGGACATGTAGGGTATAAGATGGGTCATTGTGATTCCTCTGCTGGGACCTGCCCAGCTAGGTTAGACCTGTCAGTAGCTACACTACTACCACCTGACTCTCAGTTTCCTCAGAGCACACAAGCCCTCCCACCTACACGGACAGTGCTACGATAAGACAGTGCTTCTTGATAGGGGGCTTCATACATCTAGTTCTTAATTGTTTTATCTTGTTGGTACGTAAGTTCCTGATGTATTTTTGCGTCTTCAGCTTTTTAATATTTAGTTTAGTGTTGACAATTGAAAATGTTACACATGTTGTGGAGTGTCCCATGCCAAGCAATTTTTATGGATGAACAATTTTTATGGGTGTTGTGGGCATGAAGCATCTAGCAGAAAAGTTTGTTCCAAAATCGTTGAATTGCAGCCAAAAATGATGTCACATAGTCATTGCTCAAGAATTGCTAATTGAAGTCAACAACGATCCACAACTTCTGCGGAAGGTTACAACAGGCAACAAAACATGGGTATACAGATATGACATCAAAACCGAGGTCCATTTGCCCCATTGGACACTACACTATGTGATCAAAAGTATCCGGACACCCCCAAAAAACATACGTTTTTCATATTAGGTGCATTGTGCTGCCACCTACTGCCAGGTACTGCACTTCAGCAACCTCAGTAGTCATGAGACATCGTGAGAGAGCAGAGTGGAGCGCTCTGCAGAACTCACGGACTTCACATGTGGTCAGGTGATTGGGTGTCACTTCTGTCATACATCTGTACATGAGATTTCCACACTCATAAACATCTCTAGGTTCACTGTTTCTGATGTGATAGTGAAGTGGAAATGTGAAGGGACATGTACAGCACAAAAGTGTACAGGCCAACTTTGTCTGTTGACTGACAGAGACCGCCAACAGTTGAAGAGGGTTATAATGTGTAATAGGCAGACATCTATCCAGACCATCACACAGGAATTCCAAACTGCATCAGGATCCACTGCAAGTACTATGACAGTTAGGTGGAAGGTGAGAAAACTGGGATTTCGTGGTTGAGTAACTGCTCATAAGCCACACATCATGCTGGCAAATGCCAAACAACACCTCACTTCCTGTAAGGAGCATAATCATCGGATGATTGAACCAAGGTAAAAAGTTGTGTGGAGTGACAAATCATGGTACACAACGTGCCGATCCGATGGCAGAGTGATGGTATGGCGAATGCCCGGTGAATGTTGTCTGTCAGCATGTGTAGTGCCAACAGTAAAATTCGGAGGCAGTGGTATTATAGTGTGATCATGTTTTTCATGGAGGGGGGTTTGCACCTCTTGTTGTTTTGTGTGGCACTATCACAGCAATGGCCTACATTGATGTTTGAAGCACCTTCTTGCTTCCCACTGTTGAAGAACAATTTGGGGATGGCAGTTGCATCTTTCAACATGACTGAGCACCTGTTCATAATGCACAGCCTATGGCAGAGTGGTTACACGACAATAACATCCCTGTAATGGACTGGCCTGCATAGAGTCCTGACGTGAATCCTATAGAACACTCTGGGATGTTTTGGAATGTAGACTTCGTGCCAGGCCTCACCAACCAACGTCAATACCTCTCTTCAGTGGAGTACTCTGTGAAGAATGGGCTGCCATTCCCCAAGAAACCTTCCAACACCTGATTGAATGTTTGCCTGCGAAAGTGGAAGCCGTCATGAAGGCTATGGGTGGGCCAACATCATATTAAATTGCAGCATTAACGATGGAGGCCGTCACAAACTTGTAAGTAATTTTCAGCTAGGTGTCTGGATACTTCTGATGATATAGTGTACCTGAAGAGCCAAGACCAAAAAAATTCAATAAGTTTGATCACATAAAAAGCAATCCTAAGAAAACAACCAGAATTGTGGCAAAACTACTTGTGGAAATTCCATCACAATAATGTTCCCACTTATACGTCAGCACTTGTTCATGATTTTTTGGCAAAAAAAAAAAAAAAAAGAAAAAATAATAATTATTATTATTATGTCACCTCAGCCATCGTATTTACCAGACGTGGCCCCCTGAGATTTCTTTCTGTTCCCAGTGTTGAAGAGAACCATGAAAGGATGTTGTTTCGCCACCATTGATAAGATAAAAAAAAATGTTGAAGGACCTGAACACCATAGCAAAAAATGAGATCCACAATTTCTTCCAAGATTGGAATAAGCACTGGCACAAGTGTGTTATACCTGAGGGTAATTACTTTGAAGGGAAAGTTGATGTTGATGAATAAATAAGAGTGTTCAGGAAAAACAAAAATTCCCATTACTTTTTGATTACATCTCGTATATCGCAAAAAAAAAAAACCATGAAGATGAGAATAGAGTGATCGAAGCTCACACTGAGGCTTATCAGCAACCATTCTTCCCACAAACCATTCACATCTGGAAGACAAAAAGGGGGAAGTGACAGTGGTCCACAAAGTACCCTCTGACATACACCGCTTGCGGAGTATAGATGTAGTAAATATAGATAAACTGCATTACCAACAACTACAGGTAAGATAAGAGGCATTCTGCTGTGCTAATTTTAATACAATTTGAATTCACTTCGGAAATAGTGTTATCAAAGACGCTGACAAACAAGTGTGAAATATTTGCAGAGAGAGAGAGGGATTACAAAAACATTACAAAAAATCAACACCATCTGTTAGAAAAACCCTTCACCATATATATTCAGTGGGTGAAATGTCAGACAGATGTGTAGGCCAGGTGATTAGATGTGCCTGTCATTCTACAGTTGTGTCTGTTATTCTTAGAAGGCTTTCAGGTTCCTTGCAACAAGTGACTGGCATTGCTTTACGGAAATATGGCATGTGGAACTGGTTGAAAAAGGGATAGTACATTCGGCTTTAAAATTTCACAGATTGTTTTGGTTGCTGTTCACACTGGAGTGAAGATCACATGTATCCAACGGCACCCCAAACCATCACACACTTCGTATTTGTCCACTATGCCCTTCTATAATACTGGCTAGCAGAATGCTGTGTGATGTGTGTGTGGTAGGCCTTGAATATAATGATGTACCACTCTTCTGTTATTGTTTGTGTTCTTAAATAATGAACAGCATATCTATATTAAGTCAGAATTTCTGTTACTTTTCTTGTATTCTAAATGTGTGATATGTTTTGCAATCATGCACTGATTTCTTTCTGATTTTCTTTCTGTGTAATTACTTAGAAATGTGTATGGTAGAAGAAATTAGAAACTCATATGTTGTGTTAGCATTTATTTGAATTCAAATACTTTTTGAAATGAGACAGTATAAACTCTATTGCATGATTTAATGTTCGTGGTTTTCAGTAGCATCATTGTCAACATAAGTACTACTGTAGTTTTTCTGTTGTCAGTAATTTTTACTTCTGTCAGTGTGTAGATTATTGTAAACCTATGAATGTGAATTGAAAAGTTTCTAGTCTAATTAACACAGATGGTCTGCAATTAACTCATTCATGAAACTCACCTGAACCCTCTTTATTTTGCCGGTGACATTGTACAGTACAGTACGTCTCTAAGCACATGGTGGAAGTACAATTAATCGAAAAACTTAATACAGAAAATTTAAAAGTAAGGCTGAAATCAAATGTAATAAGACTAAATTAAAATATAATCAAAACACCAAAAATAAAATAAGCTATATCAACCATGAACTCATACAACTAGTTGAATTTTTATATTTAGGGTATCTCAGGGTAATGACTGCATAGACAGCAAAAGAAACAAATAGAAGAGAAAAATATCTAGAAGCACATTTGCTCAACTAAATAATGGTACTTTCAAAACAAAGATTTCAATGTGTCAGTAAAGGAGACTTTATAGTCAGTACATGTTATCAGTTTTGATTTACGGCAATGAGACATGGACTTTTAATGCAAAAACAGTCAAAAAGTGAGGGTTTCTCAAAGAACAACAACAGTGGTAACAATGTATGGACAAGACACTTTCAAGGGTTATACAGAATTTAGATAACAAGTTCTAGTGTCAATTACGAACTAATACAATGAAACACTCTCTCTCTCTCTCTCTCTCTCTCTCTCTCTCTCTCTCTCTCTCTCGCTCTCGCTCACACTCACTCACTCACACTCACACTCTGATACCACTCCAATCACACCACATTACTTCACATGTAATTTCAGTCATGCAGTTATTATTGTTCTTCACAAACCCCGTTGTAACAACTATCTGGATTCTTAGCTGCCTGAAACACTCAAAACAGAGGAAACAATGAAAATTCCTGGATGGCATTATAATTAAAATAATGGAAAGGCAACCAGTCACCTGTAGCTGACTGATTGGTGGTACATAGAAACATGCAGCCAAAAAAACAGTATTCACACTAGCTTTTGAGCTCTTGCTCTTTCTCTAGAAAAAGTACACATATTGACACACACAACCTCCCAAATGTACACACTCACGGCTGCAGCAGGACTGCCTGTTGAATATTGATTGATTATTGAGAGAAGTTACCTGGGTAGATGGCAGTGGAGAGAGGGTATGGAAAGATGGGTGAGGCAAGGACGTGGTAGTCGGATAGTGTGAAGCAAGCTTTTTGACAGGTCACTCAGCAGCTGCACACAAGATGAAGGGTGTTCTTAGGGTAGAACATATGAAAGGTAAAAAGGTGAAGGGAGGGGAGAAAGGAAAGCAGTGGAAGGTAGAGAGAGGGAGAGTGTGCCCGCATTGGTTGGAGGTTGGAGGGGGAAGGAGGGGAGAGGGAAGAGGGAAGGGTGGTAGGAGAAGACAGTACATGATCTGGATGATGGAGGAGTGGTGCGGACAGGAGAGAGAATGTAAGAGAGAAGGTGAGGCAGTGTGAAACAGGTTAGCAGAGGTTTAGGGCAGAAGGATTGTGAAACTGCAAAATATGCTAGAGAGACAATTCCCACCTGTATAGATCAGAGAAACTGGAAGGGACTATCCAAATGACTTGCATAGTGAAACAGCTATTGAGGTCATTTTTTTTGTGGCGGCGTTCGTAGCGACAAACAATTCGCTGTAGAAACGACTTACGAAGTCACCGCCACACTTTTAATAGTGGGCCGACCGGTCCGCTGGAACAGTGAACAGAAAGATGAAAACCCAAACACTCTGATTAAATAAAAGTCGGTACTTAACTTTATTAACGAAGATACAGAAACACAGTAGAGAACTCCGTGTCTACAGAAATCTGTCTAGTTCGAGTCGGAGCGGCTAGGTCAGCGTCGGCTGACGACAAACAACAACTCTGCTGCGATGAACACACAACTGACTAGCAAGTACACAATTCGGTGGCGAGTATACAACTGAGCGGCGAATACAGAACTGTCCTAGCGCTCGCGACTCCAGCGCTTAAGAACCCAGAAGCCAGCGGTGGCGCGCGCAGACTTGCGGCGATTTGGTGTCTCGCTGGCGCTGCTTATGCGGACGGCGTCTGGACTTTGATGCTGCCAACCTTTTGGCAGCGGGCTCGGGTGGCATTACTGGCTAGGATATAACAATTTTTGTAGTGATACGAATTATGATCAGGAAGTGAACAGCCAAAATTGTATTTTACCACAGTTTTTCCACATAGGATGCCGCACAGTAATTGGGGCAGAGTTGATATATAAAATGACTGATTTGAAATGTGACCCTGCCTTTTATAGAGTAGGAAATGCATGTGACTGTACTGCAGCAGGAGGAGGTGATAAGTAGATGTATGGGACAAGTCTTGCACCTTACACCTTCCCCACATCCATCTCTCTAGGCATCTTCTCTTTATAATCAGTAATCAACAATCTGTCTCAATGCAACTGCAGGTGTGTGCATTTGGATGTCTTTGTGGTTGTGTGTGTGAATTTCTGTACTGGTGCTGGAGAAAGAACAGGAGCCCAAAAGCTAGTGTGAATACTGTTTTCTGTTGCCTGTTTCTTTGTGCCACACAGCAGTCAGCTATAGCTGAGTCGTTGCGTTTCCTTTACTTTATGTGTAACTAATGCTATGAGACAGATTTGCTGGCTAGTACTTCCAGGAAGCAAGAATTTTTAATACTGATGAGAGATAGACATAAATGTACAGAAATTTATCCTAGCTTTCAGAACTATTAATTCCTCTCTAAGGGCTGGTTCCTCAGAACTCAAGATGGGGGAGATCCACTTGTTGGCGAATAAAATGAATTATCTGTCCAGCAGTGGTTCCGTCTTACCTTCTCATCCCATTTGGTAAGTCTTCCATTACTCTCAGTTCTGGATGACTTTTCTGTAACTCTTCCCATTTCCTACATCTCGCCAGTCATTCTCCTTCATCTCTCTTCCTTTCCTTTCATCCCTTGTGCCAGAAGAAGGAGCCACTGGCTCAGAAAGCTTGTACATTTTTGTAACTTTTATGTGTTTTTTCCTGCTGCTGCTTGGTGAGTAGCTTTTTTTACCTATTATTATTATTATTATTATTATTATTATTACAGGCTTAATCAATACAAAGATTAATTAATAACAACATGTTATTGTATTCCTGTCATCCTCTTCCAAGCCTCTTTATCCAGCGCATCTTCCTTGTCAATGCTGCAGTGTTCCATTACTCCATTTATATGGTCTGTCCAAGAACATCATTGTCTTCTGCACTTACGTGTGCTGGATGGTTTCCATTCAAAACCACCTTGGCCTCCGATGATCTGGCATCCACACCATTTTAATGATTTTCTTTCAATTCTATCAATCACTGTATCATTTGCCTTCATTCTTGCTCTTACTTCATCATTAGTTTTCCTTTCTATTCTTGATATTCTGGCACTCCTATGCAAATAACCCATTTCCATAATTATTAGTCTTCTTTTGAGATCTGCATTTAAGATCCATAGTTATGATCCATAGCATAGCACTGATTCAACCATTATCTTACCTATTCTTTTCTTATTGCTGTTGGAAATATTCTTATTCCTTATGTGCTTTTTTATCTATCCAGTAATATTATATTATCACCACTTTCTGTTTTACTTCACAAGCGACTCTTCACTTGTGAAGCACAAGTGTTATTTTGTAGTCAAGTTAGAAACTTTTCAATCCATCCTTACATATGTCTAGCAAAATTTAAAAATCTGCAAGTTAGTGTGGTTTTCATAGAATGTGTTTTCAGTTAGTATTTTTAGTTGTGTTTAGTAAATTATTATTTTATTTGTTGCATGCAGCTAGAAAACTCACAGGTAAGAGTAGAAACATATGAAGAATTCAGCATAAATGTATTAAATTGATAAGTGTTGTGTAGTTACCACTTTTTTCCATTCTTCTTGCACTCTTTCACTTTGACTAACGCTAGAGTGGTGTGAAAGTAAGAAGGTGACAGAGCAAAGGTGAATCTTTACCCACCAGTACTTTCATACCACAAGCCTCAGTGCTCATTTTCAGCACATTGACCTTGCATTCTTCAGGTTTACATATTTTTTGTCATTGTAACAACTGCAAACATTCTTCTTAAAAACACATTCTTGGCTCGATGATATCATTGCACTCATTCTTCTTCTCTTGGTTATTTTAAGATAACTGAAGCTCACATTGTCTAGTATTTTTAGCAATGGAAAGTCGTGGTAGGAATACCAACAATATTGTAAAAAGCCTAGATTGCTACTCACCATAGAAATGACCTGTTGAGCTGCAGACAGGCACAATGGAAATACTGTTACACATTTATCTTTTGGTCAGAGCCTTCATAAGAAAAGAAAAGAAAAAACACACACACATTCACAGAAGCAGGCATATTTCACACACATATGACCACTATCTCTGGCCGCTCTGGCAGAATATGGTGGTGTCACATCAAAGGCAAGCAGCAATCCAGAGTGGGACATGGAAAGGGGAGGGACAGTATGGTATGGATGGGGTAAAAGGAGTCAGCACTGCCTGGCAGAGTGTGCAGGGACTAGATGTAGCCAGAAAAGGCTGCCAGGTGCAGCATCGTGAGGCTGTGGGAGAGGGAGGGAAGTGGGAGAAAAGGGAGGGCAAAGGAAGAGGGGGAGAGAAGGGGAAAATGGCTGGTGTATGCTTTGGCTGAGAGTGGCACACTAAGAGGATGAGGGCATGTGAATTGGGAGGAGATGTAGGGTAGGGGTGGAAACTGTTGGGTAAAATGTTTGGGAACAGTAGGATACTGTGGATAGAGGCTGGAATAGTTTCAGGAGCAGAGAATGTGTCGTAAGGATACTTTCCATCTGCACAGTTCAGAAAAGCTGGTGGACGCACCACAGTTTGGCGGTGGCTATTCATCCTGGTGGACAGCTGGTTGGTAATCATACCAATATAAAAAGTTCAGCATTGATTGTAGAAGAGCTGGTATATGATATGGCTGCTTTTGCAGGTAGCCAAAGATCTATTGGGGAAGGATAAGCCTGTGACAGGACTGGAATAGGAAGTTCTGAGTGGGTGGATTGGGCACAGGTATATGATTGCTATGGCAAGGGGTTGGGACTGAGATTCCGTAGCTATGGAGTAAAATGTTGTGGAGATTGGGTGGGCCATGGGACACCAATTTAGGAGGGGTGGGATGGATGTTGAATAGGATGTTCCTCATTTCAGATAATCAAAACTCCAACAGAGAATGTGGTTCAGTTATTCCAGCCCTTGGTGATATTAGGTGACAAAGGGGGTGCTTCCTTGTACCTGGTTCTTGGGTGGGGTTGGGGGGGGGGGGGGGGGGATGGAGGGGGGATATGGCACAGGAAATTTAACTTCTGGACTAGATCCGAGGGGTCGTACTAGGCAAGGGAGTTCGTGTCACTGCAGATATGCTGTTCCCGGGTGGCCAGGCTGTATGGGATGGATTTTTTGATGTGGAAAGGATGACAGCTTTTTTGAAATGCAGGTACTGTTGGTGGCTGGTGGGCTTAATGTGGACAGAAGTGTGGAAGGAGCCTTCATAGAAGAGAAGATCAATCCCCTGGAAGATGGCACTCTGGCACCTGGAGGATAGGAGAGGAGCTGTTTAGGTTGTGAAGGAAACAGGATAGTCTAGATCATTAAGATATCATCAGTGAACCTGAACCAGACTAGAGGTTTGGGGCTATTGGAGCTGAGGAAGGTTTCCTTTAGATGGACCATAAACAGGTTGGCGTAGAAGGATGCCATGTGGGTGTCCATGACTGTGCCGCAGATTTGCTTGTATACCTTCCCCTCAAAGGAGAAGTTGTGAGTTAGGATAACATTAGTAAGGTATATGAGGAATGAGACAGTGGGTCTTGAGTCTGAAGGGCATTGGGAGAGGTAGTGTTTTTAGTTGCGACAAGGCCATGGGAATGAGGGATTTTGGTGTATAGGGAAGTAACATGAATGATTATGAGTAGGGTTTGGTATTTTTGAGGTGGGAGGATAGATTTCACGCAGTACATTTCATGTAGTGGTCAGTGAGAGCCTAAATTTTCTCAGTGGGGGCACAGTAATCAGCTACAATGTACAATGGGTTGTCCAGGATTCTTGGGTTTGTGAGTTTTAAGGTAGTTGGGCAGAGTGCCATAAGAGTGAGGAGGGAAATGGATTCAGGAGAGAGATTCTGGGATGAGCCTAAGCTGCCAATCTAGTCACTGTATGTCCACCAGGCAGCACTGACTCCTCTCTCCCCACCCTTACTGTGCTATCCCCTCCCCTGCCCCACACTCCGGATTGCTGCATACATTAGATGTGACACCATGTGTTCTGGCCAGAGCAGCCAGAGATAGCGATCCTGTGTGTGAAGTTGCTTGCTTGTGTGCGTGTGCGTGTGTGTGTGTGTGTGTGTGTGTGTGTGTGTGTGTGTGTGTTAATTTTCTTTTCTGCAGAAGGCTCTGGCCAAAAGCTAAAAGTGTAACAATCTTTTCGTTGTGCCTGTCTACAACCCTACATGTCATCTTTATGGTGGTTAGCAATCTATCATTTTCATAATATTGTTGATATTCGTTAATGTTTGTAATATTACTCATCAGCTGTCATCAATTCACAGCTTTTTATATGTTAAATTAAGTTTTATGCATTTGGATTGGATATTTACCTTCCAAATGTGTATGAATACTGTGTGATGCAGTAAAATGGTGTCAACTAAGCTGCCTAGGTAAATGCGATTTCCCCATCCCAGAAAGGAAAGCACAGGGAAAAACGGGGGAGGGGTATGTCAATAATGTGTCTGTATTTTTCTGCTGGTTTTTCTGTTGTTATCAATTATGCAGCACTAGTAATCTTTATCTGTATAGCCTACTCTTGTCAAAGGTCATAAAATACCAGTCATAAAAAACTGAAAAAATAAGAAGAAACTATTTATTTCTGTTCCAACCATAAAACAGCATGGATATGAGAAATATATGCATGCAGTTGGTAGGCGACTCACAAAGTACTGAGCAGGTCTTCTGGCACTGTCGAAACTTGGTGTATGCATTCTTTCTGTGAGGCATAGACTCTGCGTATCAGTGTGGCCTTGAGTTTTTTCATAGGAGTTAATCACAGGAGGTGCCTTGATGTCTGCTGCAAAATGACAATCCAGTTGTCTGACCACTAAGGCAAACCTCATGGAATCTGTAGGTATTCCAGTGTAATGGAAACATGCTGTTGCTTGTGCAAACCACAGTGCAGGGTTGTGCAACCAGAAAGTGGCAGTCACATGGCAAGTTTGTACACTGAAGGAATTGTCATGGTCGGTTCATGTGTCATCTTGTGAACTAATTGTATGGAAGTTCTTGCATTTTCTGTGCTGTTCACACAGGCTAATCATGTCAGGGTCACCAGATCAAGAAGGATAAGGTAAGATCCATCCAAGTAATTTAACTATATGTGTGTTGTAATATTCAACCTGTTTGACACATGAACTATAACTTCTGTGCACTGTGGAAAATAGCTTTATTTAGTATGACACAGGAAAAAAAAAATCTCATGAGGAGAACACAGTTAAGAGAAGTGTCACATGTGAGTAGGAACAGTGCTTTTGAAGAGTAATGAATACGTAACTAAGTGAGCTATTGACATCAATGAATGTGGTAATATCAAGTCAGAGAATAAATGTAATTGTCAATGCTGGAATACAGTGCCTCTGGTGACTGTTGCATAAACACTTTAACTGCTGCAGTAAAAAGTGACACAGCAATATTGACAATATTTTTGAATGAACAAGCCTATCTTTTGATCTTTGAGCTTGGGCATTCGAAGTTCATGTGCTCATACCTTGTCTGCAATGTGATACACTTGGCCTACAGTTAATCATCAGTATGAACTTATGTTTTAGCAATTTCTTTCTGCTTGCACTTTGTAGTACAAGCAGTTAACTGCAATATGGTGCTAATGAATGACATTGCACACAACTGTATCTGTAATTCATCAAATATGACACACCATAATGTTCTCTGTTGTATATCTGGTTATGATTATAATCCAAGGCAAAATAATTGTTCTGTTGCAAGACCTTCATCTGTATTCATGCACCCATTGAATCCTGGAGCAGTAATAGTACTGGACGGTATTCCAGTTTACATTTTAGGATGTCAAAGACTCATGTAAATGTATATGACACTGTTGAGCATCATTAGCTTTTATTTCCTAAGAATTGTGAATACTCTAAACAATAACTGCTACATGGGAGAAGCTGTAACCTCATACCATGTAAAAATGTAGATACATGCAGAAAATTATGTAAACTTATCAAGCATGATATGTCCATGTCTGTATCAGAATATGAGATACAATGGCTTTTACCTATCTGTGGTCAGCTATTTGGTCACTCACTGAAAATATATGGAATATGAATACGTACTCTATCAGTGGCAGACAATACTCTTTTTCCAGCAACTTTGGACTGAAATGCAAGTAGCCCAGCAAAACATTTGTAGAAACTCATGCACCCTCTTTTTGCTTTGATGGTGCTATTGCTAGAGCTGTGGCTCATGATGATTTTCCCCAAGTAATGTTATCATTATTTGGAAAATTAGCCATACTATACATTGTATTTTTGCAAAATTCTGCTTTACATAATATGTTCTACAAAGAGTTGCACAGAGCTAAATTATAGTTTTACAATAGCACTGCTTATTAAAATAAATATCCATGCAGACAATTAGTGGTAGTTACCATTGTCTTATTCATTGTTGGCAGATGCATTAGAATGCAAACGTGCTGTTAAATGGCTTTGTGACTACATTATGCACCAGTGTGGTCGGCCACCACCTGCTCACTCAAAGGACTTACATTCTGCAATTGTGGCAGCGTTCCAATGTGCAGGAGTTTGGCTTGTTGCCCACCCATATCTTCTACAGGATAAAGAGAGCCTTACAAATGTCCTTGAAGTGGTCGAATTAGGAATTTCAGGAACGAAATCTCAGGTATGTGATCTCTGTCAGTGCTAAACAGCCTGTTTTATGTAATTTATGTTAAAAAATTTAAAAATTTATTATATTAATAAATTATTCATCATAATATGAACAATTTGGTGAAATTTTGTTAAAAAAATGCAGTGTGACCCACAATGAAGAAAGAGTGATAAAGATGCTGCAGCAGTTGTATCACCAGAGAAGCATAGCAGTTACAGACAATAATATTAACAGAAAACAGTATGAAACTTCATACTTTCAGTTTTACCCTTCCCAAAAGGCATTATGAGAAGAAGAGGGATATAAAAAAGGAGGGCATTAGACAAATAGGTCATTTCCTAAGCAACCAAACATGTGCACTTACTTTTTTTTTTTTTAGAGCAGGCACAAAACAGTGTTTTCAGTCTGACTGGGGTGATGCATTGTCTAAAGTGCAATAAGTGAGATAAAACAGTAAGGGATGAAAATACGGGAGGAGCAATGGCTAAGAAAGAGGACAGCAAGAGAAAGGAATAGAACACTAGAGAGACCTCACCTTTCCGTGCACAGATGTAGAAGAGTGTTCCACACAGCTAAGTACATGGTGGGTGGCAGTAGGCTACCTCTTCCTCTTTTTGGTCAATTCAGATGATCAGTAGATATGACTTGTTACCCGAACTAGAGTCTGATACATAATCTAAAGGAATATAAGGTATGACAGACGGTGTTAGAAGTCTCAATGATATGTCAGCAGTAGAAAAGCAGAACAGAGCACAAAAAGAAAGAGTCCTGTGGGTAAGTCATTTGCCCTACCCCCTCACCACCCCCTGCTGGAATGTGAGTACAGACTCTTTACTCATTACAGAATTATAGAACACTTTTAGAAACATTAGTAGATGATTCCGCTATTTTTGCAATCCTAGCATAACATGTATCTCCACAATAAGAAATATCATAGCTTTAGCAATCACTGCTTAACTTATATTTCCTTGGTTGTCATGGAAAATTGAATTGCTTCCTTCAGTGCAACTGCATTTTTGCACTTCCAGACACAAGGCAGATGGTAAATTTTGCAGAACTGGGCTGAAACAGAGTCTCCAGTATTTTTCCCTGTCAATTACACATATGCTATTATGGGTACAGATCCATTGCATGGAGACTACTCAGTTTTACATAGCAGATTGTTTGAATGGTCCCCAAAAAATGCAGTCATATTGAAAGTTTACTTGTTCCAGTGCAGCACAATCTTTGTGTAAAATTGTCAGTCATCTGGTGAGTAAGACATATTTTCTGGAACATTAATACACACATATAGAGTGACCGTTATTGAACTATATGAAATAAAATCATCAAAACTTCTGAACAGTTTGCATTAGGACATTCAAACTGCACAGTTGGCTGCGGGGCATGATGGGAATTCATATGCGCAGTACGGTTTGATTTAGCGACGAAGCCCACTTTCAGCTGGATTGGTTCGTCAATAAGCAAAATTAGCAAATTTGGGAACTGAGAATCCTCATTTCGCAATTGAGAAGTCTCTTTGACCTCAATGGGTGACTGTGGTGTGGAATATCCAGTCGCAGAGTAATTTGTGTGATATTCCTTGATGACATGGTGACTACTGAACGGTACATGAAGGTTTTGGAAGATGAATTCATTCCCGTTATCCAAAGTGACCTTGATTTCGACAAGATGTGTTTAATTCAATACAGAGCTCAACCCCATCGAAGCAGGAGAGTGATGTCCGGGAGGAACATTTTGGGGACTACATTCTGGCTCCAGTGTACCCAGAGGCCACTGGCTGGGCCTCAATTGGCCGCCATATTCTCTGGATCTGAGCATGTGTGACTCTTTTTGTCGGGCTTTATTAAAAACAAGATGTACAGTAATAACCCAAAAACCATTGCTGAACTGAAAACGGCCATTTAGGCTGTCACAAACAGCATCGATATTCTGACACTTCAGTGTGTCATGCAGAATTTCGCTATTCGTCTGTGCCACAACATCATCAATGATGACAGGCATATGAAACATGTCATTACCTAACTCCAAATTTCTGTAGTGACTAATTTTTTTCCAAGAGCATAATCATTTAATATCAACATAAAAGAGCCCAGTCGAGTGCTCTATATTTGTGAAGAATTGCACAATTTTTTCTTTTTTCTCCGATCTCAGCATGACTCCTCATCAGCTTCAGCTGCCTGCTGAAAGATTGGAACATTGGAGAAAAAGAACAGCTTTTAAATTCTTACCAGAGAAAGCCTTTTGGACACGTTTTAATGCTTCACATTTTAAATTTCAATAGCGGAATTAGATTTCTGGGTCTGATCTATAATTTACATAGTTGCACATTTAAAAAAGTTAAAAATCAGATCTCAAAAGGCCTTAAGAAATGATCTTGTGAAGTTGACACATCTTGATTAGTATAATTCTACAAGGCATTTATTTAATCCTAACTTGAATGTGGTTGTGCAGTATATGGAACTGCATGATAAGCTTACTTAAAGATGTTTTACACTTAAAGATGTTTTACACTGTGATGTATTGTGAAACTTTGAACACTTGTGAGTGCCGTGATAAATTAGTATTGTTATTGTCAATTGTAGGCTTAAACTAAATTGTGCTCTTTTAAAATTTTTAAGGACAGTAAGCCTATGTGTTCAAATCAATCTTTCTCTAATTTCATTGTACAATTGTGTGAGAAATAGATTAGTTTCAGAATTTTTGGATGCTTACATAACTCTATATTCATAAGTTAGTGGTACGTGTGTTTTGCATGTGTAATTTAATTCATCACAAATAAGCATTTGTGGTTCACACTTCAGCCAAAGTGTATATCACCCCTGAATTTCACTGTATATCAACACAAATATATGTGGGTTTTTGAGAATTTTTGGAAGCTACCATTGTCCTTTGTCTAATGTATGAGCAATTTGTAGCAAATCAGTGTTTGTGATCTAGTTACTGTAGCAGATTTTCTAACTAACATTTTGTTACGGCGTAAAGTCATGCACTGGCACGTCAGTCAAGAATGATAGAGAAGAGATGGCTGTGAGAAGAGGTCAGCCAATCGCACACTGACTGACCATCCCTCCAGGATGACAATGCGACAGCAGCAGCCCCTACTTGAAGAGGACATAAGGCCCATGCCAGATGGTGACGGCCCACTTTGATAGCACCATCAACGTTAACCACTTCGTTAGGGATCTCTATGTAGTTCAGACTTTTATTTGTCTATTCTGAAGAAGACTGATTATTTTGTATGTCGCCCTTTGCTTGTGACATATATAGCAAAGTTAAGTATTGTAATTGTCTTCTTGTAATAAAACTCGTTAATATGAGTTTTTTGATTGTTTGTCAAGCGAACCAAGTATGTGGGCTCCGTAGACACAACACATTTTTTGTTATACAGGGTGTCCCATTTATCTTGATCACCCTAAATAACTGTTTGTCCAGATGCAAATAACAAAATGTTTCAAGGAAATGTTTTGTAACTGTCAGGGGTACATTAATCATCATGATTGCCTTCGTTGTAGCTTTGTTTTTTTTTTTTACAAAGATATCAATAACGGTATGATTTTTTAAATGACACCCTATATTTTATATTCAGTAATTCATTTCCTCTCCTAAAGACCTATTCAAAAATGTATAACAAGTGTACCATTCACTGATACACAACATTATTAATTACGTAACACAACATTGACTTTGAGCCCAGGATCACAAACTCGCCCACTTGCTGGAGTTGTCAGAAAACAAATGAAAACCAAGTAAAAACATAACAAAAAATTTACTTTGACTCTTGTGTAACATTGCTCAGGAGCAGAACATTCAAAGGTGCTCAAAGTGGTGACCAATACACTGGTGCACTCGTTGAATGAAATAATTATATACTGCTCCCAGTGTTGCCTGCTGAAGAGAATTACAAGCAAGCATAACACATTTGTGCATGTTCTCTGGAGTTGTTGGAATATCGTGATAGATAATGTCTTCAATGCATGTTGTTATTATGTTGTTGTGGTCTTTAGTCCAGAGGCTGGTTTGATGCAGCTCTCCATGCTACTCTATGCTGTGCAAGCTTCATCATATCCCAGTACCTACTGCAACCTACATCCTTCTGAATCTGTTTAGTGTATTCATCTCTTGGGTCTCCCTCTACGATTTTTACCCTCCACGCTTCAATGCATACCCAACGAAAAAAGTCCAGAGGATTTAAATCAGGAGACCTAGCAGGCCAAGTAACTGTTCCTCCTCAACCGATCCATCTGGCAGGATGCCTTCGGTTCAGAACACGACTTGCAGGCAAGGCGTTATGTGCTGAACATCCACCATGTTGATACCACATAAGCATTCTAGTTCTTAGTGGCACTTCATCCAGAAGAGGCGGAAGAATTCATCTAAGGAAGTTGGCATACGCTGTGCCGTTTAGACTACCATTGATGAAATAATGGCCAGTAATTGTAGTACCAAGCATCCCACACCAGAGGTTAACTCTCCATTGACACTGATGTTCCACCTGTCTAAGCCATAGTGAGTTGTCGCTGGACCAATAATGCATGTTCCTTGTATTTACCTGTCCTTTGTTTAAGACGGAACATTCATAGCTAAATAGAACATTGGAGAAGTAGTTCGGGTAGGCGAGGATTTTCTGATGTGCTCACTGACAGAACTGTACACGATCCTGTAAATCATTCCCATGTAACTCTTGATGTTGGTGTACATGGTAAGGATGGAACCAGTGACTTGTAAAAATATGATGTACATTGTTTTTAGGAATGCCAATCTTGTGTTCAAGCTGTCGTATGCTCACATGTGGATTCAGAGCAACGGAAGCGAGAACAGTAACTTTGGTAGCTTTGTCTGTCTGTGCGAGTGCTACAATGATTGTATTGTCGTAGGTTGAAACTTCCCGTTTCCTGAAGCGTTACAAGAAGATGAGAAAACATCAGTCGGGAAGGTGGGTTCTTGTCAGGATATCGCTCTCTGTACAGTTCTGCTGCCTGCATAGCATTTCACCTACCTTCAACAACAATAAAAGAAATGTTATGTCAACTCAGTTTGTAGGAAGGACAGTCTTTACTGTGTGCCTACTCTACACAACAGTATTTAAAAGGACTAAAGTACTGTACTAAATGTACCCGTACATAAGAAAACTGTATTGCAGTTACTGTTCTGCTAACTTACACTCCCCATAGATGAGTAGCATTCCTCCCTCCTCTTCATTGGTGTACATTCTACTCACACAACTCTTCAACTGACAGTGGTTGACAGAATGACGGGTGTGCAGTCTACTTATGTTTACATTTGTCCTCTGTTAATGTCAGCACATGGATGTGTTCCATTACCCCGAGTACCTGCACTATGTGCTGGGAGCGTCAACGTCAGTGTTGTGTTATGTAATTAACAACGAACGTTGTGTTTCAGTGAATGGTACACTGTGATACATTTTTGAATAGGTCTTTAGGAGAGGAAATGAATTACTGAATAAAAAATACCGGGTGCCATTTAAAATAGTCATACCACTCTTCATATCTTTGTAAAAAACAAAGCTACAACAAAGACAAGCATGCTGATTGATGTCCCCCTGATGGCTAAAGAAATATTTGCTTGAAACATTTTGTAATGTACATTTGGACAAACAGTTTGGTCAAGATAAATGGAACACCCTGTCTATAGTTTTCCCTTAAGATGAGTAGCCATATATATTATCTGCATATTTTGTAAATTAACTTGATTGTTTGCTGACAACTATAATTAACATCAAAACATTTTAGAAAACTAGTAATTTTTACCACAGGTTTCTGTGTTGCCTTAATAGAAATCTCGTTTTGTGTCTCTGCTTCAATTCGTATAGTGAAATAGCAACTTCCTAGCTCTACAGATTAAAAGAGAATCAGCAGGTTTAATTTGTTCACTGCTTTGTAATGCATTGCACCAGCCAAAATGCAGCCCTCCCCCCCCCCCCCCCCCCCCCCCCCCCCCCCCCCTCCGTGAATGCTGTTCTCAATCAGGAGTGAGTTGGTTGACTTTCGTAAGCAGCTGGAAATTGCCCTGTCTGCTATCAAACGATTGACAGCCGATACAAATTGGTGTGTTGGAAGAGCTCCCAATGGAAGAGCTCCCAAAAGCTGTACACCTGTGATGCATGTACCAGAGGTACCTTTGTCAGAGTGTATACGACCCGGGACCACTGAGAGATCCAGGAAAAAGCCCGGGAATTTTTTCATCCGGGAAAAATGCGGAAATTTTTTAGAATTCCGGGAATTTTTCAATGTTTTAGTTTTCAGTTGATTTTTTGTAACATTGACTGGTAAGAACCAATACTCCAACAAAGGATATTGCTGTATCTCACTACTGCAGAATAATACTGCAGCAATAAAACATGGAAAAACAAAAAAAACTAAGTTGTCAAAGAAATGCGCCGTATACAGCAACAAAACAAAGTGTTCACACAACCATCTGCCAACAACAAAATGTGTCAATGGCTTTAGGAAGAGTATGCAATGCTTCTTACCAACAAACTGCTTCCGATGAGCGTGATGTCACAACTGTTTATATTAGATTTTGAGTAATTGCGAACGAGTGCTTGTGCAGTTGAGTCGTGTATGAGTAGTACCTTCTCCCACTTCTAGCTACAGAAGTGTGGCAGTTAGCTGTATAAGCAATAGCGGCAAGCAGCCAGATGCTACCTGAAAAAAATTTTACTGGCGTGCCTAAGTTGTCAGATTCATGCATGTGCAACAGGCCTGGATATAGGGGTCGGGGGGCAAACCGGGATATCTGCCCCGGGCGGCAATTTCTGTTAGGGGAGGGGAGGGGGGGAGGAAAGACCCTGTTTCACAAAGTGTCTAGCATCCAGCGTGCGTCGGTCTGTTGATTATTCATATGATTTTGAATCGCATCCTTGTTGAATAACAGGTAAGAAAGATTATGTATTATCTTCTCGGTGTAGTCAAGAAAATGAAATTTTGGCAGAAAATTTTTTGTCAGAATGCTACACTGTTAAGGGCCAGTTGTACAGTCCCCATCTAGCAGCTGCTAAAGTTCTATTCTGGGAGTAGCATGGAAAACACGTTGTATGAACACCTAATAACGCCTAACCAGAGAATAAACGCGGGATAACTAAACCGGTGATTGTGGCATGGTTAGTCAAGTTAAGTGGAGGATAAGTTTTAACCCTAGCAGGAATAGTTATGGAATTAGTAATGACAAGATTGTTTGTTAGAACAAGGAACATCACCCGCTCTGCCTGTGAGTGGACATGTGGCCGCTCCTTCATCAAGGTCCGAGCAGGCACACGGGGGGAGGGGTTTATTAGTTATTGGGAGCTCCAATGTTAGGTGGGTGATGGAGCCCCTTAGGGAAATAGCGGAAAGGTCGGGGAAGAAGGCCAGTGTTCACTCTGTCTGCTTGCCGGGGGGTCTCATCCGAGATTTGGAGGAGGCCCTGCCGGCGGCGATAGAGAGCACTGGGTGCACCTGACTGCAAATTGTTGCTCATGTCGGCACCAATGACTCCTGCTGTCTGGGTTCAGAGGTCATCCTCAGTTCGTATAGGTGGTTGGCGGAATTGGTGAAAGCAGAAAGCCTTGCTCGCGGGGTGGAATCAGAGCTAACTATTTGTAGTATCGTTCCCAGAACCGATTGCAGTCCTCTGGTTTGGAGCCGAGTGGAAGGCTTAAACCAGAGGCTCAGACGATTCTGCGGAGATCTGGGGTGCAAATTTCTCGACCTCTGCTATCGGGTGGAGAAATGTAGGGTCCCCCTGAATAGGTCAGGCATGCACTACACGCCGGAAGCGGCTACAAGGGTAGCGGAGTACGTGTGGAGTGCACATGGGGGTTTTTTAGGTTAGAGAATTCCCTCCCTAGGCCCGACAAGACGCCTCCTGAGACGCGGCAAGGTAGGAGTAGGCAAAATGCAACAGGGAATAACAATATTAATGTGCTAATAGTAAACTGCAGGAGCGTTTATAGAAAGGTCCCAGAACTGCTCTCATTAATAAACGGCCACAATGCCCATATAGTACTAGGGACAGAAAGCTGGCTGAAACCAGACGTAACCAGTAATGAAATCCTAAACTCAGATTGGAATGTATACCGCAGAGATAGGCTGGACAGTGAAGGGACAGGCGTGTTTATAGCGATAAGAAGTGCAATAGTATCGAAGGAAATTGACGGAGATTCGAAATGTGAAATAATATGGGTGAAGGTCATGGATAAAGCAGGCTCAGACATGGTAATTGGATGTCTCTATAGGCCCACTGGCTCAGCAGCTGTTGTGGCTGAGCACCTGAAGGATAATTTGGAAAATATTTTAAGTAGATTTCCCCACCTTGTTATAGTTCTGGGTGAAGATTTTAATTTGCCTGATATAGACTGGGAGACCCAAACGTTCATAACGGGTGGCAGGGACAAAGAATCCAGTGAAATTTTTTTAAGTGCTTTATCTGAAAACTACCTTGAGCAGTTAAGCAGAGAACCGACTCGTGGCGATAACATATTAGACCTTGTGGTGACAAACAGACCCGAACTATTTGAAACGGTTAACGCAGAACAGGGAATCAGCGATCATAAAGCGGTTACTGCATCGATGATTTCAGCCGTAAATAGAAATATTAACAAAGGTAGGAAGATTTTTCTGTTTAGCAAAAGTGACAAAAAGCAGATTACAGAGTACCTGACGGCCCAACACAAAAGTTTTGTCTCAAGTACAGATAGTGTTGAGGATCAGTGGACAAAGTTCAAAACCATCGTACAATATGCGTTAGATGAGTATGCGCCAAGCAAGATCGTAAGAGATGGAAAAGAGTCACCGTGGTACAACAGCCGAGTTAGAAAACTGCTGTGGAAGCAAAGGGAACTTCACAGCAAACATAAACATAGCCAAAGCCTTGCACACAAACAAAAATTACGCGAAGCGAAATGTAGTGTGAGGAGGGCTATGCGAGAGGCGTTCAATGAATTCGAAAGTAAAGTTCTATGTACTGACTTGGCAGAAAATCCTAAGAAATTTTAGTCTTATGTTAAAGCGGTAGGTGGATCAAAACAAAAGGTCCAGACACTCTGTGACCAAAATGGTACTGAAACAGAGGATGACAGACTAAATGCCGAAATACTAAATGTCTTTTTCCAAAGCTGTTTCACAGAGGAAGACTGCACTGTAGTTCCTTCTCTAGATTGTCGCACAGATGACAAAATCGTAGATATCGAAATAGACGACCGAGGGATAGAGAAACCATTAAAATCGCTAAAAAGAGGAAAGGCAGCTGGACCTGATGGGATACCAGTTTGATTTTACACAGAGTACGCGAAGGAACTTGCCCCCCTTCTTGCAGCGGTGTACCGTAGATCTCTAGAAGAGCGTAGCGTTCCAAAGGATTGGAAAAGGGCACAGGTCATCCCCGTTTTCAAGAAAGGACATCAAACAGATGTGCAGAACTATAGGCCTATATCTCTAACGTTGATCAGTTGTAGAATTTTGGAACACGTATTATGTTAGAGTATAATGACTTTTCTGGAGACTAGAAATCTACTCTGTAGGAATCAGCATGGGTTTCGAAAAAGACAGTCGTGTGGAACCCAGCTCACACTATTCGTCCACGAGACTCAGAAGGCCATAGACGCGGGTTCCCAGGTAGATGCCGTGTTTCTTGACTTCCGCAAGGCGTTTGATACAGTTCCCCACAGTCGTTTAATGAACAAAGTAAGAGCATATGGACTATCAGACCAATTGTGTGATTGGATTGAAGAGTTCCTAGATAACAGAACGCAGCATGCTATTCTCAATGGAGTGAAGTCTTCCAAAGTAAGAGTGATTTAAGGTGTGCCGCATGGGAGTGTCGTAGGAGTGTTGCTATTCACAATATACATAAATGACCTTGTGGATAACATCGGAAGTTCACTGAGGCTTTTTGCGGATGATGCTGTAGTATATCGAGACGTTGTAACAATGGAAAATTGTACTGAAATGCAGGAGGATCTGCAACGAATTGACGCATGGTGCAGGGAATGGCAATTAAATCTTAATGTAGAGAAGTGTAATGTGCTGCGAATACATAGAAAGAAAGATCCCATATCGTTTAGTTACAATATAGCAGGTCAGCAACTGGAAGCAGTTAATTCCATAAATTATCTGGGAGTAGGCATTAGGAGTGATTTAAAATGGAATGATCATATAAAGTTGATTGTCGGTAAAGCAAATGCCAGGCTGAGATTCATTGGAAGAATCCTAAGGAAATGCAATCCGAAAACAAAGGAAGTAGGTTACAGTACGCTTGTTCGCCCACTGCTTGAATACTGCTCAGCAGTGTGGGGTCCGTACCAGATAGGGTTGATAGAAGAGATAGAGAAGATCCAACGGAGAGCAGTGCGCTTCGTTACAGAATCATTTAGTAATCGCGAAAGCGTTACGGAGATGATAGATAAACTCCAGTGGAAGACTCTGCAGGGGAGACGCTCAGTAGCTCGGTACGGGCTTTTGTTAAAGATTGAAGAATATACCTTCGCCGAAGAGTCAAGCAGTATATTGCTCCCTCCTACGTATATCTCGCAAAGAGACCATGAGGATAAAATCAGAGAGATTAGAGCCCACACAGAAGCATACCGACAATCCTTCTTTCCACGAACAATACGAGACTGGAGTAGAAGGGAGAACCGATAGAGGTACTCAAGGTACCCTCCGCCACACACCGTCAGGTGGCTTGCGGAGTATGAATGTAGATGTAGAAGAAACAGGGACATCACACAAATTATGGAAGAATATGACGATTCCAAATTTATGTAAAAAATTTGTACTACTACTTTTCGATCTCATGCTTCAGAAGCTAGAGTGTACGAATGAAATGTGAAACTATTTCCTAAAATTAAGCTTTTTTCTTGTAGTAGGCCTAATAGGCATTTGATATTGGTACTTCGTGATTATATTCTGTCGTATTATAAAAATGACCATAGTGCAGAGAGTGGCATCTTCCTCTAAATGTTTGGAAATGTAAAATTTTGCACTTCATAGAATGGAAAGAAAAGTAGTATCCTATGCCTATAATATCAGTGAGTCATTGTTGGAGTTGGCTAACTCATACAAATACCTGGGTATAACACTTTGTAGGGATACTCAATGGAATTATCTCATAGGTTCAGTCATGGTTAAAGCAGATGGTAGACTTTGGTTTATTGGTAGAATATGGAGGAAGTGCAGTCAGTCAGTCTACAGAAGAGCTTGTTTACAAATCACTCGTGCAACCTATCGTATAATATTGCCCAACTGTGTGGGACCTGTACCAGATAGGACTAACAGGGGATATTGAACATATACAGAGAAGGACAGCATGAATGGTTACAGGTTTTTTTAACCCATGGGAGAGTATAGTAGAGATACTGAAGGAACTGAAATGTCAGATGGTTGAAGACAGACATAAACTGTCCCAACGAAGTTTATTAACAAAGTTTCAAGAAGCGGCTTTAAATGATTACTCCAGGGATATACTAAAACTCCCTATGTGTATTGCTCACACAGCGATCATGTGGATCAGATTAGAATAATTACTGCACGCACAGAAGCATTCAAATAATCATTCTTCCCATGCTCCATATGTGAATGGAACAGGAAGAAACCCTAATAACTGGTACAATGGGACGTACCCCTTGTCATGCACCTCGCGATAATTTGCGGAGTATAGATGTAGATGCAGGTGTAGATAAGGCATCCACTGTGGCTCTTTTTGCTGCTTAGTTGTTAACATACAGTAAAGTCACTGCTGAAGTTTACACACAACTATTTAGACACTGGCAACATGCATCAAAACTGTTCCTGGTCAGAGTGCAAGAATGTCCTGTTGGCTTTGGAATGATAAAGGTCAAGATTTTTATCTAGGACTGGAGTAGGTCATCATCTTCACTAAGCAACAGGCTCAAATCAGTTTTAGAAGTGACAAAATATAAGAATATTTTAAAATGCATTTTTAACTT
This sequence comes from Schistocerca americana, assembly GCF_021461395.2. Classification (NCBI taxonomy): domain Eukaryota; kingdom Metazoa; phylum Arthropoda; class Insecta; order Orthoptera; family Acrididae; genus Schistocerca; species Schistocerca americana. The sequence continues at coordinate 9,601,615 of NC_060124.1, read as the reverse complement.
TGTTTTAAATGAACAGAATGTTTCTACTATTTTATGTACTAAAACTATGTTCTTATCAGTAACCTCTAATCTTTAGAATCATGTAAAGGGATTAGACAGGGGTGGCTTCTGTCACTAGTTCTATGTAACACCTATGGAGAAAAATATGTTATAAGAAAAAGTCATCATACCTGGACAGGTGGGATCCAGATTGGAAGACAAAGAATCAGTAATTTAATATTCAGTGGTGACACCATGTTGTGCACAGTATCACAAGTGGAATTGAAAGAATTATTGAACAGAGTTGAGAGAGAAAATGGAAAACTTGGGTTGTCAGCGAATAAGGAAACAACCAAGATCATGATAATTGAGAGAGATGAATCACTGCCAGCTCCTGATGTACTGTCAGAATAAGAAGAAGTTGATCACTTTGGCTCCCTGAGCTCAGTGGTTCAGGAAGATGGTGGCTCTTCACAAGAAGTATGGTATAGAACTGCTCTGGGTAGGGATGCTGTATTGAAGCTGACAGTGATTTGGAAAGACTGAGCTCTAACCAGACTTACTAAATTGAGAGTGCTGAAATCTTTGGTGTTTCCAGTTTTCCTTTATGGTGCTGAATGTGTTCAAAAAATGAAGGGAACCATAAGAGAATTAATGCTTTTGAGATGTGAACATACATGCAGTTGCTGAGAATATCATGGATGGACAAATAAACCAACAAATCAGTCCTTCAAGAACTCAGAGTGGAAAAGAGGTTCTCTAGTATTTGTTTCCGGAAAATCCTTTAGTTCTTTGGTCACAGTGTTCGACAACATGAAGATAACTTGGAAACATTCAAGACAAAGTTGAAGGGAATGGACTGCAGGGAAGACCACTGAGTTGATGGATGGACCAAATAAAGGAAAATACAAAGCAAACATGAGGTCAGCTAATCCAAGATGCAGAAGACCGGGAAAAATGGAGACATCCTTTTAAGAGGATTCTGTAATGGGTCCCCAAGAGTGTTGATAATGGGATCAATGAGGCAGATAGCTTGGGTTCCACCATTATTTTTCCAACTGTGATTTTGAAATTCCATGGTTTAAATAGGGTATATGAAGTGAATCTTTAAGCCATCTATAGGGCGCTTGACCAGATTAGAAGTCACCCTGGTGATTAATTTATCATCTGGTAAATCTCTCTCTGTGATATGCACTCGCCCACTCAATCAGGAACTGAACTTAACAAAGACAGTGATTAAAAATATCCGTGACACCATTCTGAACCTCAAGATCCAAGAATAGGAAGGGCAGTTCTGTTGACTACCAGGGTATGCGGGAATTAGGGTCAGTGGTATTGTAAATTTTGCAAAGTTGCCCACGTGGATAGCTCTGTGCATATTGTTATCTTTATGATGAACAGAAAAAAATATGAGTCAGTGAGTAAAAGAATGATCTTGAGTAAAGAATGATTCATACAGCTGGTAGTAAAATTCAGTTCTTTAAGTTCTGACAGCTGTAGCAAGTCACTTCACTAAAATATTAGAACTTGAGTTACAAGCAACTAGCAGAGAGACAGCCTGTCATGCAATCATGGTACAAGTCGTTCCAAATAAAATGATTCTCATTAGATTGAGAGTGGGCCAGCACCCTATGATACATGGCAGCATTGTTAAAGAAAAGGAACACCAGTATGTGAAGCTGGCAATAAAACACCATCTGTACCTCATATTTTTATGTGGTGTGCTCTATTTGATGATAATACCTTTGATTCTGTGCCCATATATATGATTATTCTGTAAAAATTGTCAGCTTTTCATATTAACATGAGCTGAAAGACTTTATTTTAATTCCAGGGATTTACAGAAGGAAAGTAACATAGCAGTAATTTACTCTACAGTAAGGCAGTGCCTATTTTTACTGTATACACTGCTGAGCCTTGTGTTTCATGATAGTATAGCCACTTTTGGCAATGTATGACTGTAAATTAGAAATGCTTTCAGAAATAAAACCAAATAAATCAATACAGAGTCTGATATTTTGAGCAAGAGCACATCATACAAATCATATTTGCTTCCTTTTGATCATGCTAAAGAATGTAACAATAGTAGCATTCGTGAGATATGACATAATGGAAGTAAACCTTTATCAAGAATTATGTTTTGCAGTAGTTGATTAGTGGTTTTACATGTGAGATTCGTGAAAACAAAGGAGCAGTGTTCAATGCTGAACTAACCAGAACAATTAATGAAAAACCACTCTAGTTGCTGCTGAGAATTTTATTGAGTCCATTACGTGTTCCGGTCTTTATATTAGGTCATTTTAAGTGGTTCTAAAAACTACCATAAATATGGTAGATATATAAACATTGTATATAGTAGGAGATGAGAAAACACAGCTTGCATATGTATAATGAAATTGCAAATAGAGTATAAAACTGATGTTATGCTGTAGAGAAACAACATTCAAATGATAAAAGTGAAGGCCAGCTGGATTTGAATGTTATGTGCCCAATGATATAATGAGAAACATGGGTATGTCAAGATTTTATGACTGTATAACTTGTTACATTATAAGTATTCTTTGGGTTTAAGAAGATTTATGTCTTGGCACATTTGAAAATTCCAAATTGCATGTTTTACAAATAAAAGACGAAAAAAGGATTAAAAATAGTTGCAGTGGGTGGGGCATCCAAATGTAGAATTATGTCCTCCAGTGTACAAAAGTTGAACCACAGACAATTGCAGAAATCATTATCTTAGCTTGGACACATTGTGGACTGCCTACAGAGCATGTTTAAAAACTTCTAGGTACAGCTATGAATTAGTAGATTGACTTCAAAGGAATTTATCAATGCTGTGGTAGCAGATTTCCAGCTAACTGTTGCTTTTAAGTTTGCAGAATCAGCACATGAATTAACTAATAACCAGAATTTTATATTAACCATATTTTGCAGGAAACTGTGTGTGTGTGTGTGTGTGTGTGTGTGTGCGTGTGTGCGTGCGTGCGTGCGTGCGTGTGTGCGCGCGCCCGCGTATGTGTGCATGCCACTCAAACAATTACGTAAATAAAAAGGGCTTGTAAAGTTAGTTTCCTGCTGTGTAAACATGTGATAAAATGTGTCTTTGCAGTAATGATTCATATGTTGTGGAGTAAAGGTCAGAGAAAAAAAGATAAAAGATTATGTAATATAGAATATTTGCACTATATTTAGGGGAAAAACTGTTATAGTTTTTAGAAAAGATACAGTGGAAAACTGAAAAACAGTTCTGTGTCAAACATGGCTTTTAGTACTCCTCTCTGTTCCTTCAGAGCACAAGTAGACTACACACTCACATGTTTTACCGTTTTGTTTTCACATCCTCTAATTTTGTTCATTTTTCTTCCCTTAAAATGTTAAAATATTGGTTTCTCACTCTGAATGCTTTATTAGGTGCTGTAGCTCTTTTAAATGTCGGTCACCTAAAGTGATATCATTCTTTATGTTTCTCTAGGGTAAACCAGGTGAACCAGTCAAAATGAAAGATGAAAAGGAGCTAAAACCTGCTTCCATGAGAGTGAGAGATGCAGCTGAAGCTCTACTTACCATAATTCTTGAACAGGTACAGTTAACAATTTTGGGATATGTATAATAGAGTGGTTAGTACATATTATTATTAGTGGTTGCTATTTTCAGTAGTTTCTAAAATAGTTTGCAGTCCTGTTCCTTTTTTTCTTCAGCATTTTTCTTGTGTTGGCGAAGTCCACTGATGATGAACAATCCCCCATCCATTATTTGGCAATTATTTGACTTTAATTTTGCAGATGATTGCCTTTCCCTTTACTACAATTGTCAGTCACTATATGAAACCGAGCGAGGTGGCGCAGTGGTTAGCACACTGGACTCACATTCGGGAGGACGACGGTTCAATCCCGTCTCCGGCCATCCTGATTTAAGTTTTCCGTGATTTCCCTAAATCGTTTCAGGCAAATGCCGGGATGGTTCCTTTGAAAGGGCATGGCCGATTTCCTTCCCAATCCTTCCCTAACCCGAGCTTGCACTCCGTCGCTAATGACCTTGTTGTCGACGGGACGTTAAACACTAACCACCACCACCACCACTATATGAGAAAAAAAGTCTTTGAAGCTACTTTTCTTTGAATCATGGAAACATTGTTTTGTGTGTCTAGATATTTAACTATTATTACACTCTGTTTCTAAGATAGATACAATGAGTCAGTTTAGTGTTTGCCCAGATGGATTTGGGAAACTGCATTCATGTTTTGAAATTTCCTGGCATATTGGGAAAACTTTGTGCTAGGCTAAGACTTGAACCCAAGAACTTATATTTCATAGACAATGCTTTTGAAGCTGTGAAAATTGATTATGAGTTGTGCCTAGATAGCTAAGTTTTAAACTTTCTGAAAATTCTGTAAATTTTTTAATCTATCTTTCAATACTATATAAATTAATAGTAGGCATCTGCAGCTGATTTGTGGAAGCCACTATGGTACCTTAACTTATAGTAACTTAAGAACTTGATTAAAAGATTGCAAAGTAGTAAGAACCATAAACTGTACAGGCTATTGAAATGAAAAAGATGTCCAAAAGCCAAATAGAAATTGTGTGTGCAGGATGGGGGAAGGATAGGTCTTTACATGGACATCTGGGATAGTTGTGTTACTAAATAAGAACCACAGAGATCTGGTAGAAAGACTCGTTAACGTTTATATCATCTTAAAGGGATGTGGGTGGCACATCTATGGAATCCGTCATGCATTTGTATTGCCAAAGTTCCAGATTGAACAAAGGAGAGCAAAAGAGGGACATATTAGCAATTGGAAGCCAGCAGCCAAAAGAGTGAAATACCTCTGCCTCAGCCCTCAGGTACCCGCATCTGAGACTGCACGTGATTCTTTCCTGTACTTCTGTTGGTTGCGGATTGTGACCAACACTCTGTCAAGACAGCATATCTCACCATGAAACATGCTTAGCCCAGCAGTACATCCCAGGATGTTAGATAAGCTGTGAATGGTCTTCACAGAAACAAACTCAAAGTGTAAAAATAAATCCCTGAATAAAAAACTTAAGTAATTCATCCCTATTCCCCCCAAATAGATAGCCCCTGCGCAGTTCTTCCTTCTTCCACAGGAGTAAAGCATAAACTCTAAAAAATAATGAATTACTGATGGCCCCTTTGGATAAGCAGTGCTGTCAGAGTGCCTTACACACTAAGGGGGTGGTTGTTGTTACACAAGGATCAGTTGTGATGCGAGATGCAGTTTTACAATTTTCTTATTCATTCAGTGCCTTTACAGGGGCATCAGATTTTGCAGAGGGGTTTTACTTGATGATCTAGTCTTGCATAGGTGTTCTGGTTGACCAACAGTGACAGCAAAGAGTTGAGGTTAGCTACAGTCTAGGAGCAAGTCGGTCATGGTGGAGGAGGGAAGTGGTCATGTGCAGTGACAAGGCGGATGCATAGCTGCTGATAGTAGATGGCACTTGCGTAACTGCTCTCACCTCGTGAGCCAGACAGCACAGGGACCACAACACTCTGTTTGGTGTGCATTAGTGAAGATCAAGGGGAGTGGGGTGGGGTGGGATGAGGGTGGGGAAGGGGTGGTTAAACAGTAAAAAGGGGTTTGATTTAGAAAAGGATCCCCTACAAACTTGCCAAGTAATTAAATTTTGACAAGTACTCCAAAAGTAAGAAGGTGAAGCTTATAACTAGTACAATTTTATCTGATAGTAGGACACTTTTTCAATGAAATGATGTAATATGGCTGAAGGCTCAATTTCATTTCCTGATTACTGCCTGTGCACTGTTTGGTATCCACGTGGACCATTGTTTTGTGGTGTATGCTATAATGGTCTTCCATTCACCTAAGAATCTTCACAATTCTGGATGTAATAACTAATGGAGGCTGAGAGAAAGAAACAATTATAAACATGCTGAATGCTGATACCAGATTTTAAAGAAGTTTGCGGAGTAGGCACATCAAATGTTATCTTTTTTGTTTTCTTAAATTTTAGTTATCAATTGAAATAATCAACAGCTACTATTGGTGTCTTCTAGGATACACATTCCATTCTAGTCATTTATGGCAAATACCAAATTACTCGAAGTACAAGAGCAGTAAGCTGGAAATTACATCTTATGTCCTGTGCACAGTATTTCTAGAATAGGTGTCAGTAGCTCCACAAAGAGGACATCACTTTAATTCGCATGCACAGGTGCACCAGGTATGGGGCAGTGGATGGATTAAGAGTATAAAACTTCACCATTTACAATAGCCTGAAAACAATTTTTCACAAACAGTTACTTCCATGAAATTTGGGCAATCAAGGACAGTGTACAGATTTCATGAATTCACTTCCTATTTTTATCGAAAATGCATTTGGTAGGTTGCTTGCTCTGACGTCATCTGAAGCAGAGTGAATGCCTGCGTTTGCCTAACACGGACAGATTGATATCTCAATTTGACATGTCATCTTTACTGCCTCTCTGGCCATATTTAAATGTGGGTGCAGCAGACTGACAAACAGAACATCTGCTATCAACCGCTCAAGGTAGAAGTGGCAGCATCTAAATGGCCCCTTCTTTGATATGTAATAATTAATATCTCTGTTGTGTAACAATTTACCATCTTCAAACAATGGAAACTCCAGGTAGGAATATCAGCAATGTAGGACAAGAAGGAATGCTACTTACTGTAATGAAGACACGTCAAGTTGCATACAGGCATGATTAAAAGACAGTTACAGAAAGCTTTTGGCCACAGTCTTCATCAGTAAAAGAGAGACACTCCATTTACACACACAAGTAAGCACACCTCACATGCACACGTCCACCAACTCCAGCATTTTAGATTGAGATGCTCGAGTTGGCAGTCGTGCATGCATGAGGTGTACTTGGTTGTGTGTGTGTGTGTGTGTGTGTGTGTGTGTGTGTGTGTGTGTGTGTGTGTGTGCGTGTGTGTGTGTGTGTGTGTGTGTGTGCGTGCACGCGTGTGCGTGGCTGTCTGTCTGAAACTTGGCGTTTCTTCTTTGTAGTAGGTAGCAATCTATCTTTTCTTACATTGTTGAATTTACAATCTTCATAATTTTTACATAATTAAAGTTAAGTTGCATTAGTTACTGAAAAAGTTTTAGCTCGACTGCATTTAAACACTACCGGATAGAGTTTTTAGAATGGAACAGACAGTAGAACATGATCTCTGAACTACCTCTTTGACAGTCCTTGTATTGATTGTTATTTACACTAAATTCTTGAAACTTGGTACGGCTGTATTATTTAACTAGTGTAATAAAGTGCTGTAATTAGAACTTTCTGTGACAATTACAAACGATACTTAATCTATTATAAATAGGGACATTTTCATTCCAAATTTAATTTTTAGTAAGTTGCTTGAAAACTAATAGAGGTAGCTTGATGGAGTCACATTAGTTAAAGTTTTTATATCAAACTGAGTCTACATACTAATGTTCGTCTTTCTGAGTCCAATATTTAGCAACTTAAACTTTTCATTAAAACTCCAATCATGACCAAAATATTGAACTGATCAAGTTGAGAGTTGTAAATTTTGATTGTGACATACATTTGCACAGTCTGAATAACTTTTAGCTTTCTAGCTGCATTATTTAGTGCAACTTATTTTTTTTTCTTAAAACAATATACACAAAACTTATTCATCTGATCATTGTGAGATTTCACGAAGTTGTTGTTAATATGCTGAAGAATGCACTGACAAAATCTGGAAAAGTAATTTTATTTCACTTTTAGATTATGACGCATTACTTTGTATTCTAGTTGCAGGCACATTATAGTGATGTGGTCCCAGTAGTAGTGAATTCGGTTAAATCCCAGCACACCCACTTGCCTCTGTATCTCTTTAAATGATACAGCACATGTGTCACTACACAGGATATACAGTTTTAATGTCTATAGAGGATGCACTCACAGACTCAGCATCATTGGGAACATGTGTGTTATCTGCCCCTAACTGTAGCCTTGGTTTACATAAGTAAAACTTACAACTAAATGTAGAAACGTAAGGGACGTTCCATGTCTTAGTTCCTTTAGTTGTAGTTGCCTGGTGGATGAGCCTTAGATAGAACTTCCTTAAGTGGTCTATGAAGTTGCTTACAGTAGCTTTTATGGTTGCAGCCTTTATAGTAGTAGCATTTGCAATATAGGAGCCATACAGTCTACTCCAAGCAGAACCAGAGCTAGAGGAGCGGAGAGGGAACTGGGTAGCACTACGGTCAACATATACCTTTGATGTTTCCAGTTATTGATATGCACAATACTATGATCCATACTGATCTGCCCTTCTCATGAGCAGCGAATTTATCAGCTCATCATAGCTGATGGTCGTCATGAGGTTGAGTGGCAGCAACCAGTTGCCATGAGAGTGTGTATCTCCACGAGTAGCTCCAGTAAACATAACAGAAATGTGTTTAGTCATACATTAAAATCATATTCCAGGAATGATGACAGCTTAGAAGTTAATGTGATGGTGTCACAGGTTGCTATTAAACAGTAAACTGCTTCTGGTCAGAGTAACACGATAAGTTTGAGGAACAAAAGTGTGATCATAACAGATCAGAGTAACAATTAACGGTACATATTATGTAAATTGAAGGTGGAGGTAGGAGAAGAGAAAAGAAAAGAAAGGAAAGCAGTATAGCGGAGCTGAACATGCTGTAAGATTACTAGTCGTGAATATGGTGCAAGAAAAATGAAACAACTTGTATAAGGGATGACAATGAACTATGTACAATCCTACTAGGTACATTTACATGCAAGGTGGGAAGTGTTTGCAAAGCATATATCTACATGTGTTCTCTTAATAACAGCACTGGTATGGTAGTAACATGTTTTGGCATTTAGTGCCAAGGCAAACCACACTTCCTGCAGTAAAGTGACATGATAACTTGCTACAGGGTGTCATCCACTGGTATTGACTTCAGTCTGTCATGCAGTACGACAAGTTCCTGAATCATGGTGGCTGCGTACTGTGTTCTCTAGTACAGGTTATGCTTATGTGATCCAGTGTATGCAGAAGGGAAAACTTCACACAGAACCTAACATGGAAATTAGGACACTGCCTTGATTGTATTTATTTTTAACTGTTAGGTTCCTGGCTGCTAATAGATAACATTAGAACCCAGCAAATGTGAATAATTGAACAGTAAATGCCCCATCTCATCATACACTTGATCGTGCAGACAATGCACTGCATCGGGTGTAAGACAGCAGAATCCATCACAAATGAAATGTAACACCTGGAAGGTTTATTTAGTCTCCTTGGAATTACCTCTATATCAAAGTGCACGATGTAGTATAAATACTCTGCGACACAGAAACTCTCAAAATTGTAATAGAAATGTCCTTCAGCATCTGTTACTTGTTAAACTCCATGGTAACAAGTAATTAGCAGCTCATTGAAAGACATCATCTCTATTCTCACCACCTCTGTAAATATAGTCAAATAACATAGCAACAAGAACAAAAACATAAATACATGCAGCCAATACGTCGCAGGCGAACAGTGCAGCATAACAGAGCAAATCAAGACACTTGATGGTGTGGCGTTTGCCCATTCCTGAGGAAAGAAAGGTGAGAAGCAAGAATCGGCAGCACAGTGCAGCAAAGTTAGTAAACATATTCAGTAATGCTTCATAGGAATGTAGAAGGCCAGTCACCAAATCAAATAAATCACCCACAATGCAAGCAGTTAAAGGAGATTGTGGAAGTTACATATCCTAATGTGGGCTCTCTGATGATACAACACCAGGGAAGATAACATAATGATAGAAGGTGACACAGCAAGTAAACAAAAGGAAAGGGCTGTTGTATCTAGCTGGAATATTCCCTGGATGCCACACACCTCTTGCCAGTTGAAAGTTCGTGAAGAAATAGTTGACAGAGAGAAATAACTGACAGAGGGGACAAAAGAATGCAACTAATTCCACAACCAAAGTGCTTCGAAGTTCTTGGAATGCAAAGTGTACGTCATCCACGGAAGCAGTAGGAAGTTCTTTCTTTTGCGCATTTGCGTGGCAAGAGCACCCTGTTCCTTGGTAGGTCTGTGGCCATGGTTGGCTGGGATGGTGTGACTTACCTGTGGTAGGGTTTCAGTCTACTGAAATAACAATTACATAGCTGTCTGCCAGATGAATTTCTGCATTGACAGGCAAAGGGGGACATCAGTCATGTAAATTGGTAGGGTCCCTTGTAAGTTGGGGAGAAGTTCTTTAACTTTTTTTTAAATTTCCGGATTCCACAACAAAACCCAATCACACTATTCATATGAGGGTAATTCTCCCAGGTCTTTTCTACTATATCAATATATTCGATGTTTATGTATGTGTGCGCATGCATCTTCAGTGTGACATTTGTACACTGTGAAAATTCGGGAAGTGTATTAACACACAGTGCCATGTTTAGTCTGAGTGTGACAGTACTGTAGATATATAGATATACCGTATTTACTCGAATCTAAGCCGCACTCGAATCTAAGCCGCACCTGAAAAATGAGACTCGAAATCAAGGAAAAAAAAATTTCCCGAATCTAAGCCGGACCTGAAATTTGAGACTCGAAATTCAAGGGGAGAGAAAAGTTTTAGGCCGCACCTCCTAATCGAAACAAAGTTGGTCCATCGTAATATGAGACACAATTTAGATCGAACGAATGACGACACAGCTACAGTAGTTTGGTTCGAGTCGTAAGCTTAGCAGTTAATCTTTACCAGGTAGCCATTGCTATGCGTCAGACGCTCCATCCGTATTTATATGGGTACCCTTCCTTTTTCACGTGCTTCGTCTGGTTTGAATTGATTGCTTATTTTTCTTTGATCTGATAAGTGGCGTTCTCTTTGTTATAGGTGTTTATGTCACTCTAAGCTGAAAATGCATTATTGTACTGTGTCTTGCATTGTTTGTCGCATTTTGATAATGAGTGTTTATGACCTGTCGCCGCTGGCGGCATGTCTTGCTTTTGTGCGCGCTACCGCCGCTTCCAATTCTTTTTTAAAAAAAAAAAAAAAAAAAAAAAAAAAAAAAAAAAAGAGAGGACTCGTCTCATTAGCGAAACAATGGAAAGAGACTGCTATTTGTTATTACTCACACTCCTGCTTTCTTTGATAATAATCAACAAGGACCAAATCCAAATAACAGACTGCATGTGATAGAGATGTTGTGAAGGAGAGTTTAGCGAAAATTTTTCTTTGTTTGAAAATCTTTGCAGACGCCTCTTTAGTACATTACATTCTGGACAGAAATTAGAGTCATCTTAGATTTAAAAATCTAGTCAGTTGTCGTGCTTCATTTCTGACTGTATCACTATTGGGCGTAAGAATAATACGAATATAAACATGCCATATGTATATTCTTCCGCGTTTGCTGTTGTCTCATTCTAGTTTCGTAGTTTATTAGGCAGCCAGAATTTAATTGAGATAGCAGCAAACACGAAAGAATACATGGCAAAATGTTTATATTCGTATTATTATGGTGAAGAGAATACTGCATGTGATTCACAGTTCATAAAAGTTCCCATTAGCAACCATCTCTTGTCACAAGTAGGAAAAAATTCAGAATGTAGAGTTGGCCATATTGACAAACATCCCAAACAGTCTTGCCAGTCGGATTTTCGTAGCATATTGAAAGGCTGCTACATTCGAAGATGAACAATACGGAATTTGTATTTACTACGTTGGATAATGTATGAAAATGCAGTGGTTGAAACTCGGGGCGGAGAAAAAATCTCGCCTCCAATCTTAATTGTTTTGGCGCCAGTGTTTATCTTTGTGCCTGCAAAGCATGCCTCTGTAGCGCTACATATATTTGAGGGCAGAAGTTAATTGTGGTGGCACCTACCAACATTTTACAGAATTTCCGCTTACTTTGCAATCGATTCTAAGCTGCAGGCGGTTTTTTGGATTACAAAAACCGGAAAAAAAGTGCGGCTTAGATTCGAGTAAATACGGTATAGTCAAAAGAGGAACCGTACTTCAGAGCTATAGCTCTTGCACACACACACACACACACACACACACACACACACACACACACACACTGCACAATTACAGCTAACTACACTGACTGGGGTGAACTGTTGTGTTGGGGGAATGGATGGGGAGAGAGGAGGGGCATCGAGTGGTACGGAGGGTTGAAGAAGGGTTGATGGTGGCTGGAACGAAGAGATCACAGGTGCACGAAATAGGTATGTTACACCAATGAGCTCAGTGTGGAGTAGCAGGGATAGTTGCAAATGATGTGGAGGAGTAGATTGTGAAGGGAAGACAAGTCAGAGGAAAGAGAGAGAGTATAGAGAGGATGATGTGGGCATAGAATGAGTGAAGTTGGGTTGGTTACGGGGACAGATGTGGAGGTGAGTGTGGTGTCGAGACTACCGGAGATTGAGATCAAGAAGATCGTGTGATTGAAGCATGTGTTGAGGACAATTCCTGTCCATGTCATTCAGAGAAGCCGGTGTTGGGGGTTAGGATACATATGGCATGGGCTGTGAGGCAGCTATTGACTTTGAGCTTGTTGTGCTCAGAAGCATGTTCTGCCACTGGCTAATCAACTGTGCTCTTGCCTAGTCAGATTGTGGTCATTTATTGACAAATCATGTGAATTCAAGAATTCAGTTGAGTAATTGACAGCTTCCTGTTGATTCATTATGGTATCAATCGACTGGTACAGTGACACATCACCTGATATTTTGTTTTGAATGCTGAATTTGATGGCATTGACAACATTGTTTATGGCTGCTAATGTGTGCACTGAGCCACTGATGAGGTTTGTAATCCTGTGTGATACCTTGGAAAACTGTATGCATCATTTTGTCTGTGTTCCTGTGATTTTACAAAAGTTGGTTGGAAATGTGAACATTGTGTGAGTTTATTGATTGCCATTTTCCCATTCCCAGTATCCAAAATTGTTTTTTGAAATGACCAGCACCTCATTGTAAACATTTTGTGTTAACTGAATGTACAGATTTTGATCCATAGCATGCAAACAATGTAGGATGTCTTAATTCGTGCAGTCTTTGTACTATTCCCAAAGATCTTTTGGACTGGGTGGAAAGCATGTTTTCAATATCATTGCAAGTAACGTGTGTTTGCTTTTGGTAATCAGTATTTGATGCATCAGTGAGTGAAGTGTCCCAGTGTACCTCATTTTCAAGCAGTTTTAATTCTTGGCCAAGCTTCAGACAAGTGGCACATACGTGACAGTCTACTGTGTTCAGTTCTTGGAGGGACATCAGTTTACCTACATAGGTCAACAGTAGTTACATGTAAAAATATTTTACATTGTGTGAGTGAATGCTGTGCAGATGCCCTAGCATGACGATTGAATGTAAACTGAGATGTTCTGCAACTGCTTTACTTTGTTTGCGACACTGAAACTTGTTCACTGATGCATTCCATGTGTAGTATGTTAGCAATTCATAGGAAAGCAGAGCCATAGCAGATATGAGAAAAATTCAGTTAACATTGTTGGAGGTAGTAACAATGACATTGTGCATACATTTTCTCTTGTGGAGTACATGCACTGTCCACTTTCAAGGTGTATTGCCAAATAAACAACTGTTGGATGTCATTCTTTGATTGGAAATGATAGAATGAGCCATGCTGCTTCATTGCTACCACTGTAGCATCCCTGTTGATATTGGTGGATTTAATTGACAGATGCTGCTGCATTTCCCATTCAAATAGATGTACTTTCATTCCAATTGATCTGTAGTGAAGAGGTCTTCCTGGATGTAGAACATGTAAAAAAAAATGATAAATATGTACAACTAAAATAAATAAGCTAATGTACCTTCCACAGATCCCAAGTGGAATGATCGTCTCTCTCTCTCTCTCTCTCTCTCTCTCTCTCTCTCTCTCCCCCCCCCCCTCTCCCCCCCCCTCTCTCCCCCCCCCTCTCTCCCCCCCCCCCTCTCTCCCCCCCCCCCTCCTCCTTCTCCTTCTTCTTCTTCTTCTTCTTCTTCTTCTTCTTCTTCTCTTTTTTTAAATGAACACTATATGAAAGGGTCATTTTACAACACTCATTTACTAAGATCGCATTAATGCACTGAATTTAAAATTTAAAAAAATGTTCTTTTATTTGTAAGGTAATAAACATATAATAGAACTACTACAATACTTATTTACAATGAACACATTACTGCACTGAAATGGTACAGAAGAAAACAAAGATGATGTGACTTACCAAACGAAAGTGCTGGCAGGCCAATAGACACACAAACATACACACAAAATTCAAGCTTTCGCAACAAACGGTTGCTTCATCAGGAAAGAGGGAAGGAGAGGGAAAGACGAAAGGATGTGGGTTTTAAGGGAGAGGGTAAGGAGTCATTCCAATCCCAGGAGCGGAAAGACTTACCTTAGGGCGAAAAAAGGTGGAAAGAATATATCTAAAAACAAAGATGATGTAACTTACCAAACAAAAGCATTGGTATGTTGATAGAGACACTAACAAACACAAACACACACAAAATTCAAGCTTTCGCAACCCACGGTTGCTTCATCAGGAAAGAGGGAAGGAGAGGGAAAGACGAAAGGATGTGGGTTTTAAGGGAGAGGGTAAGGAGTCATTCCAATCCCGGGATTGGAAAGGCTTACCTTAGGGGGAAAAAGGGACAGGTATACACTCGCGCGCGCGCGCACACACACACACACACATAACCATCCGCACATATACAGACACAAGCAGACATATCATAAAATAATCAATTTTTGGCTTATTGATTACCCTCTTGAGTTCAGATTTAACAGATTTTATATCCTGTTCAGTATTAACATTTAACACAAGGAACTGCCTGTCATGGTCTGAGAGGCCATTGACTATTGGTTTTGTAATATAAATTTGTTCATTGGTCTTTTCTATAAAGATATTATCAATGGCTTGTTGTGAGCAATTGGTTACCCTAGTTGGAAATTTTACTGTGGGAATTAAGTTGAATGATAGTGTTACTAACTCAAATAAGTTCTTATTGGGATGGTCTTTAAGGAAGTCTACATTGAAATCACCAGCAACCACTATTTCTTTGTTTTTGGTAGTTAAATGGGCCAGTACTGCTTCAAGGTGGTTTATGAACAGATTAAAGTTACCTGCCGCTGCTTGATATACACTTAATATTATGAAGGGTTTTTTATGAAATTCTACTTATTTTGCACATGCTTCCATATGCCGTTCTAGGCAAAATTTATGAATGTCTATGCTTTTAAATTTATGACAGTTCTCGATGAATGTGGCAGCTCCTCCTTTCCCCATTTCTGCTCTACTAAAGTGAACTGCTACCCTAAATCCTGTAACAGTTAAAAGTTCTATACCAGTGGTCACTTGATGTTCAGAAAGGCAGATTATGTCAGCTGGGTTTGAGGATTCTAATTCATCTATGCAGATAATTAATTCATTATTTTTCTCTGTTCTCGAATATTTTGATGCAATAAAGATAGCTGATATTTCACAATGACTGAGTTAAAATTGGGTGGAGTTGAAATTTCTACCGGTTCTTGAAAATTCTTAACCAACAGCTGATGCTGATGTAATAACTTAGAATTATGGTTGGTTGTTTTTTTTTTTTTTTTTTTTTTTTTTTTTTTTTTTTTTTTTTTTGTCCTCAAACTCAAGGTTGGTCTCTATCCTAATCTCTCTTAAAACTTCTGTCCTGCGTACCCTAAAAAAGCATCTTTTCTGAACACTGGTATTTTACCACTCGTGACAGTGCCTCCCCCCTTTAACTTTCCTGCTATTTTCCCAGCCAGTTTACCATTCCCTTTCCTGTTGAGGTGAAGGCCATGCCTATTATAATCCCACCTATAGAGAGAATCAACAGGAATCGCACCAATATGTGACCCTGCACCCGACATATGCAGCCATTCCAACTCCAAATTACCTCTCCTGACAGAAGAATTCAAATTAGGTCAGTCATGGTACCCAAGAACATATACAAACTCAACATTAGTATGCTTCGATGCTGATGCGATCTTTGCCTGGTCACACTCTATACTGTATATAATGCTTTTTCCAGAGTGACTCCTGTTTCTTCTTCTGTCACATCAGGCAAGTCTTCTCCTTCATATAGGCCTTCAGTGTACTTGTTCCACCTATCTGCTCTCTCCTCTGCATTTTTTAATGGAATTTCCATTGTGCTCTTAATGTCACCACCCATGTTTTTTAATTTCACCAAAGGTTGTTTTGACTTTCACTTTTTTTCATACAGCCATTTTGCGCTAGCTTCCGTACACCTCCTATCTTTCTCGTTCTTAAGTGACTTGTGTTTCTGTATTCCTTAATTTCTCTGAACATTTTTGTATTTACTTCTTTCATTGATTGCTGAAGTGTTTCTTCTGTTACCCAAAGTTTCTTTGCAGTTACCTTTTTTGTGTCTTTGTTTTCTTTTTCAGCTTCTATGATTGCCTTTTTTTAGAGATGTCCATTCCTCTTCAACTGAACTGCCTATTGAGCTATTCCTTGTCACAGTGTCTATAGCCTTTGAGAATTTGAAGCATGTCTCTTCATTCCTTAGCACTTCTGTATACCACTTCTTTGCGGATTTATTTTTCCTGACTAGTCTCTCAGAACTTCAGCCTACTCTTCATCACTTTTAAATTGTGGTCTGAGTTTATATCTATTCCTGGGTATGATGTACAGGCCAGTATCTGATTTCAGAATCTTCCTGAGCATGACATAATCTAACTGAAACCTTCACATATCTCCTGGGCTTTTCCAAATATATCTCCTTCTTTTGTGATTTTTTAACAGAGTATTCTCTGTTATTTGCTGAAATTTATTGCAGAACTCAATTAGTCTTTCTCCACTCTTATTTCTAATACCACGCCCATATTCTCTCATAACCCTTACTTTTACTCCTTCCCCTGCAGATGCATTCCAGTCCACCATGACTATTAAATTTTCATTTACCTTTGTGTATTGAATTACCCTTTCATCATCCACATATACTTCCTCTATTTCGTCATCTTCAGCTTGCGATGTCGGCATATATACCTGCACTATGATCGATTCTGGTGAGAATAACGCTATCACTGAACTGTTCACTGTAACTCACTCTCCACCCTACCTTCCCATTCATAACAAATCCTATTCCCATTGTACCATTTTCTGCTGCTGTTGATATTAGCCTATCCTCATCTGACCAGAAATTCTTGTCTTCTTTCCATTTCACTCCACTGTCCTGCGCTATGTCTAGATTGAACCTTTACATTTCCCTTTTCAGATTTTCTCGCTTCCCTACTATGTTCAAAATTCTGACATTGCATGCCCCAGCTTGTAGAAGTTTATCCTTTCATTGTTTATTCAATCTTTTTCTCATAGTCACCTCCCCCTTCTCTGCCCCTTCCCAGAGATCTGAATGGGCTTTATTCCAGAATCTTTTGCCATTGGTGAGATCATCATAATATTATTTCAGTTGCAGGTCACATATTCTTTGGATACACATTATGTGTCTTTAATTCAGTGGTTTCCATTGCCTTCTGCATCTTCACGCCATTAATCATTGCTGATTATTCCACCTTTAGGGGCAGTTTCACACCTCAATGGCAAGAAAGCGGCCTGAACCTCTGTCCGGTCCTCCCCCCTCTTTGACAAGGCTGTTAATAGAATGGGGGTGACTTCTTATGCTGGAAGTCTTTGGCTGCCACATCAACTATAGAGTGGATTGCCACTGATAGTCACAGCAAGTAAGTCTCGTTGGTGTTGTATCGTGCATTCCTCATCAGTTGGGCATGTTGAATTGTTGTTGAGTGAGCCACATGGAGTAAGCTATATGGATCATGAATCATGTTTTTGGTGATGGCTTCAAATTAGTCTGGATCAGTGTTGACATCTGGTATTTCTGCTGAGATAACTCGATCAGTTTAATGTAGTGTTCAATCAGCCAAATCAAAATGTGTGCATGTGGCAATTCTGTATTTTGCCATTCAGTGGAATGCATCCATGTCTCTCCAAAAACTTGACGCTTGACAATGAAATCGTGTAAAAATTTCAATTTTCATTTGAATACACATGCAGTTGTATCATGACACCCAAAGATGTGTGTATTCATGCATGCCCTGTGGACTCCCTCTATATGCCACTTCTAGTATGACCATTTTTCCCAATTCACTTTATCACCATTAACTGTGCTTCATTTAAATGTATGCACTCTTCTGAATGCAACTTGGTTTCCTTTAATCAAATGTAAGTGTAATTCAGTTTCAGTTTTTGCTGTACATATTAGCACTCTATTGATGAGAGAATTGACAACATTTCAGCATTTTGACAAATCATCATCAATATAAATAGTAATTTGTGGCACTGACTTCCTTATTTGTTTCCTTATTTGTCTGTAGATTTCTCAATTTGATTTTGAAATGATATCCATCAGGCATTGCAATCCATAGTATGAACAATGAGTTTCAGAGACACGTTGAATACCACTATTTCTGTAATGAAGAACTGTATCACATGAGTTAAATTCTTCACAGACAATAACGATTACCACCTCATTAATTGTTGGTGCATTGTACAGTATTTCTTTCTTGTTGACATGTGTTTTGTCTGCTCTAACTACAACTTTTTAGTTATTAGCCAGCATTTGTCTAGGTCAGTTCTGAACAATCAAATTAATTCATTGTGTTGATTGAATCAAGTTTGTAAGTAGTGGCAATTTCTCATTTAATGCACGCATTGAATTGACAGCATTGATCAAATTGTTTATCAGAGTTTCCGTATGAAATAAATTTGAAGAAATTTTTTATCTCCATTTGGAGAAGGCAATAATCATCGTGCATGATGGTAAATTTATCTTCGCACTTTGAATGTTATCATATAATTCTTGCGCATTATATTTGTTGCTCTGTTGCTCGGAATGATGTCTTTTGGAAACTTGAACTGTACATGCATATGTTTGACAAGAAACGTATTGATTGGGTTGTGTCACCTTATACCAGTGTTGATAATGGTTCAGGTAGTGAATGTAATTCTGGGTGATTCATTTTTCCACCAGCACAGCACATTCCCGGTGTTTCATTTGTAAATTTGAGTGCATGCAATACATGCATAATTTATCCAGTTTTCCAATTACCACATTTGGATGAAGAGTAATCATAATTAGCATTGTATTGGAATACACAAAGGTGTAAATTTGTGTTCATTGTCACCTGGCTAGAGCAGCACGTACTCAAATGGTATACAGTCTAGCTTCTCACTGCTCAACTGTTTCAAACAGGCTTGTGTACTTGGGAGCTTTCCAGTCTTTCTTTCCATTCCTCATCTGTTTCAGATGAATTGGCTTGAGCAGTGCATACTCAGACAATTTCCACTCTTGCTTCCCATTGCTCCTCTATTTCTGAAACTCATGATGCCTTTTTCAATTGTGCTTGAGGTGTATATTGATCAGTTTCAATCTTTTACATAGAATAATTGATTTGACAACAAAAGTGTTAGTTTGTGACAACTGTTACAAATTAAATTGGAAGGAGAAAAGAAAATGCATGTGATTATTTAGTGTCAAAGAGCATTTGAAATTCCACAACTAACACCACCTTCCACGAGGTGTGACTGTAAAGTTTTAAGAATGGATCTGGTACTGCTTACTGGTTTGGCAGGCAGGTACACAGAGGGTGGGGAGTGAGTCATTGCCTTGTCCTTGAACACTCTCTGACAGGAAACTGCATATCATTTATCCAGTTTATTGTGGCAGCTGGTTGAGTGTGGGTCTGTTAGGGCTTGTTGCCGGATTTTGTCTGCGTGAAAATGGACGTAAAAACGGAACAACGAGTTTGTGTGAAATTCTGTTTTAAAACTGCGAAATCAGCTTCTGAGACTTACAAACTATTAAAAACAGCTTTTGGTGATAACTGCAGGAGCCAGTCAAGTGTTTTTGTTTGGTTCAACGGATTTAAAAATGGTCGCGTATCATTTGAAGATGAACCATGTTCTGGCCGTCCTTCCACCTCAAAAATGAATGAAAATGTTGTGAAAGTTCATGACTTAGTGCACTCTGATTATAGACTTACAATTAGGGAGATGGCTGATGAACTTAATTTAATTTTGTTTGCAGTTCAGTCTATTTTAACTGAAGATCTAAACATGTGTTGAGTGTCTGCAAAATTCATTCCAAAAGTGTTGTCAAGTGACCAGAGACAATACCGACTTGAAGTGTGCCAAGAACTGATTAATCGGACTAAAAATGACCCAGATTTGTTAAATAGTGTAATTACAGGTGACGAATTGTGGGTATATAGATATGATCCTGAAACCAAAGTGCAGTCTTCTCAGTGAAAGACACTAGGTTCACCACGACAGAAAAAAGCCTGGCAAAGTTGGTCGAAGGTGAAGACAATGTTGGTGATTTTTTTCGATTCTGCTGGTATTGTGCGTGATGAATTTACCCCTGGAAGACAGACAATTAACCAGGAATACTACAAATGTGTCCTTGAGCGTTTGTGCAAAATGGTGCAAAAGAAATGGCCTGCATTGTGGAAAGGCAGGAGGTGGGTGCTACACCGCGGCAATGCTCTGCCCCATCGTGCCTTCTCCATCATTGAATTTTTGACCAAATTCAAAATTCCTGTGCATCCACAACCGCCATATTCCCCTGATGTGGCCCCTGTGAACTTCTACATGTTTCCTAAACTGAAATTTTCACTGAAAGGCAAGCAATTTGACTCAATTGAAGACATCCAGGCGTATGTGGAGAGCATCCTTTACACGCTTCAGGAAAAAAAATTTCCAGGAATGTTTCCAAAAGTGGAAACACTGTTGGAGTCAGTGAGTTCAGTCAGAGGGGGTATTGTTTTGAGGGAGATGCATCACAGTAGCCTGTAAGTACCACCACTGTACAATTAGAAGCCCCTTCTTAAAACTTTCCAATCACACCTCGTACACTGAACAAGGTGGCACAGTGATTAGCAAACAGAAGTCGCATTCCAGAGGGTGACAGTTTAAATCCGTATCTAGCTGCACAGATTCAGGTTTTATATGATTTCCCGAAACCGGTCCATGCAAAAGCCGGGATGCTTCCTTTAGAGGGGTATGGCCTATGTCCTTCACCATCCTTGAAACATTCCATCTCTAAGAAACTTGATGTTGATGACATGTTAGTCCCTAATCTTCCTACCTTCTACGACCCGTTATATCACGTATGAACGGGAATGTGTACTTCTCTATTTGACACAATTCAGTTATGCCATGTGTGTGTACACATACACCTGAAACATATGAATTGCCACTAATTGTATGAAATATGCAAATTTGCTGAAACAACTCCTGTCACCTATTGTAAAATGGATTTTGTATACATCTATAGGATAACATTTCAGTGTTGTTGCAGCTACTTAGATGACTATTGCTTTCACAGCTGTTTGCATTTCAGTTGAAAACCGGCAACAGCGCATTCAGGGATCTTCATTTGCCAACTCTGCTATATTTCAGAAACATTTGTTAGCATGTTCATGATAACTCACCAAAAGTACAAACAAAGGAACGGTCTTTTTTATTTGAGAGTAAGTCAATAAGTATCGGCAATAAATTTTTATAATTTTTTACTACAAGGATACACAGTTTTTATAGCTTTGTATATTTTTCAAGTTAGTCAACCTGCTTTTTAATGCATTTGATCCACCATTGCACAAGCTTTCCAATATCCTCTGAAAAAAGGTTTGTGTTTGCACAGTGGACCACATATGCACCGCTTCCTTTACCAGTTGACTGGAACTGAATCGACGGGGTCTCTTTTACCAACTTTAAATGGAGCAGACAGATGGAAACATGACAGAGCAATATTGGGCTGTTTGCAGGATAATACAACACCTCAAAACACTGTCTCTGAAGAGTTGGAATAGTGTGGGCGATGCTATATGGACACACATTGCCATACAATGAAAGAACACCTATCGACAATCAATATCTGTGTTTATTGCAAATTGCAGGCTGCAACTTGTTTAGCAGCATGCCACTGTTATGTTCACTGTTTGCTGTTGATCCCTTTTCCAGGTAATGTTCCAGGATTGACCCTCGTGAGTCCCAAAAAACTATGAGCATCACTTTTCCTGCAAAAGTTAGACTCTTTAATTTCTTTTTGAATGGAGATTCGGGGTGCTTCCTTTCCATGCTCTGGCATTTGCTCTCTGCTTCAAAGTGATGAATCTGAGTTTCATCTTCAATAATGATTCATTTGAAAAACATTTCACCATCACTAGTGTAATGGCTGAGTAGGTGCTGACAAGTTTTCATACAGTTACGCATATGCTCTTCATCAAGTCATTTTCAAATCCATGTCATACAAACTTTGTGAAAATTGAGCCTGTTCTGTATGATTTCATATGCAGAACCATGACCGAATTTGCATATTGACTGCCACATTATCAAATCACTCACTTGTTATTCAGAACCAAGGCATGAACTGTTTTGATATAGGCATCAATTGTTCCTGTAGCTATGACTCCACTCTTTCTTCATACTTTACTCTTGTTTTGCAACTTTTGAACTATTAAATCCAGTGGTAAACATTTAGTCGGAACAAAACATTGCCCCATATTGTGCTGATAGTTCTCTATGAATTGTTGGTCCTGCTACATCTTCAGACCACAGAAATTGGATTACAGAAGGCTTTTCCTCTGTGGGCAAACAAAGAGGGGTACGAGCATCTTCACGTTGCAACAATGTAAATCAGACTTATGTGATAACACTACAATTTGCCACGGGCTAAGACACAAGTTCCATCTAGCAGCTGGTGAACTTAAAAAACCGTAGGGCCAGCCCAAAGACAATTAGAGCAAATTTGCAGATACTTATCGACTTGCCCTTGTATACATATTCACATATTACTCTCTGTCTATAGCTGTCTGATGTCTTCTACACCTGTTGAGCTGTATTTCCTGTATCTTTAGAATTCCTTACTGAGACTGTATGCCATAGAGAGCCCTGTCCATCTTGAATTGTTCTGCTGTGTACATAACTATTCAGTGCAAAGTGTAACACACCTCTTTCAATAAAGTGTGTACAATGTCTCATCCACTACACATATGTTCATCATTTATAGACAAAACTGAAAAGATGTGCACACGGTGTTAAACTATTAAAATAATTATACTTGGTGATTCCTTTGCTGTTGCCTTCATTGTCTCTTGTGAGGGATGTGACAGTGTTTGCAGGTCTCGCTTGTATGAAGAAATTATACTATTTCCAGATTGTAAATTTCAGTGTTGTTCACTAACTACCAAATAAAACCAGTTAACTCATTTAATCTTCCATATTCTTAATAACTCAGATGACTGGTCACAGTGATAATACAGCTTCCACATTAATATTATTTCATCTGCTTGCATCAGACAGTGAAGTTCTAAGAGGCTGTTACATTTGCAGAAAGCATGTCTGACTTCTCACAAAAAGTTCCACAAGACTCTCTTTCATGACTGCTTTCTAAAACAACTAGAATGTGACTGCCTCTTACAACACTTCCCACCAATTGCAAGCAATAAGAATAGAGATAATGTACATGTAGTGCAAAGCTTTCAATCATTTATACTGATGCTCAGCAGAATGGTCAGACAGTCTGACATAAATTGACATGTAAATATTACAAAAGTTTGTGTAAACATTATTTCAAAAGTTTTTGTAAACATATATGCAAATTATTTATAAAAATTGGCATATTTATGTTTATGTTAATTTAAATACACAAATGTTAAATTTGTGCTAAGTGAAATGGTTTTTCACTTGCTATAAAGATTGATTTTTTACAAAGTTTCTATTTTATTTACAGATGAAGTGATCAATACCCACTAGTATTGTAGATTTCATGTTGTGTGTTAGGTTTGATTATATCAGTCAACTGTTATCTGAGCTTGAGCCATGATTCTTTCACATGATCCTGCCAGAGCTAAGTGTTTGGAGTTTGTCTGTAGTAAATAATACAACTGTACCCTCTATATAATTCAATCATAAAACTAATAAATCATTGGGGCGGGAGGAGGGGGGGGAGGTGGCATAATTGATCTCCAGCTTACACACTCAGACACTCATCTGTTCTATTCTATACTCATCAGTCTTTAGATGAACTTCTTTTCAATCTTGATTTGCGTTTTTTTCAGCACCTAACTAACAGATTCAGATTATTTCAGATGTTAAATCAAATATGGCACTGCTTTTGTGGGAGAGATGTAGATAATTGAGAATAATGCTATTCCTCCCAAATGAAAAATCCTGTTTTAGCTGATCAACCACATATCTACCTTATAGTATTCTCAAATTCTGTCTAATTCTAGAGGTTCAAATTTCACTACATGGAGCATGTATGTAGATGAACTGAAATAAATATCATATTTAGAAATTTATGTGCAGTAATATTAATTACAGTCATGCATCCCCATGACAGAAATTTAAGCAAGTCAGTTATCAGATTATACTGTGTTTCTCAAGTTTACTACAATGATTATCCTTTCACATTTTTGTTTATTTGCTTACATTATTAGTTCTGTTATTACTGAAAAAATATGCAAATAAATATTGAAACTAGGTCTAATGGGATGTTTCAGGTGGGGTACTTCCCATCGCCATGCGGACCTGAATCTCTCTCTTCTCTTTTGGATGAGGTTTCACTTGTGAAACATTGTAACTCTTGGCCAGGTGGAGAGCTGTCACAGGAGGCTGCTATTGAGCATTTCCGTTATTTTGTTATTGAAAACTCAACTGTACTGGCACTTTTAGAAGAACCACTTGGAAATGATCAAGGTGAGTTCCAATAAATAGCTCACAGAAATCAGTCATGATTATTAAGCATAAGGTATTAAGCTCAAGTATGCTTCCCTCTTGCAAGCATTAATACAAATTGACTCATCCTAAACATTAGACATTTAAAAAGATGTATGTTACAGTCTTGTCATAAGTAGTATAGGTTTAAGCTTGAATCAAACAGTGGAAACTCCACGTTAGAGTATCAACAATGTAGGAATGGATATATTGCCACATACCATAAAGATGACATGTTAAATTGCAGACAAACACAATTAAGAGACACTTATACATAAGCTTTCAGCCACAGCCTTTGTCAGATAAAGACAGAGATGCATACACCATTCATTCACACAAGCAAACACAACTCATGCACACATGGTAGTCGGCTCCAGCAGCTCAGACCAGAATATTTGTATCTTGACAATTGTAAAAGAGTATCCAGATTCAAAATTAACTTTATTATGTTTTAATAAGACTTGTTGCTAAGCTTTTACCTTACTGATAAATGCTCTAAATTAGGCATCTTTTAACTACTCGATAGTTTAGAACACCTCATGGGGTTTCTCATTAATAATGCAGGCTCATTCAAAAGAAACTGCCACACTTAGTGAACACTAGGCGAAGAAAATGAACTTTGATAACACTTATTTAAGCATTATATTTTATGTTTCTTTTTTTAATTCTTAAAGACTTTCTTTCAGGTTTTCAGATTTTCTTATCAGTTTTTTGTGAATTTTGTTGTGACTCTTACCATGACCTGAGACTCTGTCGAGTTGAAATCAATGAAAAAGTTAAAATAATGTAATAGAAAAAAAAATACAACTGAATAAAAAGTGTTTCTGCAGAATAAAATTTAAATATGTGTTATCCAGTAATACATTGAGGAAAGGAACCTCATTAGACTACTATGAGGAAGCAGCTAAAGACAGCCAAATGCAATTGATGTTAGTTTTTCTTTTTGTACATATGATTGAAACAATGTATGAGGCAGGCGAAATACCCTCAAACTCCAAGAAGAATATAATAATTTCAATCCCAAAGAAAGCAGGTGTTGACATGTGAAAATTAGCGAACCATCAGTTTAGTAAGTCACGGCTGCAAAATACTAACAGGAATTCTTTACAGGCGAATGGAAAAACTGGTAGAAGCTGACCTTGGCGAAGATCAGTATGGATTCCACAGAAATGTTGGAACATGTGAGGCAATACCAACTTCACGACTTATCTTAGAAGGTAGATTAAGGAAAGGCAAACCTACGCTTTTAGCGTTTGTAGACTTACAGAAAGCTTTTGACAATGTTGACTGGAATACTCTCTTTCAAATTCTGAAGATGGCAGGGGTAAAATACAGGGAGCAAAAGGCTTTCTACAATTTATATAGAAACCAGATGGCAGTTATAAGAGTCCAGGGGCACGAAAGGGAAGCAGTGGTTGAGAAGGGAGTGAGACAGGGTTGTAGCCTATCCCCGATGTTATTCAATCTGTATATTGAGCAAGCAGTAAAGGAAATAAAAGAAAAATTTGGAGTAGGAATTAAAATCCATTGAGAAGAAATAAAAACTTTGATGTTTGCCTATGACATTTTAATTCTGTCAGAGACAACAAAGGACCTGGAAGAGCAGTTGAACGAAATAGACAGTGTCTTGAAAGGAGGATATAAGATGAACATCAACAAAAGCAAAACAAGGGTAATGGAATGTAGTCTAATTAAATCAGGTGATGCTGAGGGAATTAGATTAGGAAATGAGACACTTAAAGTAGTAAAGGAGTTTTGCTATTTGGTCGAAGTAGAGAAGATATAAAATGTAGACTGGCAATGGCAAGGGAATCGTTTCTGAAGAAAAGAAATTTGTTAACATCGAGTACAGATTTAAGCATCTGGAAATCGTTTCTGAAAGTATTTGTGTGGAGTGTAGCCATGTATTGAAGTGAAACATTGACGATTAAAAGTTTAGACAAGAAGAGAATAGAAGCTTTCAAAATGTGGTGCTACAGAAGAATGCTGAAGATTAGATGGGTAGATCACATATCTAATGAGGAGTTACTGATAGACTTAGGGAGAAGAGAAATTTGTGGCACAACATGACTAGAAGAAGGGATCGGTTGGTAGGACATGTTCTGAGGCATCAGGGGATCTCCACTTTAGTATTGGAGGGCAGCGTGCAGTGTAAAAATCTTAGAGGGAGACCAAGAGATGAATACACCAAGCAGATTCAGAAGGATGTAGGTTGCAGTAGGTACTGGGAGATGAAGAAGCTTGCACAGGATAGAGTAGCATGGAGAGCTTGTAACGATTCATGTTGAATGTTACTTAACTTAAGTTTCTTCTGCCTGGTCCATTGATGAATGAATGCGAAATTTTCATGCTTCACAAAATTTATTCACATTAATTGGCATCCGAACTGCACACTCGTCAT
The DNA here is from genome assembly GCF_021461395.2 of Schistocerca americana. NCBI lineage: Eukaryota > Metazoa > Arthropoda > Insecta > Orthoptera > Acrididae > Schistocerca > Schistocerca americana. The sequence continues at coordinate 9,574,500 of NC_060124.1, read as the reverse complement.
GTAAAAAAAACATGGAGAGACTACACTGATCTCTTTGACTTCCAAACGTAACTTCAAAACTGACTTGCTCACAGCATCGCTTTATATAGAATTTTAACAATAACTTCCAAAATAAAGCATTATTAATTTTGTCCAATTTTGATGTTACAATTAAAATTTACAGAACATAAAGAAACTGATGTTATAGCCGAATAAGGTATAAAATACGATATTCAATGACAGTCTTTTATAGTAATATCTTTAATTTTCCATAAGAAAATCATTCTGAACTTTAATTACAATAATGTCTCTCAGATTATTTTAGTTACGTAATTAATTACAGTTTGGATTTGGTTACTAATATTCAGTGGTAGTACAGAGCTCATGATTTATCCGATTACATACATAAAATGCACAAATAAGGCCTCAAATTCTGGAAATAGGAAAACTGTGAGACGTAAACAATTGGAGAGTTAATTAGAAATGTAATTACAGAGAATATTAATTACAGAGGAAGACATAAAAATAAATAACAAATGAAAATACATCACTTGGTAATAACTTTTAAGCTGTTTCTCAAGATAGTGATACCTTCCGTTACTGGATTTTTAGATTACCATTTTGTTAATTAGAACCATTGATTTTTCGTGCTAACATCTCTACAGTCTCTAGTTATTTATTGCTAAGGACTTATTACTTCACTTTCTTGATTAGTTACTTAATTTAGTATATGTACATAATTTATCAATGACAACAATCCACCAATAATTACGACAACACACGTCCTTCCAGAACATTCCACACACCTTTGCAATGAATATCAATTTTTTTATCAAATAGGACAGAATGATATAAATAAAGACACACATACAAGGCCTTAGGAAGCACTGAATTGTCCGATAACTATCTGGATGCATATAAAAAAGGTGGTATCAGACATTTCATATGAATTTTGGGGAAGGCTGTATCGTTATAAGCTGCATCAAACAAGTTTCTGGACTGAAGACCACAACAACAACATACTTGAAATTCAATTTGCTGAAGACACTTATCTTGTATTGCTTTTGTTGTTAATCTGTTTACTTTAAATGTTGGACAAATACCAAGTTTGCATCTTTGAGAGACTTTGTGGAAAAACAGGAGTGTCCGGGTAAGATTCTGACTGAGCTTGTATCTTATGCATTTTTTAAGTTTTAAACATTTTAATCTCTTTTGCAAGTATGCTGTTAATCAGACTGTTGAGCACACTAATTCAACAAATAATTATAATACACGCCAGCTTCATCATTCTCTTCCATGAAATGTATGTGTAGTAGGAAAGTTCTTGTAGAAGAATCATTCCATACAAAGTGGTCCATGAAAAAAATAGTTGGTTGCTCAACCATCCTAGAAAAATTTGATGTTTTTTGAGTTAATTCCCTAATGTTTGGGGACCTCAAAACATTTAAAAACTTTTTTTTTTATTATTTATCGTTTAGAAACGGGCCATTTTTGTTTCATGCCGCAAGAGGTTTTTGGCATTCATAAGCATCTGCGGTTTTTTAAATTATTCAGTAATGGGTTGCCCCAGACCTTTCATATAAGAATAATTTAGTTCATCACACACTCGACTATAAATTAAAACCATGAACACTTAGCTGCCTGTATTCCTTAATATACTTTTAATGGCTCAAAGTTAGTGGTCACAAATTAAAAAAAAAAAAAAAAAAAAAAAAGCCCTCAGTATTTGAACAGTATTTTTCCAAAGGAGTAGTAGTTTTTCAGCCATAGTATTTTTTATACTGCTACACTACAAAGTATAGTTACTTTTAATAGAGTATCAATGATAAGAAGCGTACAGTTAAAACAAATACACTATTTTAAAAATGGATTTTTGAAGTTTTTTATTCTTTGGCATACAATATCTTTGCTAGAGGACCAGATAAAAATCTGAAAATTACACACTTAATAGATCTTTATGATATTAAACCTAAGTATAAATTTCAACTTTGAGATTCAGTGAGAAGTTAAAAAAAAAAAATTACAAATATGAGTCAGAAATCAGTTTCTTAATATCTACAATATTTGGACTAATGGAATAAAGTAATCAGTTATATAATTTAAACACCCAAAAAACACATAAAATTAACATAATGAATGGTTATTTGTTGAAATGATTCTCTGCAGAAAGTTTCAGCAAGCTAGCAGATAGCATCTGCAAGTTTCTACAGGTTCACAGGTGAGCCTGTACAAGTCAGCATGTTGTCTTCCACCTTCTACAAACATGTTCATTCACATTCAGTAAAGAATGAACTCTTGGAGTGTGCAGTTTAACATGGAGTCTTGCAGTGCTATGAAATTAAATAAATACTCAAAGAAATTTTATCGTGTTTTTGGCCAGTCTTGCTTGGACCCTTGTAATAAACATAAGAAGCCTATAACAAAAGGTCTGAGAGAAATAATGTTTAGTCATTATTCTAAAAATAAAAGCTCTTTTATCAGTATAATGCCAGGAAAGTCATTGTGTCCAATGTGTTATTCTAAGACATTTGTTATCAACAAAGAAAGGGATAGTGATAGTTCGGATAAAGAATTATGTGACTCATCAGAACCTATTTAAAAAAGTAGATTTAGCTTTGAAATCATTGGTGTATCTCCTGTTAGTAAGATTAGAAAATTAATTGAAGGAAAAAGACCATTTGCATTGAATGCAAAAATTGAAAAAGTGACAACTACTGTCAAAAAGAATTTGGAAGTTTCATCTCAAAAAAAAAAAAAAAGTTACACTAAACAGATGAAAGTACTAAAAATTATCTGACTGAAAATGATGATTGATAGAAAAGCTAAAAAAATATGTCACGTTTCAAACAAAGAGGCTAAAGTTAAAATTATCAGTTTATTACCAAATTCTTGGAGTCAAGCAAAAGTTTGTGACTAATTTAATGTATCAGAACATTTGATTAAATTAAAAAGGATGTTAGTAAAAGAGCAGGGAATTTTCCTGCATTACAAAAGAAAACTGCATCTAATTTCATAGATGTAAACATGGTTGAAAAGATTATTAGGTTTAACACAGATGACAATAACAGCCATTTGATGCCTGGCAAAAAAGATTGTGTTTCTGTGATAGAAATTGGTTCTAACATTCACTGAATTCAAAAAAGAAAATCCTGACATTAAAATTGGAAGGTCGAAATTTTGTGAGTTGAGATCAAACTGGTGTATTGTTGCAGGGCACCTATAATGTTTGCGTTCATTTATATCACCAAAATTTAAAGTTGTCAGAAGATTCAATGCACCTGCTCTTTTCATTGTTTTATGTCTCAGTCACACAACTTGTTCATGTGTAAGTTCACATCACCATTTCCTGATAGTGAACGTTATCAATGTGGGAAATTTTTCCCACTGGCACTTCAAAATAAGGACATAGTAGCTTGTGTTTATGGTAAACTTGTTTCTTGGCCGCCATTTGTTGGTGGCCAGTCATGCAGACAGTCAGTTTGTTGGTTGATATGGCCATAAAGAATGCAGCACAGTGGTTGTAGCTGCCCTCGATTTAAACTTCCAACTGCACATAGCTACTCTACCCTCTCATCACCTCATTCCTGCATGCTCCCCAGCAGCACTTCACTGCCCCCATCCCAACCCTACTATCCCTCCACCTCCCTGCCCCAGCCTCCTCCATACCCCCATTCAGTCGCCAGTCCCATCATGCATGAACTGGTGCTGCTGCTCGCAGTGGGCCTTCAGGCTGCAGTCATAAGTGTGTGAGTTGTGTTGCGTGCACGCGCTCACGCGCGTTTTTGTGTGTGTGTGTGTGTGTGTGTGTGTGTGTGTGTGTGTGTGTGTATTTGATGAAGGTCTTACTGGCCGAAAGCTTATTTGAACCAGTCTTTTTGTTGGACCAACCTATGACTCAGCATCTCCCCTACATGGCTAGTAGCAACTTTCCCTTTTCACAATATTGTTACATTCCATCCCTGATTAACCATTGTTTGAATGTTGCCTGATGGCTTTTCTTTGATCTTAACCAAGTGCTGTTTTCCTTTGTTTCTATGTTCTAATGCATTACTATGCTCAATCTGTCCTTCTTTCTCTTCATTCCTGTGTTTCCCTTGCTGCCTTAGAAACCGCACTGCATGCTCTACTTACAACTCGCACTGTACCAACTGCCTTGGCTTGTAGTTTTATATTATTTACATAATTTTTTGCATTTTTTCCACCACCATGGTTCCTTGCCCCTGCCATCTGCATCAATAAAAAAAAGTTTCCTTATCCCTACTCAGAACCCAGTTCCACATACTGTTCTTGTGTTGTTGCTTAGTTCATGGAATCCCCCCCCCCCCCCCCCACAATGGCGTTACCATCAGATTATCATCTCCAGCTGCCACATCTCTTTCCACAATGAACTCCAACTGTTCAGATTTCTTCAATTCTTAGCCCTCACCAACATAGTCGTGCAAAACTATATCAACCAAGCTCAAATCTCCTTGCAGTATCTTCTCTCCATCCACAAAATTCTCTTTTGATGCAATCCCAAACTCCTGGAATCAATAACACACATTGAAACTCTTGCCCTCCAGGAACTAGAGAGCCATGAACAACGCCATCTCAAAAAACTCTCCACCCTGCTCCCCCCTTGGAGTACCACTGTCCACCACCTCTATAACAACCTCCAAATCTCCCCCAGATCCCCTCATAGCTGACAAACCCTGTCTCACAAACCTACTGCATTTACCCCACCTCCAAAATTCAAGCCCAACACCACACAGAATCCAGAACCTAAACAGTCCTAAAAACAGTCATGAACCTTTCCTCCAGAACTCACTGAAATATCAGTCCTTTACAAAGACGTCACCTTTTGCCCCACTCCCAAATTCAGTCATGCAGCACTTGTTAAAGATCTCTCTTTCTCCCAATCCCTGTAGGGAAAACACTTTTTTGTCACCAACCCTACCAATCAGACTCAAACAAAGACCAATATTGAACCCTGCCTAACTCAGTTCACTCCTCCATCCAACCGTGATCCACCCCCACTGCCCCCAAATCACCACTTGTTAACTTTCCAGAATTTCTTAACCTCAAACCTTTCCTCTTCATCATTCACCAAATCCCTCAACATGCAAACTAACATTACATCTGCAGAAAGAATTGTAGTCCACCATCTAAAAACTAACCCTGACCTTATAATCCTACCTGTGGACAAAGGCTCCACCAATATTGTTTTTAACTGCAAGGATTACATGGCAGAAGAACTCTGCCAGATGTCAGATATATCCACCAACAAACCTTGCCACAATGACCCCATGCCAGAAATCCAGCAGGACTCCAGTCACTCCTCAAATCCTTAGGCCCATCTCAGAACCTCTCCCTGGAATCCATCTCACTGCTCACCCCTACCACTCCCAGCACTCCTACCTTCTACATGTTTCTTAAAGTCCATAAACCCAACCACCCAGGAGGCCCCATTGTGGGCGGTTACTGTGCCCCCACTGAGAGAATCTCTGCTCTCGTAGACCAACATGTTCAAGCTATTACCAGGGACTTACCCTCCTACAAAAAGCCACTGATTTCCTCCACCAACTCCACAGTTCCTGTCCCTTTACCGAATGGCACCCTCCCCCTTCACTATTGTTGCCACCTCTCTTTACACTAAGATCCCTAATGCCCATGGCCTTACTGCTATTGAACACTGCCTTTCCCAACACCAGACGGATTCCAAATCGATAATCTCCTTCCGAGTCGCCATGACCAACTATATCCTCACCCACAATTACTTCTCCTTTGAAGGCATTTCCTACAAACCAATCTGGGATACAGCTATGTGCACCTGCATGGCACCATCCTATGTCAACCTATTCATGGGCCATCTTGAAGAATCCTTCCTAAACACCTAGAATCCTAAACCCCTCACCTTCTTCAGATTCATTGATGGCATCTTTGAAATCTGGATTGAGGGTGGGAACAGCCTATCCACATTCCTCCAGAACCTCAATAGCTTTATCCCCCATTTGTTTCACCTGGTGCTACTCAACCCAACAAAACACCTTCCTAGAAGGTGATCCCCACCTCAAAGATGGCTGCATCAGTACCTCTTGTCGCATCCCAAGTGTGAATTTACTTGAGGCTGAGCCACATGGTCCATAACCACAGTTTAGCTTGTTAACCTAGCTGACAAGTTATGGTGTCTGGTGTGAAGGTATAAAAAGGCTGGGAGATAATTGAAGTACTCTCCAGATACGTTTTCTAACTGAAGTTTATTCAAATGATACAGAATGAATTCCTAACTGCTCTGGCTGAGATGTTTCCAATGAGTGGCCAAGGCTGATACAGAGACAGTGTAAGACAACTGCCATTCCGTCTACTCTTCGAAGTGACCCACACGACTAACTCACGAGTTCCACAGTTTCTTCCCCAGAAACTCAGATTTATTCAGTTGCAGTTTCAAATCATGCCCTAGCAGCCTGTCAAAATTTTCACGCAGCTTCTTATTGTGCTCCTCCAGGTTTCTTCCATAGCACACTATGTCCTCTAGGTAGACAAAACATTTTACACTGTGCAAACCTGCCAATACTGTATTCATCAGTCGCTGGAAACATCCTGGGGCTCCTTTCAGTCCCATCAGTATTTGTAATACTGATAATTTGAGCTGAACACTGTTTTTTCTCTGTCCTTCTCATCCGTCAATTTTGATGGTATCCACGTGCAAGATCAAGCATTGAGAAGTACTTTGCTTGCCCAAAGTGGTCCAGAATGTCAGAGATATTCGGTAGTGGGATTGTATCTCCGACAGTAATATCATTCAAATGTCTGTAGTCCACTACGATTCTCCACTTTTGCGTCCCGCTGGCGACTATCTTTTTTTTGTAATTAAAAGAAGTGGTGCATTCCGTGCACTCTTACTCTCGACAATTATGTCATCTTTCAGCATTTGTTCAATTTGCTCCTATAAAACTTCTTTTTGAGCTTCAGGGATTTGATATGGCCTCGCATTCACTATTTTCCCCGCGTGTTCTGGCACTATTGAAATTTTGTGCTGCACTGCGGTTGCATACGACAATTCGTCCCCTAAATGTCGTGTGACTAGGACCTCCCATCGGGTAGACAATTTGCCAGGTGCAAGTCTTTCGATTTGATGACACTTCAGTGACTTGTGCGTCGATGGGGATGAAATGATGATTAGGACAACACAACACACAGTCTCTGAGCGGAGAAAATCTCTGTCTCAGCCGGGAATCGAACCCGGGCCCATAGGATTGACATTCTGTTGTGCTTACTACTCAGCTACCAGGGCCAGACAATTTGTCCCCTGATAGATGGGACACGTCTCCATACTCAGTGGACGCTTCCACTAATGCACTTCTTTCCTCAACATTTAAATGCTCTAATCTCAGCTGTTTCGTTAAGGTTCTCGCACAACTTTCAGTTTTGCTCATGATTTCCTTGCTGCTTTTTACCTTGTGTATGTTTACTAATGGTTCCAGTTCCTCTGTCAGTAATCTGACATTCTGCATCTGAACTCCGTTTTCTGACATATTCAATGTGCTCACCATGCATGTACCCTTTTTAACTGTCAGTAGTGATTCTGGTACATGCACCCCTTGTGCAATTTCTTGTCTTGGGATAACCATTTCCCTTTCACTCTGTCCTGATATCTTGCCTTCCACTCTAAACGACATTACTTTTTTCCCCGTTGGATTCTTGATGCGGATCAAATTCATAACCTCTCGGTTCTTCCTCTACTATTAAGAGTATGTCTCGCCCCTGTATTCTTACAACCTTGCTCACATAGTCTAACTTGACCTTATGCTCTATTAATCCTTTGTAGGCAATGTCTAGACCTCTCCCATACACATCAAATTTCTGTCCAACTTTTCCTGCACTTTCCACACTTAAATGTATTTGTACCATATTTATTGTACTCATAGCTTGGCTCGTAAAGCCTTTTAACCATAGCCTTTCTGCTTCATGTATTCAAATTTCACTCTACACTGGAATACTTGTTCTCTTGAGTAAGCACAACTGTGCTCCTGTATCTATTAATAACTTTCAATACCATTTTAAATTTTATACAATATAACACTAAAATATCATTCTCTGTTGCAAAGTCGATTACCCTAACTGTGGGCTTACCTACTGTGACATTGCCCAACTGTGCGGCCTTGCCACCCCTTAGTTTCCCTTTACCACTTTGCCTGTTTTGCTTGATACTGGCACCGTGCCTTTTCTCCAGGCTTGCCAGGGCCCTTCCTGACAATCTTTAGCATAATAGCCCTGCCCCTTAGACTTGGAAGTAGGTTACATCTTTCACTCTCATATACAGGACGCCACAATTACCCAGTAGGTTGCATTGTGGTCATCTCCATTCCCATAAACCTCCATTGGTTTCTGTATGATTTCCTTTAAATTCCAGGACATCTATAGGATGAACTTTCTGTAGTCTTACCTGACATTCTCCATTGGTGTGACCGGGCTTGGCACATCCGTAACAAAAGTTAGTGAACTCTTTACCGGTCATTGCCCGTATTCTACTCTCTGGCTTGTGCATTCTACATTTGCTTGCAGTATGACCTCTCAAGCCACATGTGAAGCATTGTAAATCCTTAATCTCTTTTGCACTCTTCACTGTTTTCCTTCCACGGTTAAATGTTACCCTTGGGGCCAGTCTCTGCTCTTTCATGGATAATATCACACTTTCCTGTTGCAGTGCTAACTCTACTGTTGCTGCGAAGTCTATTTCATCACCTATCATTGCTTAAACCCTGAATGAAACAAGCTCTTCCTAATGAATCAACCAATTCTATGGCACCTTTTACGTTCTCCCAACTTGTGACCTAACTTATGGTTTCCCTGAAATCTCTTTGCATTTCATCACTTCTGCTTGCCCACAAACAGATGGCTCACCTTGTCCTTGCCTTGCCTGAAATATTCTGCATGCATAATAATCTGTAGTATGTTTGTTCCCGTAATTTTCATCGAGAACTTGCTTCACTTCTTGCCATGTACCTTTATGTCCGTGTACTTGCAGTCTTGACCTGGCCTCATCGGTTATCTTAGCTTTCACAAATTTTAATAACATTTCGTTTCCCTCTGACTTGACTAATTTGAATGCTTCTCAATAAACTCCCTGAGATCTCTTTTGTTCCCTTCAAACACTTTTGAAACAATACACAAGGCTTCCTTAACTGACATTTTACCACTACTGGAGGACAATGGAGCTTCATTAGTTTGGGGCATCTCACCAGTTTTAACAATGTTACTACTCTAAAGATACAGTATACAAAATTAATAGGTACTGCTTCTTGTGGTTGCGTTGTCTGGTGCTTGCATGCTGCCCGTGTGTCTGCGCTCTCGCAATGTGTCGGCTGCTGTCCTATGCTGCGTCGACCCCGTCGCTAGCCTCGCCTCACCTCAGCTGCCGCTACTGCTACAGCTACTGCTGTTTCAGCTGCTGCTATGGAGCCTGGACTGTGGCGTCTGGTGTGAAGGTAGAAAAAGGCTGGGAGAAAATTGAAGTATTTTACAGATACATTTAACTACGTGAAGTTTATTCAAAATATACTGAATGAATTCCTGACTGCTCTGGCTGAGAAGTTTCCAATGAGCGGCCGAGTCTGATACAGAGACAGCGTAAGACAACTGCCGTTCCATCTACTCTTCGAATGCGACCCACAAACTAACTCAGAGCCCCACAGCTGCTGCCTATCTGATCATCAGCTCTGGATGCTAACTCTGCCACAAGCCCTGGCTCTCCCTGCAGCAACTCATGTCAAATCTCCGTCTCGTCTCCTGACTGCCCTTGACTGCTTACGGCCTGCTTTCTCCACCCTAGACTGCCTCTCTCAGAGCGTCTAGCTGCCGAGTTTTGTATCCTTTTCCCCTTCGATCCTGCTGGCTGTAACCATGACGTAATGTTGAGGGCTACTTGCCTCCTTATTGGCTGTCATTCTGCCTTATACTTCAGTCATTCTTCAGAGGCTGGATGGAGGGGTAGAGACGCTTCTCTTAATATGGTCACACGCTACATCCTAAGTCCTGTATTGGCTTCTGATGACATAGTGCTGTCACCATGAGAAGGCCCTCTCTCTTTCTCCCTCTCGTCCCACACTCCCTCTCTAACCAGAAGCTGTTTGCTTATGAACTTTAATTCCAAGCCTTATCACAAACTGCATTGTCAAAAGTACAAAGAGCCCTCTTTGTGTCTTTACAACTTACAGCTTTTAGCTCATTATCAAGCACAGTTGCTCATCTGCCTGGCATCAGCCACCCAACCAGCTTTTAGGTCTATGGCTCCTCTCGCTTTGCCTAAATACATTACTATTCTCTCTTCTACTGTTTCCTCTTTTTGTTATAAAAATGCCTTAACAATTCCCTATTTATCATGAATAATGCAATTCAGACTTGGTTTTACTCATGGATATAAAATTCTGCCCAAATAAAACCTACTGACCACCAGCAATGCCTCGAAATCGACAGCTGCCACCTGTTCCACAGCAAGAATTCCCTTCCATACAGCCTAGCCACCTATGGTCACCACATCTGCAGTGACAAGTGGTCCCTCTCGAAATCTACCGAGGATCTCATTGAAGCCTTCACAGACCGTAATTATCCTCCCAACCTTACGAAAACAAATCTCCCATACCTAATCTTTCCAGTCTCCCACCATCTCGCAAAGTCCCAGTGTCTGGCCACAGAGGGGCATTCCCCTCGTAACTCAGTATCACCCAGGACTGGAGCAACTGAATTACATACTGCGCCAGGGTTTCGACTCTCTCTCATCATACCCTGAAATGAGAAATGTCCCGCCCACTACCCTTCCCACACCTCCCACAGTATTATTCCACCATCCAATGAACCTACACAATATACTCGTCCATCCCTGCACAAACCCTGCTCCCACGCCCCGTACCTCATGGCTCATATCCCTGTAATACACCTAGATGCAAGACCTGTCCTATACATCCTCCCACCACCACCACCACCACCACCACCTACTCCAGTCCAGTCACACACATCACCTATCCCATCAAAGGCAGTTTTACCTATGAAACCAGTCATGTGATCTACCAGCTAAGCTGCAACCACTGTGCTGCATTCTTTTGTGGGCATGACAACCAACAAGCTGTCTGTCTGCATGACTGGCCACCAACAAACTGGCCAAGAAACAAGTGGACCATGCTGTTGCTGAGCACGCTGCCCAACTCAACATCCTTCATTTCAATTACTGCTTCACAGCTTGTGCCATATGGATCCTTCCCACCAACACCAGCTTCTCTGAACTGCACAGATGGGAACTTTCTCTGCAATATATCCTACATTCCCGTAACTCTCCTGGTCTCAACCTTTGTTAGTCATTGTCCTCACCCATCCACCCCTTTCCCTGTTCCTATTCCAGCTCTACACAGCCCTCATTCCACCATTTCACTCAATCTTTTTACTTATCTCCTTTTTCACTAACCCCCCTGCCCCCCCCCCTTGCTCCCCACCTATCCCCTGGCCACCGTCTTACCTCCCAACTGCACATAGCCACCCTGCCCTCTCTCCACATCATCCCTACATACTGCCCAGCAGCACTTCACTCTCCCCCGCCCATACCCTTCTATCCCTCCCCCTCTCTGCCCCAGCCTCCTCCTTACCCCTACCCAGTCACCACTCCCATCATGCGCTGATGCCGCTGCTCACAGTGTGGCTTCAGTTGCCAGACACTGCAGTCGTGTGTGTGTGTGTGTGTGTGTGTGTGTGTGTGTGTGTGTGTGTGTGTGTGTCTCTGTCTGTCTGTCGTCTATCCTTGACTAAGGCTGTACTGACCAAAAGCTTATTTCTGACAGTTCTTTTCTTGTGCCTATCTGCACAATCTATCTGCCAGTCTGTATCATCCTACTTGTGCAGATTGTAACACTTTGCCTCTGGCATCTCTGTAGATCTTCCAAAGACATTAGAGCATAGCCATCTCGTTGCTCTGAAATTACACTACTGGTCATTCAAATTGCTACACCACGAAGATGATGTGCTACAGATGCTGAATTTAACTGACAGGAAGAAGATGCTGTGATATGCAAATGATTAGCTTTTTAGACCATTCACGCAAGGTTGGTGCCAGTGGCGACACCTACAACATGCTGACATGAGGAAAGTTTCCAACTGATTTCTCATACACAAACAGCAGTTGACCATCGTTGCCTGGTGAAACATTGTTGTGATGCCTTGTGTAAGGAGGAGAAATGCGTACCATCACGTTTCCGGCTTTGATAAAGGTCGGATTGTAGCCTATCGTGATTGCGGTTTATCATATCACGACATTGCTGCTCGCAGAATATGGAATTGGTGGGTTCAGGAGGGTAATACGGAATGCCGTGCCGGATCCCAGCGGCCTCGTGTCGCTAGCAGTCGAGATGACAGGCATCTTAACCGCATGGCTGTAACGGATCGTGTCTCGATCTCTGAGTCAACAAGTGCCCTGGCATTAACATCAATGGCGTGCTCTCTACTGACGCAAACGCAATTGCTGAGCACTTTGCTGAGCACTATGCTCGAACCTCTGCTTCAGAGAACTAACCCCAGCCTTTCACACCCTCAAATGCCGGATGGAAAGGAAAGTCCTCTCGTTCACTACATGCCACAGTGAACCCTATAATGCCACATTTACAGAGTGGAAGTTCCTCAGCACCCTTGAACATTGCCCCGACACAGCTCCTGGGCTGGATCAGATCCACAGTCAGATAATTGAACATCTCTCGTCTGACTACATGTGATACCTCCTCGTCATCTTCAACCGGATCTGCCACGATGGCGTCTTTCCATCACAATGGCAGGAGAGCACCACCATTCCAGTGCTCAAATCCGTTAAAAATCCGCTTGATGTGGATAGCTACTGCCCCATCAGCCTCACCAATGTTCTCTGTAAGCTGCTGGAACGTATGGTTGGCTCCTGGAGTCACGTGGCCTACTCGCTCCATGTCAGAGCGGCTTCTGCCAGGGTCGCTCTACCACTGATAATCTTGTGTCCCTCGAGTCTGCCATCCGAACAGACTTTTCCCTACGCCAACACTTGGTTGCCATCTTTTTTGACTTATGTAAAGCATATGACATGACCTGGTGACATCACATCCTTGCCACATTGTATGAGTGGGGTCTCCGTGGCCCGCTCCCGATTTTTATCCAAAATTTCCTGTTCTCCGTATTTTCCATGTCCAAGTCGGTGCTTCCCATAGTTCTCCCCGTATTCAGGAGAATGGCATTCTGCAGGGCTCCGTATTGAGTGTATCTCTATTTTTAGTGGCCATTAAAAGCCTAGCAGTAGCTGTAGGGCTGTTGGTCTCCCCTTCTCTGTATGTGGATGACTTCTGCATTTCGTATTGCTCCTCCAGTAATGGTGTTGCTGAGCGGCACCTATAGGGAACCATTCAGAAGGTGCAGTCACGGGCTCTAGCCCATGGCTTCCAGTTTTCATCCACGTAGTTGTGTGTCTTGCACTTCCGTCGGCATCGCACCGTTCATCCAGAACCTGAACTTTATCTTAATGACGATCCACTCACTGTAGTGGAGGTGTATCAATTCTTAAGACTGGTTTTCGACAGCTGTGTGACTTGGTGACCTCACCTTCATCAGCTTAGGCAGGAGTGCTGGCACCACCTGAATGCTCTCTGCTATCTGAGCAACACAAACTGGGGTGTAGATCACTCTATGCTGCTGCAGCCCTACGGAGACCTTGCTCAATCCCACCTTGACTATGGAAGTCTGGTTTACAGTTCGGCAGCACCCTCAGTGTTCCGTTTACTTGACCCTGTGCACCACTGTGGCAATCACCTAGTGACAAGAGCTTTTAGAACAAGTCCGATGACCAGCGTCCTGGTGGAGGCCGGAGTCCCTCCATTGCGAATCCAATGTGCACAACTGCTCACCAGTTATGTTGCACACATTCCTAGTTCTCTTTATCCCACTTGTGGCAGTTCATCTCCCACATCGGCAGCTCAGGTCAAGGCTCACAGTTGCAGTTTGTGTGTGATCCTTTCTCTGCAAACTGGAATCCTTCCCTTTACCACCTCTACTCGAGGTCCATTCACGTACACCTCCTTGGTGTACACCTCGGCCGAAGCTTCGTCTGGACCTTTTGCATGACCCTAAGGCCTCTATTAACCCCACCGCTCTTCGCTGTCACTTCCTCTCAATTCTTGATAGTGCTCCGGGCCTCTGAAGTTGTTTACACTGACGGCTCGATGACTGATGGTAATGTTGGCTTTGCCTATGTCCACAGAGGCCATATTGAACAGCATTCCTTGCCTGCTGACTGCAGTGTATTCACTGCAGAGTTTGTGGCCACATCTCGTGCACTTCAGTACATCTGTTCCTGTTCTGGTGAGTCGTTTCTTCTCTGTTCTGACTCCCTGAGCAGCCTACAAGCTATCGACCAGTGCTACCCTCGCCATCCTTTGGTAGCGAACATCCAGGAGTTCATCTGTGCCCTGGAATGGTCCAGCCGTTCAGTGGTGTTTGTGTGGACCCCGGGGCACGTCGGAATCCCAGGCAACGAACTTGCTGACAGGCTAGCCAAACAGGCTATGCAGAAACTGCTCCTGGAGATAGGCAACTCTGAAACTGACCTGCATTCTGTCTTATGCCACAAGGTTTTTTGGCCTTGGGAGATGGAGTGGCATAACAGTATGCACAACAAACTGCATGTCATTAAGGAGACTGTGAATGTGTGGAAGTCTTCCCTTCGGGCTTCCCGCAGGGAATCAGTTGTCCTTTATCGGCTCCGCATTGCCCATATGTGGCTCACACATGGATACCTCCTCCATCATGAGGAGCCACCTCAGTGTCGCTGTGGCTCCCAAATGACAGTTGTCCACCTCTTGCCGGACTCCCCACTTTTAGCCACTCTGCGGCGGACTTTTAACTATCCCAGCACCCCACCTTCTGTGTTGGGCAACAGTGCCTCAACAGCAGCTTTAGTTTTACGTTTTATTCGTGAGTGTGGGTTTTATCATTTGTTCTGAGTTTTAGTGCATGATCTTTGTTCCTCTGTGTCCTCCACCCTAAGGCTTTAAGGGTGGAGGTTTTAATGTGTGCTCTTGAAAACACTTATCTCGCACATTAAAACTGAACAGCGTTGTCCCCAGTGACTTCAAATCACCACCACCTGCTCCGCATAACCTATACGGTGAAGACTGTGATCTCTTTCTGTCCAAGAGATGCAGACTGACTACTCACACATGAGGCCCTGTGTCCACCAGAAATTTATATTCTGTATCATTTACTTTGCATAGCAACCATCTCTGCGTACATTTCTGCAGTCTCATGTTCTTCTGGGAATACCATCCGAAGGATGAGGAACAAGTTCCTGTTTAACAACCAATTATTAGGATATTGCTTGTCCTATGCTTTTACGATCACATGCTTTATGGCCCAGCTTGCCACATTCATGACATTCAGGCTAATGACATTGTTTCCTGATGTGGCCTGTGCTCCCACGTCTAAGATTCTTCACTTCCGAAGAAAAAAACACTGTGGACACTCTGTCTTCGTGTAATAAAATGTTGATCTCTTTTAATTGTATAGCAGTCGTAATGGCAGCGGATAAGTCGCTTGGGTCTTCCTTTCTGACCTTCCTTGAAATATCAGCAGAAATACTTCTTAGAAATACATCCAGAGCTCTATTCTCCGCCTCATGCAAAATCACTCTATCGGCCTTTGCTTTCTGTGTTAGTTCATATGCTTGCGAGTTCAGTTTCGAAATCCTGTCAGAGAAGGATTGCACTGATTTGCCGTATTTCTGTCATAATCCACTGACGTTTTCTCTAAAGAACCTTGTGCTGTTCTGCTTCTGATGAAACTGCACTAGACTCTTAGCCAATTCATCAAATCTCTTGATGCAATAATTTACCAACAGCTGCATGATTTGTAGAAGTTTATTTTATTTTATGAACTTCTATCTGCTACCAGTTTCGGCATTACATTGATGTCATCTTCAGGCCCCACTCGTGATAGTCGTAAAATCGCCATACGTGGAATACACGATTTGCAAACTGCCTTAGTCTGTGTCGCCTGGGCACCAAGAGCTGTTGCAGGATGATTGATTCACGGGTCCAGTTGTATGGCTCCTTCTGTGTATAGCGATTTTACGACTATGACGAGTGGGGCCTAAAGATGGCATCAATGTGATGCCAAAACTCGTAGCTCATAGAAGTTCATAAAATAAAATAAACTTCTACAAATCATATGGCTGTTGGTAAATTATTGCATCAAGAAGTTCATGCCAGCCGTTATCCCACAATCCATAATGGATCAATGAAGAATTCATCAAATGTTTGCGCCTTACTGAGGGTCTCATGGTACATAACATGCATTTTTGTGTCACCCACTAACCTTTACCTAGGACGTTTCTTCTGACTTTTTTCCCAGTTTGACAGGAGCATTTACATCACTAATAAAAATAAATACAGTCGGTTGCTTTCTCCTAAAATAGCGTTATGAGATCAGCTGGTACAGAATTGATGGAATGGGTGGGTACATTCAACACAGTGTTATTTTCTCCTGAATTGAAGAGTCCTTGGCCCCCAGTGTCTTCCCATTGTTCTATTCTTGTACGCAATGCTTCATTGTCTTGCTCCTGTTGGGTTGTCATTTGTAACAGTGCCCCTTCAAAGCTCCCACCATTTCATTCAGAGTCACTGCTTATGTTTGTGGCATTTGTGTAAACTCCGTCTGCCTATATATCAGAAAGGAAAGACACTGCATACACAGCAGGCAAAAAAAAACTGTACTTAATCTTTACACCGCATCATAGCCCAGTGAGATTCTGTGCACTGGTGTGCTTCATGACCAACCGTTGTACATCTATTACAGGAAGCTGACACAGCTAGAACAGATGGCAAGTCGTGCCCAGATAAGTTACAATGCAGACACCTCAGTAGCTGCAAGTAAACTTTTCTGGTGTTCCTATGGAAGTGAAACAAGTCTGTATGTTTCTGCAGTCTAACAAACAACAATTTTAATGTACTGTGAAGGTTCCTGAGGCTTAACGTGATTATAAGAAAATACAGGACAAGAAAGCAAACAAATATCAATCACTCACCACACAGCATTGTTACAAACTTCAATTCATAGCTGGTGACCTCATGTTGGAGCTGCATAGACAGTCAACTGCTGTTGTCCTAGATGTGTAGCTGTGGCAACCAATTACTGACACCAAGTATAGAAGTCTGATCATGAACTCCTACAGTCATCAGGAGAAAGCCGGGTGGGATGCAGTCCTGAGGACCTAGTTACGTTCAAGTGCACCAAGAAAACTTCTTCGTCAATTACACATTCATTAGGCAGAAATACAGAATTGTCTTCCAAAGCGCCACACTGCAGCCAGGCAAGTGGAGCAGCACCTTGTCAGCAGTTGACGACTGGTGCACACTCAGCTCACAGTACCGCCATTGCAGCAAAGCATCAGGTGGCGGCTGATAAGTCGCAGGGCAGCTGTTGACCTGCAGAATCCAGCAGCCTCCAGCTCTGTGTATTGATCTCCAAAGTGCTCTCAGTAGGATCAAAGATTTGCACTCAGGTGTCTCACCCCAAGTCCACCTGAAGTTTTTGCTGGCTCACAGGAGTCAGCTCTCAGCCCCTGTTAAGAGAACAGGAGCCAGCAGCTTCAGTGTCAGCCTCAGGAGCAAGATGAGCAGCAGAAGTGCTCACCCTTTCAAAGGTGGATGATGGACAGTGACCGTGTCATGCAGGTCAAGCCTCCAGCATGCTTGCAGTGTGATGACAGCCTCTGCGCCCCATCAGTGTTTCCTCAGAAGTTGACAGGTCAGCTGGCACCAGCAGCGGCATCCTCCCAGCCGGACTTGTGGTTCCATAAATGATCGAAGACAGCTAGGCATGCTATGGGTTGATCTCCATAGCCCTCCCTTTTACTGAATAGCTGCAACTGACACAAGGGCAATTGGCAGTCGGCACTCGGGGATCGCGTGTTTGTTAAGGAGTGTGGGATATTTATGTTGGCTTATCTTGTGTGCTCTGCAGCTGTGGGGATGGCTATGACCATCATGGTCCTGGTTTCCCCTTGTTGTCAGCTCTCCTAGTGACTTCAGACTTTCGTAACTTCACGTTTCAGAGGCTCTTTTTTACTGGTTCAACACCTGAATACTTAGTGCTGTGTTGTACTTACCTTCCTTCTGAAGCTCTGCTTTCTCATTTGGCTTCCAAGCTGTCATTATACAGGGTGATTCAAAAAGAATACCACAACTTTAAAAATGTGTATTTAATGAAAGAAACATAATATAACCTTCCGTTATACATCATTACAAAGAGTATTTAAAAAGGTTTTTTTTTTTTCACTCAAAAACAAGTTCAGAGATGTTCAATATGGCCCCCTCCAGACACTCGAGCAATATCAACCCGATACTCCAACTCATTCCACACTCTCTGTAGCATATCAGGCGTAACAGTTTGGATAGCTGCTGTTATTTCTCGTTTCAAATCATCACCATATTCTTAACATACCCCCATAAGAAAAAATCGCAGGGGGTAAGATCAGGGCTTCTTGGAGGCCAGTGATGAAGTGCTCTGTCACGGGCTGCCTGGCGGTCGATCCATCGCCTCGGGTAGTTGACGTTCAGGTAGTTACGGACAGATAAGTGCCAATGTGGTGGCGCTCCATCCTGCTGAAATATGAATTGTTGTGCTTCTTGTTCGAGCTGAGGGAACAGCAAATTCTCTAACCATCTCCAGATACTGTAGTCCAGTTACAGTACCACCTTCGAAGAAAAAGGGACCAAAAACTTTATTGGCTGAAATGGCACAGAAAACGTTCACCTTAGGCGAGTCACGTTCATACTGAGTTGTTTTCCGCGGATTCTCGGTGCCCCATATACAGACATTGTGACGGTTGACTTTCCCGTTAGTGTGGAAAGTTGCTTCATCACTAAACACAATCTTTGAAACGAAAGATTCATCTGTTTCCATTTGAGCAAGGATAAAATCACAGAAATCGATTCTTTTAATCTTATCAGCTGCAGACAGTGCTTGAGCCAATTTCAGACGATAAGGTTTCATAACTAACCTTTTTCGTAGGACTCTCCATACAGTTGATTGTGAAATTTGCAGCTCTCTGCTAGCTCTGCGAGTCGATTTTCCTGGGCTGCGAACAAATGCTTGCTGGATGCGTGCTACATTTTCATCACTCGTTCTCGGCCGTCCAGAACTTTTCCCTTTGCACAATCACCCATTCTCTGTAAACTGTTTATACCAACGTTTAGTACACCACCTATCAGGAGGTTTAACACCATACTTCGTTCGAAATGCACGCTGAACAACTGTCGTCGATTCACTTCTGCCGTACTCAATAACACAAAAAGCTTTCTGTTCAGCGGTCGCCATCTTAGCATCAACTGATGCTGACGCCTAGTCAACAACGCCTCAAGCGAACAAATTTACAACTAAATGAAACTTTATAGCTCCCTTAATTCGCCGACAGATAGTGCTTAGCTCTGCCTTTTGTCGTTGCAGAGTTTTAAATTCCTAAAGTTGTGGTATTCTTTTTGAATCACCCTGTACTTCGCTTGAAGACTTGGGCACTTGGTCATTCCGCAGTATTGCAATACTTCCATGTTTGCCACAACTAGCTCAGCATTTCCCCCCAGCTGTCAGTCTGCTGGTCATTGACACATGTGGTTGGCTTCAGGAGCCACCAAGATAGAACCTGGATGAAATTTTAGTGTCCACAGAGATACTATCCTGGGGCATAACAATATGTAGTCCTAAACTCAAAACATGGGGCCTGAAATCATATCATTTGAATTTCTCCTCCCAGCTTGACTGGGTGCATGTTCTGGAGATGAGACTGAGCCTTCCAGCACTCAACTGCCCAGTCCTTTTCCAGGCTTCACATATGCAAATGGTTTTCCCTTTCTTTGTTACCTCTCCTCCCCACCCCACCCCCTCGGTTTCCATTGCTCTCTCACACACTCCCCCCCCCCCCCCCCCCAAGCTCTCTTCATTCATTTTGTGATTTCTTTCTGCTTTATATGTTTATTTTTTTTTCATTTGTTTCATCACTGCACCTAAAATGTGCTTGCTTGTTTTCAGATCCACAGCCTACGGTAACAGTATTAATCCGTGGGCCATTTGGCAGGCATGCATGGACAATGCAGCTTCGTCATCTTCCACGTCATAAATCAGGCACAAAATATCATACTCCCAACCCAGGTCGGCCAGTTCCAATGGCCGATGTTGGTGTTCGACATGAAGTTCGCCAGCGTTACTTCCCGGACAGTGTTGATAGGATACCACAGTGCAAAATGTAAGTGGATAATGAGATCACAGTGTCGTGCTGGAAGTGCTATTCAGTTTAGTTGTATGAGGCCAATGTATGAGGTGGCTCTATTTTCTTTTGGAGTAACAAGTGGGTAAAGTAATACCTTTACTGCATCGATGTGCACAATATCTCAATATGCGTCCTGTTGTAATAGTGGAAATATTGTAGAGCCATTTGTCAGTCTGTATAATTTACTGTAAATGAGTACTTCATTCAAAAACACTGACAGGTGTGAAGGTCTTGCAAAACATGTTAGATTGTCTCTGTCGTATAGCCCCTTTCTCATTGTGTCCTTGAAGGGGATGACATTCTATAAAGAATTTTGACTGCTGTTAATGGAACCACACAGAGGTGTGAGGTCATACCCTCACTCCCCACCCCCTCCGTGATTCCTGCAAAGAACTTTGTGATTTCCTTGGAGCACAGAGTGTATGGTGTCATAATTTTTAAATATTTACCTTAATCAAAGCTGTGATAAAATTTCAGCAATTGTTAAAAACGATATATTGTAAAACATAATTTTTTATGAACTTAAACATCAGTTCTTTGAAAGCCAAACTGTCACTTGTATACCAAGGAATTATGCACAACCATGTTTCTACTGATTGTGATGTTAAAGTAAGAAGTGCAGCTTTCAAAGACTTGAAGTTAAGTCCAAAACTTTATTTTGGACAGACAAAATGTGAGATGCTCTTCAGGGACCTAGCAGTGCTTACACTTATGTTAATACATATACTCCAGTACAACAGTGAATTTAGAAGAAACTATGGAATGCAGAACACAACCCTACAGTTAAAAATAATTTTTGTATGGACTGTGTACCCCTATCAAGGGTCCCAAATAAAGGTTTACGTTACGGTGTGAAAGCTCATAACTGGTTATTGACAGACATTATATGATATATCCTGCTTACAAAATCTCCATCAGGACTCAAAGCCTCATTGAATAAAGTTCATTGATTTGCTATAGCACTGGTATCACGGGAAAATACCCAATAATGCGTACTAAGCAACTTTTAAATAATGTGACTTTTCCCACATTTATTAGCAACATTCCCAGTATGGTGATCAGTTCCAGTCAAAAAATAATTTTACTCATTATACGTTTGGCATTGACAGAATATTCATATTATACAGTCCCAGTCAAATCCTGACACAACAGTCACAAGGCAGTATTAGCCTCAGTTTGTGTAATCAGTGAGCACACCACGTACATGACACAAATAAATGAATGCTCCGTACAACACGGTACGTAATCAGAGTTCCCAATTATTCGCACACTAGTTTGAAGTAAAATTCATAACAATTAACACTGTTCAAAAGTTGAAGCTAGCAAGCTCATAGAGTCACACTTCCATACTGAAGTCATGTATACTGATGACAGTTTTACACAGATATGGTAATTTGATACATTATTGCAGAGATTGACCAGGATGTTGCTGGTGCATATACTGCATAATACTGACTAGCCGAGAATACCTGAACTTTAGCATAGAAGTTGCCGCTAAGATTTCCAAGCCTCAGCTGAAACTTATAGGTTGGTGGTTGGTCTTATAAAGACTGTCTTAAGAACATATTGTGATTTCGAAAACTACATTTTCATTTGAGAATCAGCGAAGTTAGATTTTGCTAATTTGGATGAGCTGTATGTTATGATAGTAATTTGGTTTACAAAAATATTTGGTGTTTTAGAAAAACAACAAAAAAATGTAACCATTTCATATATTTGCATTGTGAATAACCCAGTTATGAGTACAAGCACCATCTTTAGATTTAAAATTATTGATGCAAATTCTTGCAAATTTTTAATTACTGTCCCAATTACTTAAAGAATCATGTCATCAGTTCACAATAATTAGGGCAGCAAAAGTACAGTAACAAAATCTGGAATATAATAGGCATAATGGTGCAAATGATGAAAGTAATTTTTGGTTTACCCAAACTTTGATCAAGATTATTTTGTAAATTAATTGGTTTCAGGGAAATCAAAGTACGTTTCTATAATGTTTGGATATTGTTCTCTCTGAAAAGTTGTGTCAACATACCCAGCTCAACTGATTAGCTCAAAGTTCTGTCTCTCATAGTATAGTAAAGTTTTCAGTTGTTAATAACTACTTGTAATTAACACAGCTTTCTGCAAAACTAATTAAGTTAATGGAGTCAGTACAATGCAAAGAAAAGCCTGAAAAATAAATCTAAGTGAGGCAAAGTCTGATTAACGTTTTGATGGAACCAGGTATATGATACACATATTTGATGCGTATAACTAAATTTAAAGTGGAAAAAATAAAAAAAAGTTGAAGTGCAGTCAGACAGTAAATCAATAATCCTCAGAAATTCGAAAACAAGGTAAAAGTATCCCTCATTAGCTGCTCTTACAATGTGCTTGAATGTATGGGCTGAGGGATGAAACTCTGTGGATGACTTTAATATTTATACAGATGAGCCAAAGCTTAGAAGAATGCAGTGACCATTCTGTATATGAAATTTATCCATATATATATTTCAGGTCACACAAGTTATATCATTATTAGTTTTGGCTACTTTGCAAGTCATTGTCAGATGATTTGAATAATTACATAGCAGCTCATCAAAGTACAAAGTTGTGCTTTTATTAGTCACAATTTAATGTATTCAGATCATCTTACGATGACTTGCTAAGAAGTCAGAACAAATAATGATATAATTGGTGTGACCTGAGGCTGAAATATGTAATTAAAAAATCTTCAAATATTTGTATTCAACATATGTCAACCTTTACAATATATAAACAGCTGATAGTGATCTGTGTGAAGTTACACTTTGTTTGGAGTATTATATGAAAATGGCAAGTGAGTAGCAAAACAGGAGGAGCTGTGTCTTTCCTCATGGTAGGTACTTTTCTTATAACGTATGTAAGTGTGTGTAAAGTAATTTAGAAGGAATTCCTGTAATTATTAGTATGGGTAGGGTTAGCACTAGTCATGATTTGTTGTTGGTAATTTTACAGATGTAACAAGCAGTGACTGCTTGTTTAATGAATTAATTATTCACATTACTACATGGGCTTCATATTTGATGGAATATTAAAGTCCAACTCCCCCCCTCCCAGCAGGAGACTGAGCTGCTGTCTGTTTCCTTACTGAACTTCATCTCATGTTAAAAGAAAACAGGGGCAAATTTTCTGTTTGAACTCCCATTTCATTTGTGTGTGGTTCTAGTATTTGTTATCATATACTCTAACTATGATTATGTCTTTACTTTCACTCTTTTGCTTGAAATTGTTTCCAAACCTGCAGTGTTGTGACACATTAGAAGTAATTGAAATAGGAAAGTACATTAACACAAAATTATCATAAGATGAGACTGCTGTATTAAAAGTGATATGTCCATAAGAAGAAGTCACATAATATAACAGTTGCAAAATTCTTTTATTTTAGTAGGACTTCAAAAGATGTTGTATGTGCTACAGTCTGTTTATATTATGTCCTGAAATTCAGAATGAGTGAATGGGGAAGTTAAAAAA
Organism: Schistocerca americana; assembly: GCF_021461395.2. Lineage (NCBI taxonomy): Eukaryota > Metazoa > Arthropoda > Insecta > Orthoptera > Acrididae > Schistocerca > Schistocerca americana. The sequence continues at coordinate 9,550,733 of NC_060124.1, read as the reverse complement.
TAAGCTTACAGATGTTTGATTAGGTGTTCATGACAAATAATGGTCTAAAAGTAAGTAACACAGCCAATATGGTATTGTATTAGTAATTGAATACTAATTTTGTCATTTTTCACATATTACAGAGACAGGTCTATACCAACATTAGATTCTTTGTCTGCTGAGGAGCCAGGGCTGCAACAGCTACAACACTTGATTGAGAGACAGTCTACACTTGAACAAAGTTCAGCAGAACAGAAGCAGAAACAGGAAGCGGAACAGGGCTTCTGTCAGCAGCAAGAGTGTATGCCTCCAACTCCGTGTCAAGAGTACCAGACAGCCAGGCTGTTTCTGTCTCACTTTGGCTTCCTCTCTCTTGATTCTGCAAACGTAAGATTTTGAATATCTACTGCTTCTTATTTGTTAGAAAAAATTATTCACTCACTCACTCACTCACTCACTCACTCACTCACAGGAGATGGTACTGAATGGGAGGGTCCAGCTACACAAGCTGTGAATCAGCCATTGTAGTTATGAAAACTGGTCTCAGCCACAGTTTGGCCATGTCTGGTTGGCTGTGGAATAGTTACAGTAAATATGGTATATGATATTACTGCTTTCACAGGTTTTTCTGCCTCGCAAAGTAATAGAATATGTCAGTGATGGGACTGGAATAAGACCTGTTTGATGGGTGTGAAGGACAGGTGTTCACCTGGGTCTTCTGACGTGGAAAGAGGTCAGGATTGGGTTGGGCATAATGAGGAGTCGTAGTATTTCATAGATACGGTGTAAGGTGTCATACCACTCTGGGAGTGATAGAATGGATTATGGGTAGGACGTTCCTCACTTCCATGGTGATAAGTACGCGAAGCCCTCACAAAGGATATAGTTATGTTGTTCCAGCCCAGGTTGTGATACTGGATAATAGGGGGAGGGGGCTGCTCCCTTGCAGCTGATTCTTGGGGCTGATGTGAAAATTAGGGGCATGTGAATCTTAGTTTTTTCTGAAGAAGGTAAGTTCGATTCTAGGGGGCCAGTTTGATTGTAGAAGTGAAGAAGAGTTATATGTGTACTTCCTGACAGATCTGAAAACTGTGGGTCTCCATTCACAATGTTATTTCTGAAGTCAAATTCCATACTAGAATAAACCCATATTCACCAGACCAAATCATCAGTATTTTTATAGGCCAAATCAAAGTAGACAATATGACTCTAAGTGATGGTCGGAATGATCTCTCTGATGATGAGATGTGGAGATTTACTCATTGGAAAGTAGTTTGATCAAGAAAAAAAGAAATGATTAAGACGTTTAAATTCTATCCCCAAGATATGTACGTGTTGTGAAAAATATGTCATCTCCAAATACTGGTCTTGAATATGAGGCAGCAGAAAATATTCATTTTACCTTGTATATCTATGTGTTTCTTTCCTTTGTTTCTAATTTTGCTTTTTCATTATTCTCTGCAAAAACTGTAATTAATTTAATTCCACCACCCTGGACAGTCTTTGAAAATGTTGAAACAAGACTCGACTGCCCCCCCCCCCCCCCCTCTCTCTCTCTCTCTCTCTCTCTCTCTCTCCGTGTGTGTGTGTGTGTGTGTGTGTGTGTGTGTGTGTGTGTGTGTGTGTGTCTATCTATCTATCTATCTATCTAACTGTTTACCTATCTATCTCTATCTGCCCCCCCCCCCCCTCCCACCTCTCATCCTTTTCTATGGAGTATAAGGAATTGCCTTGCAAAAATATATTGTAAGGTGGGTGGCAGTGGGAGGTTCTTGTTCTATCTTATTTCCACCCCTAAAGCTGTAAAGTAACAACTTCAGTACACTATGTGATCAAAAGTAACCGGACACCCCCAAAAACCATATGTTTTTCATGTTAGGTGCATTTTCCTGCCCCTTACTGCCAGGTAGTCCATATCAGCAACCTCAGTAGTCATTAGACATCATGAGACAATAGAGTGGAGCACTTCGCAGAACTCACAGACTTCAAACGTGGTCAGGTGATTGGGTGTCACTTCTGTCATATGTCTGACATGTACAGCACAAAAGTGTACAGGCCAACTTTGTTAACTGACAGAGATTGCCAACAGTTGAAGAGGGTTATAGTGTGTAATAGGCAGACATCTATCCAGACCATCACACAGGAATTCCAAACTGCATCAGGATCCACTGCAAGTACGATGACAGTTAGGCAGACAGTGAGAAAACTGGGATTTCATGGTCGAGTAACTGCTCATAAGCCACACATCATGCTGGTAAATCCCAAACAACACATTTGGTGTAAGGAGTGTAAACATTGGACGATTGGACAGTGGAAAAACGTTGTGTGGAGTGACAAATCATGGTACACAATGTGGCGATCCAATGGCAGGGTATGGGTATGGCAGATGCCCAGTGAACATCATCTGTCAAGGTGTAGTGCCAACAGTAAAATTCAGAGGCAGTGGTGTTATGGTGTGGTCATGTTTTTCACGGAGGGGGCTTGTACTCCTTGTTGTTTTGCATGGTACTATCACAGCACAGGCCTACATTGATGTTTGAAGCACCTTCTTGCTTCCCACTGCTGAAGAACAATTTGGGGATGGCAGTTGCACCTTTCAACATGACTGAACACCTGTTCATAGTGCACGGCATGTGGGGGAGTGGTTACACAATGTGGAGTGGCGTGCAAAGAGTCCCGACCTGAATCCTATAGAAAGGTTTTGGGATGTTTTGAAACACTGACTTCATGCCAGGCCTCGCCGACTGACATCGATCCCTCTCCTCAGTGCAATACTCCATGAAGAATAGGCTGCCAATCCCCAAGAAACCTTCCAACACCTGATTGAATGTATGCCTGTGAGAGTGGAAGCTGTCATCGAGGCTAAGGGTGGGCCAACACCATATTCAATTCCAGCATTACCAATGGAGGGCTACACGAACTTGTAAGTCATTTTCAGCCAGGTGTCCAGATACTTTTGATCACATAGTGTATGTGGATTTGCGTTTTTATTCATTGACTTTGATACTACATCATGTCATCACTTATTTCCTAAATATATTTATTAAATGAGAAAGTAAGGTATCAACAAATAGAGGAAGAAATGAGTTGCAGGCAGGCACAATGAAAATGTTATTATTCCATCCTGGACTTTCCATTATGTGAAAATAAAAGATCACTCATTTCCTCCTGATGTTCGCTTGAGAAAGCTGTTTTATCAGTTTTATCGTGGATGCTTTTAAAGTATGACACCACATTATGTGAAACAGTTATTTTGTTCTTGTCAGATATTGATGAATTGCTAAAAGAAACTTCTTCTCATGTTCTACATGTGAACATCACTTCATAATTTGTACATGATTCTGTATTCCAACTCTCCAGAAGAAATTAATTTTTTTGGCTCAATATTGAGATTTTACATTGTGGCTCATTAATATTGATTATTTTTAGCTCATTCTCACATAGACAACGATGTGATATATACATTGTGTGTTTTCAGGGTAATGTAGAATCACCAACCACCCCAATAACTGCCTTGAATCCCAGCATCCCTGGTTTCTGTCAGGATTTAGAAGCTCTGGATTCAATGAGTTCACGCACATGTGACACTGTTCATGTCTTCTATGTGAGAGCAGGACAGAAGACACCCGAAGAAATACTGGCAAATGTTGTAAGTGCATCTAGTTATTTTAATTAACTTGTAGCAAAGCGTTGCGAAAAATATCACAGCATCATTAAGATCTACTTCTTTGTAATTTGTTTTTGTATGCAAATTCCTGTTTAGAGAGAACTGATGCATAACAGTTATAAGAGTTTGCAACTTCGTGTCTCAATATTTCTTTCTTCCTTCCTCCCCCCACTCCCAGCTCCATCCCAGTTACCTAATTACCCAAAATTGTGTGCAGTTGTATCTGAAACTCTAAAATTTGCCTAAAAAAGGTAGAGATGTTTGAAATAGATTGAAAACATCTGTTTCACATTTCTGGATGTTACCAACATATAATTTACATAATTTCCTTGCACTTTGGGCTCAACACATGTCAGAGCATTTGGATTTGCATGGCCGGTACTAGTGTTTCAGAATCCAACATATATAGCATCAACACAAGGACATAATTTGCTCATGAAACTAACCTTTTATATTGGTGCCAGTGTTTGAAGACAGCCACCCCATCTCTTCCCGTGCCTTTCTCTAACTCTAGAGCTGGTTGTTTGTGGTAAAATGTAATGTTATTTTTTTATGAAAATGCTTAACAAAAATTTTGTTGTAGTTGTCACCAGACACAGTTCATCCGCACTTCCTGGAATTTTTGTTGTCTCTTGGGTGGCCAGTAAATGTATACAGGCATCCAGGTTGGACAGGTCACTTAACCACCAGTTGGAAGATCTGCCAGCCACAATCAACAGGTATAAAAATTTAGTGAGTTTTGTCTTCCATAATTGATACAATGTTATTCAGCCTCAATTGCTATTACATTTTCTGGTTTATTTGTCTTTTAAGAAAAAAAGGAAAAGTTTGTGTAGGTTCTGTCCAATAAGTTAGGCATAGTAACACTTCTTTCAACATTTTGCACATTACTTCCAGTGGCTGGGTGGAATAATTCTTGATTAATGCTTGAAGAGAAATGTGTGTGTGTGTGTGTGTGTGTGTGTGTGTGTGTGTGTGTGTGTGTGTGTGTTCCATTCTTCCTGAGTTTGCATGGCAGTGTCAAGAGTATGAATACTTATATTTACATAGCATTTCTGTGCAGATTATACAAACTTTCAGGATTGTTAGAGAATAGCAAGTATACCAGTCAGCTATAAGAAACCCTGGTACAGAAATTACTTGAGTTGGATAAGACAAGCCAAACATGTTGCAGGATAACTCTGCCAACAAAACATGAGAACTAGTAATTGTCATCTGTATAATGTAATAAATTAACTCATTATGTAATACATTTATGTTTATGTGCATTGTTTGTTATGTACATACTTGCAGGCATTTTATGGAAGACAAACACAGCCAACACATGGATATACATCAAGGGGCTGTGGCTACACAAAACCATTAGTTCAATCTTTTTGCATGCTTGTGATGAGCCACAGCTCACTTTGCACTTCTACACACACACACACACACACACACACACACACACACACACACACAGTGCCAGCTGAATACAGTGTGCAGTAAGTGGGAGTAAGGATTGGCTGGCTGGCAGCTTGGAGAAAGGTGTCAGGTGCAAAGGATAAGAATGAGACACGTGCATTGACACTGGTGACTTTGTGCAGCATTTGATGTTGATGGTATGAAGGAGTGGTTTCGGAGGAGGTGACAGAACATAGGAGGGCAAGACTGTGGGAGAGAGTTTGTGGGTGATATATGAGTAAAGTTGGGGGTTCTGGGGCAGAATGGAGGTGGGCATGGTGCAGAGGTTACGTTCACTGCATTCTATGCCCTAATGTTTATGGGCCATCTAGAGGAAACATTTGTAGTGACCAAAAACTTGAAATTACTTATTTTGTTCAGGTTAACTGATGATATCTTCATGATTTGGACTTGACCAAGACATTCTATTCTCACTCCTCTGCAACCTCAGTACCTCTTCCTTTCACTTCACCAGATTCCCCTCAGCATTATATATCATCTTACTGGACATTAACGCCAGCCGTAGTGGCCGTGCGGTTCTAGGCGCTACAGTCTGGAACCAAGCAACCACTACGGTCGCAGGTTCGAATCCTGCCTTGGGCATGGATGTGTGTGATGTCCTTAGATTAGTTAGGTTGTTGTGACTTGGCAAAACAGCCAAGCCACTAGGAGAGGAAGCCGAAAGGCACGCGTTTAAGCTCACGCAGGCTGACGTGAGGTCTGGGACAGTTAAGGGAGTTTATAGTAGCAAAGAACGTAAGTAACTACTGGAATACTTAACTTTAATTCATAATTGGTGAACATCGGTCTGACGGTACATGTATCACAAGATAAATAGCAAATGATAATGGCGCCTTGCTAGGTCGTAGCAAATGACGTAGCTGAAGGCTATGCTAACTATCGTCTCGGCAAATGAGAGCGTAATTTGTCAGTGAACCATCGCTAGCAAAGTCGGCTGTACAACTGGGGCGAGTGCTAGGAAGTCTCTCTAGACCTGCCGTGTGGCGGCTCTCGGTCTGCAATCACTGACAGTGGCGGCACGCGGGTCCGACGTATACTAACGGATCGCGGCCGATTTAAAGGCTACCACCTAGCAAGTGTGGTGTCTGGTGGTGACACACATAGGTTTAATTAGTTCTAACTTCTAGGCGACTGATGACCTCAGAAGTTAAGTCGCATAGTGCTCATAGCCATTTGAACCATTTGAACTGGACATTAACCTCTCTGATGGCTCCATTCCTATCTCTGTCCATACCAAATTCACTAGCCATCAACAGCACAACAGTACATGGATTTTTATAGCTGTCATCCGCTCTATACCACATAGTCGTGCCATCTGTGGATAGTGCATGTGCAGTGACATAATTCCCTTGCCCAGTATGATGAAGGGTTCTCTAAGGCCTTCACAGACAGACCCCACCCCCTCCAAAGAACCATCTGGAAAGGATAACCTCCACCCTCCCACACCATTATCATCCAAAGTCATCCTGGTATAGTGCCACCACTATTTTTCGGCTCTACCAAGTAAAATAGTGATGTTGGCATGGGTGTTGCAAAAGGCCACGGGAGCAGTCAAGTTCAGAGTTGACCAGGACACCATTATGTCTGAAGCAGCAATGCCACCACTCAGTTTCTACATTGCAGGCCAGGGACCAGCAACACAATAACATAAGCTAGGGCTGTAACTCATAGTGTAGAAGTGTGTAAGGTGTTAACCTTGTGTAGCAGTTTAGGAGGTGAAATGGATTTGTCAAGAAATGTTATGTTAGTGTTACATTTATGTGCCCTTCTCATAATGTGATTTTATTTTTCTCATCATTGCTGTTTTGTTGTATTTGTTGAATAGAGTTTCCACACAGTCAGAGTCTGAAAATTGTAGAAAATGTGTGTTAGTTTGTGCTATTTGGTGAGGGCAATATATTTTGTTTTAAATAAGGAATATATGCTTAAGAGTCATGGGTAGCTGATTAGGTGGAGAAATTAAGTTGCACTGTTAGGGTATATTTCATTTAAGTGTCCTTGTCGTCGATCTTTTTTGTTCTCACCATTTGATGTTGTTTGTGTAGTTGGTAAAGGGTTAATTATATCATTGTCAATTCCATAGTGGGCTTTTCTGGTGGAAAAATGCAAAATTTAATAACTGAGACAGCTAACTGAGCAGTTAACGGATGAGAAAAAGAACCGATGTTTGTGCAGAAGGGTTACTCAAGAATGGAGAAAGGGCAGAAAGAATTTAAGTAGTGATTCCTTAAACAAGCCTCAGGCGGTAAGGAATATCAGACTTTTGGAGAGGCTTGAGAGAAGGAAGATGGGCAAAACTTGCATGGAAGCAGAGATTAAGGGAAGAGAAGTTAATAGTGTGCACTTAATTGATGTACAGAGTACTAACATTGTAATTTAGAATTATCAGCTCTGATATCTTGTGAAAACATGGAATCTGAATCATCTGTAGTGCTAGGCAATGTATGTGTGTGCTGTACTGAGGTAAATAAGCGTGTAGATAGCAACATGAGTGATTTAGGTACAGTAGTATTTACTGCATTGGGTGATAACAGGTATTGTTCAGAGGCCATTAAGTATGGGCTGGATGTACTGAGAAGAGCCTGTGATGATGATTTTTACAGAATTCAGAGTGGAACTGCATATGATAATTTTGTTGTAGTTTTGGAACTGCAGATGATAATTTTGTTGTAGATCTATGATGGATACAAAGGATGCTATTGATAAGGTTGACTATGTTGCAGATGTGGATAATGAAGTAGTAAATACACATTTATTTCCGAAGGATGCAGATTCGCTGCTACCAGTGATGGTGGCGCCTCCTCAAAACACGGGCTGGGGAGGAGGAAAAAAGAGGAAATGAGACGAAACATGTTTGTGAGGATTATGATTGGGCTGACTAGGCTGAATATTTTTAGGAATGTGTGCGTGAGGTTTGCAAGGTTATGATAGTTGCGGGCTCTAGGTCACAGCCTTACGGAGCAGCAGAAAGTGCATATAGCTGGTGCAGACAGCAAATTCTTTACAACATAGCCATGGTTCAGTTTTCATGATGGGTGTAATGTATGGGAGGCATACTGCACAATCCAAGGCCTAGATGTTCTTTTCAGTCAACGTGAGAAAACTGACTTTTTGGTGATGTACGGCGAATCTCATGGAGACAGTGTTCCAGTTGGTAGAAGTAGTTGCCACTGAAATATTATTGCAAAATTCATCTCTTATGATGGACAAATCAGTTAAACTGTGGACAAAATTGCTGCTTCTGAATGTGCATGATATAATGCCACAAAGCACCAAGAAGTTGCTACGGGTGAGTGAGTATACAAGAGAGCATTGTGTTATGAGGAGAATTCTATTTTGGATTGGCCACCAACATATTGTGTGTTAGTACCTTATGTGGTTTATGTGAAAGCATAATTTTAGGGGTGTGATCTGTAGGAAATGGAAGGGGAGCTGTTGTTGCAGAGACAGGGTTCCAGATGATGTGCCAGAACAGTGTGAGGAAACTATTGGATACGCAAAAATAGTTGCCAGGCATGAGAGATCTGTGGAGCGAGGCCATTTATTATGAAAGGTGATTTGTTAAGTTTTTAACTTTAGTTTGTTCTGCATTTGTTAGGAATGGCATTAGAGGTTTTATTATTTCATATGAAAATTTGTTGTAAGCAATGGTTAAGGAATATATTTTTCGGTCATAAGAATGCTTAATGGATGATGTTGCAAATAGTTTGGGTGTTCTGAGAGATTGGATGTTGTGCTGTAGGGCAGCAATGGGGATGTAGGAGAATAATGACATAGTGTTTTTAAACAACTTTGGTATGATGATTAATAAGGGATTTAAATGATTTAGGACACATTGAGATTTTCCATTGGTGATGTGGATTAGTAGCAGTCAGTCTTAACAATTGCATATTGTGGGGAATATTGTTATTTTGTTCATCAGTGGACTGGACTACATGTCGAGCATAAGATACAGGTAAGTAAGACCAATTGCTGTGAAAAGAAGTTATGCTAAAAAATATTGCCATTAGGGGAAAGAATTCCTCAATGTTGTTTATGATTTGTTATGTGAATAATAAACAATGTGTTTAGGTATACAAGCTGTTTTGATAGGCACAGGGACTATCTTGAATGACTCAACTTATTGTTAAGTAGTTGTTACGGGATGATAAACAAGAGTGAAGAAACTGGTAACATTACTCCGTTACTTTGTAAGTGGACATTTCAAGAAGTTACTGGTTTTGGGAAACTGAAAAAAGCCAGTGGGCTGATATATTAGGTTAAGCACACAGTCAATGATCATTGTGATTTAAACTTGCTAGTCTTATGGAAATTGTACTGTACATAACTATCAGTTTCAGAGTGTACAAGGGATGTCTAGAAACTAAGGATGAGTTTTTAATAATCTCTCTAGTCATGGTTAAAGATGAGCGCTCTCATTCCACCTTCAGCCAAGTGCAAAGTTCACTCTGTGAAACACTGCCTGAATGCCAAGGGCATGAGTGCTGTAGCAATTGATTGCAAAATCATGTAAATACATGAGGAGGAGGTTATATCATGACAACGTGTGACAAAATGAGTATGGAATTTCATTTTTGGTAGAATGGGAAGTTACAATGAAGAGAGAGCGGGCACGCATCCATGGTGACTCGTGCAAAACTTGAAGAACGTATTCATTCTGATCATCGTGTGCCATTAATAACCTGCACGAACTGTGTCCTGTTGTTTCTTAAACTGTTGTTCATGAAATTTTGAGTGGTCAGCTAGAATATTACTAGGTGTGTGCACAATAGGTTCCGAAGATACTTACTGCTGAACACAAAATCAAATAGAGCTGAGGCTGCGCATGAGTTTCTTGACTGTTGTGCAAGTGACTGAGAGACTTTTCTTGACTTCATACTGATGGGGCTGAAACCTGGGTTTACCACCCTACCCTAGAGAACAAGCAACAACCAGTGTGGTAGCACCACACTAATTTCCCTTCAGTAGAAAAATTCAAAACTCAGGAATTAGCTCAGAAAGCCATGGTAATCGTTTTCTGGGACAGAAAAGGGATTCTTCTTATCAAATTCTTACTGAGAGACAAAACAGTCAACTCTGTATCACACTGTGAGACTCTCAACACTCTCTGCAGAGCCATGGAATGCTGAAGGAGGGAATCTGCCTCCTCCAAGCTAAAGTGAATCCGCACTCCTCTCAAGCAATGCAGAAGTTGTTGATCTGATTTCATTGGAATCTTTTAAACCACCCTTCCCACACTCCTGATATTGTGCCTAATGATATTATTTCCTTCCTAAATCGAAGGAATGTGTGGGTAGAAAACACTTTTTGAATGATGAGGAGATGAAAACCAAACTGGAGAAGTGAGTGGGAGATGCCTATGATGCTTGTTCTAAAAGCTCATCCCATGGTTTACAAACTGCATGTAATACCTATGCTACTATTTCTGTATGTTTAATTGAAATATATACATTGAAATATATACATATTCTTGTAATCTTGCTTTCCATACATCCCTCATATGTTCGGTCTTTGCGGAATTCCTCAAAGCTAAGACTGAGGAACTGGATCTACTAGAGAGGTGAGGTATGTAGTGCTACCACTATTTTTTGTTGCTACTGAGAAAAATAGCTATACTGTCTTGGCTTTTGCAAAAGGCCAAGTGAGCAAGCAAGTGCAGTGTCGACCAACACAGTGTTGCATCAGATGCAGCAACACCACTGCCCAATTTCCACATGTGTGCCACATCAGCAGCAAGTACCACAATAAAGACAATACAGCAGAACTGTGGGACAACTGCGGCATCGAGAGACCGGTTACTACACATCCGAGCTGTGGACCTGTTATAGCCTAAGTGGTTGAAAGCACCAGTATAAATGTCCATCCTTTCTGGCCAAAGGGATCACAGTTTGGCAGCACCAACTACAAGAGAAGGTCTATGTCTGTCATTGGAGTGACATTGTTCTGTGAGCATCCACCATGAGACTAACCAGCTGGGGTTACTGACACTGTATGCCTACACTTGCAAGGGCAAATTCCACTGCTGAGTGCTGTCTTCCTCTGTTAGAATCATGTTGAGTTTCCTTGCTTTCCAGCCTTGAGCTGCAGAGCCATGCACAGATGGTAAAAAAGCTGCCACCGACTCCTCACATCTGTATTCCTACTCAGCCGCTGGCGTCGCAGTAGGCTGCCGCCTGCTTGCACCAACACCTCCACACTCACTGTCTCCAGCACATGCCCAGTGGGGCCGTCACCACAGTTGTGCATCACTATGAGTGTTGTAGTTTGTTGCTCAATAAAATATGCGACTAAAAATGATGATTGTTTGAGCAACCAATGGTCATCATCTTGACAACAACCCACTGCATCAACTCCACCTTGCCACTGTTGAGATCATTCACCCCAGGCCTCTACACTGGACTGGAACAAGTTAACTATTTTCTGTGAATGAGGAACATCCTACCCACAATCTTTCCAACCCCTCCCATAGCTGTATTCCATTGCCCACTCAATCTATGCAATACCTTCGTCTATCCTTATGCCGCATCCACTTCCATCCCCTTGCCACAAGGGTCGTATTCCTGTGGAAGGCCCATGTCTGAGAGCTGTCTAGTTGGGTCACCAAAAACATCATATTCCAGTACTGTCATGTGCTTATCCTATCCCATCAGAGGCTGGTACACCAGTGAAAGCAGTCCGCTGAAATTTCTGCACGGCTTCTTATGTTGGCCTGACCACCAACCAGCAATCCACCTGAATGAGTGGCCAAGAGCAACATTGGCCACCCATTTCGGTGGCGGCTTCACAGCCGGTGTCATCTAGATCTTTCTCCCCAACACCAGCTTCATTGACCTACACAGCTAGATATTGGTCTTGCTATGTATACTCCGTTATCATCCTGCCCTCAGTCTTCACTGGGCCCTGGCCTATGCCCCTCAGTACTGCCCCCAGTATCCTAACTTCACTCATCCTGCACATGTACCCGTTTTCCTGTACTTCTTTCACTCCGTCCCAATCTGCTCCTTCACATCATCATCATTGTGTGCAACAAAACTTATCAGAGCCAGTGTCAGTGTTGCATTCTTGCCCCATGTATCTGCTAATTGTCCCTCCAGTATGCCTAATATGTGCACTTGCTGCCTCCGTCCCAGCTGCCAGCCAGTATTCCTCAGCCATCCATTCTCTTCACAGAAGGCGAAGTTATTTTATATAATATTTCTGGTAAGTGTGTGTTACAAAGAAAGTCACTTAATTTTAATTGAGTGTCTATTCTCGTACAATAGAATAACAACTTATACTATATAAACTCTGCTTTTCTGTATTGTTATGATTTAGCTGAAAGTGCAAGTGAGTTATTTGTAGTTATTGTAAGACTTCAGTTTCAACTTACTGCATGATCACTTTGGGTGTTCAGTTAATATATTATTTTTTTCATTTGCTTTAGTTGTTTATGGCATTACTTTGTGAACTATGTTCCTACTCATATATCTACATCCATACTCTGCAAACCACTGCATGGCAGAGAGAGTACATCCCATTATAGCTCTATTTCCTGTTCCACTCACATCCACTGGAAAGAATAATTGCATAATTTCTCTGTGCATGCTGTAATTCATCTAATCTTGTCTTTGCAATCTCTGTGTGGTAGCAATACACAGGGAGTTATATTATATTCTAGATTTATCACTTAAAGTTGGATGCAGAAACTTTCTGAGTAGGTTTTCACTCGAAAATTTGTGTCGATCTCTGAGCATCAGCCAGTTCAGTTCTTTCAGTATCTTCATGTCTCTCTTCCATGGGTCAAACACACCTGTGACCATTCATGCTGCCATTCAATATCTCATGTCTATCATAACTGCTGTGGGTTCCACACACTTTTACAGCATTCAAGGATGGGTTGGCGAGTGTTTTGTATGTGGTCTGTTTTGTAGATTGATTGCATTTCCTTAGTATTCCACCAATGAACCACAGTCTGCTACCTGCATCACCTACAACTGAGACCATGTTATTTTTCCATTTCGTTCCTCCCTACAAACTATGACACCTACGTATTTGTTTGAACTTACCAATTAACACTGTGAATCAGTGATATTACAGCTGTAGGATACTACATTTTTTTCACATTGTGAAGTGCATAGTTTTATATTTCTAAATATTTAAAGCAAGTTGCCAGTCTTTGCACTACTCTGGACCTCTTGGACAAGGCTTCATCCATGACAAAACCTGCCGTAAGGCAGAACGCAAAGTTTTTCATTATACACTGGAGGTGACAAAAGTTACAGGAAACAGCGATATGCACATATACGGATGGTGGTAGAACCATGTACACAAGATACAAAAGGGGAGTGCATTGATGGAACTGTCATTTGTACTCAAGTGATTCATGTGAAAAGCTGTCTGATGTGATTAAGGCCTCACAGTGAGAATTAACAAGCTCTGACCATGGAATGATAGCTGGAGCTAGATGCATGGGACATTCCTTTTTGGGAGTAGTTAGGGAATTCAATGTCCAGCAATCCACAGTGTCAAGAGTGTGGAGAGAACACTAAATTTCAGGCATTACCTTTCATCATAGACAATGCAGCGGCCAACAGCCTTTACTTAATGACCAGGGTCAGCAGCATATGCACAAGTTGTCAGTGCTAACAACAACAACAACACTGCATGAAATAACCACGGAAATCAATGTGGGACATACGACAAATGTATCCGTTAGGATAGCACTTTGAAATTTGACGTTACTGGGGTATGACAGCAGACAGTCGGTGTGAATGCCTTTGCTAACATTATGAAATCACCTGCAGTGCCTCTCCTGGGCTCGTGACCATATCAGTTGGACTCTAGATGACTGCAAATTGTGGTCTCTTCAGATGAGTCTCAATTTCTGTTGATAAGAGGTGGTGGTAGGGTTCAAGTTTGGTTCAGACCCCACAAAGACATTGGACCAAGTTGTAAACATGGCACTCTGCAAGCTGGTAGTGGCTTCTTAATGGTGTGATCCTATGATCCAACTGAACCTATCATTGACTGGAAATGGTTATTTTCGGATAATTGGAAACCATTTGCAGCCATTCATAGACTTCATATTCCAAGACAATGATGGAATTTTTATGGATGACAATGTGTCAAGTTACTGGGCCACAATTTTTTTGCGATTGGTTTGAAGAACATTCTAGATAGTTTGAGCAAGGGATTTGGCTACTCAGATCACCTGAAATGAATCCCAGCAAACATTTACTGGATATAACTGTAGGTTGTGGTCACTAACAAATTTGACAATAACATTAATTTACTATAAATGAAGACAATGTACACTTGAGTTGAAAGAGAAAACCAATGTCTCAAGATATGTTTACTGTGACTGTAAATCACTAACACCAATTTATTACAAGACAGGTGTGTAGAACACTCGTTACTTAGGAAAATTGTCGACAATATGTCTGAAAGCGTCAGAAAATTCTCAAAAATATACCATTTTTTTTTACATAATTATATGATGAAATTAGGGGACAATTTCTTTCGAGTGAGGGTATTGTGCCAGACGTCTCAAAAAAGCACAAATTAAGTTTGCAATTGACAAAGTAGTATGAGCTTTTTGCTGCACTCACAGATATTAAAAAGATAATCAGAATATGTCATGATACATATAAGTATTGACACAATCGATGAAAGACTGTCGAAATGACACAAACAGTTGAATGTTAAAATCTAGAATTTCAAGTTAGACATATCTGACAAGTGCGGTCTCACACACAGGAAATTTCAGAAGTCATCATATGTGTAAGTGAATGAGTTAATTGCAATGATTTTTTATGTAGCTCAATATGTGGCACCTTCTACACTGGTAGCACATTCTACACTGGCATGACAAATATGAACACTGCAGTGTCATTTTATCCCAGTCAAAATCGTGAGGATTGTAGAGTGCCAACAAAGCATGCCTTCCATTTGTGGCAATTGTAAAGAAGAACTTAATATGTAGTGATTTATTCCATGACCTTGCCACTCTGCCTCAGCAGATCCCATGCAACAAAAAAGTACTGAACTCCAACAATATTTTTGTTTTGCAACAGGATAAATTTCGCTAATATTTTTCCAGTGTCAGTACTGTGATATATGTTTGCATTTTATTATAATGTTGCTAAAGTATTTATAAATGTGTCTGAGATAATAGTTCTTGTTTCATTGAGATTTAATTTTGAAATTCTGGGTTTTATTTTGAAGAGACAGTGTGGTGTTATGCGAGGTTATCTTATTTTATCTTTTATTTCCAGATGAGGTCCATCATTCAAAGCATGGGGGTTGCCTGTACGATGGCCAGACAAATGTACTTTACTGGGCAGATGCCAGCTCTGAGGTGGCATTTGTTGTGCCAACAAGACACAGTGATGCAGGAAGTAGTGTCCCATCATTTGACTCAAGTGGTAGCTTTTCAGGAGATCCTGCACTTTCAGGTCATGGTTGGTAAATTAACAGCAAACTTGTCAATGTGCACAGTGTTTAGAATAAAAGTAAAATTAATGCCTAAAAAAGACCATATTCCGCATATAAGTAGACATTTTCTGTCTTTTAACGAATATTCATTCATCACCTTTTGGTTCAATCACCAATATTAATTCTGCAACTGAAATTTGGCCTCTATATCGTACCTATGTAGAAGATTGCACTCTGTATTATGGAGGACTTACAAAATTCTTTTCCTGCTCGGAAAGGTGATATTCGTAGACAATTATTTAAGGTTTTCTGGACATGAATCTCTAGCAGCCCAAAATCATGATGTGTTGGTCATTGCTTGGTGTACTAATAACTCTACTTACTGCTTATGCACTCTGTCTTCTTTGATGCACAAAAACCTTTGAAACACACAGACTACCATAACCAAGTACCATCCCTCTACATTGCTATTAAATTGTTCTTTAATGATGTCATTTTTCATAAGTACATAAATATTAACATATCACTTCAAGCTACACTCAGCCATGCATAGTTGTAACGTCTTATGTACTGTCACAAACACCATGTTTTGTAGCAGTGATTCTGTGATAAAGGTGTAAGTTAGCTATTGTTTTTGTTTAGTATTTAAATAGGTGTACCAAACTCTTTCTTTTATAACAACAAAAACAATGAATTGTTGATAAATTATTTATCCAATTAAATAAAACTCTTTCTTTTGTTACATGCTTTTGTACGTAGATACAAAAGGGAGTCAGTCACTTATCCAAGAGTATAAGAAAGCTTCAGTGCCTAATTACTGTGCTCGAGCGACAAAATGCTGTACTGAATTATTTTTGTGGGTTTCTGTCTTTTTCTGGGTAGAATTTGAATAAATTGAAGAGATGGATAACACTGGCATCAGTTTCTTAGATTGTCTTTATTGTCTTTTTGACCATAATTGTTCAGCCACCTTAGAAACAATCCTTGATCTTTCTTAGATTGTCTTTATTGTCTTTTTGACCATAATTGTTCAGCCACCTTAGAAACAATCCTTGATCTTTACCTTATTTTTTTTAATGGACATTTATATGTTGTCATTCTTGTTCGCCACCTATTCAGTGAACACTTGTACAATAATTATTCCTTAACTTATTGATAAATAAGTGCATGTAGATAGTAAACTGGGAATGATTAAGTTACATGGTCCCATAACTGGTGCTATGTACGTAAGGTAAGACATCTAACAATGCTGAGTGAGAGTTTGGGAGACACAGGGTTTCCTAACTGGGCAAACTTCCCTGATCAACATTTGATGCATTAGTGGAAAATTGTGTGTTGAGAATCTTAATTCAACTGTCTTAATTCTAAAAACTTTAAAAATAAAAAAAGAAGGAAACAAGATACTATGGTGCACTACCTTTGAGAACATGGATGGCATTTGCTCTTAAACATTCAGTGGTGAGCAAGCACTACGATATCTGCACCTTAGTTGTATTTTGCTTAGGAATGTCGGACTCTCTTTTATGGGATGTATTTTCTGGTATCTTATGAAATTATTATAGGTACAATCAAACAATGGAAAATCCAGGATGGAATGTAACAGTGTTATGAAAGGATAGTTGCTACACACCATATAGCAGAGATGCTGGGTCGCAGATAGACACAACGAAAAGTCTGTCAGCAAGTCAGCTCCCAGCCAAAGCCTTCGACAAAAATAGACAACATACACACATACGCTTGTGCAAATGCAACTCGCACACTCATGACCTCAGTCTGTGGCTTCTGAGGCCAGACTGCGAGCAGCAGCATGTGAGAGGAGAGGCAGCCAAGTGGTGGGGTTAAGGAGGAGGGTGGGGTGGGCAGGGGGAGGGATAGCAGGGTAGGGGTAGGGGATAGTAAAGTGCTGCTTGTGGGAGCATGCAAGGACAAGATGGAGAGAGGGTAGGGGGACAAGATGGAGAGAGGGTAGGGCAGCTAGGAAGTTGGCAGGTTAGCTGGAGGGTGGGGCAGGGGAAGGGTGTATCAGAAAAGGAGGAAGGTAAAAATAGATTGAGGGTGCACTGGTGGAATAGAGGGCTGTCTAGTGCTGGAATGGGAACAGGGAAGAGGCTAAATAGGTAATGACAATGACCAAGAAAGGTTGAGGGTAGGAGCATTATGGGAGCGTAGGGTATATTGCAGAGAGAGTTCCCACCTGTGCACGTAAAAAAAGCTGGTGTTGGTGGGAAGGATACAGATGGCACAGGCTGTGAAGCATTCAATGAAATGAAGCATATCATGTTGGGCAGCATGCTCTGCAATGGGTTGGTCCAGCTGTTTCTTGTCCACAGTGTGTCGGTGGCCATTTATGTGGACAGTCGGCTTGTTGGTCGTCATGCCCACATAGAATCCAGAACAGTGCTTGCAGCTTAGCTTTTACATCACATGACTGGGTTCAGAGTGGCCCTGCCTTTGATGGCATAGGCGATGCTTGTGACTGGAATGAGTAGGTGGTGGTGGTGGGAGGATGTATGGGACAGGTCTTGCACCTAGGTCTGTTACAGGGATATGAAGCATGAGGCAAAGAGGTGAGTGCAGGGCAGAATACCACAGTGGGAGGGGTGGGAAGGATCCCTCATTTCAGGGCACGGCAATAGGTAGTCGAAACCCTGGTGGAGAATTTGATTCAGTTGCTCCAGTCCTGGGTGGTGTTGAGTCACGAAGAGAATGTTCCTCTGTGGCCAGACAGTGGAACTTCGGAAGGTGGAGAGTGACTGGAGATCTGTTTTTGTACAAGGTTGGGAGGGTAATTATGGTCTGTGAAGGCCTCAATGAGACCCTCGGTATATCTCAAGAGGGACCACTCATCACTACATGCACGATGGCCACAGGTGGATAGGCTGTATGGGAAGGACTTCTTGGTGTGGAATGGGTGTGCTGGTGGTTGGTGGGTTTGATATGGGCAGAGGTACTGATGTAGCCATCTTTGAGGTGAAGGTCAACATGGAGGAAGGTTGCTATTTGGGTTGAATAGGACCAGGTGAAGCGAATGGGGGAGAAGGTGTTGAGGTTGTGGAGGAATGTGAATAGAGCGTCCTCATCCTTAATCCAGATCACGAAGATGTCATAAATGAATCTGGGTGTTTAGGAAGGATTCCTGTTGATGCTCCATGAATAGGTTGGCATAGGATGGTGCCATGCGGATGCTTATAGCCGTACCCTGGACTTCTTTGTTGGTAATGCCTTCAAAGGAGGATATAGTTGGTCATGGTGACTAGGAAGGAGATTGTTGGTTTGGAATCCATTGGGCATTTGGAAAGGTAGTGTTCAACAGCAGTAAGGCCATGGGCTTTAGGGATGTTAGTGTAAAGGGAGGTGGCATCAATAGTGACAAGCAGGGCACCAAGTGGTAAAGAAAAAGGAACTTTGGAGATTCAGGTGGATGAAATGGGTGGTATCTTTTATGTGGGGGTGTAGGTTGTAAGTAACAGGCTGAAGGGGTTGGTCTACATGATTAGATATTCTCAGTAGGGGCACAGTAACCAGCCACAATGGGGTGTCCTAGGTGGTTGGGTTAATGGACGACAGGAAGCATGTTGAAAGTAGGAGTTCCGGGAGTGGCACGGGTGAGGAGGCAGGTGGACACTGGGGAGAGGTTCTGACATACATGATTGAATTTGAGAGTGGGGCAAAAGGTGAGGCCTTTGGAAAAGATGATACTCCTGTGTGGCTAAGGCTTTTGGAAGAAAGGTTCATAACTGTATTTCTGATCTGCTTAGGGAGAGAGCTTTGAGGTTGGGATAAATGTCTGTCTATGAGACAGGGCTTGTCAGTTGTGAGGGGACATGGGAGAGATTTGGAGTTTGTTGTAAAGATAGTGGATAGTGGTAGTCCAAGACGGAAGTAGGAAGTGAACAGGATGGAGAGTTTTTTGAGCTGTCATCGTGCATGTTGCACATTTCTTGGAGGGCAAGAGTTTCAGAGTGTGATATGGGATCAAGGTATCCGAGATTGCATAACAGTAGAATTTTGCGGATGGAGAGAAGGTATTGCAAGGAGGTTTGGGCCTGATTGTAATGGTTTTGCAGGACTATGTTTGTGAGGGGCAAGGATTGGTGGAATCTGAACAGATGAATGTCATTGTGGAAGGAAGGGAGGCAGCTGGAGAGGGTTAATTTGATGGTAAGGCCATTTGGGGGGATTGCATAGGCCAAGCAACAACGCAGGAACAGTATGTGTGACTTGGTTCTGGCTAGGGATAAGGAAACTTTTCTTTACTGACACAGATGGAAGGAGCAAAGATCCATGAGTGGTCGGTAAAAATGCTTAAAAATAGGTGAATTGCATAGAATACACCCCACTCAGGCACGTGGGAAAAAACACATAAAGGATGAAATGGATGATGTAAAGGGAAACAAGATGAAATCTGAGGGAGTAGGCTGATAGATGAAGGCAAAAACAAACTGAAATTGAGATCAAAGATTAAATAAGTAAAAAGATTTTAATGTGGGTTTCAGGTCTTTGGAAGAGTAAGTGTGAAGAAAAGAGACAGCAGATGTGACTAGATTAGGTGAAGTTAGTGGGTGTGAGCTGGATTAGAGAGGAGAAGCAGTGGGGGATGGCGAGAGGTCAGTACTATGAGATACCATTTCGTGTGGTACAGGAAAGATATGGGAAACAACACATGAAAATACATGAGAGTGATGCAGGAAGCGTGATCAATTTGAAGATATAGGATAGTGATATCGGCGGGAGTAATGTGGGAATGAGGCGCTGCATCAACAAAAATCAGCACGGTCTTGTAGCTGTCTGTTGCACGAGACCGAGACGGTTGATACACTGTGGCTTATAAGTAGAGCATGCAGTGCAGTTTGTAGGGCAACTTGAGAAACACAGGAAGGAAGAGAAAAAAGGGCAGACATTCAGTATAGTAAAATGCATTACAAAATAGTAACAAAGGAAAACAACACTCAAAGAAAAGTCATGAGGCAAAATCAAACAATGGAAAGACCAAGACGGAATGTATCAGTATTGCTGCTCATCTACTCCTATCCTGCTATCCCTCCCTTTCCTTGCCCCAGCCTCCTCCTTACCCCCACCACCTGGTTGTCTCTCCCATCGTGCTCCGCTGCTCGCAGCCTGGCCTCAGCAGCCAGAGACTGTGGTCATGTGTGTATAGGTTTGTTTGTGTGTGTGTGTGTGTGTGTGTGTGTGTGTTTGTGGGGGGGGGGGGGGGGGGAGGGGTTGTCTGTTTTTGATGGAGTCTTTGTTGGCCAACAATTGTAATACCTATCTGCGACCCAGCATCTCCGCTGTGTGGTGAGTAGCGACCATCCTTTTCGTAATATTAATTATAGCTGTAAGTGTTTTGTCTACCAAAACTCCCAGCAGTTTTGGCCCCAATGAAGTCAGAAAATACAAATAGCCCCACAACTATATGAGCCAGGAAGTACAGCACTATGGAACGACACTCTTTAAAACTGAAACCAAGAGAGATGGTACAATTGTAAGACACTGTGAAACACCATGCTAAACCTGCAGGACAGGACATGTAGTTCAATTTGTGGAAAGGAGCCAAAATAAGGGGCTGTCAGTTAAGGGTGCTCACACTGGACCAAGGGACTCATGTTCAGAAAGATGATAGTTCAATTCTTCATTTAGCCATCCAGATTTAGGTCTTTTATGGGTTCTTTGATCACTTTAGGGAAACTCCAGTACAATTCAATTGAAAAGGACAGTGTGTCCCTCATTCTTCTCCAAACTGGATGTATGATCTGCCTCTAATAACCTTGTTGTTGATGTTATGTTAAACCCCAATTTTTCTCTCTTCCTATTAAATAGCAGGAAAATTAATTTTGTGAGATATATCCTGTAAATCAAAGTGTGCTTGCAATTGAAGAGTCCAGGGGAAAAACCTGATAAGTCACAATTCTTTATTTTTCAAGAGACAAAATTTAAAGTTTCAAGGCTCATAAAATTTTAGTTTTTCAAGTTATATTCTTAATATATCTTTCAGAGAAAGATTACTGCTGAAATTAAACACATCTGAATAGGATTTACAATAATATGATGCATTTTTATTACAAAGGCAGGTCGTACAGAAGAAAAATATGACAAGTCCATAACATATTGCAGGTAACTACAAGATTTCAAATTCATGCTACAACAAATTATCTCATATAATCATTTAATAATCTTCTATAAAAGGTCCTGTGCTTTTTTGATTGTGGATTAATGCAAAAGACGATCAAAACACACTTGCACTTCACTACGCAATATCTTTTCAAGTCTTGTAAATTTCTGTATTTCTCAGCAGATATTTTAAGAATACCTGCAAAAAATCAGAATCCCTTAATTTAAATAGCTATATGCCTAATACTGAAAAAATACTTATTTCAATAAATAAAAAAAAACTTTCAAATCATATTGCTGTAAAAGAATTACTATACCTTCATATTTAGCAGAGAGTAGGCTGAACTTGCCTTCTTTACACAAAGAAGTAATGAAGCTTGCTCGTATGCTCCATTGTAGCTTCCTCTATACCAAACCAGTGCTGCATGGTGTCGTGTGACTTCCAATTCTCTTATTGGCCTGAACCAGAAAGGGAGTTTCTTCTTGTATATTGTATTATCCAGATACTCTGTCCAGCATTTGATTATCTCTGGTTGCTCCTTAACATCATTGATGACAGAAGTCCTTTGGAATTTGACATTCCTGAGTTTGGTCTTTCATACCAATATTTTTATCACATTTGAGGTACAAATGACCTCTTATGGGGAATGTCATCTTTAAGAGTCCAATCGTTTTTCTGTATGGACCAGATGGTGAAGGAATCTGAACACAGTGGCATTCTTGTTTTGCCCTCCACAGGACTCACAAAGATCTCCAGATGTCTAACTTCCGGATTTTGAAAATTGTGCACAAAATGATGAAGGTACGATGAAACTTCGTCTGCTCCTTTTCGGCCTGTGCTCTCTGGATACATGTAAAAATAGCTGTCCCCTGTTTCCAAAACATGGACATTGAATATAAATACAGAAAGCTGTCATTTATAATAAAATTCATTTGTCTTTATATTTGGACAAGAAAAGTTTTTGCTATAGTCCATCATAATTGCAACCTTTGATGGCTATTTTTGACATTCCATCTTTGCCCTTTCTTTCCTGTCATAGAACACTTTTTGTTTTCTGAGATGCAATTCATGGGCTATTTCATTGGATCGAAGTTCGGAATGAAGCCTTACTTTATTTTCAACAGATGATGTTAAAGTCAGTTCCTTCTCCAAATTTTTCTTCTTGGCTAGATACTCATTGCAGGAGCCACAAGTATCAGATCGTGGCCATCCAAAACTTATATTGAAATCGGAATTGAATATAGTGTGGTATGTTTCATACGACACATTCTGATCCTGAAACTTCTCCTTGAACATATGGAACATTTTTTTAATATTCGAAGACTCTGGTAGGTAAATTTTTTCTGACTTTGTCAAACTGTAGTGGCTGTTGCGACCTTTAAATGATTTAATGTGCCCTCTTATTATTGCACGTGTTTCATCTTTCAAAGCCTGTGGGCGGGATCTGTGTTTCCCTTGGCCGTCTCATAGAGGTTGGTCTCCAGATTTAAGTTTCTTCAGTAAATGATCTACCGTGCCCTTCTTTATTCCATGTAATGACATAAATGCTTGCTTGGACACATGTACTTCTTGGACACTTCCATTAATGGTAACACACACAGTGAAATTATATGATGCATCACGAAACTTTGCTTCCTGCTCTTCTCTTCTAGGATGCCTGCACTGTACAGGGACCACTGTGATTAAACCACTTTCATCCTGATTTTGAAAGTGGTTCATGTTATTAATAATATTCCTTTTATTTTCATCACTGATAATATCAAAACAATTGTTTTTGCACTTACATGGTTCTCCTGTTTCAAGTGACGGCAATCTCAAACATTTGGAGGCGTCTCTAACGTGACCATACTTCTTCCCTTTATCTGTCAGCTTCTTTGATGACATTCTGTAGTTTTCGTCGCAAGTAGATAGTCAGTGTCTTCTTTATTCATTTTACACTGACAAAATACAATGCTAGATCTAACTTCCTTCACAAACTCCACAAAACTAACAACAATGGTCAACTTATACAGAACAGTGACTGTGGCAACAGTGATAAAACAATGATAACATTAGTGAAAACAGACCTGCGTGGGCTGAGAATCATTAAGTCATAAAATTTTATCGTTGCATTCTCTGGACTTGTCAGAATATTTCCCTGTTTTGCGTGGACTTATAATGTTTTTCGCCTGCACATTCTTACAAGATATCAGAATCTCTCTTGACTCATCAGGTTTTTGACCAGTTCTGTAAAACCAGCTAAAGCTACACTGGCTGGTCTATTAAATTATGAAAAAAACAGAAATTTTCAAAGTTTGGACTTATCAGGTTTTTCCCTGGACTATTCAATTGTTAATGTAAAAGAAGAATGCCTCAAGGAGGATCACCCCCGTCATACAGAGTGATCTTTGGCATCTTGAAGTCAGTTAAAGGATTTGTTAATGTACTCTCCCTGTTAAAATGATTACGGCATGTACGCCACAGTCTTTTCTGAAGCTAAGAGGTACAGCCATTTACCGTACTAAAATTGATCTATATAATACACTCAACTCATGGAAGTGCATTGTGAATTACAACAAGCTAATGTAAACACAGTGTAAAAGTGTGTTGAGTTCATGGTAAAACAAAGGAATAAAAGATGTAACGATCATTAAAAATAAATGAATAACTTATTAGAAAGAAATAACCACATTTTTCACCGTTTGTAATACCCTGGTGATATCAAAGTACATAGAAGCAGGTTTCGTTTGCATAAAGTATTGACAATTACATCATAAAATGGTGATTCTGGTATGGAAACTCCAATGTCACCATCTGATTATAAGTCTACATAATCATATTCATTATTTTAAATTTGTACATATTAAGTTCATAAATTTAGGTGATTTTTTTAACATAACTGACAGATAATGCCATCAGATGGTAATGCAGAATGGAATAGATTTTGTATGAATACTTAGCTGTGGGGTGTAATGAAAATATTGCCTGGGTTTTTAATGTGAAATAATAACCAGACAGTTATTTCCAGTTGATGTATTTATTCATTCCAATAGCATTAAATAATAACTAACGTCCAGAATGAGATTTTCACTCTGCAGCGGAGTGTGCGCTGATATGAAACTTCCTGGCAGATTAAAACTGTGTGCCCGACCGAGACTCGAACTCGGGACCTTTGCCTTTCGCGGGCAAATGCTCTACCATCTGAGCTACCGAAGGACGACTCACGCCCGGTCCTCACAGCTTTACTTCTGCCAGTATCTCGTCTCCTACCTTCCAAACTTTACAGAAGCTCTCCTGGTTCGCAGGAGAGCTTCTGTAAAGTTTGGAAGGTAGGAGATGAGATACTGGCAGAAGTAAAGCTGTGACGACCGGGCGTGAGTCGTGCTTCGGTAGCTCAGATGGTAGAGCACTTGCCCGCGAAAGGCAAAGGTCCCAAGTTCGCGTCTCGGTCGGGCACACAGTTTTAATCTGGCAGGAAGTTTTTAATAACTAACGTTTTGCTATTTCACTGATTAATTTTAATCATTGTGTACTGAGAAATATGATCTGGAACCAAACTAACACCAACAATAATTATCTTAACACTGATAATGTAACTGGGGAAGGGGGGCGGGGGAGGAGGAGGAGGAGGAGGAGGAGGAGGAGGAGACAGTTGCAACTCTGTATACAAATTACAATTGCAATATTATACAGTGTCATCAAAATCTTCATTTAAATTAAATTTATAATTAAAAGTCACAGTTCTGTGAAAGTCCAGGAACAGATTAAGTTTTACCAAAAATAAAGATATGTTTTACATTAAAAAAAAGTTTTGGAGAAAGTTAGTTTTCTATCCAAATTTTGAGAAATATGGTTTTTTAACAGTTGGTTCCAAATGACATAAATATTTTAATTAATTACAACATTATTTCTGCTGCTATTATTTTCACAAGAACTTCTGCAGGAGTTGTACATTTTGGTTTGGATGGTTCTTTATTACATTGTGAAATAGTGCTACTGAACAAAATTAAAATAATGTCATTTTAAATATTAATTTCATGACATTAGCTTTGCTGTAACATTTAAATAATCATAGTTCTAAATTTTTTGTCATTTGTGGACTCGTACAACATTAAATGATGAATGACAAAATGTAAACTGTAGTTGTGAAACATTTCCATTTTCATGATCTGGCATTGAGTACTTCACTGGTTGGGTGTAAAAAGTACTATACTAGTCTGGTAGATTACAAAACATAGCACTTGCTGAATGATCAACTTGCCGTAGAATCAGTCCAACACGTGAAAGCTCACATATTGGTATGGTACATGGATGGATTTGGGCCTCATGCAGGGGGACTAAAACTTTAAATATACAGAAGACCATGGACATACTTAGACAACAGGCATGTTTTTAAAGTTTGTACTTTGTTACGAGACTTTATCTTACACAGGAAAGATGACCTAGATGGTGTGAGGTCAAGGTGTTGAGTAGGTGTTTCTTGAGAGATCTGGTTCAGAAACCCCATGAACTCCCTCATCTGCATTTACATATATACTCCACAAGTCACCTTGCTGTGTCAGATAGAGAGGTGCTTCTGGTAACACTGTAATTTCCCCCTCTTTCCGCTACAATTTATGAATGGCACGTGGATATAACAATTATTGTCAAGCCTAGGCACAAACTATAATTTCTTTGGCTGTTTTTTCCTGGTCATTTCTCGAGATGTATGTGGCTAATTGTGGAATGTATACTATCGGTAAACTTCTCTGTGAAGCACAACACACCTCTCGTAATGTCTGCCACTAGTACTTAATAGCATTTAAATAACATTGTTGTTGTTACTTAATGAGGCTATGACAACATTCACTTCTCTGCATTAGATCTTCGCTCTTTCTTCTGTTAATTGTACCTGATAAGGGTCCCAGACAGACAAACAAAGTAAAGAATGGGTGGTATAAGACATTTGTAAGCCACTTATATTGTGAATGATTTACATTGCCTCAATATTCTCCCAATGAATCTCAGTCTCCTTCTGTTTTCTTGCAACAACATTCACAAGAACATTTCAAAATGCAGTTACTGGTTTCAACCAGCCAGGGTCCATAATAAGACTTTCTATAGATGAAGAAGATTTTGATAGATATGTCTGATGGTGGTGCCAAGGCTGATAGCAACTAAAGCAAGACTTTTAAATACAGCTGAATAATTCATCCAGTAATGTTCTCAATCCATTTCAGTGATAGATAGGTTTCCTCTGTACTAATGCTTGGCATTAGTGCTAACTTCTCTCAAAGTATGATTGTCAATCACTGTATCAAAATATCTGTCAATTTTTTGCCTTTCAATGCTTTGTCTTGAAAAGCCTAGTCATCCTAATAATTTTAATGGTATCCTTGTTGGCACTCTCCCCCCTCCAATAAGTGGCCTATATCAACAAAGTCTGTTACTACCCATTGTTGATTTTTCAATGATTACTTATTTAGGAATGGCTGTACTAATTCTGCCTAACCTGTCATCAGAAACTTTAACAGTTTTCAGGTTTCCAGATGTGTCATTTATGCAAAAAATATGGGGATTGATTTTATTACATTTATTCTTTTGTTTGTATTTTTCATTGCACTTATACCAATATATGAATACATGTGCATAGTTGTGCAACACCGCTGAACGTCCCAACAAAAAACCTATTCTTCTCCAAACATTACATGATGCTTTCATAACTAAAACTTTATCATGATGCCATTATCTTTTAAGAAATGATAATATTATATAAAGTACACTTTTATCTGTTTTCAACAGGTTGGTATGAGCGTAGCATCTCAGAAAGCAATCCTCGAAGTCAGCGTTCGCTTGATAAACCACGGACTCTCTCACTTGATCTAGACAAACAGCCTTCTCCAGGAGAAGGAAGTCGGAGGAGGACAGGTGCCACTCGAAATTTGCCTACACATTCTAACACAAAAGTGCTAGTAGTGTGGATTGAAAGCTTTGAAGATCATCTAAACTTTCCATTGAGTAGGTAACATACAATAACAAGGATAATAGTCATAATAAATGATAATGCTTTGCCCATAATACATTTGCACTCTTTGACATCCAACATTTTTCTGCATTAATGTTAATAAATAAAATCGTATGGTGGATATAATGGGATATGTATGAAAAATAGCACATTAAATATGACATTTTAGATGTCTTGAAGTAAATATTTACTACTGTTATTAATAAATTGCTACTAGATGTGTACAAAATATAGTTGTATAAATAATGACCATCAGAAATCTGTAAGCATGTGTATACTATATCCCTTAAATACTAATTGTTTTTACTTGTCCATAAAAAGATTCCTATAGAGTTACTTTATACCTTTTGGCAACATTTTAAAGAAATGTCTTCAAGCAGCAGTTGGGTTGTGATCCATTGCTCTTTTATTACTTAGTAGTGTGAGATAATCATCTCTGTTTCGTGTACTCCATTTTCCATTTCATGATTGAAGAACATACAAAGATTACATATTAAATTACACTTAATAAAGTACCCAATGCAGGATTGACTTTTAATTAATGTTAGCAGAGATTCTATCCACTTTGTTCTGGAGCCAGACTAGCCTATCCATGTGGACTACATTCACCCCATTCATTATTTTGATTTTATATTTCAGATGTGAGTCGATTCACTCACAGTAAATTTGCTTTAGGATAGAAATCATTGTTGTTATGAGTTTCATAACAGCTAACCTTTTTTTTCATTTGTGGCTGATGTACTCTTTCCGTGTAACGTGCACTTATCAAAATACCTAGATATTTATGTTTATCAATTGTTCCACTCAAAAACAGTAATTTGGCACATACGAGGCATGTCTAGAAAGTAAGTACGGTTTTGGAGAAAAAGTCATAAACATGTCTTTGAAATAATTTATTTATTCAAGAAAGAACATATCTAAAACTATTTTTCTAACTTACCACCATTATTCAGACATTTGTCATAATGGGAAATCAACTTTTCTATGTGCTCTTCATATAAAGATGTCACCAGTGAAGACAGCCACAGCTTAACATCGGATTCTGCCTTATTATCACTGTCAAAATGCCTTCCTCTAAAATCATGTTTAAAGTTCAACAAGTGGCAGTCAGAAGGTGCGACACCAGGGCTATACATCAGGTGATTGGACTGCTCTCAATTGAATTGTTGAATAAGGTTGTGAGTAATACCAGCAGAGTGCGAACATTTATTGTCATGAAGCAACACTATGCCCCAATCTTGCACTTTTTGGGTACCACATGTTTGTAAACTTGAATTGTGATTTTGGAGTAAGGCACTTTGACAGTGATGACGTAAAAAATGGTATTCAGGAGTGACTATCTTCACTGGCAGCGTCTTTCTATGAAGAAGGCGTAGGAATGTTGCTTTCTCTGTATGACAAATGTCTGAACAATGGTGACAACTATGTGGGAGAACAGTTTAAGACATGCCCTTTCATGTATGAATAAATTTTTTGCAAGAATAATTTTAAAAATTATCAGTAAATGTCCACAGGTCAGTTGAACTGTCTATTAAATACCTTCAGCCTTCATCACTAGGTGCTGTTCTGTAATGTATACTAAGATGTGTGGCCTCTGGGACAATTATGTTTAAATCGAGATTTAAGGCATAAATCATTTGAACAGTTTAAATTGTATTACATTTACTTTTATAATTATTTAAATGTTGTTTAAATACTTACTGTTGATGTTATTGCACTAAGTAAAGCCTGCAGTATTTTAATTTTTATTGTACATACTCATGTACATTTGTGTGGTTTTTTTTAAATAGCACACGTATATATGGAAATGTTGTGACAAGCCAATCATTCAAAGTGCTGCCGCGCAATTACGCACGTCCTCTACATGCGGCGCTGTCTGCCAGCCATGCAGCAGCCACGCCACCTAAGCGGCCAGCCAGGCAGCGGCCGCTGGACTTGGACTCAGTGTTCATTCGAACGTTACCTTGTTCACATGTCTTGCTTTGTCGACTTGCTCAGTGACTTATATGTGTTGTGTCGTTTTGAAATATATGTGTTCAACTTGATGTTATAACAATTGGCGATGAGGTAGTGGATTTTTCCTTGTCATCGTTGACCCACAGCTTTCCATGGCTACTGTCGAGCAACTATTGCAAGGTCTCATTGAACAGCAAACGCTTGTAACATTGGCGATTTGCGATTTCGTCGTGGCATCAAATGCAGGGCGTTTCTCTTCGTTGTCTATACCTCCTTTTCCTCCTTACAACGAGACGGCGGAAGACTGGTCTGATTACGAAAAACGTCTTTGACAGCACTTCTTGGCATTTCATGTCACGGACGAACAAACATGTAAGTCTCTGTTCGTTTCATGGATTTCACCTCAAATGTATCGGTTGTTGTCGCAATTGGCTCCTTTGAAAGATCCTGCGTCCTTTTCCTTTGCTGAAATGTGCTCACTTCTGTCTATTTTCAAAAGCAAACGCATGTTGTAGCCTCTCGTGTTGCCTTTTATCATTGTCAAAAACAACTGCATCAATCCTATCGCACTTGGGCTGCTGAACTTCACGACCTCAGTCGAAAGTGTCAATTTGTCACTGACGTTCACAAAGAATCCTATGCCGATTCCATGGTACGGGATGCTATTATCCGGTCGGCGCCCGACAAAGAAGTTCGGCAACATGCCCTTCAGTTGGTAAATCCGACTCTAGATGAAGTCCTATCCATCGCGCACTCATTTGAAATTTCTCGCGCCGCTGGGGCGCAAATAGAGGTGTGGGGAGACGTCAGGGAAATACAACCTCTGTGCGCTGTTGACGACACGTAAGGTGCGTCCCCACCAGCCGACGTAGCCGCAGTGCACTCCCACGTGCAGCCTCGGCCTAACCATAAACAACCCTCTAAGAAACTGCAGCAAAACCCCCTGCAACTTCCTTCATGTTCGCGGTGTTTTACGAAACATTCACGGGAGGACTGTCCCCAACGTTGGGCCATGTGTCACAATTGCAAAAAGAAGGGTCATGTGTCTGCCGTTTGCAAATCCGACCGCATACATGATGTTCATGACCGTGATGCTGATTCTGCTTCTGTGTTGTCTGTCAATTGCCCTTCTTCCCTTTCAGGGAAGTTATTCCTCACTGTCCAAATCCTTGGTCGGGATGTTCGCATGCAGGTGGATACCGGTTCAGCTGCAACTATCATTAATTCTCAGACGTATCTTCAGTTGGGTTCTCCACTCCTATCACCTGTCTCTCGGCAATTACAGACGTACAATAAACAGAAAATTTCTCTCTTGGGACAATTTAATGCTGAGGTATCTTACAAATCCGTCGTTCGCACTGTTCTCATTTTTGTGGTCGACCAGAGTAACGCAGAGAATCTTTCTGGTTTCCCTGCCTTTCACGTTTTTGGGTTCTCCATAGATGACTGTGTCAATATCGTCTCTGATGCTATTCCTTATGCTCAATTGGATTCCTTGTCGAAGACATTTTCGTCCCTTTTTTCTCCTGGGTTAGGCCGCGCAAAAAACTTTGAAGCTCATATCACGCTCAAACCCACTGCTCGACCTAAGTTTTTTCGGGCTCGGCCCATTCCTGTGGCCCTTCGTGATCGGGTAAAATGGGAGCTGGATCATCTCACTACTTCAGGGGTCTTGCTTCCTGTCACTTCCAGTGAGTGGTCCTCTCCTGTCGTTGTCATTGCTAAGCCCAAATTCGTCTCTGTGGCAATTTTAAAGCCACGGTAAATGCGCAATGCCTCATCAACACTTGCCCTATGCCCCAACCTGAAGAATTGTTCACTAAACTGGCTGTAGGCCAGTATTTTTCTAAAATTGACCTGTCGGAAGCTTATCATCGACTTCCTCTCGATGCTGCTTCCCGGCAGTTTCTGGCCCTTAACACGCCTTTTGGCCTCTATCAATACCAACGATTGCCATTCGGGGTTGCCAGCACCCCTGCTCTCTTTCAGCGATTCTTGGAACAATTATTGCTCCCTTTCCCTGGGTGTATAAATTATATGGATGACTTTGTTGTCACTGGCTCCACCACTGAAGAACATCTTCAGAATCTCCACACACTTTTTCATGTCTTACAGACTGTCGGTCTTAAATGTAATCTTCAGAAATCACAATGTTTTCAGGCATCTATCACGTACTTGGGGTTTCAACACTCTTGGGATGGTATTCGTCCGCTTCAGCAAACTGTCGCTGCGATCGATGCCCTTCCTCGCCCTACATCTGTTAAGGAACTGCAGGCCTTCTTGGGGCAAATAGCATACTATCACAAGTTTTTACCGTCTGCTGCTTCGGTGGCTCAGCCGTTGCATCGCCTGTTGCATAAAAACATGCCTTTTCACTGGTCCGCATCATGCGATGCGTCTTTCCAGAAATTGAAGACTATGCTGGAACAGGCCCCGTGCCTGGCTACTTATCGACCTGGCCAACATCTTGTTCTTGCCACGAATGCCTCTCAATACGGGGTCGGTGCAGTCCTTGCGCACCATTTTTCCGACGGCTCTGAACAACCCATTGCTTATGCCTCCAAAATGCTCATGGATGCCCAACAAAAGTATTCTCAAATTGAAAAAGAAGCTTTGGCCATTATTTATGCTCTTCATAAGTTTGGTGTTTTCCTCTATGGATCCAAATTTCATCTTGTTACGGATCACAAACCACTTGTTTCCTTGTTTCATCCATCAATGTCACTTCCCGACAAGGCTGCACACCGCCTCCAGCGTTGGGCTCTTTACTTGTCTCATTTCAATTATGAGATTCATTTCCGTCCGACGGCTCGACATGCGAATGCTGATGCACTGTCTCGCCTTCCCATGGGTCCTGATCTGGCATTCGATAGGGACGAACTTTTGTGTTTCCACCTGGATGTTACCGAGCAGCAGGTTGTGGACGGGTTCCCCATCACCGGGGACCGGCTGGCGGCTGCTACGGGTTCTGACCCTACCCTCTCCCGGGTTTTACGCTGTATTCAGAAGGGTTGGCCAGATCATCCATCCGCTAAGACTTCTGATCCGTTGTGGAACTACTACGCTTTGCGTTACCGCCTCACGGCTAGGGATGGTGCTATCCTCCTTTCCACCGACAATCCTTCGCCGTGTGTTGTGGTACCTGCGTCTTTGCGTGCTTCAGTCTTGCGCCTCCTTCACCAAGGGCACTAGGCTGTGTCTCGCACAAAATCTCTGGCGCGCTGTCATGTGTACTGGCCCGGCATCGACTCTGAAATAGCACACATGGTCGCTGCCTGCGGCCCTTGTGTGTCACAGGCCACCGCCCCGAAGTCATCTTTGTCACCGTGGCCTTCACCTGAGATGCCCTGGGAGCGCATTCATGCTGACTTCGCGGGACCATTTTTAGGTACTTATTGGCTCCTCGTAATTGACGCCTACTCTAACTTTCCTTTCATTGTCCGTTGCATGTCGCCTACCACCGTGGCAACCACAAGAGCTCTTGCCCGCACCTTTTCTTTGGAAGGCCTTCCCTCTATTCTTGTTACTGATAATGGTCCGCAATTTGCCTCTTCTGAATTTGCGGATTTTTGTGCTCGTCATGGCGTTATGCATGTCACGGCCCCTCCGCTCCATCCACAATCAAACGGTGAGGCTGAACGACTGGTCCGCTTATTTAAGGCTCAGATGCGGAAACTTCTGACTTCTTCTGCTGCTGATGATGCGCTTCTCCAGTTTCTGGCTTCTTACAGTTTCACCCACATGGGCGACCACAGCCCGGCTGAGTTCTTACATGGCCGACAGGCCCGCACGCTGCTTCATCTTCTGTGGCCTTCCACCTCACGGCCGCGGGTGCCTTCGCTTGGCCGGTTCACCGCTGACAACCTCGTCTAGGTACGGGGATATGGCAGGCAGCCGAAATGGAGTCCAGGCTGCATCTTACGACACTGTGGCCGATGCTTGTATGAAATCCAGACGGACACGGGAGTTGCAGTGCGTCATTCGGACCAGTTTCGGCCTCGTGTGCCGGCAACGCCTGTTCTGAATGCCGCTACAGCACTTTCGGCTCTACCTGACACTCGGGATATTGGCATCTCTCATTACTCACAATGCAGCCCTCTCACCATCATCTCGGTGCCAGTACAAGAACGGACACTACCAGGAGACGTGCCCATGCAGGAACCGGATGACCATCATCTGTCGGAGCCAATCTACTCGCCTCCTTCTCCTACGGACGCTGACACATTGCCCATGTCTCCTGTTATATCAACTGGACTTGCTGCAATGGGCAGATTGGTGCACGTGGCCCCAGCAGATTTGACCCCTACGTCTCCTGTCATCTCGACCCATTATCATCGGGGACACTTCCGTCCGTACGGGAAGCCGCCTCCTCGAGACTTGACGGCCAGTCAAACAATGCCTATGGACATTAGCAGTCTCCAGGCCACCTCCATCAAGACCAGTGCAAAAATTTCAAAGGAAGGAAATGTGTTGTGACTAGCCGATCATTCAAAGTGTCGCCGCGCAATTACGTGCGTCCTCTACATGTGGCGCTGTCTGCCAGCCATGCAGCAGCCACACCACTTAAGCGGCCAGCCAGGCAGCAGCCGCTAGACTTGGACTCAGTGTTCATTCGAATGTTACCTTGTTCACATGTCTTGCTTTGTCAACTTGCTCAGTGATAAGTGTTGTGTCGTTTTGAAATATATGTGTTCAACTTGACATTATAACAGGAAAGTTTCACACAAAATTAAATTCAAAGGTTCAAACTTTCACATAATATTGCACTTGATAGGTACAAAAAGAAAGTCTGCAAAATTGACATTCTGTGCTCTCATCTACATTGTTCTTTTCCACCACTCAGAACATATTTGATTTTGACTGACACTTTAAGTATTTTATTGGAGAGATAGAAAGGTACCCATCACCATTGACCTGAAGTTCTTCCTCTAAAAGATCCTCTTGTATGCTAGCAGAACTGTGATCACTGGCTATTGCAAAATCATTGTCATTTTGTGTATTTATTGATCTGTATTATGTACATCTTCCTCCAGCCACCAACAATTTCATCGAACTTAAGATCATAAGAACTGATGCTTTCATGTGAACATGCTTTGTACTTCACTGAAGAAAACATGTTTCTAGTTCACGAGACACAGTCTATGAAACCCCAACATTTGTCAGTAACATGTGTTAACAACAAAAAAAGAAGGTGATAATATGACTGACAATAAAATTTGTAGGTCCGTTGATTTAAGGAGGATAGGGGGATTGTAAAAGCATTCTGCCAAAATTGACCCTGGAGAGTGAGTGCAAAAATCTTATGTGGTATGAGAGATCATACCTCACTAGTTAAGGGTTACAGGTTTTGTTAGTTAATATGAATGTTCTTTTTTATTTTGAATTTTGAAATAATTTTCAGGATGCAGTGTTTTGTGCCTCTCCTGAGCAAAAGTGAAGTACTCATTTTAGTTGAGTTGATTGTTGTTGTATCATAGATTCTTCACTGCTTGTCTTAGTAAAATCATTGTGCAAAAGCATCTTTTACTGTTTTTGGCACATAAAAATCAGTTATTTATTCACTAACACAAAGTTGTCCTTACAGGTGAACTACTTTCAACAACATATACTGGCCTGGAATCATCGCGGCCTCAGGAAAGGGAGACATTCATAATCTTCCTGCAATCACTAGCAAGCGGATTACTCAGAGTGCACTTACAAGGGCCTGTAGGCCGAACCTCCTTAGCTACACCTCTTGTGGATGGTATGGTAGTGAGCAGACGAGTATTGGGTTCCCTGGTCCGACAAACCGCACTAAACATGTGTCGACGCAGGAGACTTGACAACGACAGGTCAGAGCTGATACATATGTAGCTTCGTATTTTATGCCACAGAATAAAGCTGTAAAGAATATTAATAATTTTCATTTCATTTTCACATTGTACTAACTGCAACAGAGGAATCATACTATTCCAGAATTTAATTAGTAGTTTGTTCTAATTAATGTAGTGGTCATAGACAGCATAGCATTTTTCTCAAGTTCATTTCTGTAATCCATCTACATAAAACTAATTGCATACTAATGTAATTGTGCCTATAGATTTATTGTAAGTTATTTCCTCTTGAAATTTCCTGCTTTTCTTTGTCCATGACTTTTTAAACTAATTGTGATAACAAACCAAAAAATATACACACAAGTCTGGTTTGTAAAGAAAATTGACATTCAGACTGGAACATGTAAGATGAAAGTGTATGCCATTATCAGATTTGTACTACTAAAATCAGTTATTCAGGATGAAAATCACGGCAAGTTAGTGTGTTAAGGACCTATTGAATGAGATGAACAGTCTACTGAACACAGAATATGGATAGAGGGTAAGCCAAAGAAAGACATAAGTATTAAGAAGCAGTGGAGAAGGGATTAGTGAAAAACTTAGCATCAAAATTTGGGCCAAGCTGTACACAAAGTGAAGAAATTCTGCTGCCTTGAAAGCAAAAAACAAAAAAAGAGGATATAAGAAGCTGACTATCACAGACAAAGGAAGCATTCCTCATTAAAAGTTGTCTACCGATATCAATCATAGGTCTTAACTCAAGAAAGAAATTTTTCAGAATGTTGTTCTGAAGTACTGTACCATACGGAAGTGAATCATGCCCTGTATGGAATCCAGAAAAGGAGAATTGAAATACTTGTGATGTGGTGCATGCTTAATTTTAAGTCGCCTGATGAGATAAGAAATGATGTTCTGTACAGAACTGGTAGGGAAAGGATCTGTGGAGAATACTAACTAGAAGAAGGGATAGGATGATACTCATGGGTCATGTTTTAAAACATAGAAGAAAAATTAATTTGGTAGTAGAGGCAGTTGCCGAGGACAGAAATGTAGGGGAAGAGAGAGAGAGAGAGAGAGAGAGAGAGAGAGAGAGAGAGTTGAGTGGATATCAGTGACGCTTCATCACAAAACAGCACAACACTGTTGATTGACTTATGAAGAAAATTTACAGAATGAAGCTGTGATAACAGTAATGTTACCTCTTTGAAACTATCTTCCATTATCAAGAGGAAACTATCATTATATACAATGAAATCAGGACATGTGCATTAATTCAGTTTTTGAAATCAAACTTCATTCTTTGGAAACATTCTGGATCACTGCCATACAAGTGCAAGATTCAATATAAAACAAGGAACCTCTTTCTAGGTTTGTCAGAGACTCGTGCTTTACTTTCTTCCACAAAGAGTGAACATTAAATGTGGTACCACTGTTTTTATCTGAATACATCGTTGTAGTTCTGCTTCAACAACAACACAGGTTTTATTGAGCTCAAATTAAGTACAAATAAATCACAGAATGTAACAGATCATGCCTCTCCTTGAACTCAGCAGCAACAAAACTTTGCTAGGTGTACTCCTTTTGGCCATTACATCACTCTGAATAATTTAAATCTTAGTGCTGGAGAAGTAAGTTTGTCCAGCTGGGAAGCACTCAAATATGAATTGCTCTACTGGTGCACGCACACTCCGTCAGTTTGGTCGTGGAAGCCACATATGGAGTTGAATGGAGAATGAAGACAGCACTGCATTGTGGAACTAGACATGTCTGTGTGCAAGCTAAATGTCAGTCTGCCACTATAGTGTACCCTTATTGACCTGGCACCAGTGCATGTAATGCACCGTGTTGTGCCTGGTGACTTCAACAGATGTATTTAAATCAGTTGAGGTACCACTACTTTTGGCAGAATGCCAAGAGAGCCTTCCCCTTCGAATTGGCCCTTAGGGCCAGAACTGCTGTGACTGATGATGGGATTGAAGGGATAAGTGTGACCTGCTGTGAAGGCTGGGCTGTCGCTCCTGATGCTGCTGCTGGTAGAGCAGCTGCTACCGGATGAGGCACCAGATGCAAGAGGTGGTGGTGGGTCTGGTTTTTGGCTTACTGCTGAGTCTTGATTGGTCTGTGGGTCCGACATCAGACCTAGTGCAGATTGGAGACCAAACCCTCCTGTATATTGTCCAGGCCAAGATCTGTAGAGGTTATGAACAATGGCCAGAGAACTGGGAATCCCAGGGGCCCACCACTTGGGATGTTGACTTGGAATAGGACACTACTACTGCTTCTGTTGATCCTGGGAATGTGTTGCTCCACTATAGTTCAATTCTTTTATCTTGGCGGCTCGCGCATGCCCGCCCAGATGCGGGAAATTGCCGATTCTTTTATCTTGGCGGCTCGCGCATGTCCGCCCAGATGCGGGAAATTGCCGCGTTGCCAGTTGCGCACGACGCACGCGCCAATAGAAGCAGCGCCATAGTATAGCATAGTTCGCAAGCTTACGTTTATGGGGGAGTGCGCAGTTCATGAAGTAAAGCCACCACGGCCGCATTAACCCTTTCGCTGCTACAAAGACGTGCTCCCTGAATTCCGTGCTGTGCGCGATTTTGTCACTGCACTGCTCGCCTGTGCAGACTCATTGTGTTCCGACTGCTTTGCCACTCTTATCATTCGATTCCACAAAAACTATTTGGCCCAAGAATTAGATTTTTACACATCTTCTTGACTGATACCTTCCCCCCGTAAAAGACTTAATTTTGTTTCGATGTTCAAGGCAGTTATTACGCAGCATTAAATATAGTAAACCATTGCACGAAATTTTGAAGAGTTTGCAGAGGTAAAAGTCCATAGAGTATACTTTCCGTATGGTCGATTTTAGTTGCCACAATGTTGAGAGTGAAATGTGGACAAGATACCTAAATTTCATATAAAATTTACTGTATAACAATATCTCATTTCAGTACCACATAGGTGTCGTATGTAATATTGAGAAATATTCCGTCTTTCGCAACTGTAACAAAAGTTTTATTTACACTGAGCATGTTTGGCTCTATTTTAAGCACTTCAATCAATCAAAAGGAAGTAGACAAAATACATTAAACAAAACTGTGGACTTACAAAAACATTAGGACTTGAATTTACCGTCTATCAGTGAAGTGCTCTGAGCTATGTTAAATATAATTTTTGTGTGTGGCTCACACAAACATCATTTATTTGCTAAAACAGTGACGTTGAATATTGTGTTACTGCATCACAAAACTATGAAAGGTGACTTGGCAATGGAGGAGGCAAAATACTGTCCACTGAAGATGCTTCAAAAGAGAGAAACACGTCTGGTCTAAATAAGTCGCTTATTACAGTTACAGAAGAGGAATATATTTCAGTACCATTGGTAAAACTGTGACTGTGGAACAAAAACAAGAAAGAGAACATGAGTACCATTGTGTGTGTGCCATACCTTTCATTGATTGAAGTGCTTTAAAATAAAGCCAAACGCGTCCGGTGTAAATAAAAGTTTTATTACAGTCGTGAAAAACAGAATATTTCTCAATATTACATATGACACCTATGTGGTACTTAAATTAAATGAGATATTGTTATACAGTTAATTTTATATGAAATTTAGGTATCTTGTCCACATTTCATTCTCAACATTGTGGCAACTAAAATTGACCATACGGAAAGTATACTCTATGGACTTTTACCTCTGCAAACTCTTCAAAATTTCGTGCAATGGTTTACTATATTTAATGCTGCATAATAACTGCGTTGAACATCAAAACAAAATTAAGTCTTTTATGGGGGGAAGGTATCAGTCAAGAAGACGTGTAAAAATCAAATTTTGGGCCAAATAGTTTTTGTGAAATTGAATGATAAGTGTGTCAAAGCAGTGGGAACACCATGTGTCTGCACAGGCGAGCAGTGCAGTGATGACAAAATCGCGCACAGTGCAGAATGCTGGGAGCATGTGTCTGCAGCAGCGAAAGGGTTAATGAAGAGACAAAGCACTAGAAATTTCAAAAAAATTGCATTCAAACAAATATAATTCGTGATGTAATGCACTTCGATATTGTTTTTAAATAATGAAAATAATAAGCACCCAACAAGGTTTGAACTCATAACCTTTCGCTTAGCAGTCCAGTACCTTAACCGTTACGCTAACGCAGCTGGTCTGGCTATAGAGCGCCATGAGGACTCTAACGCGTCACGCAAAATACTGACAAACACTGTTGGTATGACTATGAATTACTCACGCTTCGTCGAAGTACAATAGGAAATAAACAATTACCACTGTTCTTTATTGCGAAAAAGTGGTTCGTGAGAGTGATACAAACACCTTTCCTTGCTATCGCCTGAATTAGGAGTCTTATTGCTTGTTTGGTTTAATTATTTAATAGAATATGAAGCAATTGGTATAAAGAATGCTTTTTCCAAACTTTCTATAAAAGAATGTGTGCTATCAAGACATTGCTTTTGTTCTATTACTTTATTTATGACTGAACGTTTCTAAAACTGAAGACACTTGTCCATGATCTGCACTGCAGTCAAGATGTGGCAACGTCGTTCTCTGTTCATTGGCTGACTGTGTTTTGTGACATCAGATGCACAGAATGAACCTAAACTCGGCCGCCAACATAAATGACGCGCACTTTAGTGTGGCAGATCCAGAGGCACGGCTTGCCCCAGATGGTGCAGACAGAAGTGGCTCTGGTGCTGGTGAAGGATACCAAAACCAGCAAGGGGCCTTGCTGGGCAGTGATGGAGCCTTTTATCCAGCCAGACATATGCCCCACTTAATATTATTGTCTTCTTGTATTTATTTTATTCATAATACACTTATGTAGGGGATTTAAATTCCATATCATATTACATTTTAATATCTGATGTAGCTCTATTCTGAAACATCTGAGAAACGATTTAACACGTTATTCTTCCCAAACAAGTCATTGAAGACAATAATTGAGCCTCTTACAAAACTGTTTGATTTTGACAAAGAGAAAAATAGAACTTTGTGTGGAATGTGTGAGGAAATCAAATAAGACCAGAGCATTATGATAAAACGAAAGTTGATCCATCTGAAACACTTTTAATTCATAGTGTTTCAGCAGCATTAAGTAAGCAGTAGAAAAACAGATAATTGAAGGTTCTGCTTTCTGGACTGAGATCTTTTTCCTTTTACCTTGTTACTTAAAATTTTTGATGGTTTAAATTAATGACCTGTAGGAATGGAAAAACTGCAATGTGTAAAGCTGTTGAAGAC
The DNA here is from genome assembly GCF_021461395.2 of Schistocerca americana. NCBI lineage: Eukaryota > Metazoa > Arthropoda > Insecta > Orthoptera > Acrididae > Schistocerca > Schistocerca americana. The sequence goes on along the minus strand of NC_060124.1, from coordinate 9,510,092 downwards.
AAATAGCAAACGCAATGATGCTCTGCAGTTTTTCCATGAGTTATTAACGGTCTAAAAATTGTAAAATTCAGAAAAGAGGTCCCTGGAAACCAGTAGTAGTTCTGGCAAAAACCACAGTAATTAACACACAGGATTAGCTTCTGAATGAAAAAGTTTCCACTGTGTTTTATTGTTCAGCTGTCACAAGTTGCACTGTAAAATCTTTCCACCATGGTCTGAGCAAATAATCCAGTTCCAGATTCCCTCAGTTTTAAGACAGTAATATGAATTATCGCTGTGTGACAGTGCGTCTGTCCCAGTCACCACGCAATGCAGTTTTCAAGTTTCCTATTTCTAGAACATAAAAACTGGGTTGTTTTTGAGGAACAAAGAATCCTTAAACACATCAACTTTGGAATGTTTCGACTATCAGTCTTCACAAAATTCCTTTCTATTATTACCTAAAAATTGTAAATGCATTTACCATAACCAAATAACTAAACTGTTTGCAGAAAAAAATATGGAAATGCACAAGTAACTTTGGGTAACCCTCCTATAACACATGTATAACTTCATCATACTCCTAACCTGTGACAGCACCAGAACTTCAACCAGTAAGAGAGCATTTTCTGCCACATGGCCAATTCTTGACATTTGATGACTTTTTAAGCTTTAATTACATAAATATAACTGATGTTTCTTAAGAATATTTACCAAAAATGCTATTTGAAAGATATAATCATTCAGAATAACAACATTCTGAACCATATTTTGAACATAGGAAAATAGCCTGTAATGTTGCATGCCTTAGTGTATTGAACATGTACATGTTTTGTGACAAGTTATGTATTCCCTTTTAAATGAAAATATGTTTAAGATTTTTCTGTTTATTCCACATAGATGAAGACCATTTCACTAGGGATATGTAGAACGTACATTAGCATATTTGTTTTTCTTTTTTATTGTGTATTCTTGTTTTTCTGACATGTTCTATATCCTGGATGATCTTCTCACTATGGAGCTATTGGAATGAAAAGTACATCTAACCTAATCTAAAAAGAGGATCAGTGTAGAACCAATAGGAATGGATGTTAAGATTTTTTCCATCTGTGTATTAAACATTCTGCCATGCTATTAGACACGGGTCAAAATGGAGGTGTGGTAATATACTTAATTCCATTCTGGATGTGAAACCTCTGAAAACCCTTGCAAGTAAACTGCAGAGTTCATTGTGCTTCTTCAATAGAAAAAGTAGTTGTGAGGGCCTTAGTGATATTTTTTGTTGTGGCCTGTTGAGTTTTCATTATGTATGGGAAATGAGAATATGCATTTATCAAAATCAGCTGCACAGCCCATGGAATTGGCCTGCAAAATCCATATGCACCCGATCTCACATCTGTGACAGTGATGGCTGCTGCAGCTGACAAGCCCTGTATTTTTGAGCCACTTGCACAATATCCTCATCACATTTCTTCATTCTGAAAATTTCCCCAGTTACTGGTGCAAGAAGTGCAGTAAACAAGTGGACAGAATTGCCACTCGATACTGACAGTCATCTTGATTCAACAATAACACACCTCTGGCAACATGAAGGATGTGGTGGTGGCAGGGGGGGGGGGGGGGGGAGAGACAATGAAGTTTCACAGAAGGCTGCTGAAGGAAGCGCATGTAGTCAGCCAGTTTGTTCAAACTGGCAAACCTGTCTCAAGAATGGATCCTTTTGTATGGGTGCTGCAACGTCTCTGGAAGCTTTGGGAACTGTTCTACCAATTGTTCTAATAATGAGGATTATCCGAAAACTGAGGTTACAAGGCATGTAGCTTTAGCATGGAATGTCCATGGGGAAGTTGGTACCACTGCCATGTAATGGGAGACCAGCTGGAGGAATGAGCATTCCCAACAATCAGTAGCTTGTTGATTAATGTTGTGGTGACTGTTAGAAATGAGCATTCTCATTCCAGCTCCTGCCAAGTGCAAAGTATGTGCTTTAATTTGCTACCTAAGTGTTAAGGGGATGAATGCCACTGCAATTCATTGCAAGATTATTTCAGTTTGTGAAGGGGATGTAATGTCAAGCAGCTTGTGATGAAATGGGTATGGAATTTCAATTCTGGAAAGATGAAAATTCACTATGAAAGCAGAAGTGGAAGGCCATCTGTTGTGACTGACAATGTGGTGCAGAAAATTGAAGAACATATTCTCTCTGATCATCATTCGACAATTGACAACCTGCATGCATTTTATGAACTATTGTTCATGAAATCGCAACTGATCAACTAAATTATCACAAGTTGTGTGCACAGTTGGTGCCCAAGGTGTTTACCGAAGCACACACAATTAACAGAGTCAGTGCTGCTCATAAATTTCTTGACCATTTTGAGACTGAAGATGAGGCTTTTCTCAGCTCTATAGTGAAAGGAGATGAAACTAGGGCTTATCACCATACTCCAGAGAACAAATGACAATCAATGCAGTGGTGTCATACTCATTCTCCTTCCACCAAAAAATTCAAAACTCAGCAAACAGTGAGGAAAAGCACGGCGTCAGTGTTTTGGGACAGAAAAGGGGGTTCTGCTCATTGATTTTTAGGAAATAGGTGAAACAATAAATGCTGCAAGAAGTTGTGAGACCATGAAAAAACTTCCCAGAGCCATACAAAATAAACGTCATGGGATTCAGAGTCTGTCTCCTTCATAACAATACGTGTCCACATACTGCTCGTGCAACACACGAGTTGTTGGCTTTGTTTGGTGGGATGTTCTAAGCCACCCCTCTCGCAGCCCCAATCTCTCACCTAGTAATTATCATCTGATCACTAAATTGAGGGAACACCTTCATGGAAAACACTTTTATGACAACGACAAGGTGAAAATTGAAGTGAAGAACTGACTTAAAAAGACGGCAGGGGATGTCTGTGACACAGGAACCAATAAACTCATCCCATAGATAACAAAATGTATTGAGGTAAATGGTGATTATGTGGAAAAATAATGCAAGACCTATACTACAATTAATGTACATTTTATTAGAATAAATTAATTTTTTGTACTCAAAAAACTTCTTGTAACCTTACTTTCCAGATTAGCCTTGTGTTTTGCTATGCATTTTCACGTTTTCCTGAGGCAATAGCTGATCCATTAAATTTTGGGTCTGCAACTGCATGAACTTTATTTCTTCTGATATTTTGGCCATATACCTTTCAGCCATTTTCAAGTGAGCCAATAGACTGAACCTACAGCACTCATTTTGCCCTTTTAAATAGGTGAAGTGCATTATGGCATATGTGAGCACTCTCTAGGATGATCTTGTACAATTAAATGGAGATTCCGAAGCAAAAATATATTCTCCACAATAGTTAATAAGGCACTATGAATAAAACATTATGTGGACATAAGGAATGAAGAAGAAGACAGAAAAAATTTGAATCCATGGCTTTTATGCCATATGTGGTGCAAACTGATATAAAAAAAAAGTTTTGTGAGCACAAAGTTAAAGATAGTAGCACTTTTACATTTTGTCAAAGAAGGCATGCTGGTCTGTAGGGTAGGACTTTACAAGATCCCCTTCGAGTGCGGCCTTTCATACCTCAGGCAGATGACTTGTACAGTTCATGAAAGATGCATGGAACACCCTAAATACACTTAGCTCATGCAATCCAATAAATCAAATGTGGCAGAGCACTGCATTGACACCAGTCACTTTATGTGGTGTGAAATTTTGAAGTACACTTCATCGTTTTGGGACTCAGTTTTGAAGGAAGCAGCTGAAATTCATTTGACAAAGAATTATATTTACAAGAATAGTGGTTTCAGCATGGTAAAATCATGAGATTGAGTGCTTGCTTTTATAAACTCACTAAGATGATGCTACACACAGCTCATAATCATACATCTGTAACCCAGCATGGGTTAGCCATAGACTTAATTTATGCATATTCTTTGCCACCAATCACTATTGCTGGCCCCATTTTTATCTGTGGACACCTATGTAGTAATGAAGTGCACTTGTTTAAAAAAAGGATGGAGTGAGTGCTATAGCTTCAGTTCGTCAGCTTACTTGGAAGATGGCCAAAAGGTATACCACCAAAATATTAGAAGAAATAAAGTTTATGTGGCTGCTGTGACAAAATGTAATGAAACAGTCTCTTGTTTATCAAATTATTCATTCAGGCCTGTGGGAACCTTGAAAGCACATCACATTTGCGTGCAAAACTAATGTACGATAACAAATGGGACATTAGTAATTTGGTAAAAAAAAAAAGAGCCTGGTGTTGTAACCTCAGAGATGTCTGTTCAGACAACTTTGATTTAGGGCTAACTATGAACAACAATGGCATATGGTATGTGACTAGATGAAATTTGTTGTCACACAGGAAAATGTGGAAATTCTGGGTACCAAATGCAATTGCCAGTGTCTCCAGTGCACTAGGACACAAACTATCGATTCCCTTGAAGTATCTCTGATCAGTAAAAACAATTTTTTTTTTTCTGCAGTCAGTAAGCCTTAACACAGTCAGGAAGTCAGTTGCGCACGAATTCCTTCAGCAGCTGCAGGACATGACATTATTGAACAACAGACATTTTTAACCATTCTCTGACCCCCAGCATCTTCCTAATGGTCTGGCAAAAGGGACTCATTAAACTTCTACGCGAAAAGGAATCTGCCCAAGAACTTTCTGACTACAAGTTCATTTGCATTCTGTTAGTGTAATCTAAGGCTCTAGAATTCATAGGTCACAATCATCTTACCAATTACGTAACATCAGATAAGCTTCTGGATGAATACCAATCTGATTTCCAGAAAAATAGCACCACAAAGACTGCTCTTGTAAAAGTGACTAGCAAACCAAACAAGCTGTGGGCAAACAAGAGGTGACTATTATGTGCATTTTGGGTTTCAGCAAAGCTTTCAACAATTTCAGCTTTAATATTCAACTTGGCTAAACCTAAAAGTCAAAACTTTTCTACAATCACTGTACAATGATTCTACTTATACCTTTCATCCTGCCAACAGTGTATAATGATTGGAACAAAGAGACCACAATGGAAGAACATTGTGTCAGGTGCCCCATAAGGATCAGTATAGGGTCCATTACTTTTCTCATTATATGTTAATTATGTGGTGACTATTATCTCCCAGAAAATATCATTTATAGTTTATATGCTGATGACCTTCAGTTATAATTACATGCAAGCCCAACGTATCTATGCACAGCCATCCAGGTCGTAAGTGCTGACTTACTTGCTTTTTCAGAATGGGCACAGAATATAAATTTGAAACTTAACCCATCTGAAAAGCGAGCTATCCTAGTTGCTCACAAAATATTTATTACTCCTCAGTTCAGAGAATCCCTTCCATTCTGGATCCTAAACAGCACAGTAATCACCTTTCTGTCTTCTGCAGAGAATATAGGGGTACTTCTGGACCATCACTTAGACTGGACTGAACACACAACTGCAGTTTGTAAGTAGGTGTCAGCATCACTTCATTCACTGCAGAAATATAAAATATTCTCCAAGGTCTTTTGTATGAGAACTCACATGGGCTGGAACTGGCGATGATTTTATTTATTTATTTATTTATTTATTATTCTGTAGATCCAGTTAGTGAGTCAATCACAAGGATATGGAACGTGTCAAATTGTACAGGTTTCAATTTAAACTTACAATAAATACAAGGGTAATTCAATGCCAAAGTGTACATATTTTAAGTAAGACATACTATAAATACAGTAATAGATACAATGTCAGCTAGATAATATAACAACCATTTAACAGAAAAAGGAGTTTAAACTAAAGGTTATAGATAAGAGCACAAAGTTAAATCAGATATTAGGCCTACAAGAGTAAATACAGGTACAGCCAATTTGTTGTTACAAAAAGTGTGCTAATGCTCAAATGCACAATAAAATTAATTGAACTACTTCTAGACACAATAAGTTTAGTGATGGTATACATTTTCTTTCAGATATTCATCCACAGTATAAAAAGATTTCTCTGTCAGGTAATCTTTGAGAACTTGTTTAAATTTTGGCAGTTCTGTATGAACACATTTGATATGTAATGGTAGAGCATTGAACAGCTTAATGCTGGAGTAGTAAACTCCTTTTTGTACCAGAGTGAGACGTTTCATGTCGAAATGTAGATTGTTTTTGTTTCTGGTGTTATAGCCATGGAATTTACTGTTGTCTTGGTAGACAGAATAATTTTTGCACACAAAGGTCAGCAAGGAAAAAATATACTGTGAGGCAGTTGTTAGGATACCTATCTTCCGAAACAAGTGCCTGCGAGAGTGTCTTTGATGGACCCCACACATTATTCTGATCGCTTTTTTTTTTTTTTTTTTTTTTTTTAAATGGTGAAAACTTTTTTTGCAAGTGATTGGTTCCCCCAGAATATGATAGCATATGACATCAATGAGTGGAAGTAGCCAAAGTAGGGAACCTTAATGGTGTCAACTTCAGCCACTGAAGAAATTTCCCGTAACGCAAATGTTGCCGAGCTAAGTTTTTTACATAGATGAAGAATGTGAACTGACCAATTACATTTATTGTCTATGTAAGCACCCAGGAATTTTGTATCTTCAACTTTCTGTATTGGTTGATCTCTACATTTTATGTTAATTTCATCGAGATTACTTTGTGATGTATGGAACCTCATATAATGAGTTTTTTCTGCATTGAGTTAGAGACCATTTGAGGAGAACCAATTTAAGATGTCATTAAAAACAGTATTTGTAGTTTGTTCAAGATCATGCGTGTGTGCAATACATTTGTGATGTACGCTGTTCTGACCGCATCACTCCTACCTAGTAACAATTATCATAGCTATGTGCTGCAAAGCATAGAGATTATCATTTTGTGTGTTTGCTGTATCATCTTCTCAATCATTGCACTCCTTCCTGTTTAGCTTCAACCTTACACTGCTGGCTGAACAGCACAGCAGAAATACTCATTCTCAACAAAGTGAAATCCTCTCTGTACCACTATACAACACTGCATGTTCCATAAAGCAGTTTCTGTATCAGGAACCTGACTTCAAAACAATATTTGTCTAAAAATTAGAGAAATTAAAACTGTTTCAAACTTCAAAGACAGGTAATGACCCATCCTCTATCACAATTGCTACCTCTTCTTGCAGCTCACTCTCTTCGACCCTCCCTATCCCTCCACTTTTCCCTATCAGTTCCACTTCTAATGCCAAACAAGTCTTCAAAAGTGCTGGACTAATCAGTATCATTCTTAATGCCTCCATTATTTTATTATTATTGTTAGTATTACTTTTATTATTATTAAAATTATTGAAGATTTTTGCTTTTTATGGACAATGCAAAAAAAGATAATCAGTGGGCTTAATTTAAAGTTACTTGTTCACTCCATTGTAATACATTGCACCAGCCAAACTGCAGCTCCACTGTGAATGCTGTTCTCGAACATGAGGTCTGTTGGTTGACATTCATAAGCAACTGGGAATCACCGAGAGTACTGTCAAATGATTGGCAACTGCTGTGAATCCAGTGTGTTGGAAGAGCTTCTGAGAGTCGGGTACTTGTGATACCTGCACCAGAGCAACCTCAAGTACTATCCTCTCCTGTGGATCCTGTCTGCGCTACAGAAAGTACAGGATCTGTCATTGCTTGTCCACTTGGCTGCAAGTAGCGTGTCAATGCTAGATCTAGGCAACCTATGCAGGATGGACAGGGAACAGAGAGGACTCAGGGTGTTGTACTGATCCCCTTAAACAACAAGTTAGGGGTGCTGTCAGGAGGAGGCAAATATGAAATGGTAGGAGTGTATTAATCATTGGCAGTTCAAACATACAGCAAATGATGTTACCCCTTAGGAAAATGGCAGCGAGGGACAGGAAAGAACATCAGGTTCACTCAGTGTGTAGGCCTGGGGGCCTTATTCTGCACCTTGAAAAGGGCATTCCAGCAGCCATTGAGGGAACAGGGTGCAACCATCCACAGGGCACACATTGGAACAAATGATGCCTATCATCTGGACTCTGAGGTATGCTTGGGTCATTCTAGCGACTGGCAGAGAAGCAGAGAAGGTTGAGAAGACCAGCCTAGTGCTTGGAGTTTCAGTTAAGCTCACAATTTGCAACATTGTCACCAGAACTGATCATGGCCCTTTGATTCTGAGTTGAGTGGAAGGACTGAACCAAAGACTTCAAAGGTTCTGTGACAAGCTAGGCTTTGACTTCCAGGACTTGCGCCATAGGGTTGAGAACTGTAGGGTCCCCTAAATGGGTCAGGTGTGCACTACACATCAGAGGCTGTTACTCAGGTAGCTGGCTGTGTGTGGGATGCACACAAGTGTTTTTTTAGATTAGGAAGCTCTCCATCCAACCCAGATAACGGTAGTTGTAAGAAACCCAGAAGTATCACTGTTAAGATCAAAAGAAATGCCTTCGAAAGGTGAGAGTATTAAATTCCTCATTGTAAACTGCTGAAGCATTCACAGCAAAGTGCCAAACTTTGAAGTGCTCATGAAAACAGTGAAGCTCACATCATACTAGGTACAGAAAGCTGCTTGAAACCTGAAACTGATAGCAGTGAGATTTTTGGGGAAAATTTAAGTGTATATCAAAAGGATAGGCAAATGATTAGCAGAGATGGTGTATTTGTCACAGTAGACAAGAAACTCAAATCCACCAAGGTAGAAATTGTAGCTGCATGTGAGATTGTTTGGCCAGGACTTCGAATCGGGCATAATATGATAATTGGATCCTTCTGTTGCCCACCAGACTCATCTCCTGATGCGACCAAAAACTTTAGAGAAAACCTCAGTGCAGTCAGTTCACTTGGATGTAAGTTCCCCAATCATAATGTAATCATCAGCGAAAACTTTAATCATCCAGCGATTAATTGGGAAAATTACAGTTTTGTTAGTGGTGGGCATGCTAAGACTCTTGTGAAACTTTACTAAATGTTTTCTCTGAAAACTACCTAGAATGGATAGTTAAGAAGCCCAGTCATGACAGAAATATAATGGATCTAATGGCAACAAATAAACCTGACCTCTTTGAGGATGCCCACATCAAAACTGGTATCAGTGACAATGACTTGCTTGTGGCAACAATGATTACCAAAGTACAAAGGACAACTAAAATAAGGAGAAAGATATATATGTTCAGTAAAGTGGATCAGTCTGCAGCTCGTGGTCTCACGGTAGCGTTCTCGCTTCCCGAGCACAGGGTCCCAGGTTCGATTCCCGGCGGGGTCAAGGATTTTTCCAGCCTCGAGATGACTGTGTGTTGTTGTGTTGTCTTCATCATCATCATCATCATCATTCATCTCCATTACGGTCGGAGGAAGGCAATGGCAAACCACCTCCACAAGGACCTAGCCTAGTAAGGCGGCGCGGGTCTCCCGCATCGCTTCCTTACGCTCTGATGAGGGACTTGAAACTTTCAGCACAGGGCAGGAGAATGTAGAGGAACTCCGGCTCAAGTTTAAAAGAATAGTTGACCATGCATGGTTAGATGTGTACCCTGTAGAATAGTTCATAATGATAGGGAACCTCCGTGATATTCAGTCACAGTAAAGAAACTTCTAAAAGAACAGAGATTACTGCATAACAGGTGTAAATCAAAGCATAGGGCTATAGATAGAGAGACGCTGAATGAAACATGTTAGGCTGTCAAGAGAGAAATGAATGATGCCTTCAATGACTACCGTAGCAGAATATTGTCAAATGACGTGTCATAAAATCCAAAGAAATTCTGGTCATATGTAACAGCTGTTAGTGGCACCAAAGTTACTTTCCAGTCCCTAGCAAATGAAACAGGAACTGAAACTGACAGTAGCAAAGAAAAAGCTGAAATGCTTAACTTTGTATTCAAATGTTCTGTTACACAGGAAAGCCCAGGAGAATTGCCCCAATTTAATCTTCGTACCTCAGAAAAGATGAATGAAATAGGTATAAGTGTCTGTGGTGTTGATCAACAGCTGAAATCATTAAAATTGAACAAAGCTCAATCGCCCAATGAAATCCCTATCAGATTCTATACTGAATTTGTGGTTAAGTTAGCCCCTCTTGTCACTGTAATCTGTTGTAGATCCCTCGAATAAAAACAATGCCCAGTTCTTGGAGAAAGCCACAGGGCACACCCGTCTACAAGAAGGATAGTAGAAGTGATCCACAAAACTACCGTCCAATATCCCCAACATTGATTGATTGTAGAATCTTAGAACATATTCTGAGCTCAAACAGCACACATTTCGAAAACATTGATCATGTGAAACCCAACTCACGGTTTTCACAAATGACATGAAAACTTTGGATCAAGGTAATCAAGTAGAATCTGTATTTCATGATTTCTGAAAAGCATTTGAAACAGTACCTAACCTAAGCTTATTGTCAAAAGTATGATTACATGGGGCATCAAGTGAAATTTGTGACTGGATTGAGGCCTTTTTGGTAGGAGGATGCACCTTATTATCTTGGATGGAGAGCCATCATTGTATGTAGAAAGTAACTTTGGGTGTGCTCCTGAGAAGTGTGTTGAGACCCTTTCTGATTATGTTGTATATTGATCATCTTGTAGACAATATTAACAGTAAAATCAGGCTGTTTGCAGATGATGCAGTTATCTATAATGAAGTACTATCTGAAAAACGCTGCATAAATATTCAGTCGGATCTTGATAAGATTTCAAAGTGGTGCAAAGATTGGCAACTTGCTTTAAATGTTCAGAAATGTAAATTTTGCATTTCACAAAATGAAAAAAATTTAGTATCCTGTGATTATAATATCAGTGAGTCAATGGTGGAATTGACCAACTCATTCCTGGATGCAACACTTTGTAGGGATATGAAATGGAATTATCAGGTTAAGTCGTGGTAGACTTTGGTTTATTGTTAGAATGCTGGGGAAGTGCAGTCAATCTAAAAAGGAGATTGCTTATGAATCACTCATGTGATTGGTCCAAGAATATTGCTCAAATGTGTGGGACCTGTACCATATAAGACTGGTAGGGGATATTGAATGTATACAGAGAGGGGCAGCACAAATGGTCACAAGTTCATTTAATCCATGGGACAGTGTCACAGAGACACTGAAGGAACTGGACAGGGATGCTCTCAAATATAGACATAAACTATTCCAAGAAAGTCTATTAATAAAGTTTCAAGAGCTGGCTTTAAATAATTACTCTATGAATAGAGTACAACCACCTACGTATCACTCACATAGAGATTGTGATGATAAGATTAGAATAATTACTGCACACTCAGAAGCTATCAATCACTAATTCTTCCTACTCTCCATATGTGACTGGAACAGGAAGAAACCTTAATAACTGGTATAGTGGGACATACCTTCTGCCATGCTCCTCACAGTCGTTTGCAGAGTATATAAGTAAATACAGTGGCAGATTATTGTTGAGTTTGTTACTTAATAAATATCTTTCTTAATTCCTACCTTATTTTATCATCATAATTAGTGTTACCAATATGTTGCTGTGGTTGTTGACAATAAATATTTTTATTAATAATGCAAATTATTGTCATAGTGATCGTTATGTAATATTTTTTGTAACTGTTCCTGGTCAGATGTAAGAGGGGCCTTAACGCCCTACTCCGGGCAGGCTAAATAAGCAATAAATAATACATAACATTGCCCAGAAAAACCTACAGATCTTTTATGTTGTTTTGTGCTGAAACTTGAGAAAAGCTTGCCACAACCTTACCAGATAAGGATATATTATATATATTTATGTTTTGACAGGTTACACTGTAACCAGTTAAAGGTATGAAAATACTTGCTGGAGATTTGATATAATATGCTCCCCCTGAGTTCTTAGAATTGACACATTGTGGGTAGTTGGTAATAGTTTGTTCTTGAAATTTCAGATAGAATGCTGATGCGTTAGCAATGCCAAAATGTAAGGTGCTGCACTGACAGGGGCCATAAGCCGTATTTAATACTAGAATGGCATTAGAAGCCTCATTCAAAGGAAGTTTAAAATAAATTTCTGAAAGATCAATCTTAGAGGAATACAGTTGTTGTTGTGGTCTTCAGTCCTGAGACTGGTTTGGTGCAGCTCTCCATGCTACTCTTTCCTGTACAAGCTTCCTCATCTCCCAGTACTTATTGCAACCTACATCCTTCTGAATCTGCTTAGTGTATTGATCTCTTGGTCTTGCTCTACGATTTTTACCCTCCACGCTGCCCTCCAGTGCTAAATTTGTGATCCCTTGATGCCTCAGAACATGTCCCACCAACCGATCCCTTCTTCTTATCAGGTTGTGCCACAAACTCCTCTTCTCCCCAATTCTATTCAAGACCACCTCATTAGTTATGTGATCTACCCAACGAATCTTCAGCATTCTTCTGTAGCACCACATTTCGAAAGATTCTATTCTCTTCTTATCTAAACTATTTATCGTCCATGTTTCATTTCCATACATGGCTACACTCCATACAAATACTTTCAGAGAGGAATACAGACCCCTGCCAATTTTGAAAATAATTCATCAGGACATGCAAGGGGGTACTATCAACTGATGTACCCATGTTTTTGAAGCCCCCACAGAGGCGTAACACATCTATTGGTTTGTAGCCAATGACTAAAGATGATGCTTATCTGCTATAAGAAATTGTGGATAGCACTTGTAACTGTTCTAAGTGATCCAGTTATATTTCAAACAATGGAAACTACAGGAAGGAATATCAGCAATGTAGGAAAAGACAGATTGCTACTTACCGTAAAGAAGACATGTCAAGTTGCAGACAGGCACAGTTAAAATACACTTACATAAAGCTTTTGGCCTTCATCAGTAAAACCACCCACCCACACACCCACCCAAACACACACACACACACACACACACACACACACACACACACACACACGAGCGTTGCATAAAAAAACCCAAATTCTGTAAACACTTTGAGGCCATAAATATTTTTCTCTGAGTGGTCTGCCATTATGAAGATAGGAAGAGCTCTGTTTATGGGCTTATACATAAATCTAGAACTATCAACATTTCCAGGCAAGTGACACTAAGTGCCCTTGGAGCTGTTCTGTTTTCTACAAACACATAGTTCTAGAATCTTGTGCCAAAATTGGCTCCTTTGTCTGAACCATCAGTCCTGCCCTTAACAGCCATTAACTCACTGTTAAGTGAACATTTTGCTACAGGAATGCACACAGTGTCTACTCATTTAAAGTTCCTCCAGAACCATAAGGCAGCATCAAATAGTTATGCACATTGATCACAGACGTGCAGGGCCTAAGGTAAATTTGTGTGTTCTTCTGGAAAATCATATGCAGAAACATTACTACATGATGTGATGGTCAGATTAGCACTGAACAATGAAGTGCATGTTCAAGCATTAAGACAGTAGGACCCACCTGTAGCTGAAGTTTTGCATGTTGCCAGGGCTTTTGAGATTCCACATATTATATATCTGAACTATCATCGCGACTTGTTAATGTGGCGTAACCTAGTTTGTCTGATCGTGAAATTCCAAAAATGATGCACAATCCAGGTGGAAGTTGAGCAGCCTCCACTTGACTTATCGAGAATCAAACCCTGCACCTGCACTCGGCCTTGGCAAAAAATTTTTGGACTGCCCAGGTGATGTAATTGTTTTATTTACTGTTAGATATAGTTTCCAAAATAATAATGACTCCATCAACAACGTTTTTGCCAGAATCACAAAACAGATGTTTATCATGGCCGGCCATACCTTCACCAGTCGAATGCTCCAGTACAAATAAACTGCATCAAAGAGTCAAGATTAGCACCATGCCACCATATGCTGTTGGAATTCCCATTTTATTCCTTTTTGTTACTGGGCCTCCATCTCAACTATTAATCAGCCTACATATTTCTAATTTGTGTCTTCACCCTTAAAGTCAACAACATTTCTTAAATCTGCTGCTGCTGATTACCCATGTGACCTCACACTGGGAAATGTATCACTCTGCACTGCACTGAACAACCTCTTAGATGTATGTATAATTCTATTGATTGATCCATTGATATATCCAGCAGGATTACATGATATATTAGTCTGTAAGTGGAGGAAATTAAGATATAGTACTGGCGTGATAAATCTGTACCTGTGACTCAACTCTACGTTTGAAGGTGAAGGGAAACTTGGTAATGACCATGTGGAAATACAGACAGTAGTATATTACTAATTTTGTAGACTGTGAATATTTGTGCAACAGTTGTTTACAAAATTTGCAGCAAATCATACAGAAGTAACACTACAGTAACAGTAATTTCAAATACCAAAATACTACTAACAGTGGAATGTCAGTGTTTGGATGATTAAATGATTACACTTAAAGTAACTGATTCACCTAAAGTTTCTCTTTTGTTTTCAGTTATCAACCACCACATGTGCGTCGACGTCTGAAAGTACAAGAAATGGTGCAGAAATATCGTTGTGAAATGACACAGCCGGAATTACTGACATACCTTTTCACAAGTCCTCCAAGTTGAATTGAAAATAACTTGCTGCATCTCTGTGATAGCATTTATTGCCACAATAAAGAATAGAAATTGGAAAAGCATCAACTATGATGTGACGAGTTGTAGGGAAGCAGCAGAGTATGCTGCTTCCCTACAGAGTGACTGATGCATTACCATTCCAGCTATTAATTTAAGTTACAGTGTACATATTATGTATGTATGTATGCCAAATACAATGTTTGTGTGTTATGTGAGGTAGCATGATACAAAAGTAGTAAGGACACGTAAGCAATTTTTTAGTACCTCCTTATTTAATTCCAGTAACAATTATGCAGTATTAGAGCTGTGCTATTGTAAAACAATGGCAGAAACTAGACGTCTGTGGAATGTTCTGTGTATACATTTTACATAAGATTTTTGTACGATAATATTATGAACTGAAATTATGCTAGTGCTAATATAACAAACAATATCAGAACCAAATTTTGAGGATTATATACTCCGTGTATATATAAAACAGTACGTAAATTGTTCATTCTTTGTTTTATGTATCTAAATTTAAAAATTTCCAAACATTATTTTCTGATGTGATCTCACAATTTGTACCATTCCATGTCTTTCATAGTTATTTATATAATTTATTAAACATTTGTAAGTGAATAAAGTTATTAAAAAACTGATAATCATAATTGGTTAACAATTTTGTGCCAGTGTAAAAGTGAGTACAGAAGAGTGCACATTAACATAGAAATTTTAGTTGTGTGGGTGTCTGGTAGAACATTGGTTTGAACTTCAATTTGATAATCCTTATTTGCATTTTCATTGCTTACTACCCACTTCCCATTCCTAAATGATAACTATTTGTCATATATAATAATAGACTTATATTCCACAGGAATGGGAATCAGATCCGTAGCCATCCAAGACACATATAATAATGAACTTATATTCAACAGGAATAAGATTCAGATCCTTAGCCATCCCAATTGAGATCCATGTGTTTTCCCCCAATTTGTTCTCGGTGACCTGGAGCATTTCCTTCACTTACATCGTAACTGATCCCTTTCCCCATAGAGTAAGAACCCCATCTCTTAACAAACACTGACTTCTGCTCCTGTGCCTCTTGCTGTGTTCCTTCTCACTTGTTTTCTTGATTCCTCTTAAATATGAGTAAAGCTCAGTTCACTACAGATATGAATAGAATCTCACTTCAGTGAATGTTTCTTGTGAACTATGGGGAATGTCAATATTATGTCATAAACTCCATCATTCATGAGTGAATACAAAGTTATAATTGACCATCTGCATTACAAAAAAACTGAGATTTATCATCAATTTAAGGAAGTAGCCATGGTAGTATTTGTATCTATTCAAGAAAAAAGCAAAACTCATAATAGATGTTCTTGACAAAGTTAGAGTTCTACATGTCGAAATAATTGAAAGAAGAGGAAATACACTGTGTAAAACTTTAAAAACATCAACATTAACTTTCTCAAGAGAGTGTCGGAGGAATTTTTCATGCAGAATTCACTCTTCAAAATTTGTGAAAAAAGAGAGAAACTCCAACAAGCTTAGAGCTATTCTGGCAGGATAACATACATTTTTAACGTTTATATGGACTCATGGATTTGATGCAAACATGAAAAGATATCTCAATTTTAAAACACAAAGATGTATTTAATAGTCCGTTGTACAAGCACAATTTTTTAGATTTCAGAGTGCCTCCTGTTCCTGGCACAAGTTTTGATATAAAAATTTCACATTACATGCACAATTTGAAAATTAACCCTAGGAAATCAAACCACTGGTTCACGTGCAACTTCTGTAATTCTTCAGTTCCCATTACAGTACCATTTATGCATTTTTAAAAGTATCATCTCCTCTCGAATTGTTGCCATAATACTAATTCAATATAGAATCATACTTTCTTTCTATTTTTGAGTGAAATACCCTTGCAATGCAGAATGATCCATTCCAAACCAGAACTTTCTTCTCAGCCTGTACAGATAAATTTCCTTTACTACTTTGCAGTCTTAAATACCAGTTGCTGGATGCCTATATAAGTGCACTCCAGGATTTTCTATCTAGACCTTCGCTTCTGTCATCTCCAACTCTACTGTAGCATTTCTACTGATGAAGTTTATATACTGTTGTGAGTTGATTACAAACTCTAATCTACTTTCTCAGCTGAGCCAAAAACATGTCATCAGGGAGAAAACTATAGCCAGTAAATGGCTACATTTTCTACACTTCTTTTTTTAAGCCAATTCTAAAAATCAGTTAACTACAGAAAAATTTTGTATCCACCCACCACATACAAGATGCACATTTTTAACCATTTCTGAAACATGACTTTAAGGCTGGGGAGTAAGCAGGATGTTATGTCATGTGAATACTTTCGGCGAAACTGTTGAGGTAGACATGTGTATTGTAATTAAGTAGCTTAATTGTAAATATTTGGCAAAAATGATGTCTATAGAAGCCAAAGCAGAAAAAAAATCTTGGATCGTTTTCATGCTAATGGTCACAGAATGCTTTTGAGCTTGCTAAAATTGAGAGTATGGTTTCTCTTGGAAATGTCTCTGAAATGGCACTCTTCATCTTACACATGTTCTGAAGCTCAATAATTATAAATTTTGCTCAATTTGTGAGTGTTAAATTTAACTGGAAAGTAGTATCTTGTGGTAATTACTGCATAATAAAGTTGCTAAATACAGCAACATGAATTAAAAAATTGCGTGAAAGTGTTCTTTTCACGTTTATACTCTACTATCCCTGCAACTCATTTGCTTTGTAATTGTCCACTCTCCTTGAATTTCTTTGACTTATGAATATTTTGAAATGTAGGCAAATCTATTACTGCTGGGAAAGTGTTTAAACATAACTGAATCTGTCTCTTTTGGTATGTAGGAATAAGATACTTCTCTCAGGACATCTGCACATCATACCGGGTGATCAAAAAGTCAGTATAAATTTGAAAACTTAATAAACCATGGAACAATGTAGATAGAGAGGTAAAAATTGACACACATGCTTGGAATGACATGGGTTTTTATTAGAACAAAAAAAAAAAAAGTTCACAAAATGTCCGACAAATGGCGGTGGACAGGAGCTGTAAGGAGAGAGAGAATCAGATGCACCAGCAGTTGCAGCATGTTGACGTTACCTGAAAAGGCACTTTTAGTGAAGCTGTATTATCAGAACGGGGAATGTGCTAGTTCAGCGTTATGATCCTGTCGCTATAGGAAGGGGATTTGAACGGGTAAAGGTCCGTTGACAAATGCAGCTGTGGCGAGAATGATTTCAAAGTTCGAAGCCATGGGTTGTTTAGACGATAGACCCCGTAGTGGCCGACCAGACACAAGGTGTAATGCTGCTGAGACAGTTCAGGAAGAAACGCAGACTGTAGTGGGTTCATCTATGCACAGGGAAGTCAGCACTCGTGCAGTAACACTTCGCACCGGCATTCCATACACTACTGTTTGGTTGGCACTGAGGCGTACCCTCCGATGCTATCCGTACAAAATCCATCGGCATCATGTACTGTTACCTGGCAATTTAGTGAAGCGGAGGACATTTGCGGTGTGGGCATTTCAAAAGATGGCGGAAGTTGACGATTGGTTGAGTAATGTGTTGTCGACCGATGAAGCTCATTTCACGCTCCGAGGGTCTGTCAATGCCCACAACTGCAGAATTTGGGCTACCGAAAATCCTAGAACTGTTGTGGAAACTCCATTGCATGACGAGAAAGTCACGGTATGGGTTGGATTTACCACATCTACCGTTATCGGGCCTTTTTTCTTCGCGGAAATGCGCGATTCTGGTTTTGTAACTGCTACCATGATGAGTGAGAGGTACGCCGATATGTTACGGAATTGCATCATCCCCACCCTGGCTGATAAACACTTGCTGGAACGTACAATGTTTATGCAGGATGGTGCTCGACCCCATATTGCTAGACACGTGAAAGATCTCTTGCGCGCATCGTTTGGTGATGATCGTGTGCTCAGCCGCCACTTTCATCATGCTTGGCCTCCCAGGTCCCCAGACTTCAGTCCGTGCGATTATTGGCTTTGGAGTTACCTGAAGTCCTAAGTGTATCGTGATTGACCGACATCTCTGGGGGTGCTGAAAGACAACATCCGACGCCAATGCCTCACCATAACTCCGGACATGCTTTACAGTGCTGTTCACAACGTTATTCCTCAACTACAGCTATTGTTGAGGAATGATGGTGGACATATTGAGCATTTCCTGTAAAGAACATCATCTTTGCTTTGTCTTACTTTGTTATGCTGATTATTGCTGTGCTGATCAGATGAAGTGCCATCTGTCGGACATTTTTTGAACTTTCATATTTTTTTGGTTCTAATAAAACCCCATCTCATTCCAAGCATGTGTATCAATTTGTACCCCTCTATCTACATTATTTCGTGATTTATTCAGTTTTCAAATTTATACTGACTTTTTGATCACCAGGTACTTAAAATTTCTTGGGTGTTGTCTCTTTGTAAGGCACGTCTATACAGTTCATAGCTGAATTGATAGTTTTTGTATTTCACATCATGGAATTGCCCCCTCTCCATCCCCCTCTCCATCCCCCTCCCCCTCCCACTACACACACAGACCATGATGAGGGGGAGAAGGAGGGGGAGGGGTGTCTTCTATGCCTCTACGATACAGAATGCCATATCACATGTGCAACCACATAGGAGTGATATCTCTGGAGAGGGACCACAACTTTTTATTTGTTGGAGGGTACTAGTCTGGACAGTTGATTAATCTAGCCTTGTTTCATTAGCTAACATGATCATGCTATGTTGGTATTGTGAACAGCTGAAAGCAAGGGGAAACTACAGCCATTACTTTTCCCAAGCACTTGTAGCTCTGCTGTATGACCTAATGATGATGGCATCCTCCTGGGTAAAATAGCTCCAAATTCAGATTCTCCAGGCTGGGACAACCAAGTGGGAGGCTCTCATCAGGAGAAACACAACTGGCATCCTACAGGTCAAATTGTGGAATCTTAGGTCCCTTATTTGAGTTGCTGGTTATATTAGTTGAAAGAAAGGATGGATAGGTTGAAGTTAGATATAGTGGGAATTAGTGAAATGTGGCGGCAGGGAGAACAGGACTCTGGATCAGGTCATTACATGGCTATCAATAATAAATCAGATAGGGGTAATGTAGTGGTAAGTCTAATCTGTACTAATAATAAATTAGTCAAACCATCACATCTGTCTCTGAAATGCTAATCTCCAAAACTTCTAGATGAATTTTCATGAAATTTTCACAGGTAATGTGAGCATTGTTTGGGCCACTGTGTAGACGTTAGTTCATCAAAATTAGCTCGCAGAAAGGGGTGGGGGAAAGATCGTGATTAGAAGTTTTACTAAAACTTTCTTGTCTGTCTGTCTGTCTGTCTGTCTGAACACATGAATCTCCAAAGCTATGAAAATGATAGGTTACTACTCACTGTATATGGTGAGTAGCTAGAGGAACCATATACCATATTTTATGGACTGTAAGACACATCTTACTTTTTAAGCAGTTAAAAAAAAAAACATTTTTACCATTTTTATTATTATATTGCAAAGCCAAACTACAAAAAAAATTTTAGTTAATAAAACCGAATTGACCTTTAAACTCCCTGAAAATCATCATCTGAACTTTTCTTCTTCTTCTTCTTCTTCTTCTTCCTTTTCCTCTTCATTGCATTGTCCATTTTGTATATAAGATGGTCTTCACTGCCATTGAGACAATTACTTGTGTTACACTTTTTAAAGATTTAACAATAATGTCTTCTCTCACACTGGACAACTACTTTTCATTCAATAACACACATTTTTTATTGTAGATCATTTTAAAATTTTCTTTGGTATGAATTCGTGTTGGTTTTCCTCCATCATCCATTTGTTATTTGTTCCATTCCTCTCTCATATACACTTTAAATGGTTTATTTATTGAGACAACAAGAAGTCGCAATTGTGAATTAAGTTCTCCCAAAATAACAACAAGCTCTTTAGTTCCCTGTCTCAATTTCTCTTTCACAGAATATTTCAAATGACTACTAAGCTGATCTAGCACAAGAAGAGAATTCTTCAACAAAGCACCTTCCCTTCTCTCCCATACTTTGTTAATCCATAATTTCATACCACCGTTGTCCATCCAGCCCTTGTTGCATATATGAACGCCACCAACTGATGGTATTTCAGAAGGTTTTGGATTGTTTTGTGCTTGAAAATGATCATTGGATTAAGTTTAATACTGCCAGCACAGCATGAAGAGACAGCAGTGTAGTGCATTTTTTGATGTCCACTTCTTTTTATAGTTACAATTGTAGCACCTTTCATGGCAACAATTCTGTTACTCAGCACATCAAATGTCAGAGGAGTTTCATTCATATTTGCTATTTGGCTTAGTTCCACACTGGTTGTCTTTTGACATTGAATAATAAAGCAATGGAAAGGTAATATTTTCTCTTTATACTCTTGTAGTATTTTCTGAGATATTTTGGTTTTGATTCACATGCTAAGTCCATGACACTTCATAAACCTGTAGCACCAACCAACTCCACTCTTAACGTCTGTTAAGTCTCAGTGTAGCACTAGCTTATCAGTGTGTCTTTGAATCACTTTTGTGTTAATTCCAGTGCCATTTTGGTGTTGTCCTTTAATCCATTTCAATATGTGATCGGTTATGTTACATCACCTTTGTTTTTAGATCAATATGTGATCATCTACTTTTGGCCATTTTGCATTCAGTCCTCTACTTGGACATTTAGTCTTCCTCACTTTTATCAGTTCTTCGTTACTAACCCACCAGTCATGAATGGTTTCTTCTGTTGGTGAAGGGCCGAAATGTCACTCAGCTGCTCTGTGTGCTGGGACAGCTTAAGAAGGGGGGAGAGCGGGGAACATGTAATGAACTATGCTTACCCAAACAGGCAGACATGTGAGGGCAGCTTACTTGATCACCATAATTGGTCGTAGCAACACTATTGACATGCAAGTGCAGCCACAGGTAATGAGAAAGCAAATAGGAGTGAAAGCACTATGGCAGCCAAAACGGACATGAAGCCAACATCTTGTACAGTAGTTCAAGTTTGTATGTCTACTAGCTCCACAGTTAACGAAGAAATATAAAGAACGTATGATAAGATAAAATAAATCATTCAAATTATTATAAGAGATGAAAATTTAATTGTGAAGGGGGACTGTAATTCAACAGTGGGAAATGGAAGAGAAGGAAAAGTAGTAAGAGAACATGGTCCAGGAGGAGAGATGAAAGGAGATATCTGCCTGGTAGAATTTTGTACAAAGCACAATTTAATAACAGCTAATGCTTGGTTTAAAAATAAATGAACTGCAGAAAGTTGGGAAACTAAGGAGATGGGAGTTTAATGAAGCTCTAGACAACGATTGACTGAAATAGGGCAAATGAATACAACATAAGCTGAATGAGTAGCTTTGAGAGATTAAATAGTGAAGGCAGCAAATGATAAAAAAGGCAAGTCACAGTAGAAATCCTTGGACAATTCATGATATATTGAATCTAATTGAGGAAGAAAGAAAATATAAAAATAATGCTAGTGAATCAGGAAAGCAGACACCTAAAATATGAGATTGACATGAGGTTCAAACTGGTCAGCACGAAAGGTTCGATGAGAAATGAAAGGCTGTAGAAGCATGCATGACTAGAGAAGAGAAAGGTGCCTCCTATACGAAAATTAAAGAGAAATTTGGAGAAAAGAGAACCAACTGTATGAATATCAAGAGCTCAGAGGTAAGCAAGTACTAAGCAAAGAAGGGGAATCTGAAAGGTGGAAGGAATATATGGAATGGACATTAGAGCCGGCAAAGCACTTGGACAATCAGTTTAACAGAACAGATAGTGCCTTGAAAAAGAAGCTATAGTAAGAACATCAACAAAAGTGAAAGAAGGGTAACGTGGTGTAGACAAATTAAGTCAGGTGATGCTGACTTAGATTAGGAAATGACATGCTAGAACTCATTGGTGTGATTTGCTGTTTCAGCTACAAAATAAATGAAGATGGCTGAAGTAGAGAGGATATAAAATGCTGAGGAATTTGTCAAAATTTAATGTAAATTTAAGTTCAAACAGTCCACGGGAATACTGCCGGTTCATAGTGTCCAACGGGCACAATATTTCGGCGATCAGTCATGTCGCCATCGTCAGGTGCGCTTACGAACTGAGCTCCTGAGGGTGGGTGGCCGATTTAAATCCCCTCACCCTGCAGGCCGCTCTCTTTGCCGTGCGCCCGCACGACGGCGGTCGCGAAGACGTGGGCATTGGAATCTGTCGTACCATTGATGTGCTTGCTACGTCTACCCTGGTCATCGGTTCGTACTTCTTGCTGAGAGTATTTTTAATTACATTCAGTGCCGGGTCCCAAGCCTTGCTGAGATTGTAGCCACAATCTCGGTTGATAAGATCTTCCCTGGTGCGAATTTCGATAGCCTCCCTTATAACACTGTCCCAATATTTAGAGGTCTGAGCCAGGATCTTGGAATGCTCATAATCCATCTTGTGTTTCTCGGACAAACAGTGCTCTGCTACCGCCGACTTATTTGGATATTTCAGTCGAGTGTGCCTTTGATGTTCTCGGCAATGATCTTCGATGGTGCGTACTGTTTGTCCGATGTAAGTCTTCCCACACTCACAGGGAATTTGGTATATGCCAGCTTTCCTCAAACCGAGGTCATCCTTCACACTTCCCAGTAATGCCCGTGTTTTATTGGGCAGGCAAAAGATGGTTTTAACTCGGTGTTTCTTTAATATATGGCCAATTTTCCTCGATAGTGCGCCATTGTACGGAATAAAGGCAGTGGCTACCTCTTCTTCCGTGACTTCATCCGTCTCCACAGGTTGTGCTGTGGTGGTGGGACGGAGATCACGTCTAATCTGCCATTCCGAGTACCCGATTTTTCGGAACACGGTTTTGAGGTGTTCCAATTCCTGGGGCAGATTCTCTGCGTCCGAGATGCTGTGCGCCCTGTGTACTAGTGTTCTTAGTACTCCATTCCTCTCAGAAGGGTGGTGGCAGCTGTCTGCATGCAGGTACAGGTCAGCGTGCGATTTCTTCCTGTACACGCCAAGGCTCAGGGTACCATCAGCTCTTCTCTTGACCATGACATCCAGGAATGGTAATCTTCCTTCTGCTTTGGTCTCCATAGTGAATTTGATGTTTGGATGTATGCCCGTGTTCCGAAAAAACGGGTACACGGAATGGCAGATTAGACACGCTCTCCGTCCCACCACCACAGCACAACCTGTGGAGATGGATGACGTCACAGAAGAAGAGGTAGCCACTGCCTTTATTCCGTACAGTGGTGAACTATCAGGGAAAATCGGCCATATATTAAAGAAACACTGAGTTAAAACCGTCTTTTGCCCGCCCAGTAAAACACGGGCGGGCAAACACCTCGGTTTGAGGACGGCCGGCATATACCAAATTCCCTGTGAGTGTGGGAAGACTTACATCGGACAAACAGTACGCACCATCAAAGATCATTGCCGAGAACATCAAAGGCACACTCGACTGAAATATCCAAATAAGTCGGTAGTAACAGAACACTGTTTGTCCGAGAAACACGAGATGGATTATGAGCATACCAAGATCCTGGCTCAGACCTCTAAATATTGGGACAGTGTTATAAGGGAGGCTATCGAAATTCGCACCAGGAAGATCTTATCAACCGAGTTTGCGGCTACAATCTCAGCAAGGCTTGGGACCCGGCACTGAATGTAATTAAGAATACTCTCAGGAAGAAGTACGAACTGGCGACCAGGGCGGACGTAGCGAGCACATCGACGCTATGACTGATTCCGACGCCCACGTCTTCGCGACCGCCGTCGTGCGGGCGCACGGCAAAGAGAGCGGCCCGCAGGGCGAGGGGATTTAAATCGGCCACCCGCCCTCGGGAGCTCAGTTCGTCAGCGCACCTGACGATGGCGACATGTCTGATTGGCGAAATATTGTGCCCGTTGGACACTATGAACCAGCAGTATACCCGTGGACTGTTCGAGCAACAAATACACCAGGAGAAACTGAAGAAACACATCGTAAATTTAAGTGTTTTGAAGTCTTTTCTGAAGCTATTTGTATGGAGCTGTAGCCATTTAAAGAATTGAAATGTGGTAAATAGTCTTCACGGGTTTGCCACCAGATCACATTGTGCAAATTCCACAATACTTCCTCGGAGCAACTGTCCAACATCTTCAGGTAGTTCTACCTTGGTGGTGGCTAGGTACCTCGCCACCAGCAAGGTTGAACCACCTGATGATGTCAGACAGTTGCTCTGGGGAAATAGTGTGGAATTTGCACAATGTGATCCGGTGGCAAACCTGTCAAGACCATTTACAACACATCTGCCAGTAAAGGTTTGCATATAAGGGAAGTAGAGAACAGAAGCTTTTCAAACATAGTGCTACAGAAGAATGTTGAAAATTAGATAGGGAGGTAGAGTAACAAGTATAGGGGCACTGAATCAAAATGGGGAAGACTTGAATATATTAAGCAGGATCGGATGGATATAGGTTGCTACCATTATACAGAGGTGAAGAGGCTTGTGCTAGTCCTAGCATGGAGAGCTGCAGCAAGTCAGTCTTTGGTTTTAAGATCATGATTACAAACGTGGAACTACATGGGTGTCTTGAGACAGTGAAACTTGTATAAGAATACTTCTTGATCAAGTTGGAACCATACTAGGTGATTGATGTATACTCTATGTGATCAAAAATATCCAGACACCCCCAAAAACATACATCTTTCATTTTAGGTGCATTATGCCGCCACCTACTGTCAGATACTCCATATCAGCAATGTCAGTAGTCATTAGACATCATGAGAGAGCAGAATGGGGTGCTCCGCGGAACTCGCAGACTTTGAAGGTGGTCAGGTGATTGGGTGTCATATGTCGGTACATGAGATTTCCACAGTCCTAAACATCCCTAGGTCCACTGTTTCTGATGTGATAGTGAAGTGGAAATTAAAGAGACATGTACAGCACAAAAGCGTACAAGCCGACCTCATCTGTTGACTGACAGTTAAAAAGGGTTGTAATGTGTAATAGGCAGATATCTATCCAGACCATCATGCAGGAAATCCAAACTGCATCAGTATCCACTGCAAGTACTACGACAGTAAGGCGGAAGGTGAGAAAACTGGGATTTCATGGTCGAGTAACTGCTCATAAGCCATGCATCATGCTGGTAAATGCCAAACGATACCTTGCTTGGTGTAAGGAGCGTAAACATTGGACGATTGAACAATGAAAAAACATTGTGTGGAGTGATGAATCATGGTACACAATGTGGTGATCCGATGGCAGGGTGTGGGTATGGCAAATGCCCAGTGAACGTCATCTGCAGCATGTGTAATGCCAACAGTAAAATTCAGAGGTGATGGTGTTATGGTGTGGCCATGTTTTTCATGGAAGGGGCTTGCACCCCTTGTTTTTTTTCATGGCACTGTCACAGTACAGGCCTACACTAATGTTTTAAGCACCTTCTTACTTCCCACTATTGAAGAGCAATTTGGGGATGGCGATTGCATCTTTCAACACAGTCAAGCACCTGTTCATAATGCACGGCCTGTGGGGGAGTGATTACACGACAATAACTTCCCTGTAATGGACTATCTGCACAGAGTCCTGACCTGAATCCTATAGAACACCTTTGGGATGTGTTTGAACGCTGACTTCGTGCCAGGCCTCACCGAGCGGCATCAATACCTCTCCTCAGTGCGGTACTCCATAAAGAATGGGCTGCCATTCCCCAAGAAACCTTCCAGCACCTGACTGAATGTATGCCTGTGAGAGTGGAAGCTGTCATCGAGGCTAAGGGTGGGCCAACACCATACTGAATTCCAGCATTACCGATGAAGGGCGCCACAAACTTGTAAGTCATTTTCATCCAGGTGTGCGGACACTTTTGAACACATAGTGTACAATGATGATTGCTCTTGAGTGAAATCTTAATTACACTGATGGCCCATTCATTATCGATAAATTCAAAAACTGAGAATTTTAAATGACAATGTCCATCTGATGTAATATTATTGCACAGTCATTAACACTGAACAAAATTATTTAATGTTATTCATGGGATGTGTCATCAAGTGTGTTCATTTTTTTTATTACACTGTTGAAAGTCAGTACAACTTTATTGAACAAGTAATTTAAAACAGAAAGCTGAATATTGTGAGCATCCACAGTAATAAGCTGGTACTAACAATATTTTGATTATGTTCAACTAGTGGGTTTAGCATCTTCTGTGGTGCTGAACTGTGTTTCAGCATTATTGTATAACAATGAAATTCAGAGAGGAAAAGTATTACCAAAAATGGAAAAATTACTCAACAGTTTTTAACAACAGAATACAGTGAAAAATATTTCAGGATGAGGAGACTGTGAATTCTGTTTCAAGTTGGTTGTGAATGGTATGTCGCAAGAGTAACTGAGAATATAGTGAATATAGAGTGTGAGTGTAAATGGTGGCTCCCCTTCAACCTTCCACTGGATGGAAGTGAGAGGAGGCTGAAGAGGAAAACACTGTGGTAGTGAGGATTGGTTCTGTTAAGCTGCAAATGAGTTTATAGAGACGTGACAGGTATAGTGTGTAATTGACCAAGATCATAATTACATCTTAGTTTAGTATTTGTTCCATGAGTGACAGGTGGGTCACATATAATATTAATAACAGAGAGTGTAGTAATCTCTATGTGGAGCACCTTCATACATGCCACTGATAGCAGTGTGTATAATAAGAGCACTAAAAAGTAGCCACGAGAATTACTACGTCAGTGTTTTTGGCAGAATTTTAACATCATCTGCTGGCTTCATAGGATTGCCCGTAAGCTGTCTTTGTAACCTATATTGTAATCTATAGGAACTTTATGGTTAAGTTTCTGACTTGCTCATATTGTTAATTAATACTTTGGGTCATTCCATATACCTAAAAGTGTACGTCCCAAGTCGTAAGCCACAATGTGGATCCCTACAAACTAATAATTTTTATTGCATTTTCATCTCATTAAGATTTTACATTCAGTATCCACTGTTTCTAACCAACCTATATGTGCTGCTGTTATACTAATGCTGAACTGATGGACCAAAGTCCATGGGCTTTACAGAGCCTGTACCAAGATGCAGCATAGCCTAGCATTCCTTGAATAACCAATCAGGAGGCGTGGTAGGGAATCCATGTGACTATTTCCTACATCTGTCTGCGTAGACACTTTTGAATTACAGACTCCTGTTGACTCTTCCTGCTCTGGTGCAGATGACCTGAAGCCATGTGCCCCTGGCTCCCCTGAAATCTTACTGTTCCTTTCTAAAATCTTAATATCTGGCCACCCATCCATGCTGCCCATTTCAGTGGCATATGGTGCAGGTATAACCATCTTGCAGGGCCTTTTATACACCGTAAACTGCAATAAACACACATTTTTTCAATCACTCTTGACAATCATCTCTTCTACTCCACCCACTCGCTGCACATACCATCCTCTACACAACATTGACCAGGGAATGGTGGCAGTCTTCATCCTGGAGGTTGGCTGTAAATCATCTACAGTTGCCCTGTTGCTTGACATTTGTGGCATAATAGTTTTTCAACATTCTTATTTTTTCAAACAATATTAAATCCGGGATGGAACATAACAATATCATGAGAAAGGAAGTTGCTACTCATCGTATAGTGGAGATGCTGAGTCCCAGATAGGCACAACAAAAAGACTCTCACAATTAAACCTTTCGGCCATTGGCCTCTGCTATATGGTGAGTAGCAACTTTCCTTCTCATAATATCATTTTTTCTATACTTTAGCTCACAAAGTTCCCAGGGAATACACAATGTAACCATACCAGTGTTTCATACTTGGTCCAGATGTGCAATTTTCTATGTGATGATCAAACTGGTAAAAAAGCCATTTATATCTGTTGTTGACAACCTTAGATGTTGGCTGACAGTTAAGTCTGGGGTTTCTGAATCCATTCCTCATTGTGGTCTGCCTTGAAATCTGTGCCAGTGACTGACAAACCTCATTTCAAATTAGACGATTGGTTTGTTGGGCGCTCAACTACACCATCATCAGCGTCCATACAAAGTCTCAATTTTTTCACAGTCCAATCTAGCCACTGTTACAGATGATGATGATGATGATGATGATGATGATGATGATGATGATGATACAAACACCCAGTCCCCAGGCAGAGAAGATCCCCAGCCTGGTCAGGAATCGAACCCAGGACCCTATGATCCAGAAGTAGTAATGCTAGCCACTAGACCACAAGCTGTGATCCATTTAGAATTAGTGGTACTACTCTCATCTCCTCCAGGCTGGGTTCAGCATTGAATGCTGCTACCTTCACCTGTCAAATCTGGTATTAACAGACATCATAACACCTTCAATTCTACTTTTTCTATTTGCTATATTAGTGACACAGTGTCTTGATTGGCTACCATGGCTTGATCTGGACTACTTTCGGAAGTCTGTCGAACATCTTTCTCAGTGCTCTTTTCTGTTGCATTCCCTCTGTGTGCTAACACCACTTGATGAAAGTAATAAGGTGGTCATAAGATACGAAGCACTTGATGGATGTTATCTTCCACGTCATACGTTGTGTGTAACACTGTCAGTTTCTGTTATAGTCAAATTCACAGTGTGACCCAGTGCAAACAATTCTCTCTGTATATGTGACTGTCACCTTCTCCTGGCATTGTGCTCTGTGCTTTTGTTGCTGTTTGGGTATGTGAATCTGTTGCTTAAAGGCTTCTTAGTTTTTTCGATATTTTTGCCATTTTGTTGTACGCTGACCAGTGTGTCTGGAAAACAGATGAATGTTTAATGTGCAAGTGATTTAGTGATGCTTTTTTTTATCCATGGACATAGATAACATGCCCACTAGAACTGGCCCTTCTTGTGGCATCAGTTTATTTTCGCTTCCTTGAGCAATGGTACACACCATATCATTGGAGAAATGTGTAGGCCATTCCCCTCTAGAAGAAAGATTGTAACACCAACACTGGGAACTATAGACTGAACTATTCTTGCAGAATTATGTGCATGTATACAATAACTTTTATAGAGACTGCACAACTCCTATTAAGGAATCAAAATGATTTCTGAAAGCAGGGGTCATGTGAACCAAGCTTTGCCGTCTTCATTCTTGAGATCCAAAAGTATGTATTATAATTTAGCTCAGACTGCTGTGTTTCCTGGTATCCCTAAATCCTTCACTATTACCTGTTAAGCAACATCAGAAGAACCGTTCAACACAATATTCATTAACATGAAAGACTTGGGACTTATCTCTATGTTTTGTATACATTACATTCACAAGTGAACCTCCCTAATGTTGTGATTTACGAGAGATGATGACAGTGACGATGGAGAAGTGGATTGGGAGGGAAAGTAGCAGGCGTATAGTGAGTTTGCGGTGGGTTCCAAGGGAAATATGGAACCACAACAAACTCTTGACATCACACTAGTTGCCTTGCCCAACATACATTACGAACACCCTGGTACCTACGAGGCCAGGTGAGAAATCAGTAGTCAGTGAAAGTGTACCCAATAAAATCCTAAACTTTGTCATATGTTATTGATAGAGTAGTCTATTTAAATGTTATGCATTAATGTATTAAAGTGATCTTAATGCTGTGACATACATCACAGGCTCCGTGGATCTCACTGGTTCCGGTTTGCGGAGATTGAGGCCAGGAGGATTACTGGAGCGAAGAATGTGTTGCAATGATAACTCTCATCTATGTAGTTCACAAAAGCTGGTGCTGGGGGAGGATTCAGATGACACAGCTTGTATAGCGGCCACTGAAATCATGCATGTTGTGCTTAGCTGTGTGTTCTGCCATTAGGGGCCTACTCTGATCTTGGCAACAGTTTTATGGGGGTCATTCATTCTGGTGGACAACTGGTCAGTAGCCACGCTCACAATAAAATGCTGTGTATTAATTGCAGCACAAGTGATATGACATAACTGCTTTCACAGGTGGCCCTGCTTCTAATGGGATAAGATAAGCCTGTGACAGGACTAGAGTAGGATGCACTGTGTGGGTGAATCAGGCAGGACTTGGACCTGGGTCTCCCAAATGGATATGACTACTTTGACAAAGGGTTGGGGATGAAGTAGCATGTACAAGTTGGGTGGAGAATGGAATATCACTTTGGGAGGGCTGGGAAGAATTGTACATAGGTTATCACTCATTTCTATGCGTCAGATTAGATTAGATTAGATTAATACTTGTTCCATAGTTCATGAATACGACACTTCGTAATGATGTGGAACGTGTCAGGTTAATAAAAGATGTCTGTACAAGATATTACATTACACAAAATATTGCATGACACTAATGTTTAAGTTTTTTTTTTTTATTCCCTTAATTTAACTCAAAGCATTGTAGTCAACATATCCACCAGAAGTTTCAGTCCTATCCAAAGGCCTTATCTTCAATGCCTGCAGTCAGGTTTAACCTTGTAGGACTCATTGATGACCTACAATCCTCCCAATTCCTACAGTTGGAACACTTTGCTGCCAATCCCTCCAACCAAAGCCAACCTAATTCTAACATTGAACCTCACCAAGTTCACACCATCATACACCTAACTACCCCCGGTTACCTTCCAGGAATCCCTTATATCTAACTTGAGCTCACAATCCTTCCCTAAGTCCCTTCTCAAGGACACAAACCTCTCAACAGAAGAAAGATGTGCCATCTACAACCTCAAGGCAAACCCTGATTTGACCATCATCCCTGCAGACAAAGGTTGCACCACTGTCATCCAAGGACTACCTGACAAAAGGCTTCTGCCAAATGTCTGACTCCTCCATCTGCAAGCTCTGCTGTTATGACCCTATTCCAGAAGTTCAATATAACTACCAATCCCTACTTAAGCCCTTAGACCCATTCCAGAATTTTTCCCCTGGATTCATCTCGCTCCTCACTCCAACGACCACCCACACACACTCTTACATGCTTCCCAAAATCCATAAACATAACACTGTACACTGCATTGAAACCGGTTATTGTGCTCTTTCTGGAAGAATCTCCTCTATTGTGGAACATCATCTCCAACCAATTGCCCATAACTTAGCTCCTCATATTTTACCATACAGACCACTTCCTTCACTGACTCAGCCCATCACAAATTGGATCCCTCCTCCTCCTCCTGCTGCTCATCATCATCAATGCCACCTTCCTGCATACCAAAATCTCTCATACCAATGGTCTTGTTGGTATTGAACATTATCTGTTACAATGTCCATTCGACTCAGGACCCAGTACCTCATTCTTTATAAGCTAACTACTTACATCCTCATTCAGAACTACTACTGCTTTGATGGGAAGATGTGTAAACAAAACCATGGTGTTACCATGGCACCCTCCTGTGCCAATCTGTTTGTGTGTCGGCTAAATAAAACATCCCTAACCTCCCAAAAGCAAAAACCACTTGTCTGGTTCAGGTTCATTGATGATATCTGGACCCATAGCCAAGATACCCTATCCTTATTCCTCCACAGCCTCAACATCATCTCTCCCATTTGCTTCACCTGTTCTTGCTCAGCCCAACTTGACACCTTCCTGGACATTGACTACCTTTCTATGGCCTCATCCAAATGTTCTGTCCACATCAAGACCACCAACCAGCAACAGTACTGGCATTGACACTTGCCACCCCTTCCACTGCAAATTATTACTTCCATAGCCTGGCTTCCTATGGGGAGCAAGTCTGCAGAGGTGAGAATTCCCTTCCACAATATGCTGAAGGTCTCTCAGAGGCATTACTCCCCAAACCTTGTCCACAAACAGATTTCTCGCACCATATCTTCACACAGCCCTAATCCTCCCACCATCCCCAAGAACCAACTGGAAATGAGCACTCCCCTTGAAACAGAGAAAGGTGGTACTCTACACCTGCTATTATTGCAATCCTAATTTAATTTTTTTCCTCATTTTCCATTTGAATCTAGTTATCCATTTCATATACATCTCGCGTGTATACAAACACGGGAACATTTTATTCAGGTTATAATCCGCGAAAATTCATTATTCAGATGATAATTCTTAGTATGCTGGTTAGAGTAATGTGTAGGACTGGTCCAACTTTGGGTTGGGACTGAACTTGCTTGGTTTGTGTGACGGGAGGGCCTATAGAACAAGATAGCTATGATGTTTTGGCATCTTAGGGACTCTACTTGGTAGTATCGACGAGATTACTATTACTGGTTAAATCCAGTGACATGTGTATTTTGGGTTCCCCTTGCAGTTCGATAGGATTTCTCCAAAGCTAATTATTATTGTTTGGGTTTGTTTCTTGGAATCAAGTTAAATGCAGTTAGTGTGTGGTTTTTATTTTATTATTTTCATTCATATTATTAATTGTATAAATTTGTTTTCAGATCCATGTTATTTATTGTTACTGGAGGTTCCCCTTGTGATTAAATAGAGTTCCTCTAGATTACTGTTGTGTGGGATTCTCAACTCAGCACCACCACTTCTCCTTAGCTATTTCCACCATAAATTAAGTTTTTTGGGAGGAAATTTGTAAGTCAATTTACCAGTTATCTACAATTGAAGTGCTACTACTCACAGAGGTCCAGTGTGGGCTGTAATTATTATATGGCAACAAAAATTGGTATATATTCTAATGCATTAATGCGGAACTGACTTACGCTGGAAAAAATTAGTTCCAATATAGGCCACCAGGTGCAAATCTGGCTCTGTGAATGCAAGCAAGAGAGACAGAAATGTTTCCATACGTAATGGATTAGGAATAGGATTTGGGCAAAAAAAGGTCAAACAAGTGAGAAAAGCACAATGTTTATTTTATTATTAACCTTAATCATAGCTAACACTTGGTTTAAGAATCATGAAAGAAGGTTGCATATGTGGAAGAGGCCTGGAGACACTGGAAGGCTTCAGATAGATTATATAATGGTAAGACAGAGATTTAGGAACCAGGTTTTAAATTTAAAGACACTTCCAGGGTTAGATGTGGACTCAGACAACAATTTATTGGTTATGAACTGAGACTAAAACTGAAGAAACTGCAAAAAGGTAGGAATTTAAGGAGATGGGACCTGGAAAAACTGAAAGAACCAGAGGTTGTAGAGTGTTTCAGAGAGAGCATATGAGAAAAAGAAATAAAGTAGAAGAAGACTGGGTAACTTTCAGAGATGCAATAGTGAAGGCAGTAGAGGATCAAGTAGGTAAAAAGACAAGGGCTAGTAGAAATCCTTGGCTAACAGAAGGGATATTTAATTTAATTGATGAAAGGAAAAAATATAAAAATGAAGCAGGCAGAAAGGAATACAAATGTCTCAAAAATGAGATTGACAGGAAGTGCACAATGGCTAGGCAGGGATGGCCAGAGGACAAATGAAGGATGTAGAGTCATGTATCATGAGGGGTAAGACAGATACTGCCTACAGGAAAATTAAAGAGATCTTTAGAGAAAAGAGAACCACTTGTATGAATATCAAGAGCTCAGATGGAAATCCAGTTCTAAGCAAAGAAGGGAAAGCAGAAATGTGGAAGGAGTATATAGAGGGTCTATACAAGGGCGGTGTACTTGAGGACAATATTGTGAAAATGGAAGAGCATGTAGATTAAAATGAAATGGGAGATATGATACTGCATGAAGAATTTGACAGAGCACTGAAACACCTGAGTCGAAACAAGGCCCCAGGAGTAGACATTCCATTAGAACTACTGACGGCCTTGGGAGAGCCAATCATGACAAAACTCTACCATCTGGTGAGCAAGATGTATGAGACAGGTGAAATACCCTCAGACTTCAAGAAGAATATAATAATTCCAATCCCAAAGAAAGCAGGTGTTGACAGATGTGAAAATTACTGAACTATCAGTTTAATAAGTCATGGCTGCAACATACAGACAAAGTTTTTGACAATGTTGACTGGAATACCGTCTTTCAAATTCTGAAGGCGGCAGGGGTCGAATACATGGGGCAAAAGGCGATTTACAATCTGTACAGAAAGCAGATGGCAATTACAAGAGTCAGTGGTTGTGTCCCTCTACTATATGCCAGATAGAAGATGTGGACAGTTTTAAATTCTTGGGGTTACAGCTTGATAATAAATTCAACTAGGAGGAGCACACCACAGAACTGCTGAAGCATCTTAACAAATCTCTATTTACAATGCGAATTCTGTCAGACATAGGGGATATAAAAATGAAAAAGCTGGCATACTATGCTTACTTTCATTCCATAACCTCATATGGGATTATTTTTTGGGGCAATTCATCAAGCCACGCTAAAAAACGCGCAGTAAGAGTTATATGTGGTGTGAACTCAAGAACATCCAGCAGAAGCCTGTTTAGGGAACTGGGGATACTAACTACTGCTTCCCAATATACTTATTCCTTAATGAAATTTGTCATTGAAAATACCACTTTTCCAAACCAACAGCTCAATTCATGGAATCGATACTAGAAATAAGAATAATCTTCACAAGGATTTAAAGTCACTTAGTCTTGTACAAAAGGGTGTGCATTATTCAGGAACACATTTTCAATAACTTGCAAGCAGCCATAAAAAGCTTAACAACCAATGAAATTCAGTTCAAGAAAAGCCTAAGGGATTTACTGGTGTCCAAATCCTACTCCATTGATGAATCTCTCAGTAGAATTAACTGATTATATATTTGCAATATAACTTCTGCACAATTTCAGTGCAGTAATGTGTTCATGGTAAATAAGTATTATAGCAGTTCTATTACATGTTTATGACCTTATAAACAAAAAAAACTATTTTAAATTCAGTGCATTAGTGTTTGTAAAATGACTTTCATATAGTGTTCGTTAAAAAATGACTATCATTCCACTTGGGACCTTTGGAATGGTACATTAGCTTATTTGTTTGAGTTGTAAACATTTGTCATGTATTATTGTTTTTCTGACATGTTCTACATCCTGAAGGACATCCTCACTACGGATCAGTTGGAATGAAAGTATATCTATTCTAATTGGAAAGGGCATTACTTTCTGAGCCACCCACAAAATTCCTTCAACCTAAATACAAAACTAAAACATGAAGCAGCCAGAACCAGCCTTTCGATTGCCCTTTTGTCAACTTCTAAACAGCATTTGATTCAATCACCAAACACACTTATTCTTTCCTCTAAGAGCAAGGACTGATCTGTCTCCACTTCAATCTGGGCCAAGTCATCCAAGATCAGGAGAAAGAAGTGAAAATCAATAACTACTAGAAACAATATACATAGAACAATTGAAATATTATTAGTGTGCACTTCTCTAAGTCTGTTACAGTCAGCATCGTATACAGACCCAACTAGGACCAACCTGAATTTTACGAGTGGCAAACAGTGTTTAAATGTAATTAGACGACTGGTGCTGGGAATTTTATTCAATAAATGCTGAACAAACACTCCACAGACTTAATTTTAATGGACTATAACTTGCTGGATTCAAAGGCTTTCATAAGGCAGTTCTTCCAAATTGTTAAAAATACAGAGCAACTACGTTTATATTACTAACCGACTAACCCAGTTCATAGTTTATGGTTCCTAGTTCCGGTCAGAGGTTGCTTGCCTAATGGTTTCTAGGGGCCACAAAAATTTGATCTACAATGTTTTGTGTATTTATTGACCAAATTTAAAAATACTATCGTAATTACACATTAAAAAGCTTTTATCTTATGTCAAAGGTTTAATGCAATGAGACAGGTATGAAAAATGTGTATATGTTTCAAGGCAGCGTAGTTTACTACACACTAATTACACTGACTATATTCATCAAGTATGAGACAGAATATTTAGCAACATCCAATTAACTTTGAAATTATGTTTAAACATTTTATAAGCTTTTCCTGCTTACATGCTTAACAGCAAATATTTCACACATTAAATCATTTGTAAAGTAATCTCATGTTTGATGCTTTCTTATACTTTCGAGTTCACTTCTTTAATGAATTTGGGTTTACTGGCATTTACCAATGTCAAAGACAGGAATAGCAGAATACTTGGACTTTAAATGAAATTACTTTTATTACTTTATGTATTCTTTTCATAAGCAGAATTTTGGATGAACACATCTGTTTTCTAGTAAAGTCCAACAAAAATATTCCAGAAACCAAGATTTTGTATTTGAGAATTTTCAATTTTTCTGGTAAAAGTATAGAATTTTGATGGAGAAACATTAGGCCTGCAAACTGGTAAGACTACATTTTTAATACTTTCTTACATAAAATCTTTCTACGCAACATTTTCACCATTGCCATCATCAAAGTCACATTTTTAATAATTATGGTTTAAAAATACATTTTGTAAAAGAATTCTGATATTACATGAACCAGTACATACAGCAAATAAGTAACAGATATTAAAAAGGAAAAAATATAGCATGTGGGCACTCACTCACAGAATTAGTTCTGATTTATAATTAAATAAGTTAAAAAATGAGTTACATTTGTGTTTCATTTAAAAGGAAATGTATCTCTCATAATATGAAGGGGTAAGTGATTTATGATTTTTTCATTATTTGTTTCACAAATGCCAGTTGGAACTGCGAACTCAACAGATCACGATAGAGAGGTGCAGTGTATGTTCAGCCATTGATTTCATTCTGCTATAAGCAAAGCACATCACTGAGGTTATTTGCAGATAATTTAACAGTGACTTGAGATGATATTGAGCAAGCACAAACTATCTATTATTTGGCCATTTTCTCCAAACTGTGAATCTTCTGTCAGAAACAGGCCCCACAGAACTGATGATGGTGTAAAATTACTTTGGCGCGTAGATTCAGGAGCCAATTTTATTTTTAAACCATTGCATTCTTTTTAAATGTGTATAAGATGCAGTAAGAAGAATGCCCACCACCATCAACAATGACCATTGCTCCACACTAATTCAGTTCTCACAAATTCTATCATTTTATTCAAAGACTGGAGCAAAATAATGCATCACGCTGCTTCACTTTGTTAATATGTGCCAGAATTGATTCCATACCCTTTAAGATTATTTTTGTTGTGGGTTTTACAAATGTGAATCACTGAGATACTGGTAACACAACATTTTGAAATCCTTACAAAAATATTTTAATGATTATGTGTACAATCTGTAATAAATTACAAAAACATTTACAAATACATCATAAAAAGTACCAAAATAAATGGCAAGATCCTTATAAATACATTGTAAATGGCACAAATTATCACAGCATGTGAATACCACATAAATATTCAAAAATGAATCTTAACAGTATGTGCTACTTATGCACAATAAGATCATTTTAATACTCTTTCAGTCACTTTTGGCTGCTCCAGGTACTGATAACACAGTTCATTCATCACCACACAAACAACTGAAGCACAAACACTGAAAATTCATAATACTCAATTTGCACTAAACTGTTTTAAAATTGATGTGTCACAATTACAAATGCAGACATTTCTATCTCTTGTCCATCTCACTCCTTTCTCTCAAATCAGTCATGAGATCACGGGTTCCACAGCCCAGTAACTCAGGCTGCAGTTTTTGGCAAATGAGGATACAGAGGTGACATTTCAATTAATGGAGGTGTTTGATTTCCATGTGAACGTTTGTCATTTAAGTTTTCAGATAACTGATCTAGCAGTTCAGTAAATGATGCAGCACTAATACTTTGGCCCAAAAAATGTAATACTAAAAAGTCTCCAGCCTGAAAAAAAGTAGTTAGAGTTCAGTAGCACTATGTAGAGACTTTCTACCACTATAATTATAGTAACAATAAACAAAACTGAAAATACTTGGTAGTGCAGTAATAGAACTAACACCTGACACCTCAGTTTTGCATTTATTAGTAACCAAGTTACAAAAATTTGTCAATTTTTTAAAACAACAACTGTAGATATTTTATATCTTCAAAATCATTTATGCAATTTGTTCCATGTTTAAATATAGAAAAAAACAACACTGTAAATTTGAAGTTGGCTGTGTTTACAAGAAATGGGTCTCAGTTCCTCTCCATTTGGATGTTCTGCATTACTTTCAACACATGTACCTTCTTTAAACATTGTACATTTCTTATTTTCCTTTTGTAAGGACCTCCTAATGACCAAATGCCACTTTCAGTTCTCAAGTGTATGGTTTTCACCAAAATTTGTTCAAGCTCTGATTTATTAACTTCTTCTCAGATCGCTTTGGGTACAGTTCCTGTTGATTCCTGCTCTGAAATCATTCAGTTTTTTAAAAACTTCCAAAACATTCCTAAAGCTTCTTTTTGATTTCCTTTTACCTCTTGAATGCAAGTATCTGCCGGTATTCTGGTATTTGAAGACAACTTTTGATTAGTTTTTTTTTTATTAGTTTGTGTGTAAATGCTAAATTTACCTCAGTAATACCTTAGAACTTCGCTACATTCTGCCATATTTAATCTTATTTTCCAGAATTCTGGAGTTGTCCTGTAACAACTTTTTTAATGATATAGAGGAAAATTACTTTTCTTAATTTCAAATTTATTTCACTCACTGCTATGATAATGAAAAATCCTTATGAAGGTTTTATTTCTTGCTGCAGTAAATTTGACAATCGTGTACATGTCCTAAATGCAGGACAATATAAACCAAATCTGTTGCAGCTGCTTTTTATTAAACCTCCACATTTCTAAAGTTCTTAACTTCCCTTACTGCCTCATTAGGCATACAGAACCTTATTTCATCCATGTAGGACATTTCCCTTTCAAAAGGATCAGTGTTACTGGCCACCTTTCATACACTGTTGGGTAATGACAATTTCTAGTTTTCTGAGATTCTTCATGGGTTATTCCTGAAAGCTGTTAATTATAAACCAGGTCACACAGAATTTCTTCATCTTTCTTTTTAAGTATTTAAATGGAAGTTTTTTAGTCCACGTATAATAAGTTATATAACTATGTACCAAACTCTACTTAATTTTGGTTTCGTAATAACTGCTGGTAGCACTCTTTTTACTCGTTTCATTTCTTGGCCCTTTTATTTCATGAACACTTCTTTGGAACTCAATTAAGATTTTATATATTCATGATTCATATCTTACTGTAAACCAGAGCTGATAATATTAGTTTCAGACCTTGCAGAGTGGTTACATTTGTTTTTGGCATTAAGTATTGTTTTTCTGTTTGTCTCTTTGGTGCATTATCTGCTCATCCTTTTCAGTTATCTTGAGCAAAATTTATTGTCTCTTGTCATACTGATTAGACATTTTGTAATTGGATAAATAAAACATCTACTCACCAAGTGGCAGCAGGAGAGCACATCTATTAAGGTATTCAAGTTTGCAAGCTTCTGGAGCCAGTGGCTCCTTCTGGCAGAAGGACTGGAGGGAAGGAAGAGGGGGGGGGAAGGAAGAGGGGGGGGGGGGGGGGGGGAAGGAAGAGGGGGGGGAAGGAAGAGGGGGGGGGAAGGAAGAGGGGGGGGGAAGGAAGAGGGGGGGGGAAGGAAGAGGGGGGGGAAGGAAGAGGGGGGGGAAGGAAGAGGGGGGGGGAAGGAAGAGGGGGGGGAAGGAAGAGGGGGGGGGGGAAGGAAGAGGGGGGGGGAAGGAAGAGGGGGGGGGAAGGA
This sequence comes from Schistocerca americana, assembly GCF_021461395.2. Lineage (NCBI taxonomy): Eukaryota > Metazoa > Arthropoda > Insecta > Orthoptera > Acrididae > Schistocerca > Schistocerca americana. The sequence goes on along the minus strand of NC_060124.1, from coordinate 9,470,078 downwards.
AGAGGGGGGGGAAGGAAGAGGGGGGGGAAGGAAGAGGGGGGGGGGGGAAGGAAGAGGGGGGGGGAAGGAAGAGGGGGGGGGAAGGAAGAGGGGGGGGGGAAGGAAGAGGGGGGGGAAGGAAGAGGGGGGGAAGGAAGAGGGGGGAAGGAAGAGGGGGGGAAGGAAGAGGGGGGGAAGGAAGAGGGGGGGAAGGAAGAGGGGGGGAAGGAAGAGGGGGGGGAGGAAGAGGGGGGGGGAAGGAAGAGGGGGGGGAAGGAAGAGGGGGGGGAAGGAAGAGGGGGGGGAAGGAAGAGGGGGGGGAAGGAAGAGGGGGGGAGGAAGAGGGGGAAGGAAGAGGGGGGGGGGAAGGAAGAGGAGGGGGGGAAGGAAGAGGAGGGGGGGAAGGAAGAGGAGGGGGGGGAAGGAAGAGGGGGGGGGAGGAAGAGGAGGGGGGGGGAAGGAAGAGGGGGGGGGAAGGAAGAGGGGGGGGAAGGAAGAGGGGGGGGAAGGAAGAGGGGGGGGAAGGAAGAGGGGGGGGAAGGAAGAGGGGGGGGAAGGAAGAGGGGGGGAAGGAAGAGGGGGGGGAAGGAAGAGGGGGGGGAAGGAAGAGGGGGGGGGAAGGAAGAGGGGGGGAAGGAAGAGGGGGGGGGGGAAGGAAGAGGGGGGGGGGGAAGGAGGGGGGGGGGAAGGAAGAGGGGGGGAAGGAAGAGAGGGGGGAAGGAAGAGAGGGGGGAAGGAAGAGAGGGGGGAAGGAAGAGAGGGGGAAGGAAGAGAGGGGGGAAGGAAGAGAGGGGGGAAGGAAGAGAGGGGGGAAGGAAGAGAGGGGGGGAAGGAAGAGAGGGGGGGAAGGAAGAGAGGGGGGAAGGAAGAGAGGGGGGAAGGAAGAGAGGGGGGGAAGGAAGAGAGGGGGGAAGGAAGAGAGGGGGGGAAGGAAGAGAGGGGGGAAGGAAGAGAGGGGGGAAGGAAGAGAGGGGGGGAAGGAAGAGAGGGGGGGGAAGGAAGAGAGGGGGGAAGGAAGAGGGGGGGAAGGAAGAGGGGGGGAAGGAAGAGGGGGGGGGGAAGGAAGAGGGGGGGGGGAAGGAAGAGGGGGGGGGGAAGGAAGAGGGGGGGGGGAAGGAAGAGGGGGGAAGGAAGAGGGGGGAAGGAAGAGGGGGGGAAGGCAAAAGACTGGTGAGGTTTTGGAAAAAGGGTGGAGTTCAGAAAAAGTACCCAGAACCCAGGATCAGGGAAGGCTTACAAATGGCCAGATAGGATGAGAAGGGGACTGTACCAGACAAGATTTGAAAATCCAAGAGCTTAAAGTTGGAAGATAGGGTAACATGCAAGGAAGAGATTACTGCCAAAACATTGTAACCAGTTAATAAGAGCAGAAAGCTAAGTACATTGTATGTGATGGAAGTGGCGGGAGGGTGGAACATCAAGTCAAAGTGAAAGATATAGAAAATTGAAAGGGAGTGAATAAAGAGATAGTTAACATGACGAAATGCTGAGACTGAAGAAATTAATAGACTGAGGCCAGGTTGGTAGCAAGAACCAAGGACATGTTGCAGCACTAGTTCCTGTTTGTGCAGTTCTGAGAAATTGGTATCTGGGGGGGAAAATCCAGATGGCAAATGTGGGAAACAGACACTGAGATCACCACTATCAGCTACTTTGACAAGGCTGAGTTCCTACAATCATGTCCTGAAATGAGGTCCGTTTTCAGACATTTTGCCCACCACAACTAGAAAAGCTTTTTTCAACTTCCCTATCTCTGCAATATCCTTGTCGGATCCTATTCTCCTTGTGCACCCATCTCCCTACCTTTGGCTTCTATCCCTGTGACTGTCACCACTGTAAGACTTGGCCTATGCAACTTCCTGTCACCACCTATACCAGCTCTGTAACTGGCAAAACATCAACAACAATTTCTTTGGTTTCAGCATTTCTTCACAGTGAATGTTGCTTTCTTCACTCAATTTTAGTTTTATATATCTTTCACTCTCTCACCTGTTCTCAACCCCCACCTCGCACCTCCCTACCCCACCTCTATCACATACAACGCACTTAGCTTTCCATTCTTATTAACTCATGCACAACGTTTTGGCAGTAATCTGTCTTTCACATTACCCTATCTTCCACCTTAAACCTCTCTCGTTTTCAAATTCATCTGGTGCAGTCCCCAACAATCAGTCTTTTCTTCTCATACCATCTGGGATTCTGGGTAACTTTTCCAAACTCTACCCTTTTTCCTAAACTTCAACAGTACTTTTCCTTCATGCCCCTTCATTCCCCTTCTGCCAGAAGAGACCACTGGCTCCAAAAGCTTGCCAACTTAAATATCTTCATCTACATATTCTGCTGCCACCACTAGGTGAGTAGATTTTTTTGCCTAACGAATTGCATTAGTTTTTCAAAAGCTGACTATCTTTGCTGATGATCAGACAGTTTGATGATGATATTATTTCTTTCCTTTCTCAGACGTTATGTCTGGTTAAAAATGGAAAGTGACGCGGACCTTGATCAAGTGCGACTTCCTTTTACAATACAACAAATATACAGAAGAAAACAGGAGAAAGAACTGAAAAATACATCCAACTGGCTGAGAAAGTTAAGGACATGTGGCATCAGGATAAAGTTGACATTATACCAATTGTACTATCAACTACAGAAGTCATACCACACACTATCCACCAGTACATCAACGCAATACAGCTACATCCAAACGTATATATACAACTACATATCTAAAAACAAAGATGATGTGACTTACCAAATGAAAGTGCTGGCAGGTCGACAGACACACAAACAAACACAAACATACACATAAAATTCAAGCTTTCGCAACAAACTGTTGCCTCATCAGGAAAGTGGATATATGTGTGTGTGTGTGTGTGTGTGTGTGTGTGTGTGTGTGTGTGTGTGTGTGTGTGCGTACCCGTCCTTTTTCCCCCCTAAGGTAGGTCTTTCCGCTCCCGGGATTGGAATGACTCCTTACCCTCTCCCTTAAAACCCACATCCTTTCGTCTTTCCCTCTCCTTCCCTCTTTCCTGATGAGGCAACAGTTTGTTGCGAAAGCTTGAATTTTGTGTGTATGTTTGTGTTTGTTTGTTTGTGTGTCTGTCGACCTGCCAGCACTTTCATTTGGTAAGTCACATCATCTTTGTTTTTAGATATATATTTCCTACATGGAATATTTCCCTCTATTGTAACTATATACAACTACAGAAATATGTAATTATTGGTACATGTTCAATTACCTGAAAGTTCCTAAATGCAATGTAACATATACCGTACAGTTAAAAGGAAGTCACGCTTGATCAAGGTCCGCGTCACTTTCCATTTTTAACCAGTCCTAAGGTCTGAGAAAGGAAAGAAGATAATAATATTGTCTGGTAAAATTTCTTTTGGTTTCTGTTGAATGTTTGGTTTTGTTTCCTTCTATTTTCACTTTCTTTGTATCTCCTAAGTTGTTTGGCCAATGCTTGTAATTTCTGCTTCTTTTCATCCAATTGCTCTATCGCTTCTTGTTGTGAGATTTTACCTAACCTTTTTCGTTTTTTGTCTGACATTTCATTTCTTATAAATTGTGTTAGCTGTCCGATGTCTCTTCTCAGTTTTTCTATTCTGATCTGTAGCCTGTGTTGCCATGCTGGTTTTGTGGGTTTCTTCTGTGTGTTGGTTGGTTCTGATCTGGGCCTAGGGTGTATATTTAGTGTAGTGAGTGCTTCTATATAAACCAGTAGTTGTAACTCTTCCATAGTTGTATTTTCATTTATTTTGTTGTGTATGATTGTGTTGATAGTTGTTGTTGTTGTTGTTGTTTCGACTTGTGGGTTATTTGGTGATCTATGCAAGAATGGTCTAATGTCTGTATTTGTGTCTTTGTATTCTATACATGTCAGCTGAAATTTTTCTTCTATATCTAACATGTGTGCCACTTCATGTTCTATTTGTGCTTGTTCTGGTGGCTGTCTTAAGATATCGTTTTCCTCTGTTTAATTGATGCATCATGTTCTTTGTTTGTTTGCTCTGGGATGTTTGAGTCCATTACTGTATTTTCTTCTTCTTCTGATTGCACATTATTTTGTTCCAGTATTTGTTGTACTTGTTGTTTGATGTTTTCTAATTCTGACTGGGGTATCCTGTTATTTTTGATTATTACACGGAACTGATCAGCCAGTCGTTCTGTTAAAAATTTTAATTCTGGGTATCTGGTAATAAATGTTGTGTATACTTGTGATCTGTATCCAGTTGTGTTGGTTCCTAAGTTTGTTACTTGGTAATAACAGAACATGAGGTGTCGGTTAACTTCATCTGACCATCCTACCCTCTGTCTGTTTTCCTTCTAGAGTGGTTGCAGGAAGCATATCCTTCAAAACACCTCTATTTGAATTTAAATCATTTTCCGTGTGGCTAGCAGAGTCGTTACCATTGTGGGAGGGCATAGGGTTCAAGCGTCATCCCTGACCATGACAGCACTTGTCCGAGGCTTCATTAGGGGGGTTAGCCCTATTAGTGGTTTGTTCTTTTCGTCACCTTTCACGACTGGCAGAACATACCGGAGGCCTATTCTTTTCCCGGGCCTCCACAGGATAAATCATATTTGTAGTATCTATTCCTATTTTTTGTCTGCATCCTAGATATTTATAGGCATCTGTTTTTTCCATCGCTTCTATGCAGTCGCTGTGGTTACCCAATATGTAATCTTCTTGTGTAGTGTGTTTTCCCTTGACTATGCTATTTTTCTTACATTTGTCTGTCCCAAAAGCCATATTTATATCATTGCTGAATACTTCTGTTATCTTTAGTAATTAGTTGAGTTGTTGATTTGTTGCTGCCAGTAGTTTTAGATCATCCATGTACAGTAAATGTGTGGGTATGTTCCAGTACTATTATATCCATAATTTGTATTTGTATTATTTAGCATGGGTTCAGAGCAAGGCAGAACCAGAAAGGACATAATGAGTCTCCTTGGTATATTCCACGCTTAATCTGTATTGGCTGTGATGTGATATCCGAATTTGTATGGATATTAAGTGTGGTTTTCCAATTTTTCATTACTATGTTTAGGAACTGTATTAATTTAGGATCTACTTTGTATATTTCCAATATCTGTAGTAACCATCAGTGGGGTACACTATCAAAAGCTTTTTGGTAATCAATGTATGCGTAGTGCAGCGACCTTTGTTTAGTTTTAGCTTGATATGTCACCTCTGCATCTATTATCAGTTGCTCTTTACATCCTAGTGCTCCTTTGCAGCAGCCTTTTTGTTCTGTGTTGTATATGTCATTAATTTCTGTGTAATGACTGAAGTTAATATTTTGTAGCTTGTAGGTAGGCATGTTATGGGGCGACATTTTTCTGGGTTTGCTGTGTCTGCTTGATCTTTAGGTTTCAGGTAAGTTATTCCTTGTGTAAGTGTATGAGGGACTGTGTATGAGTCTGCAATGTAATTGTTAAATAATTTATCTAAAAACAAAGATGATGTGACTTACCAAATGAAAGCGCTGGCAGGTCGATAGACACACAAACAAACACAAACATACACACAAAATTCAAGCTTTCGGAAGGAGTGGGAAAGACGAAAGGATGTGGGTTTTACCCCCCCACACACACACACACACACACACACACTGTACATGTGTGAATGGATATGTGTGTGTGTGTGTGTGTGTGTGTGTGTGTGTGTGTGTGTGTGTGTGTGTGTGTGTGTGTGTGTGGGCGCGCGCACGAGCGTATACCCGTCCTCTTTTCCCCCCTAAGGTAAGTCTTTCCACTCCCGGGATTGGAATGACTCCTTACCCTCTCCCTTAAAACCCACATCCTTTCGTCTTTCCTTCTCCTTCCCTCTTTCCTGATGAGGCAACAGTTTGTTGCAAAAGCTTGAATTTTGTGTGTGTGTGTGTGTGTGTGTTTGTTTGTGTGTATATCGACCTGCCAGCGCTTTCGTTTGGTAAGTCACATCTTTGTTTTTAGATATATTTTTCCCATGTGGAATGCTTCCCTCTATTATATTAATATTGTTAAATAATTTAGTTAGATGTGAATGTGTTGAGGTGAACTACTTTAGCCAGAAATTTGCTATTTTATCATTTCCAGGGGCTTTCCAAATTGTGCGTAGAATTAATTGCTCGAGTGACTTCATGTTGCAAAATTATCACTTCAGGCATTTGTGGTATCATCTTGTATGAGTCTGTTTCTGCTTGTATCCACCATGCATTTCTGTTATGTTGTACTGGGTTTGACCATATGTTGCTCCAGAAGTGTTTTATGTCTTATTATTATTAACATCACATTGGACAAGTGTGCTTTATCATTTTAAACGAACTATTTTATCACACAGAAATACACCGTTATCTTCAAATACTTACAGACAGTTTTGTGGCTATTGATTTCGTAGCTGTCCTTGAAATTTTGAAACCTCGTTTAAAAACAGTTTCTCTGGCTTTTGGAAACCGCGTAATTGCTAATGTGTACAATAGGCCCAAGCTTGATATAACTGCCAATATTATTAACCAAAACCACAGGAAGATGTATATCTTCTCATTGAGAATATTGAGTGCCAGTACACACATAACATCAAGTACCTGTATCCCCCCTGCAAAGTAAATTGAAATTATATTAATACTATAAGGATATATTTATGCATATTAGCAACATAAAATTTCTTTCATGCAAGAAAAAACTGTACAGAACAAAGAAATTATTCATACCTGAAGGACCATATTTATGAAATGTGCATTTTGTAATTTTTGGGAATACATCAGCCATTGGATCAGTTCGAAATTCTTGGTCCGGAAGTTGCAGAACTTTGGTTCCATACTCAAGAAATGTCCCACCAAGGAACTTATTAATTAGAAATATGTTTCCAAACTGAAAAAAAGGTTACTGAATTTAATTTATTTCTGAAGAACATTGCCCTTTTCTTTGCACGTTGTTTCTTTACAGTATTTTTAAGTTGTAGCTTCTTATCACACAGTGTATAGCGATTTCATTCTGTAACAAATTATGTTAATGTGTCTAGCATAGCTACTGGTGTGACAAGTCCATACAGAACATTTTCTCATAGAATATAAGTGTAAATTTTTCTGTATTGCACTCAGATGTATGCTCACATCCTCAAATCCTTTTGATGTTCCCAAGATACCCCTCTGCATTATCCATAGTATTAGATAATGGATGTGTAATTTCTCATCATTAGAATACTGCATTTAACATCTGAAATTCATTAAGTGTAGTCTCTTCATAAAAATTTTCAGTGTTTTGTAGGAATAATTAAGGGCAATCATAATTAAACTTGCAAAAGGAAGCAAAGCATTTATATTTAAATGCATGTGTTATCCAGGGGAAAATAATGTAGAAGCAATTAACTCCAAGTACAAACCATTGGACTGATTTCAACCAAACAGAACACATATCACTTACTGTCTAAGGAACTGCTGTGAGGGTGAACGTAAAAAATAAGTGTAGCTCATGATACATGTATATCCAGATTTCATTTATCCTGCATCTGCTAATGTGAGAGCACTTAGCAACTTTCAACAAACTTTACACATAATGTCAAAGTTTTATGAAATGTTTCTCACTGACAACCCCCAAAAAATGATGAATGGAAAAACATTTATTACTTAGTACATTTTCACTGTTTGTGCTGTAAAACTGCCACATGAAGCATGATGTTTTAATTTATTACTACTTTACCGATAACTGTTTTCTTGACATTTTGCAGACAGTATTCACATATACCACTGAATGTACCAGCAAAATTATATCACTGTATGGCACACAGTTCAGGAGAGACGGTGTCAAACACTAAGTTGGATGAAAGTTAGACTGCAGGGTGAAATTTGCTAGAGATATGAGGCTTACCCAGAAACTAAGGTGATAAGGCATGCAGCTTTAACATGGAATGTCCGTGGGGGAAGTTGGTACCACTGCTATGTCACAGGCAACAAGTGGAAGGAAGAAGCATTCCCAACAATCATAAGCTCGTCGATTAGTGTTGCGGCGACAGAAATAAGCATTCTCATTCCGGCACCTGGCAAGTGCAAAGTGCATGCTGTGATTTGCTACCTAAATGTTAAGGGCATGAACACTGCTGTGATTCATCATGAAATTGTTTCAGTGTGCGGAGAGGATGTGATGAAATGGGTGCGGAATTTCAATTTTCGAAGGACGAAAATTCACTGTGAAGACAGAATCGGAAGGCCATTTGTTGTGACTGGTGATGTGCTGCAGAAAATTGAAGCTCATCATCTCTCTGATTGCCATTCAACAATTTACCTAAAAACACAAAATGAATAGGGTCAGTGCTGCTCGTGAATTTTTTTGATTGTTTTGAGACTGAAGGCAATGCTTTTATCAGTTCTGTAGTGATAGAAGATGAAACTTGGGCTTGTCACCATACTCCAAAGGGCAAACAACAGTCAGTGCAGTGGTGTCATACTCATTCTCCTTTAGCCAAAAAATTCACAACTCAACAAACAGCAAGGCAAATCAGGGTGTCAGTGTTTTGGTACAGAAAACGGGGTTCTGCTCATTGATTTTTTGGGAACAGGTGAAATATTAAATGCTGTAAGTCTGGGGTTGTAATAAAAGACAGTAAAAGCAAAGCTTAAGTTTTAAATTTCATGTTTAAGAAATCATTCATGGAGGAGGATCGTACAAACATACAGTTGTCTAATTGTCATACAGATTCCCAGATGGAGGACATATAAATTGGCATCCAAGGCTTAGGGAAGCATCTGAAAGCAAATAAATCACCAGGTCCAGATGGAATCAAAATTCTGTTTTACAAAGAGTGCTCTGCAGCATTGGCCCCCTTACATAGCCGGCATTTATTACAAATATCTCACTCAGCATAAGGTCCCAATGGGATGGAAAAAAGTGCAAGTGACTCCTGTGTGTAAGAAAGGTAAAAATATGATAATTATAACCAATATCCTTAACATTGGTTTGCTGCAGAATTCTCTACCAAATTCTGAGTTCAGATGCAATAAGTTTGCTCAAGACAGGAAAGCTTCTGCACACAAATCAGCATGGGTTTAGAGTACATCAACCATCTGAAAATTCAACCCTCCCTGTTCTCACATGATATACTACAAACAATGGATGGAGGGAAACAGGCAGATTCCATATTCCTAGACTTCTGGAAAGAATTTGAAATTATGTCCCACTACAGATTGTTGACAAGTGTCCAAGTATATGGTTTATGAATGCAGCAGAGGATCAAGTAGGTAAAAAGACTAGGGCTACTAGAAATCCTTGGGTAACAGACGAAATACTGAATTTAATTGACAAAAGGAGAACATATAAAAATGCAGTAAATGAAGCAGGCAAAAAGGAATACAAACGTCTCAAAAATGAGATCGACAGGAAGTGCAAAATGGCTAAGCAGGGATGGCTAAAGAACAAATGTAAGGATGTAGAGGCTTACCTCACTAGGGGTAAGATAGATACTGCCTACAGGAAAATTAAAGAAACCTTTGGAGAAAAGAGAACCACTTGTATGAATATCGAAAGCTCAGATGGAAACCCAGTTCTAAGCAAAGAAGGGAAAGCAGAAAGGTGGAAGGAGTATATAGAGGCTCTATACAAGGGCGATGCACTTGAGGACAATATTATGGAAATGGAAGAGGATGTAGATGAAGATGAAATGGGAGATATGATACTGTGTGAAGAGTTTGGCAGAGCACTGAAACACCTGAGTCGAAACAAGGCCCCGAGAGTAAACAACATTCACTTAGAACTGCTGGACAGCCTTGGGAGAGCCAGTCCTGACAAAACTCTACCATCTGGTGAGCAAGGTGTACGAGACAGGCGAAATACCCTCAGACTTCAAGAAGAATATAATAATTCCAATCCCAAAGAAAGCAGGTGTTGACAGATGTGAAAGTTACCAAACTATCAGTTTAATAAGTCATGGCTGCAATATACTAACGCGAATTCTTTACAGATGAATGGAAAAACTAGTAGAAGCCGACCTCGGGGAAGATCAGTTTGGATTCCGTAGAAATATCGGAACACGTGAGGCAATACTGACCCTACGACTTATCTTAGAAGCTAGATTAAGGAAAGGCAAACCTATGTTCCTAGCATTTGTAGACTTAGAGAAAGCTTTTGACAATGTTGACTGGAATATTCTCTTTCAAATTCTGAATGTGGCAGGGGTAAAATACAGGGAGCGAAAAGCTATTTACAATTTGTACAGAAACCAGATAGCAGTTATAAGAGTCGAGGGGCATGAAAGGGAATCAGTGGTTGGGAAAGGAGTGAGACAGGGTTGTAACCTCTCCCTGATGTTATTCAATATCTATATCGAGCAAGCAGTGAAGGAAACAAAAGAAAAATTTAGAGTATGGAGAAGAAATAAAAACTTTGAGGTTCGCCGATGACATTGTAATTCTGTCAGAGGCAGCAAAGGACTTGGAAGAGCAGTTGATCGGAATGGACAGTGTCTTGAAAGGAGGATATAAGATGAACATCAACAAAAGCAAAATGAGGATAATGGAATGTAGTCCAATTAAGTCGGGTGATGCTGAGGGAATTAGATTAGGAAATGAGAGACTTATAGTAGTAAAGGAGTTTTGCTATTTGGGGAGCAAAATAACTGATGATGGTCGAAGTAGAGAGGATATAAAATGTAGACTGGCAATGGCAAGGAAAGCATTTCTGAAGAAGAGAAATTTGTTAACATCGAGTATAGATGTAAGTGTTAGGAAGTCGTTTCTGAAAGTATTTGTATGGAGTGTAGCCATGTATGGAAGTGAAACAGGGACGATAAATAGTTTGGACAAGAAGAGAATAGAAGCTCTCGAAATGTGGTGCTACAGAAGAATGCTGAAGATTAGATGGGTAGATCACATAACTAATGAGGAAGTATTGAATAGGATTAGGGAGAAGAGAAGTTTGCGGCACAACTTGACTAGAAGAAGGGATCGGTTGGCAGGATATGTTCCGAGGCATCAAGGGATCACCAATTTCGAATTGGAGGGCAGTGTGGAGAGTAAAAATTGTAGAGGGAGACGAAGAGATGAATACAGTAACCAGATTCAGAAGGATGTAGGTTGCAGTAGGTACTGGGAGATGAAGCTTGCACAGGATAGAGTAGCATGGAGAGCTTCATCAAACCAGTCTCAGGACTGAAGACAACAACGACAACAACAACAACAACAACAACAACAACAAGTGTGAATGGCTGGAAAATTTCTTAAATAAGAGAACCCAGTATGTCATCCTTGGTGAGTATTCTCTGGAGACAAGGATATCACAAGTGCCCCAGGGAAGCATGATAGGACCACTTATATTCTCCACATACATAAATGACCTGAGACGGGGTGAGCAGCAATTAATAGCTATTTGCTGATGACACTGCGGTATATGGGAAGGTGTCATCATTGAGTGACTCCAGGAGTATACAAGATGATAGGCAAAATTTCTAGTTGGTGTGATGAAAGGCAGCTTGCTCTACATATAGAGAAGAGCAAGTTAATGAGGATGAGTACAAAAAATAGCCCTGAAACATTTGAATACAGAACTAGTGATTGCACCTCAACACAGCCACTTTGATTAAGTATCTAGGTGTAACATTGTAAAGCACTATGAAATGGAATGAGCATGTAATGTTTGTAATAGCGACAGTGAATGCTCTACTGTGCTATTGGGAAAATTTTGGGAAGTATAGCTCATCCATCAGGTAGACAGCATACAGAACACGAATGCGAGCCATTCTTGAGTACTGTTTGAGTGTTGGATTAAAGGAAGAGGACGAAGAAATTCAGAGGTGTACTGCTAGATTTGTTACCAATCATTCGATCAGCACTCAAGTATTATGAAGATGCTTCATGAAAAAATGGCAATCCCTGGATGGAACACAATGCTCTTTCGACAAGACAGTATTGCACAAATATAGGTAACTTATCTGAGGCTGACTGCAAAAAAATTCAACTTCGGTCAAAGTACATTTTACGAAAGGATCATGAAGGTAAGATCCGAGATATTAGGGTTTGTTCAGAAGCTTTTAAACATTCGTTTTTTCGTTGCTCAATTTGCCAGTGTTACAGGAAAGAAAGTGACTAGAAGTGGTACAAGGTAGCCTCCGCCATGGACCTTACAGTTTTTTGCAACGTATGTATCTAATTTTGACTTTTATGCTTTCTGTATACAAATTCAATTTAATTGCCAACTCCCTCTTTAAATACAAGTACCATTTTGAAATATCTTTCCTTCAGCAATTTTACAAATGCACGAAATATTTAAATTTCTGTCATCTGTCACACAAATGTAGACACCTAGATGAATGGTACGATTATATGGTGTGATTTTAAAGTCTTTGGTGATACCGATAAGCTTACCAGGTTCAGGCAGGGAAGAAACTAAACTCTCAACACTTCTCAGCATTTGCAAAACAGGTTGTGGTTATTATGATTACTACTTAGGCATGCTACAAAGAGTTTACTGGCAAGTTTATTACAATAATTTGATGTACTGAAAATTCAAAATTCTTACGCACTGTGTAAACACTGAATCTGAACAACAGATGGAGTTAGCTAACTCCCATACACACATGTTACTGAACCAAAATGTTATAACCACTTGTTCAACAGCAAGTTTGTCCACATTCAGAATGCAACACAGCAGCATAGATATCACAAGTCCTTGGTAGATTTCAGAAGTATGTGTGCATTCTTATAAATTTTCCAGTATATGTAAGACACTTTCTCCATTCTAGTAATGTCTGCTTTAGGTAAAGTCAGATTAGTGTTTACTCACTGTATTTATTAGATTGAGAGCGACACAAAAGGTATAACATGCACAGTACATTTTGTGCATTCTCCACGATGATGTGAAGTATAGAATAACACGCTCCATTTTTTTTCTGGTCTCCTCATTGTCACCTATCTTACGACCTCTCAGCCCTTCACTAATATTGGAAATAAGGCCTCCTTCCCACTTCTTCCACAGCCAGTGAGGTGCATAAAACATCAGACCCTGAAAAAACAATCTTTTTCAACAATCTTCTGGAAAACATTACTGAAATTTACGAAAATGTTAAAATATATACTTTTTGGCAAAAAGTTAAAATTGGGATTTACACTAACAGTGCACAGTGTGGTCATAAACAGTCTGAAAAGATTTTAAGGGTGTTGACATGTTGGTTGTGCTTAGAAATAACTTAAGAAAAAAAATTGATGTGTTGCGCCATTTTTGAGTTAATCAGCATTGAGGTTAGCCTATCAGGCCATTGTGCGTGCAAATTCAAGCAGCCCACCAAACACAGTGTCAATTGTTTTCTTAGTATCGACAATTGCTCACAATACTGCTCAGCCTTTGGCTTGGGTTCAATACTTTCTACCATCCCATGTCCAATTTTGTATCACTTATTTGTGTTCTTAATTTGGTTTTCCTAAAACCATTTGGCAACACTACCCTTGGCACACCACTTAATTTGTGCACACAACAGCCTAATTGGATAACTGCAATGCTAAATAGCTTGGACACATCAAATCTTTTTCATAACAATTATTTCTCAGCACAACTTACCCCGAAACACCCTTGCAAAATTTTCAGGCTGTTTCTGACCACTACGTATATTACATTCAACCACCTGAACAATAAATATTAGTAGAGGAAAGAGGAACAGTTTAAGTTGCTCAACATTAGATCTAATATCATACTTCTGCAAATCCCCAGGATAGCATTTCTTGAAAAATATCAAACATGATACATTTAAACAAATATTAACGAAACTTTTCAAACTGCAGAGAACATTCTATATCAAGACCTAAGACTGATAGGGAAGAGTTTTTTGAAATTTGCTGTTATAGAGAATCCTTTCATGCAGCTAGGTAGTTCTGTCCAGTAGTGAAAGATGGCAAGGGCTGTGCTAGTTGTATGTGGATAACAAGACTTTAGGCTGCAGCCCTGAACTGCTACCACTATCTGGTTGGTTGGTTGGTTGGTTGTTTGAGGTTAAAGGGACCAAACAGCAAGGTCATCAGTCCCTTGTTTCAAATAGACTCCATTCTGCTCACGGGACATCTCAGTATAGTCAGAAAAATAAAACGGATAAAGGGGAAACGTAAAAGGGCAGTCACGTTGTCATTAGTAAAAACAAATGAGGGAAGTTGGCAAGAGAACGAACCCAACACTATGCTGAAGCAGCATAGGCAAGACCACCTGTGACTTAAAAGGTACAACTGCTATAATGCAGAAAGTACGTATGGGAACAGAAAAACTAACCAAGCCTTAAAAAGAAGGGGTAAAAACAGAGTAAAAGGGAAAGAAAAGAGGATTCCGGTCAGGGAGGTGAATCGGGAATCTCTGAACACTGCCTACAGTGGGAGACACCCAAACACTCACCGCCCTGCCCCAACACCAGAGGGAGATTAAAAACTTTAAAACTGAGAATAAAAACCACTCTCCCGGAGGAAACCTAGAACCAGAGAGACCATCCGGGAATCGTCAGCCAACATCAAAGGTAAAGTGTGGGGGAGTCTGTACTTAGCACGCAGAGCCAAAAGAAGGGGGCATTCAACCAAAATGTGGGCCACTGACTGGAAGGCTCCACAACCACATAGCGGGGGTGGCTCATCACGCAAAAGGAAACCATGGGTCAGCCTGGTATGGCCAATGCGGAGACGACACAGTGTGGTCGAGTCCTTGCGGGAGAGGCGAAAGGAAGAACGCCATGGGCCTATATTCACCTTAATGGCACGAAGTTTATTAGACAGTGGAGTAGCCTCCCAAGAATTGGCCCATGACTGTGCAAAGTGGGATTTGATGTGAAGCCGTAAATCCGCTGCAGGAGGGGTTACAGAAAAAGGGGGGTAAGTAACTGCTCCCCCAGCCAAACGATCAGCGAGCTCATTACCCGGGATACCCACATGGCCCGGGACCCATAGGAAGTCAATGGAACAAGCAGCACGGTGAAGATCAGCGAGATGGTCATGGATGGCAGAGACCAAGGGATGGCGCGAAAAACACCGGTCAATAGCAAGAAGGCCACTCATCGAGTCCGTACATAACAAAACGCGGTTGTGTTGGGATTGTTTAATAAAGGTAAGGGCCCGGGAAATTGCCATCAATTCCGCAGTAAACACCCCACATGAGGGTGGCAGTAGATGATTTTCCGTTCCAACAAAGGACGTGAAGGCATACCCAACATGATCAGCAGATTTAGAGCCATCAGTGTAAAAAACAACAGCATCCCGAAACTCCCATAAAATTTGGCGGAAAAAGGAACGGAACACCACCGGGGGGATGGAATCTTTCGGACCGCGGCGGAGATCCATCCGAATTCGAGGCCGAGGAACTAACCAAGGAGGGGTGGAGGGGAGGGAGCGAGGAAGACAGGACAAAGAAGGAAGCCGAAAATCACGGGTAAGAGACGCAAGGCGCAGCCCAACCGGTAAACCCGCCCGAGGGCGGGAGTCAGGCGGGCGACGTCCATGGTCTGGGAATAGGATAGAATAGGAAGGATGAGCGGGAGAAGAACGGATAGTAAGGGCATAAGACACCAGAAGCTGGGACCGCCGAACAGAAAGGGGGGGGATCCCAGCTTCAACCAGGAGACTATCAACAGGGCTAGTAGGGAAGGCACCAGTGGCCAAACGGATACCACGATGGTGGACTGGATCCAGCACGTGCAGCGTGGAAGGAGCAGCTGAACCATAAACTTGACAACCATAGTCCAAACGTGACAGAACTAGAGCACGATAAAGACGGAGGAGGAGGGAACGGTCCGCACCCCAGGAGGAGTGGGCAAGGAAGCGAAGGACATTGAGTTTACGGAAACATCCTACCTTCAGGAGTCTGATATGGGGCAGCCAAGTGAGCTTGTTGTCGAAAAGAAGACCTAGGAAACGAAACTGTGGAACCACAGGCAATCTTTGTGCAGCGAGATAGAGCTCTGGATCAGGGTGGACCGTAGTACGGCGACAGAAGTGGACCACCCGCGATTTTAAAGGAGAGAATTGAAACCCGTGGGAGAGGGTCCATGCAGAGGCACGCCGTATAGCCACCTGGAATCGAGGAGGAACTAACCCAAATGCAGAAATCATCCACATACAGGGCAGGGGCGACCAAGGGACCGACAGAGGCCACAAGTCCATCGATAGCAATGAGGAAAAGAAGGACACTCAAGACAGAACCCTGTGGGATGCCCGTCTCCTGGGTCCGTGGAGAACTAAAAGCAGTACCAACTCGAACTCTGAATGACCGATGGATCAGGAACTGGCGGATAAAAATCGGGAGTGGGCCCCGAAGACCCCACTGATGAAGGGTTAGTAAGATGTGATGGCGCGAGGCCGTGTCATAGGCCTTGCGAAGGTCAAAAAACACTGCAACCAAATGGCGGCGCTGGGAAAAAGCCTGCCGAACTGCGGATTCCAAGCGAAGCAAATGATCGATTGGAGATCGTCCCTCTCGAAAGCCACACTGGTAAGGGGACAATAGATCCCGAGATTCGAGGACCCAAGTGAGCCGACGGGCTACCAGCCGTTCAAGTAACTTACAACCAACATTGGTCAAACTAATTGGCCGATAGCTGTCAACAGATAAGGGGTTCTGACCAGGCTTAAGGACAGGAACCACAATGCTATCCCTCCACTGAGCAGGGAAGTCACCCTGGAGCCAGATACGGTTAAACACCCGAAGAAGATGGTGCCGTTGTGGAGCACTGAGATGTTGAAGCAGCTGGTTATGAATGGAATCTGGGCCAGGAGCTGTATCATGAGAAGCAGATAGAGCAGAAAGAAATTCCCATTCAGTGAAAGGTTCGTTGTAAGATTCTGACTCACAAGTGGTGAAACATAAGGTGACAGCTTCAGCCTGCTGTTTTTGATGAAGGAAAGCAGCTGGATAGGAGGCCGACGCTGATGCCACTGCAAAATGGGTCGCAAGATGTTCTGCGAGAACTAATGGGTCCGTACAAATGCCATCTGGGAGGTGAAGGCCTGGGAGGGTGGACTGCCGATGGCAACCTTGGAGAGAGCGAAGTGTAGCCCATACCCGTGACAGAGGGACAGTGGAACCAAGGGAAGAAACGAATCGTTCCCAACATATCCGCTTGCTCTGTTTGATTAAATAACGGGCTTTAGCGCGAAGGCGCTTAAAGGTAGAAAGGCTGGCTACAGATGGGTGCCTCTTAAACTGTTGCAAAGCTCGACGGCGATCACGGATGGCAATGGCAATGGCCGTACTCCACCACGGGACTTGCCGACGACGAAATTGTCCAGATGAGCGCGGGACAGCAAGGTTAGCAGCGCGAACAATCGCGTCAGACACGTCACGTAGGACGTCATCAATACAACCCGACAAAGAGGGAGAAAACTCGACCTGTGCAGTATATAGAGGCCAATCGGCGCGGTGGAAAGACCAACGAGGTAACCTCTCCATCGGGGAGCGGGAAGGGAGCGTGATAATCAACGGGAAATGGTCACTATCACAAAGGTCGTCGTGTGGCGACCAGTGTAATGAAGGGAGGAGAGAGGGAGAAGAAAGAGAAAGATCAATGGCAGAAAAGGTACCATGACCAGCACTGAAATGAGTAGGGGAGCCATCATTAAGAAGGCACAGGTCGTGGTCTGCAATAAATTGGTCGATAAGAAGACCTCGTCTAGATGGAAAGGCACCGCCCCACAAAGGATGATGAGCATTAAAATCCCCAAGGAGGAGGAAGGGAGGAGGAAGTTGCTGAAGAAGGGTGGTTAAGGCAGCAGGTGTAAGAGTCCTGTCAGGAGGGAGATAAAGATTGCATACTGTGACTGCAGAGTCTAAGTGGACCCTAACAGCAACTGCTTCCAATGTAGTTTGGAGAGGAATCCACGTGCTAGCAATGTCTGTACGGACCAACGTACAAACGCCACCAGAAGCCCGCAAGGGTCCGACCCGATTTCGACAGAAAACACGGAACCCACGGAGGGTCGGTGAGTGAGCATCAGTAAAATGAGATTCCTGGAGAACCACACAAGCTGCTGAGTAGGACGAAAGAAGGGATTTCAATTCCGGAAGGTGACGATAGTAGCCATTACAATTCCATTGGAGAACCACAGAACGATGGTTTAAATGAGGGCTGAACACGCTAAATCCAGTCATACCGCCGGGTCCCCACCCGTCACCGACAAGGAGGGGGCGACATCCATAAACGACAGGTCAGAATCCGGTTGTGAAGCCGGGGAAGGGACCTCCGGTGACACCAGAGGCTCTTTGTCCCGGGACTTATGTTTCTTCTTCTTTTCAGGCTGAGATCGAGGAGGGCTGTGTGGCATAATGGAGCCAGCTGCAGCAAGATCAGGAACAGAAAGAGACCGGGCGACCGGGGGGCCGATAGACCGCGGCTCTCGCGGTCGCCGCGCTGCAGCAGACCTTTGACCTGGAAGGTGCCGGGAAGGGGCATCCCGGGAGAGGCGCCCTTGACCGGCAGACGCCGAAGGAGTGGGACACTTCTCCGGCTGGGGAGGGGGAGCGGCGCCCAGAGGAGAAGGTGTGGGAGCCGCAGGGGAGGGGGGAAGGAGAGGGGTCCGGGATGGGGGTAAGGAAGGGGGAGGAAGGGATGAAGATGTAACCAAGGCGTAACTAGATGTCATGGACACAGGGTGCAATCGTGCATATTTCTTACGGGCCTCTGTGTAGCTTAAACGATCAAGAGACTTATACTCCTGTATCTTTTTTTCTTTCTTATAGACTGGGCAATCTGCTGAACGTGGAGAATGACTACCATGACAATTTACACATACAGGAGGGGGAACACAGGGACTCCCCTCATGGAGTGGACGTCCACAGTCACCACAGAGAGGGTCCTGGGTACAGCGAGAAGACATGTGGCCAAAACGCAAGCACTTAAAACACCGCATAGGAGGTGGGATGTACGGCTTCACATCACAGCGATAGACCATAATCTTAACTTTCTCAGGAAGGGTATCCCCTTCAAAGGCCAGGATAAAGGCACCAGTATCAATACGATTATCTTTAGGACCCTTCTGAACACGCCGAACAAAGTGAACACCCCGCCGTCCGAGATTGTCCCGAAGTTCCTCATCAGTTTGAAGAATGAGGTCTCTGTGAAAAATCACACCTTGTACCATATTTAGAGACTGGTGAGGGGTAATGGACACGGGAATTGTGCCAAGATGGGTACAGGCACGAAGGGCCGCAGATTGGGCAGCCGAAGCAGTTTTTATCAGTAATGAACCCGACCGCATCTTGCTCAGGGAGTCCACTTCGCCGAACTTGTCTTCAATGTGTTCCACAAAGAATAAAGGTTTGACACCGGTGAAAGTATCCCCATCAGTCCTGGTGCAAACTAGATAACGGGGGAAAGGTTTTGCCCCTAGACGACGGGCCTGACCCTCCTCCCAGGGGGTAGCCACGGAAGGGAAGGCCGAAGGGGCAAGAGAAGCAGCACTTGAGGAATCAGTACCACGCAGAGAAACGGCCGCAGAAGAGCGGCCAGAGGTTTGGACCCTTATGCGTTTCATCGGCATAGCGTCCGCCCTGATACCACCCACTCCGATCAGGGGCTCTCCTCACGGGCGCCACCCAGCCACAGCAAGGGCCGTCTGGCACGGCGGCCATTGCCGGGAGTTCCGATGCTCCAGGATGACGAGCAACCACTCCAAGGCATGCATGAGGAGGTCACAGCTCAGGTATCAGAAGTGTGATCCCTGTGTGTTCAGGGGGCTCAACCAAAAGGGTACATAGCGACCCCACCACACGGGCTGGCTACCGTGCTGGCTATGCACCCTAGCATCAGACAACGACGTAGAAGAAAGGTGGAATATACTAGGAGGGCACACGTCGGAGACACTAGGTAAGGTGCTCTTCCCCAAATGGCTCACACTACGGAAAGAGAAATTTTGGAATGGAGGTCAAACCCCAGAGGGGGACCAAGGAATGCCAAAAGTAGGAGATGATTACGCAACAAAGCCAGAGTGTAAAACCAACAGAACCAGGAGGATAGCGGGGGCCAACATAAGCAAGGACACCAATAGAGGGAGAGGAGAGGGCGAGGGGAAAGGGGTATGGAGGGGAAAGGAGAAGGGAAAGGAAATGCAGCCCGGGAGAGAAAGAAGGCTGCAATGGCTCGGGGCCCCGTGCTCGCCACGCACGTATCCACGAAAGAGTTGTGGACCCCCTGGGGGGACCACTATCTGAACTGTGGCAACATCTACCTCTGGCGTCATTCAGTATCACCAATGCCACATTTCCTTCAGATGTGCTAGCCTTGTTACTTTTGTCTGCACCAGAAAGTGAACCACAGGTAGTAAGAATGATATAGGAACAGGTATCTGGACCAATCGGAATGCTGTTGCTTGCCACATGACTGCACCTACACATCTTGTAAAGAATGTGATCACATTAGTTCTTCCTCTGAAATCCTATTCTGGAGATTTGTGTTAGTAAGGTATTAGATCCAGTATCAAGTCACATATGCTGCTTCTCCCTTTTCTACCTTCATTCAAGATTCATGCAGTTTAAAGAAACAGTAGTCAACATTGTTAGCTATACTTTCAATTTTTAACTTTAATGCCCTCCTGTCCACAAACACAACACTCATTTAAAAAGGGACCAGTGTGATAGTGATTCCAAATGGGTGCCACTGTAAAGGCTCTTCACGACATGGAGAAGCCCTGGGTTAAAAGAAATACATCTGTTTTAGTAGTAATACCAACATAAAGGAGGCTATAAGATGAACATCAACAAAAGCAAAACAAGGATAATGGAATGTAGTCTAATTAAGTCGGGTGATGCTGAGGGAATTAGATTAGGAAATGAGGCACTTAAAGTAGTAAAGGAGTTTTGCTATTTGGGGAGCAAAATCACTGATGATGGTCGAAGTAGAGAGGATATAAAATGTAGGCTGGCAATGGCAAGGAAAGCATTTCTGAAGAAGAGAAATTTGTTAACATCCAGTATTGATTTAAGTGTCAGGAAGTCATTTCTGAAAGTATTCGTATGGAGTGTAGCCATGTATGGAAGTGAAACATGGACAATAAATAGTTTGGACAAGAAGAGAATAGAAGCTTTCGAAATGTGGTGCTACAGAAGAATGCTGAAGATTAGATGGATAGATCACATAACTAATGAGGAAGTATTGAACAGGATTGGGGAGAAGAAGTTTGTGGCACAACTTGACCAGAAGAAGGGATCGGTTGGTAGGACATGTTCTGAGGCATCAAGGGATCACCAATTTAGTATTGGAGGGCAGCGTGGAGGGTAAAAATCGTAGAGGGAGACCAAGAGATGAATACAGTAACCAGATTCAGAAGGATGTAGGTTGCAGTAGGTACTGGGAGATGAAAAAGCTTGCACAGGATAGAGTAGCATGGAGAGCTGCATCAAACCAGTCTCAGGACTGAAGACAACAACAACAACAACAACCAACATAAAGAGCTGTTCAGTGTTTGCAGTAGATATGGTAAATGACATGACTGCTTTCACAGGTGGCCCAACCGCAACAATAAGAACAACAAATAATTAGAATAGTAATTAACATTCAGAAATTTTAATTGGGTATGTTGAAAATGGTTCAAATGACTGAGCACTATAGGACCGAATTTCTAAGGTCATCAGTCTCTTAGAACTTAGAACTACTTAAACCTAACTAACCTAAGGACATCACACACATCCACGCCCGAGGCAGGATTCGAACCTGCGACCGTAGCGGTCGCGCGGTTCCAGACTGTGGCGCCTAGAACCGCTCTGCCACTTCGGCCGGCATGTTGAAAATGCAGAGCACATTATGTACAACTTATTTTCCAAAAATGGCATTTCAGAAACTGGCTTGATTAGGCCTACACACAGATGAATGTGATGCAAAAGCTTCTTTAATATATGTTGTAAAAAGTAGGCATTTTGCCAAATTAATGGTGGCAGGGTAGTTTGCCAAATTTCAAATTATTACTGAAGTTGATTGAACTGTTTGCTAAAACCCCTAGTTACATTTCAACTTTTATATGAAACATTTTTATATTTCATGGTTTCGAAAATATTTCTTCTTAACCCAATAATACAAATTGTCTTTTAAGGTGTGTTTTATCCCTTGAAAATGGAACTGTAAAGAAATAAAAAAATATGTATTTCATCATTTTGATCCACTACATATCCATCAAGTTTCATCAGAATCATTTATTTACACTTGAGGATAATTGTTCCTTGTCAGATGAAAAACACACACACACACACACACACACACACACACACACACACACACACACACACACACACACACACACACACACACACACACACACACTTAGCCTAAATTCTCATGAATGAGACCACAGCTATCACCAGCACTTAATTACGTGTTGGGCGAGGGCGGGGGGGGGGGGGGGGGGGGGGGGTGTCGAGACGGGTTGGGGGAGGAGATGGGGATAGGTCAACCGGACAGCGAGGTGATCGGTCTCGTCAGATTAGGGGAGGAAGTCAGCCATGCCCTTTCAAAGGAACCATCCCGGCATTTGCTGTTAGCAATTTAGGGAAATCACGGAAAACCTAGATCAGGGAGGCTGGACGCGGACATTGAGCCGTCATTGTACCGAATGCGAGTCCAGTGTGCTAGCCACTGCTCACAAGGAGATCTGATGAGGAAATCCCCTTGAAATATTTGGAAAAATGATGACCTAAAACCAGTTTTTGGTACATTGTGGATACCTCACGCCATGTATTTTAGTAGCACTTAAAACTCTTACAGCAGGCCTATTTTAGACTGGATTAAGTTGTATTTTCAGATTACCAAGTACAAAAGTAACAGACAAAGACCTTTACATTTTTAATTACTGTATTATTTTGACTCTTAAAACTAGTTTAAGAAGGTGAAAAAATGTGCCAGAAAAAAAAAATGAGTTTTTTAGTGCAGACCTATGCTCGGAGAACATGGAGAACACTGGAACCCTACTGCTGTACAATACCATCCTCTAAAAATTCACATTATGTAATTTTCTTTTTCTCAGTAATGTGGGTGAAGCCACTATGGATACACTGCTAGTTGATAATAAACCTTTTTGTTGGGGGAAATCGAGGAAAATATGTGGAACACATTTTGTAATAAGTATTTATTAACATCATTCCTTTGCCTTCAAAAAAATACAGTCTTGGTGAATTATCTGTAACTGTCTTCATAGCAATTCCTTGTGACACATGCACTGACTGTAGCTTTGTTATCATACTAACACTCGAATCTAAGTAGCTCTCATGTGGCCGTCAATTATTACCCTTCAGCCTCCTGGCTACTCCACCTTTAAGCTTTCAGATGCTTGCTTATTCATCACTCAGTCATCTAACACAGTTCAGTACAACTTAGAATGCTGTCTTTTTAGTGAAAAATATAAATGGATTTTATTTACTGGCATGTTACTAAATTCTGCAAACCATTAATTATTACTGCTCAACAGCTATTAGTATGTGTAATTAGGTTTGGATGTATTCATTCAGCAGTGTCATTTTTTGTCAACTATGACTCAAAAAAATTGAAATTGCTTCTCAAAAATATTGCGCTGAGGGGCTGGGGTGGTACACATGTCCCATCCCACCCTGTGTTGACACCTAAGTATGAGAAGACAAGAAAGACACTGTCTATTCCAAGGAACATTATTCCTGATGAAGGTCCCATCTTTCAGTATGAAAAACAAAATAATATCACCAGTTCACATTTCAGGTAATGATCAAGGCAGTACATTACAGAAAGTCAGTTGTATACAATGGAGTAATAGCAATCTTTTCCTACACACTAACTCTGAACGAAGATAAGAGGGGTGGAGTGGGAGGGGAGGAGGGGCATGGCCGGCTTGGGCACATCACTCACCACTGTGCAGTGTCATGTGAATTATCGACTGACTTCTGTGATAATGGTATAACAAGGACAGTGGATGGTCATGGTCTAAGAAATACAAAAGATTAAACTGAAGACAACAAGTAAATTTCAACAGATACGTCAGAATGATTCTGGGCAGGTTATATTTCACTGTTCATAATGGAATTTTAAGAAGTTTAAGACAATATAATAAACGATTGAGTATGAGCTATTGTCGTTCTCTTACCTGGAATACCAGTACAAATGGGACCCACTGGTAGTAGTTATGGTGCACAACACTCTCCTCATATGCCAAATATGGTCCTACATTATGTGCAGCTACATCCACACCAGGTCTTCCACCTTTTAATCTTGGCACAGTAAATGTTGATGTAATCCAGCAGTATGTTGTAACAGCCTTTTTTATCTTTTCATTATCAACAATACAAGTTATTGGATCACCTGTAGTGCAAACAGAGTTAATATTATTAATCTTTTAATTGAAATGGCACCATCCTCCTTACTCACTCTCTCTCAGCTGTCTGTATAGAATGAAAGTTTAAAAACCTGGTTCATATGACCATTACTATTGATCAGAATTACCACCACATGTCCAAATATTCTGATAAATCATAAGAGTGGCTTACATGGTAGTCTTACATTGTTTCTGAAAATCTGAGATTCTCAATTCCCTGCCTAATGTCTTATACAGACATTTGCACCAAAATGTAAAACAATTTTTAACTCTAGAGAGGGATGCACAGCCTTTTTATCTCATGCATTTTACAGTGTCATTCCTCTTGCAGTATGCCTTTGCTTTTAATTCCAGTAAAAGTTTTTTATGCAGGTCTACTGC
This sequence comes from Schistocerca americana, assembly GCF_021461395.2. Lineage (NCBI taxonomy): Eukaryota > Metazoa > Arthropoda > Insecta > Orthoptera > Acrididae > Schistocerca > Schistocerca americana. The sequence continues at coordinate 9,445,466 of NC_060124.1, read as the reverse complement.
TATGGATTAGCATTGTGCTATTGTCTGGAAGAATTCAATGCATTTAGTGGCCAATGCTTTGAATCTAATGGCGTTTCACAGCTACTATCACCAGGAAATTAAAAGTAATTTGACTTACTGAGAATTCAATACATACCTAATAATGCTCCAAATTGGCTTTGCTTTGTTCTTGAAATGTTTTATGTTTTGTGCATAAATCTGTTCACATGTCTGAAAACTTTTGCAGTATTCCTTGCAGTATTAAGCCTTTATTAGAGTTAGTCCTCTGAATTAAATGAATGTACTTTTATTGCAGATGTCAACCATACTTGAGTATCACCAATTGTTTCCTTCACTTTGTAGAGGACAAGTGGATTTATACTGTCATTAGAATATTTTTTTAGGAAAGAAATTTCTCATATACTGTGTTCCTTGATCAAATATCTTCCAAATGTTCAGTAGACTCCCTCTGAATAAGGTTAGAGTTGGCATTTATGATTCTGTGATACTGTACTCTTCTCTTCTCGGGTTAAAACTGACTGACATGGATATCTACAACTGCCATTTGACAATTACACCAGACTTCCTACATGTTATGAAGCTCATATCAGTTTCATCAAAGACTGTTAGATTTAAAAATTACTCACCAATTGCTGTTGCACTATTTTTGTTGTGTATTTTACTGTGGGGAAACAGACTATGTACTCTAAACAGCACTATCTCAGATGAAATTAGTACTGAAATCACTTTATACAATGATTTCCCAGTCATTTCTGTGTCTTGTTCACATTTTAATTGCGTAACTAAGTTTAGAATTGCTATCCCACATGCTACCAATTCTTTTACTGAAGCACAGCACTGTAAGAGTTGTTTAACACACTATTTGTTTAGGGCTACAGCCCAGGGCTTTATTCCTGTATATAGCCAACAGCCCCCTATTTCTTCCTTCTAACATGCCTACAGTACACATTACACTAACTAATCTCTGAAATAACAAACTTCACAACATCGAGTCAAAATTATGGACAACTGGACAGCCTATTTATCTGAATAATGTTGCACCCAGTCTGATGAGGATGCATGCACCGATTCAGTTGGAAAGGGTGTCAAAGCTGTTGCACCCTTTCCTGAAGGCAAGCTGGACCACAACACACTTAACTGGTATTCATATTTCAGATACTGTCACTGGGATGAAGTCTACATCCATACTGGTCTCATGCAAGTTCTATTCGGGACAGATCTGAGGATAATTGTTGAATATTTTTACTGCCCACCCAATTCTAGTTGGAAGTGACTTTAACCTACCAAGCATAGACTGGTAGGTCTATGGAATCATTGCAGGGGGGTACACACAGACAGTCATCCGAAATACTATTGAACACATTTTCCGAAAACGTGTCTTGAGCAGCTAGCTCGGCAGCCCACACATGAAATATCTTTAACCTTGTAGCTACAAATAGACTGGATTTTATTGATAATGTCAATTTAGCAATGGGAATTAGTATTCATGATGTCATTACATCAACTATGATTACAAAATTTAATAAATAAGTCAAGAAGCTAGGAGAGTGTTTCTGCTAGATTGAGCAGATAAGCAGTTAATAACATCTCACTTAGCGAGTGAACTGATGTCATTTAGTTCCAGTAAGATGAACACAGAGAGATTATGGGCAAAGTTCAAGCAGATTATAAATCATGGTCTGGAAAGTTATGTGCCTAGTAAGTAGTTTAATAATGAAGCTCAGAAAATGCTGACCAAGCAGAGGCTGTGACACTCTCGGTCAAAAGAGAATGCGCAAATGACGACAAGCACAGGTTAGTAGAAATTCATGCATATGTGAAAAGATCTGTTCACAAAGCATAGTTCTAACACCGTGACACCTTAGCAAAAGATCTGGCTGAGAACCCAAGAATATTCTGGTCCTACGTACAATCGCTAAGCGGGTTTAAGGCTTCCAGCGAGTCCCTTGTCAACGAGTCTGGTGTGGCAGCTAGACATTTTACAAAGAGTACTCTACAGCATTGGCACCTTACCTAGCCTGTATTTATTGTGAATATCTAGTCCAGCACAAAGTCCCATATAAAAGGAAGCTTAAGTGATTCCTGTTTTTTGTGCAAAAGAAGGGTAAAAGAACAGATCCACAAAATTACAGACCAATATCCGTAACTTAAGTTTTCTGCAGAATTCTTGAACTTATTCTCAGTTAAGCTATAATAAATTTTCTTGATACTGAGACGCTTATGTTCACAAATTATGGTTTTAGAAAGCACTGCTCATGCAACACTCAGCTTGCACTTTTCCCACATGATATATTGCGAACTATCGATGAAAAGCAATAGATTCTTTATTTCTAGATTTCCAGAAAGCACTTGACGTGGTTTCCCATTGGAGGCTGTTAACAAAGGTACGAGCATATGGAATAAGCTGCTAAGATTCTTGAGTAATAGAACCCAGTATGTTGTCCTCAATGTCTAGCGTTCATCAGAGACAAGGGTATCGTCAGCAGCACACCAGGGAAGTGTGATAGGACCTCTGGTGTTCTCTATATACTTAAATGATTTGGCAGACGGGGTAGGCAGCACTCTGCAGTTGTTTTCCGATGCCGGTCTTGTGTACAGTAAGGTGTCGAAGTTGAGTGACTGTAGGAAGATACAAGATGGCACACACAATTTCTAGTTGATGTGATGAAAGGCAGCTAGCTCTAAATGGGGGAAAATTTAAGTTACTGCAGACAAGTAGGAAAAACAAACCTGTAATGTTCAGGTACAGCATTAGTTGTGTACTGCTTGACACAGTCAAGTCACTTAAATATCTAGGCATTAAGCTAAAAAGCAATATGAAATGGAATGAGCTTGTGATAGATGTGGTAGGGAAGGCGAATGGTTGACTGCGGTTTATTGGGAGAATTTTCAGAAAGTATAGTTCATGTGTAAAGGAGACCACACATAGGACACCAGAGTGTCCTATTCTTTAAGACTACTAAAATGTTTGGGCTCCATACTAGGTCAGGTTGGAGGAGGACATTGAAGCAATTCAAAGGCAGGGTGTTAGATTTGTCGCTGGTAGGTTCAAGCAACACGTAAATGTTACAGATGCTTCAGGAACTCAAATGGGAATCTCTGGAGGGAGGGTGACATTCTTTTTGAGGAACACTATTAAAAATTTTTACAGAACTGACATTTTAAAATGACACTGATAGTTCTACTGCTCACAACATATGTCACATTTAAGGACCAAGAGGGAATTAGGGCTCATACGAAGGCATATAGCCAGTTTTTCCCATCACTATTTGCAGGTGGAACATGAAAGAAAATGACTAGTATGGTACACCATATAGTGACTTTTGGAGTATCTATGTAGATGTAGATCCTGCTAGTCATAGGAGTACCTCAACATCATGCAAACGGTTCATATCAGAGACGCCCCTTATTGAGACAAGCAGTTTCATTGAAAAATGGCCCCTTGATACTGTCACAAGAGATAACAAGAGGACACAGGTTGTCCACAACATCCTGTTGTGTCATCAGTTCCCAGAATTACTACCAGCCTTTACAGGAAGTCTTACCCAATGGCTCCCAACACCAGGGTGCTAGGAGAAATGCTACTGCGCCCCTCCTACATTAGAAGAATGGGACCTCGTCCCAGGTCACTGATGAAAATCATCTGGGATAGTTCACAACTGTAACTCATCACTGGATATAATGCAATATCATTCATCAGCAACCAATGCTTCCTGGATGACACCACTCCAAATGCAACCATTTGTGGTGTTGTGTTAATGGCAGCCTACACATGAGATGGTAATTCTACTAGGGATAGTGTGACTGATCCTAGTTTAGTATCAACGGGGCAGGGATGATACCTTAATGGAGGGAGTCCATTCCTCATTTTTAGATGGCATGTACTGAACACAAGTCCCCTTCATTTACACATTCACACCAGACAATATCTTTTTGGTGCTTCACTTTTTTTTTCATGCAATGTGTACAAACAGTGTTTCGAAAAGATACAACTGATTTCACAAAACTGTTTTCTGCAATGAGGATAAAAACACGTAAATTTTAACTTTCATATCAAAAGGAGCAATAACAGTGAAAGCAGTAACTCCAGATATGCTCACAATAATATGAGTTTGACTTCTTGGGATGTTGTTATGCATCTGCTGAAGGCCTTGTTGAGCATCTGATAAAGGTAAATGAAAGTTCATGAATAAACTTACTTGCATAAAGTAGGGACTCCAAGGTTGTATGCAAATTCATATTAAAAATATACTATTGTAAAATCAGATGATTAATTTGAAAATAAAAACCTAATTCTAAATGTAATTTACTCAAAGTTTCTATGTTTCATTCTGGTGAACACTGAATCGTCTTGAAACAGTGTGTATTTTAACATAGTTTAGATGTTTAGCTAAAATATTGTAAAATATTGAATAAGAATGTACAGTAATCTGGGATACATCTATGTTGCTCTATTTTAAAATTAGTCTGGGCTTCTTTAATAACTAAAGTGGTGACTGCCTCCACAGCAAGAATATTGTTCAGTAAGTAATTCCAAAGACTCAATTTTTTTCATACGTGAATCTTACCTGTTGTTTGAAGTAAGGTTAATGGCAACTATTTAGACCAAATCATTGTTCAAATTGTCTTATGCATACAATTTAACCACAGAAAAATCTGATGTGCTAACTATATTATTAACTACTTGAATGAGCCCAATTTCATGAAACCAAATTTACAGCACTTACAGAAATATGTTCAATATTTTGCATCAATTCTCATGTTTCACTGAGTGCATAAAGCTAAAAAGGGCTTTGCTATGCAGCTTTTTTTTTTAACATTTACATTTAGTGATATTTATGAGAATCTCAATGACAGATTTTCCATCTTAACTTACTTCATTATAGTGAATGTGCAATTTATTTCACAGTGTCTGAAAGGCTGCATGTTTTATAAGATATTGTTCCTGTCTATTAACAACCATCAATAAGTAATTAAACAATCTAACTTTGAAGGTGAAAGTGCAGAGATAAGAAGTATTACCAAAGTTACAATAGTGATACATACCAAGGAAACTTGTTGCTGTGCACAATACACTTGCGAGGAACAAAAAAGCACACGTGAATCGATAATGAAGTCTGAAGTCAAAGGTATCTATTACTTCCTTGTCCCAGACTCTGACTTTGACAAATGCTGCAACTGATGATGCAATTTTCAAGAGAGACATGGTGGCCCATTCAGCCTGTGAACATAATAGAAAGGAAAACCTTCACGTGAATTATTTAAAAATCACATTACGTGAAATTCTTAAAGTTTAACTGTTTAGAATATAACACTGGCAAAATACATTGTTAGCTGAATATTGGTTATCTTTAAATGCCAGCTTTCAGTACAAGCTGAAGGTTTTATCTTTGTACACTCATCTACCCAGAAGAATACCCATGATAAAGTTATTGGCTCATCCGAAAATGAATGATTTAGGATACATTCCTTTTATAACAAGAACTCAGAAATGATTCCCACCATGCTGTTTGGCTTTTTCATAGTTTTTCTAAAGCATTGTACGTTAATGCCATGACTGCTGACAGCAATACACCATTGTTACTCCCTTATTGCTGCCAATATAAGCATGGGTGGGGAACCGAGTAAATGCTTCTAAACTGAATATTCTTTGTATGTATTTAATCCCAAACTGCAATAACATGTTTTGTTATTTAGTGAATGATGCTGTTGTCTTTTAGAATAAAAAACAGTGATCAATATTAAGATGCCAGAATGATCCTTTCCTGCAAATGCACAGCTCACACCATTCCTCTGGATGACGAGGGTAGTGAAATGACCAGATCCCAATTCAAGTGGCCTAATTTCAGCTAACAAGTCAGAGTAAGACATTCCTCTTCCCTTACAATATAACCATGTGACCAGTATCAAACATACATACATACATACATACATACAGGGTGTTTCAAAAATGACCGGTATATTTGAAACGGCAATAAAAACTAAACGAGCAGCGATAGAAATACACCGTTTGTTGCAATATGCTTGGGACAACAGTACATTTTCAGGCAGACAAACTTTCGAAATTACAGTAGTTACAATTTTCAACAACAGATGGCGCTGCGGTCTGGGAAACTCTATAGTACGATATTTTCCACATATCCACCATGCGTAGCAATAATATGGCGTAGTCTCTGAATGAAATTACCCGAACCCTTTGACAACGTGTCTGGCGGAATGGCTTCACATGCAGATGAGATGTACTGCTTCAGCTGTTCAATTGTTTCTGGATTCTGGCAGTACACCTGGTCTTTCAAGTGTCCCAACAGAAAGAAGTCACAGGGGTTCATGTCTGGCGAATAGGGAGGTCAATCCACACCGCCTCCTGTATGTTTCGGATAGCCCAAAGCAATCACACGATCATCGAAATATTCATTCACGAAATTAAAGGCGTCGGCCGTGCGATGTGGCCGGGCACCATCTTGCATAAACCACGCGGTATTCGCAGTGTCGTCTAAGGCAGTTTGTACCGCCACAAATTCACGAAGAATGTCCAGATAGTGTGATGCAGTAATCGTTTCGGATCTGAAAAATGGGCCAATGATTCCTTTGGAAGAAATGGCGGCCCAGACCAGTACTTTTTGAGGATGCAGGGACGATGGGACTGCAACATGGGGCTTTTCAGTTCCCTATATGCGCCAGGTCTGTTTATTGACAAAGCCGTCCAGGTAAAAATAAACTTCGTCAGTAAACCAAATGCTGCCCACATGCATATCGCCGTCATCAATCCTGTGCACTATATTGTTAGCGAATGTCTCTCGTGCAGCAATGGTAGCGGCGCTGAGGGGTTGCCGCGTTTGAATTTTGTATGGATAGAGATGTAAACTCTGGCGCATAAGACGATACATGGACGTTGGCGTCATTTGGACCGCAGCTGCAACACGCCGAACGGAAACCCGAGGCCGCTGTTGGATCACCTGCTGCACTAGCTGCGCGTTGCCCTCTGTGGAAGACCTGACAAAAATGTACCTTTAATGATAATAGTCTGGTTAGAGTAAGCTAGCCAGAAAAATATTGTTATGAAGTTAGCAAATAAAACATGGTTGGATCTGTATGAATAAAATAGACCTCAAAGTGTTGGGTACAGAAGCTGCTGCATTGTCAGGACAAATCCATAAACCTAATGATGTAGACATCTCAAAGCCTAAGTAATGTTTTCACCTTACTGACAACACAGGAAGCAGAATCACTCTTAACAGAAGTGAACAGAGAGAGAAAAGCAAACCCATCTTTTTTTAAAATAGGACTTAGGATGGCAATTCATTTAAATATATAATACTTATTAAATACTCCACTGATGATTAGAGGACCATAACATATTAAAAACTGCGATAGAGTTATTGATGTCCCATATTTATTGTGAGACATTAATACTGTAAATTTCAATTTTTCCATGAATACATAAAACATAGGAAGGACGTACGATAACAAAACAATAGGGTCATTTCTACTTAAGTGAACGGTTTTGGAAAAGAAATGCACCACAAAAGATGATGCACCCATGACAGTCATGAAATGAGTTGATCAGAAAATAGCATCATTTAAAGCAGTGTAAAGCGGTAAAAGGGGTGGGGTGTGGTCGACATGAAGTAGACACATGAATCATTATGTTATAAGAATGTAAATGGAAGTGACCTCAGTATTGTGCATTACGGAAACGCATACTTTGAGTCATAACAACGCGTCAAAATCTGGCCAAAGCGCGTAATTTTTAGTAGTTTGTTTTGCTAAAATATCGGGAAACTTGAAATAGGCGCAGTGACACGGAACCTTTACGTTTATATTTTCGTACTGCGATGTTGCAATGCTTTGTAAAGAGGTTGGATGGGTGGCGGGATAAGTTGTAACCTATTCACCAGCTATATGTTAAACTTACAGCCCTGTCCACATATACCTAACGACAAATATGAGCATCTGCCTCTGCCAGGCACTTAAATGTGATTTGCAGAGTATCCATGTAGATGTAGATGAGCATGCTTATTCTGCAACGAACTGTCCTATAGAAACTGTAAATACAACGGTGTGAGCAATCACAAAAATTATTTATTTCTGTTACATTTATAATATAATGCTGCCAGATTAAGATGCAATATTGCGACACATTTCAAATTACCCTCTGCTTCTTTTGCTGGAGGTTTTTGTTTCGTGACGGACGACGCTACAGGTTAGCCAACGTTTGCGCTGAAGTCTTCGAACTTTCGAAGAACCTGATTTAGCATTTATAAAATTCGTCAGGGTTGCCTTAAGCCGGGTTCACACAGGCAACAAAAGTATCGCCACTGCGAATGGCGAACTGTAGTTGCTTTGTAGTTGCATGTGTGAACTCCTACTTTTCGGTGGCGCCATTTAAGAAGCGCAACTTTTGTCACGCCACAAAAAGTTGAACTTGGTTCTACTTTGTTGCGCCATTTGGCCTCCTCCACAATCGAATAACGTCATTCGATTGCTACCTCGCGGCTGGATTCAAACCTTTCTAGTGCGTATTCGTTCGCAAATAGTGCTTTTGTTTGTGCGTTTGCTATTAATATGTCGAAAAAGTGGTCAACAGCGACAATTATGAGATTCTTGGAGGGGTATCAAGAACGAGAATGCCTTTGGAATCACAAAAGCGAATCATACAAAGACAGAAATTTGAGAGATTCTGCATTAATTGAAATAGTAAACAGTATGCGTGAATATGTACCTGGAATTGATGCAGCTACAACAAAGTTAAAAATTCGAAGCATTCGAAATGCTTACATGAATGAACAAAGTACAGACGGTATTTATAAACCCAGCCTTGCTTGGTTTGAAGCTGCAGACCGGTTCTTAAAACATGTAGTCGAGACAAAAGACGAGAAACACTTTGGTAAGTAATATTTTACATTTATTATGTTTCCAAAACATCTTATTTAGTAATATGTACAGCAAACTGTGCAATTACGAAGAATTTGAGGCGTCCTGTGTGAACGGTAGCTCACAGCGCCGCTTCAGAATGACTTGCCTTGTGGCGATACTTTCGTTGCGTGTGTGAACCCGGCTTTACAAATTGAATGAATCGCTGCAAACAGAACGTGTTTACGAATCTAGTTGGCTGATTATTGGCAACTACAAAAAGTCACATTATCCAACACCACAAGATGCTTTATTTTTTTTTAGTATCAACTAGGGTAACTTCTAATCCACGCAATTAAAGGAAACTGAACAAGCACCTAATGAAACAGTAAGGAAATCACCGTTCCTATTGCTTGCAGCAATATAGTGCCAAGGTTGCAATTTTAAAACATGTTAGTTCGAGGACGGACGCTACGCATAACTGTGCATTCGAGGCAGGGAAGCTAAAAGTCATATGGTACGCGCGCGCGCGCGCGCGCACACACACACACACACACACACACACACACAGTTATTTTTCTGGGAGACCTATCAAGAACTGCAACTGCGTACGTACTTAATGTCTGCCAACCATCTTAGAGTACCTGTTGATTCCTAGGACGTAAACCACGAGTTTAACAGAAATCATGGAAATAGGCCTTCTGCACCAACAATTCCTCAGACAATACATTATCTGCCTACTACACAAACAATGGTAGACCAGATTGACCGTTTTCTCCTGCCATTACCTAAATCGTCCGAAAGAACGAACGCTAAACCGCGATATAGCATGTAAATAGTACATTTATTGCGCGGGGAATGGGGCAACGCCAAACATCACAGCAATCTTTTGCTTTCCCCTTCCACATTGCCTTTTTGCATCAGAACCACTACTCATGAAGTCCGCGGACGCGCGGTTTCGTGGGCAACGTGACCTGACTTGACGTATAAAACTGACAATACGGATAGGATCGCCACTACAACGAAGCTTTCAAGTCTGCAATTGGTCACTGTGGTTCAAGAATTCCACGGTAAACACCACGTGGACGTCAGGCATCCACAGCTTACCGCTGCTAAGCTTTTACTTACCTACGCCCCCTTTCGAGCTAGTAGAGGTAAACAAATACTTCACTTCCGTGATTGCTCTGTTCATTCTGACGGTATTAATTCGTAATTAATATCAAGCAACTGTAAATAATTGTTGAGAGAAGGGTAGCACACAACTAACTTGGATTTTACGCTTAACTACGAAATTAATTTATCTTAGCCGTGCTGTACCGTTACATATTGTTCTAGGTAAGCTCCTGATAGTGTACCTCTACCTGAAAGAAGTAGCCTACTCAAGAACAGAACTCCCCTTCGGTAATTAATTAGATTTCGAGACTGCTTTGGGAATTACAGACAGTTGCGAATAAGTATTTGCGTTGAATTACTGACTCATCAGCGGGCTTTTGTTCTGCTTCAGACACACAGGGAGGCGACACACAAACAGGAGTGTCTCAGATTACAGACCGAGTGGCTGGAATGTTCGCAATTAATCGAATTTAACTGCAATGCAGAAAATACACACGCTATAGCGCCACAATTTGAGCAGCCCATGCAGCGCAAAAAAGGTAACTGTCCCATAAAATTCAGAGTAAACTGCTCGTTGCTGCTCCCATATTGCAATCATCTGGGCGTCTTCACGTATAAAATAATGCTCTTGGTACAGCCTACAATAGCTCGAAAGCCTGCTGATGAAACGACCGAGGCCAAAACATCACCACGTGACAGATCGCACATTCGTCAGAAAGCATCCTCTATTTACCCCAAGTTTTCGTTACATTTTATCATAAATGCGAAAGTAGAGTCTCGTCAGTATTGACCTACTGCAACACAACAGCTTTTCTTCGTCGGTCACTTAGAGCACAAGATAATCCAAAACTGCAGAGATCGCGGCTGGGCCGGCGCGATGTACCTGGAGGAGAGGCCAGCAGCGGTGCAGCACGTGTCCTTCGCTGTTGGCGTACCGAACACTACTGGCCGCTCACTGGCTTTGCAGCGGTTCTCGCTGGCTCCCCACCAGCGTGGCCCAACCACAGGGAAGGGAGCGGTCTAGCGGAAACCGCTGCACCGCCCCGCCACGGAAGACAGTTGCATCGCTCTGCCGCCAGTCGCTGCGATTAGAAATGAGCAAAAACAGCGCAGTTCTGTAGCGGTGGGGGGGGGGGGGGGGGGGGGGGGGGGGGTGTTACGGCCTGCGCCGGGTACCATCTCCGTGGGATGACAAAACTTGCTCTGTGGCACGAGATATAAACATAATTTGTTTTCGCCGTGTCTCTCCGGACACTTAAGGAGCCCTCACATGTTCAATAATATTGTCAAACCTTCAATATACACGGTGATCAAAAAGTCAGTATTAATTTGAAAACTGAGTAAATCACGGAATAATGTAGATAGAGAAGTACAAATTGACACACATGCTTGGAATGACATGGGGTTTTATTGGAACAAAAAAATACAAATGTTCAAAAAAAAGTCCGACAGATGGCGCTTCATCTGATCAGAATTGCAATAATTAGCATAACAAAGTAAGACAAAGCAAAGATGATGTTCTTTACAGGAAATTCTCAATATGTCCACCATCATTCCTTAACAATAGCTGTAGTCGAGGAATAATGTTGTGAAGAGCACTGTAAAGCATGTCCGGAGTTATGGTGAGGCATTGGCGTCGGATGTTGTCTTTCAGCATCCCTAGGGATGTCGGTCGATCACGATACACTTGCGACTTCAGGTAACCTCAAAGCCAATAATCGCACGGACTGAGGTCTGGGGACATGGGAGGCCAAGCATGACGAAAGTGGCGGCTGAGCACACGATGACGCGCGCAAGAGATCTTTCACGCGTCTAGCAATACTTTTTTTGGTTCTAATAAAACCTCATGTCATTCCAAGCATGTGTGTCAATTTTTACCTCTCTATCTACATTATTCCGTGGTTTATCAAGTTTTCAAATTTATACTGACTTTTTGATCACCCGGTATTAACCGTCTGAGAGCACCTGAAGATGGCATAGTAAACGGCTGAAACTGGTAGCCAGATAAAACAAATTTGGAAGCTAGACGGTTGAAAAGAATTTAATTTGACATCCTGTATCGAACAGTCGAGTCCCGCATCCATCTGTAAAAAGATAGACATGCAGAGACTCTTTAGGATTCCTAAAATTCGTATATCAATACGAATTCTCCAAATCTGCTCCCAGCATCATTTTGGCGTCAAGATTTTTCTTAACTTCGTGTGCTTGGACAGCGTCATGTGAAAGGAGATTTCCTAAACTCTAACTAATGATTATCGTAGCTCCACTATCAGTAAAGCATGACTCTCTGGTTTGCAAATTTTGTCGATCGAAAACAGAGTTGCTAAAGGTATCAATTTTGATGCGCGATTACGAAATATGCAGCAGAAAAAGTTAGAAGGAAGAGATTGTAAGCTACATGTTGAAGTCACGTAGCACTAAGAAGATAATAGGTTATTTGTACTGCCTTATTAATAACTTATTAAATTATACTATTTATAAAACGTGGTTTATTTGTTTTCAGTCATAAACATTGTTCATAAAATATTTATCATTATACTTTGCTTACTTATTCACTTATATCAAGAACTGCTTAAAAAAGTTAAAAAGTTATTTGCTATTTTTGTTGAGTTGGTGGGGGGAGGGGCGTCTGCACCAGGTGTAAGTATATCTGCAGTCCGATTAAAATTACTTGATAGTTGACATCTTTCACTTGCTGCTACAGTACTGCTACATCCGCTGCCGGCGGACACAAACACTGCGTGCTGCTAATGTGTAATGCGGAGCAATGTTTGAAGCGGCCGCCGCGACATACGACGGAAATGGGAAGTGCTCTGCCCACAGCTGATTACAAGTGACCAGTGAGTGAACTGTGAACTGCGCCAGACGACGGGTATTGCAGCCCCGAATTTAACCTAACAACAGTCTTGTAATGTGTAATGTATCCTAGAAAACGGCGAACAACAATCTGCAGAACTGAAATCACGATCGCTTCTTTCACGGCGTTTAAGGCTAAACTCTACGGGCAAAAACAGGACAGAAAAATTTCATAAAAAAATATGTTCAATGCAACGAAAAACCAGTCCAAAGTAGCAAATTTCACTTTTTTTTATTCACTCGATGACTAATTTCGGGCTGGACGTGAATTTTAAAAAAGTGAAATTTGCAACTTTGGACTGTTTTTTCGTTGTACTGATTAGCAGAAGTCGCTGATTCACAAGCTATTCCAGCGTGCTGGAAGCTCGTAAGAAAATGTTTGTCTGTATAGGCTTCTTCCGCAGAAAAATTTCAGTTTTAGCTGTGAAAGTAAAATGTAATTTCTCTCTGTCATTAGGTAGCCCAAAACTTTGCTCACACTGCCTGCACGGGATGCCGCGTTACCAGCCGATGAACAGCCTGCAGACTGTAGACGACGCAAGCAGTCCCACACGAAAAAAGAATGATAGGAAGTAAAATAAGAGGAAAGAAAAAGTCCATATGTAGATGAATATGGCGTGACAAAATATTAGAAGTAAAAAATACATTTAAAGCAATTAATTGAATGAACATGATAAAGTCTATTGATTAGATTTAGAATAAAAAGCTTCTTTGCATTTCAAGAGATTCGAACCTTGAACTATCTACACCTTAGGGTTATACGCTAAGCATTACGCTGTGCCATTACACTGCAAAACCTTTTTATATTTATGATTGGTGTCCCAGACGCAGAGATTAACTGACGGCCTCCAAAATCCCGGCTTCACGTAATGTCGTATGAAGCCTATCTAATGTAAGCCGATCTCCGTGATTACAATAACGGTAAAAATGACGCTGAATCGTGTCTTGCCCGGAAGAGGCTCCAGTAGTGTCTCTGGTTAGTGCTGTGTATGAAACATGTGTAGTTCGTTAGCAGAGTTGTGTGTGTGTGTGTGTGTGTGTGTGTGTGTGTGTGTGTGTGTGTGTGTGTGTAAGTGTTTGCTGTGGTTATCGTGTATGTTGAAATAAGAAATGCGGCGCGGAGTGGCCGCGCGGTTACAGGCACTATGCCACGGATTGCACGACCCCTTCGGCCAGAGGTTCAAGTTCTCCCTCGGGCATGGGTGTGTGTGTTGTCCTTAGCATAAGTTAGTTTAAGTAGTTTGTGAGTCTAGGGACCGATGACCTCACCAGTTTGGTCCCTTAGGAATTCACACACATTTGAACATTTTTTTGAAATAAGAAATAAAAGGTCCAGATCCAGGATCGGGGACCCAAACACATCGAGAAAGACGGGAGGACAAGAATTTTAACTGAACTAACTGTTGTGGTAGTTTGGCAACGGCGAAAGGTTCGGGTATGTCGTTGAACGCCCTGATTGGAGGAAACCAGCTACAACACGCGAAGTGTCAACTGTCAAGTAATTTTAATCAGACTTACAGCTACGCCACTGCTTCAAGAAATTTAAAACATTGTTCTCGTTAGCAAAAGTAAATCTAATATTCATCTGAGAACTGCAACCAGTGCAGCAGACCGGCTCTCTTTCTTTCCCTCTCTCTCTTTCTCTTTCATCTTTTGAGTAATTAGTATGCAGCGAGCGAACAGTTATAAAAGTTCAAGAACATGAAAGGGAAGCAGTAATTAAGAAAGGGACGAGACAGGGTTGTCGCCTATCCCCATAATTTTGCCAGAGACAGAAAAGGAAGAGTAGTTGAATGGAACGGTCGTTGTCTTGAAAAAGGGATAATAAGAAATCACCAATATAAGTGAAACAACAGTAATGTAATGTAGTCGAAGCAAATCAGGCGATGCTGAAGGTTTTTGCTCTATGCGGTTCTAGGCGCTACAGTCTGGAACCGCGCGACCACTACGGTCGCAGGTTCGAATCCTGCAAATGTTCAAATGTGTGTGAAATCTTATGGGACTTAACTGCTAAGGTCATCAGTCCCTAAGCCTACACACTACTTAACCTAAATTATCCTAAGGGCAAACACACACTCCCAAGCCCGAGGGAGGACTACCTCCGCCGGGATCAGCCGCGCAGTCCATGACTGCAGCGCCTGAGACTGCTCGGCTAATCCCGCGCTGCTCGAATCCTGCCTCTGGCATGGATGTGTGTGATGTCCTTAGGTTAGTTAGGTTTAAGTAGTTCTAAGTTCTAGGGGACTGATGACCGCAGAAGTTAAGTCCCATAGTGCTCAGAGCCATTTTTGCTTTTTGCGAAGCAAAATAACTGGCGACAGCCGAAGCAGAAAGGATATAAACTGCAGACTGACAATGGCAAGAAAAACGTTTCTGAAGAAGAGAAATTTGATAGCATTCATATAAATAAAAATTAATTCACGCATGTGTCAAAGATCACCTGAGAACTGCTTGGCCGATTCTTTTTTTTTTTTTTTTTTTTTTTTGTGCTGTTGTCAGGACAAGGTTGGTACGAAAGATAATTTATGGAAAATCCATCGCAAAAGTCGGAAATTAAAATGAGTTGTTGAAAGATCATCACTTGAGAACGGCTCGGCCGATTTGGTAGATGTTTTTTTGTTTGTTCGTATCTGTGGATGATAATGATATTTTGGGTATGGAAAAAAATGCGTTCAATTATGACAGTTCTGCTGTCACGTGTTTTCATAACAAAAAATTAGTTTGACAGTTATGTATATTAATACACAAACACATATGTAACATAAGAGGAGGAAACATTGTTACCGAAAATCTTGAAAAGTTATTGACCGATTTACTACAAATTTTTAGACGACACGCTAATGAACTTCCGGACAGATATACATACAATACATAAAGGGGAAGTTAATTGCCACAAACCTCGAAAAGTTCTTGACCGATTTGCTTCCAATTTTTACACGATACTCTAATGAACATTCGGATGGAAATGAACATAGAGAGGGAGGGGGAGGAGAGGGAGGAGGAGGAGGAAATGGACAGGGAAATGGGGACGGGGTGGGAGGAGATGAACGGCGCTACTGAACACACATGGGGGAGGAGCAGTTGGACAGAGACAGGTGGAGGAGGTTGTGCACAGGGTGATTGGGAAAAGAGGAGATGTACGGAGAGGGAGAGGGAGAGAGAGAGAGAGAGAGAGAGAGAGGATGAGAATATTAGCAGAGGGAGGGGGAAGGGAAGGAATTTATGATACATATGCAACTCCCATACATATTTAGCAATTGGAAAGTATTGCCGAGTTCACTAGTCTAATATAAATTTAAATACACACATGAAAAAAAGTTTTGCGTCACCTCGGTTCCGGAACCTGTACAGAAAGCTGGAATAGAGATCAACATAAACATCATTTCCGCCCTTTTTATTGTTCATGAAAACCACACATTGCATGTTGTACCACCGTACAGTGAGACCTTCAGAGGTGGTGATCCAAATTGCTGTACACGCCGGTACTTCTAATACGCAGTAGAACGTCCTCTTTCATTGATGCATGCCTGTATTCGTCGTAACACACTAAACACAAGGTCATCAAGGCACTGTTGGTCCAGATTGTCCCCCTCCTCAACGGCGATTCGGCGTAGATCCCTCAGAGTGGTTGGTGGGTCACGTCGTCCGAAAACAGCACTTTTCAGTATATCCCATTCATGTTCGATAAGGTTCATGTCTGGAGAACATGCTGGCCACTGTAGTCGAGCGATGTCGTTATTCTGAAGGAAGTCATTCACAAGATGTGCACGATGGGGGCGCGAATTGTCGTCAATGAAGAGGAATGCCTCACCAATATGCTGCCGATTTGGTTGCACTTTCGGTCGGAGGGTGGCTTTCACGTATCGTACAGCTGTTACGGTGCCTTCCATGACCACCAGCGGCGTACGTCGGCCCACATAATGCCACTCCAAAACAGCAGGGAACCTCCACCTTTCTGCACTCGCTGGACAGTGTGTCTAAGGCGTTCAGCATGACCGGGTTGCCTCCAAACACGTCTCCGCCGATTGTCTGGTTGAAGGCATATGCGACACTCATCAGTGAAGAGAACGTAATGCCAGTCCTGAGCGGTCAATTCGGCATGTTGTTGGGCCCATTTGTACCGCGCTGCATGGTGTCGTGGTTGCAAAGATGGACGTCGCCAAGGACGTCGGGAATGAAGTTGCGCATCATGCATCCTATTGCGTACAATTTGAGTCCTAACACGACTTCCTGTGGCTGCATGAAAAGCGTTATTCAACATGGTGGCGTTGCTGTCAGGATTCCTCCCAGCCATAATTCGTAGGTAGCAGTCATCCAAGGCAGTAGTAGTCCTTGGGCGGCCTGAACGAGGCATGTCATCGACTGTTCCTATGTCCTCCATGTCCGAACAACATAGCTTTGGTTCACTCCAAGACGCCTGGACACTTCCCTTGTTGAGAGCCCTTCCTGGCACAAAGTAACAATGCGGACGCGATCGAATCGCGATATTGCCGTCTAGGCATGGTTGAACTACAGATCCCCTCCGCCCAATAGGCGCTGCTCGTGCATGGTTATTTACATCGTTGGGAGGGTTTAGTGACATCTTTAAACAGTCAAAGGGACTGTGTCTGTGATACAATATTCACAGTCAACGCCTGTCTTCAGGAGTTCTGGGAACCGGGGTGATGCAAAACTTTTTTTGATGTGCCGAGTAGGAAGTCTTTTCTGAAGGTATTTGTGTGTAGTGTAGCCTTGTATGGAATTGAAACGCAGACGACAAGCACTTCAGACACAAAGAGAATAGAACCTTTTGAAATGTGGTGCTACAGAAGAATGCTGAATATTTGGGAATTAGATTGGGTAACTAATGAGGAGGTACTGAATCTAATTTGTGAACAAAGAAATTTAAGGCAAAATTTTACTAAAAAGCGGCCAGTTGATAGAAAACATCCTGAGGCAACAAGGATTCGTCAATTTGATAGCTTCTTCCCACTGCCGCGCAATTTATAAATGACCCAGGGCAGTGCTGTACTGACAGCAAATTTGTCCATATCGAAAGTAAGAATTATATGCAGTAAGTCTTGTTGATAAGTGCTTCAGGCGTTCCAGTAATATGCATAAATATACACGCATACATTCATTTCAACCTCCGCACCACTGCTAAGCTACACATCACATTATTATGTGTTATTTCTACAATAACTCGTATTGACACGCTGTGTGATACAAAAATCCGAACACCTGGCGCCCTCTGTCGGTAATGCTGGAATTCAGTATGGTGTTGGCCCACCCTTACCCTCGATGACAGCTTCCACTCTCGCAGGCATTTGTTCAGTCAGGTGCTGGAAGGTTTCTTGGGGAATGGGAGCCCATTCTTCACGGGGTGTTGCACTTAGAAGACGTATCGATGTAAGTCGGTGAGGCCTGGCACGAAGTCAGCGTTCTAGAATATTCCACAGGTGTTCTGTAGGGTTCAGGTGGGACTCTGCGCAGGCCAGTCTATTACAGGGATGTTATTGTCGTGTAACCACTCCGCCATAGGCCGTGCATTATGAACAGGTGCTCGACCGTGTTGAAAGATGCAATCGCCATCCCCGAATTGCTCTTCAACAATGGGAAGCAAGAAGGTGCTTAAAACATCAATGTAGGCCTGTGCTGTGATAGTGCCACGCAAAACATCAACGGTTGCAAGCCCCCTTCATGAAAAACACGACCACACCATAGCACCACCGCCTCCGAATTTTATGTTGGCACTACACACGCTGGCAGATGACGTTCACCGGGCATTCGCCATACCCACACCCTGCCACAGGATTGCCACATTGCGTACCGTGATTCGTCACTCCACACAACGGTTTTCCACTGTTCAATCGTCCAATGTTTACGCTCCTCACACCAAGCGGGGCGTCTTTTGGCTTTTACAGGCGTGATGTGTGGCTTATGAGCAGCCGCTCGACGATAAAATCCGTTTTCTCACCTCCCGCCTAACTATCGTAGTACTTTCAGTGGATCTTGACACAGTTTGGAATTCCTGTTTGATGGTCTGGATAGATGTCTGCCTATTACACATTACGACCCTCTTCAACTGTGGGCAGTCTCTGTCAGTCAACAGACGATCTCGGCCTGTACGCTTTTGTGCTGTACGTATCCCTTCACGTTTCCACTTCACTATCACATCGGAAACAGTGGACCTAGGGATGTTTAGGAGTGTAGAAAAGTCGCGTAGACGTATGACACAAGTGACACCCAATCACCTGACCACGTTCGAAGTCTGAGAATTCCGCGGAGCGCCCCATTCTGCTCTCTCGCGATGTCTAATGACTACTGAGGTCGCTGATATGGTGTACCTGGCAATAGGTGGCAGCACAATGCACCTAATATGAACAACGTATGTTTTTGGGGGTGTCCGGATACTTTTGATCACATAGTGTATATGAACAGTACAGGATTTTAAATCTCATCATAGCTCGTGATCCCATATTCAGACCATATTTAATGGACTTTTTATTTCTCGCTTTGGTTCATACTACCACCTCACAAAATATGGAAACCAAAGAGCCTGCAATAGGAGAGATATGTTTCACAGTATCGAAGATGAAGTTCTCATAACTCTTAAGGCGAGCATTTTGGAGCCCGTGTTCACTAGACTTTCATGGATGATCGTGCCTCGTATCCCTGGATACTGACCATTCCTCCTGGGACACTCTATATGCTCTTTTCACCTTTCCACCGTCTCTTCTTTACTTAGTACTGACTTAACATGTGAGCTACCGATATTCATACAACTACTTCTGCTCTCTGCGAAAGTTTCCTTAACATTCGTGTAAGTGGCATCTATCTTTCCCATGATTATGCATGCGTCTACAGTTTTAAATCTCTCCTCTAGCCATTTCTGCTTTTCCATTTTGCACTTTCTGTTCAGTTCATATTCAGAAGTCTGCATTCCCTATTTCCTGCTTCATTTGCTCCGTTTTTATATATTACCCTTTCGTCAAATACATCAGTATGTCTTTGTAATGTTAAAAGAAGAGCCGTTTTCGCCGCTCGACTGCCTTTTGATGTTCAGCTGTTTCCTTTCGTTAGGCTTTATAATCACCTTTTAACCGTCGAGGATTGCAGATCAGACGCCTGCATTAATGACATTTCTTTCAAGATACTTAGCAAACAAATGACGGAGTTCATTTTTTGGGGTAGAGGTTCACAGCTTCCCCATCGATCTGTTTCGTTTACTACTGGCGAGAGCTGGTATGGTTGTTGCAGAACTTTGTTGTTTCCAGTCGAGTATCACAGTAGTCTGTGAGCAGTGTTCAAATGGCTCTGAGCACTATGGGACTTAACATCTGAGGACATCAGTCCCCTAGACTTAGAAGTACTTAAACCTAACTAACCTAAGGACACCACACACATCCATGCCCGAGGCAGGATTCGAAACTGCGACCGTAGCAGTCACGCGGTTCCGGACTGAAAGGTTTAGAACCGCACGGCCACCGCGGCCGGCTGTGAGTAGTGTACCGGGGTTCCAAACTTCATGACTTTCATGTCTTTGAACTATTATCCCGAGACAGTTTCCTTTGAATGACTGCCGAGGAAGTTGCTAGAGGCAAGAAGGCTGATACGGGTCCCTCCATCAACAGTATCTTCGTTGACAGTGGTGCAGAGTACGTCGTGTAGGAGGATCTCATGTGTCGGAATGACCGCGCCACGGTCTCCGTTTCGTGACTTCGCGCGTTTACTAAGAGAAGATTATCGTGACGACGTCACACAGATAGCTGAGAGTAACACTATGCGTAGATATGAAGTGCAACGAATGTTAGAAGGAGATCCAAAACGACGTACGGAAATTTCATTTGTATGTTCCAGCTGGAAAAATGCAAGTTAATGCGGATGAGTAGGAGGAACAAAGCTGTAGTGTTTGGATGCAGTAGTGTCCTGTCTGACACAGTCAAGTCGTTTAAATATCTGGGCGTAACGTTGCGAAGCGATGCGAGATGGAGCGAGCGTGTGAAAACTGTGATAGGGAAGGCGATTGATCGACTTCGATTTATTGGGAGAATTTTAGAAAAGAGTGGTTCACCTGTAAAGGAGACCGCATATAGGACGCTGGTGCGACCTATTCTTGAGTACTACTCGAGTGTTTGGGATCTGTTCCAGGTCGGATTGAAGCACTCCAGAGGCGGGCTGCTAGATTTGTTACCGATAAGTTTCAACAACACGTAAGTGTTACGGAGATGCTTCGCGAACTCAAATGAGAATCCATGGAGGGAAGGCGACTTTTAGAGATCCGGCATTTGAAGCTGACTGCCGACTGACTCTGCTGCCGCCAACATACCCATTTTGCGCATGAGGACCACGAAGATAAGATACCAGAAATTGGGGCTTATATAAAGGCATGTAGATAGTCGTTTTTCTCCCACTCTATTTGCGAGTGGAAGAGGCAAGGAAATGACTACTAGTGGTTCACATGGTTCAAATAGCTCTGAGCGCTATGGGACTTAACTTCTGAGGTCACCAGTCCCCTAGAACTACTTAGACCTAACTAACTTAAGGTCGTCACGCACATCCATGCCCGAGGGAGGATTCGAACCTGCGGCCGTAGCGGTCCCGCGGTTCCAGACTGTAGCGCCTAGAACCGCTCGACCACCCCGGCCGGCGACTACTAGTGGTGCAGGATATCATCCGTCACGCACCGTACAGTGGTTTGTGGAGTATCTAAGTAGATGTAGATGTGACTTAACGCCAGTTAAAACTGTGTACCTACGCTTTTACATTACACCAATGTTTCTCCGGCAGAAGGGAATCCGGCCACTCCTCGCAACTAACTAACTATGCCCCAGCCGTAAATAATTATGTCGACGCTGCGCCGATGCGGGACAAAGAAAGATGAAAAAGAAGAAATCATTAGCACACAGGATTAACAAATAATATCGGAATCAGATGTTAGTGCTGTGATCCTAAAAATGTAAAAATTTAATCGTTTGACCACGTCTCCCAGAAATTAAAAACTGACAATTCAAATTTAAAATTTCATCCGTGACATAGTTCCCATTTTATGTTTCTCTAGAAACTACAGTGCATTCCTACATGGCTCTGTTCTGAACAGCTCACGAATTTCAATTACACTTCCATTCCTTTTGATCTGCTGAATAAATCGGTGTAGTAAAGACAATCCGCATCCTTTTCGTCATCAGTTGAAATATTTATGTCTGTTCCTTATTGTCCACCGAACTTGGTGGCGCGGACGTCAGCACATTGGACTTTAATTCGGGACGACGACGGTTCAAATACCCGTCCGCCTATCCAGATTTAAGTTTTCCGTGATTTCCCTAAATCGCTCCAGACCAATACCGGGACGTTTCCTTTGAAAAGGGCACGGCCGGTTTCCTTCTCCATACTTTCGTAATCCGAGGTTGTGCTCCCTTTATAATGACCGCGCTGTCGACGGGATGCTAAACTCTACTCTGCTTTCCTTCGTCCTTCCCAGGATTCTTCATCCTGTGGTAAAACCTTGGTCAAACATCACTTCACTGCAGCTCGGTTGGGCTTCCTCGGTTCGTTATCTCTTCTTCGAAGGGAAGTACATTTGGTGCGGAAGTAATCTCCTTGCTGTCTTGCCAGCTTTGCATATCTCGCTCACTTGGAGACAGTTCTTCAAGGACTATATCTGCGGAGTGGCTAAATTGCACTCAATTTACAGAAGCTTCAACTTTTTATAGGATAGCTTAGCCCGTTACAAGAGGTGGCTGATCTGTTAATCCGCTGGGTGCATGCATGCAAGTGCTCCTAGTTAACCACTTTACATGCTGAAGAAGGTTTGAGCCACCTCATCTTACCCTTTTTGAGCTACAGTAACGGTAGGTTTCATTTCACTTTCAATCCATGACTGTCTTTTTGAAGACCCTGTATATCTGTTCACCATTACCTCTTAAATATTTCGGAAAAGTATAAAAATACTGTATGTAGCGGCTAGTTACTGTTTTCATTTGTAAGTGTCTATTTGTAAACAGAATGACTGTATTTGAAAAACAGCCTGGTTGTCTGATGGAGCAGGGCAGAACGATATAGTTCTTTGTCATTTTTCCCCTCTGCTACACAAACACAACGTACGGTCATAGTCTCGAAAACTAATAGATTCACAATGAAAATATTGATACAAATAGAAAGACTTACAAATTTTGAGCTTCCTTTAAGTTCGGGTTGTACAGATTTGTTACAGAACCGAGTACAATGAAGAATGGCGATATGATTGGCTATGGGTTTTTTTGGCTTACAGGATAGAAATTCTTCAAAATTTTGGGTACAAGTGTTGAAGTTTTAATAACAGCCGCTATTTATTTACGACTTATACAAAATAGATGCGTGTTTCGTTTTGTTCTTCAAAGCCTTCACTAACATTGTCTAATAACCAGTTACCAGGGCTGTCTAAGTCGTAGGATACTCTTAACAGCATCAGCTATGTCGACAGTTCGTGTGGAGCTATCTATTGCGTCACCAATCTCTGTCACACTTCTGATGCGAATGCCATGATGTGCTTCCTCCAATTTAGGAATCAAGCTGAAACGGCAAGGGCATCAGTCCGGTGGGTGTGGTACGTAGTGCAGCATTTACGTCCCATCGATCGAAAAAACAGTCAACTTACCACATGTTCTCCCGAGCGTTGTTCTGCAAAATGATTGGCGGATCGCACAGAAAGTTGCTTTAAGCCTTCAAGCTAGTGGCCGGCTGAGTTCCAGAATGAACTCTTAGAGAAAGAAGCGGCAGGGGGCGCCCCAATTTATAAAGGTTTGTCGAGTTGCGTAGGAAATAAAGAGAGCACAAAGCGATAAGAAGCCTTTGGGTGACGTGCTGCCGTGACGTGTAAGCCTTGGCTGTAACATGTCTCTTAAATACTCTTCCTTTACACCAACATCGACTTCCTCCCTGAAAATGTGGGATTCGTTTCTGACAAACATGGCGAGAATATATGGAGAAGAAGTGTGCAGGGAAGTGGTCTCCTGCTATTTTGACAGACCACAACTGGACTTTTGTTAGGGATGCTCCAGATTTAACTTACAAGTGACAAGAGACGTGGAAACCCGCAGACGATTTATGCACTGGTGTCCAAAATTAAAGCAACAAACCGCTCTTTCCCCGTCCTATGTTTAATTCACGATAAAATCATACAAACTATCAACAAATGTCCATAAGATCGTGTTCTGCACTGAAGATTGAATTTCGGTCAACCGAAAACCACGCCAAAGATGATGTCAGAGCATCTATCAAACGGAGTAGTGTTTGTCTGGTAGTCTCACATCCACAATCGCTGTATACACTGTCACAGACGGTGGAGTGTGGCACAGAGAAGACACCTAACAGACACTCTGCGATGGAGAGCCGTAGGAAGAATGGAAGTAGGGCAGTCGCTAACTCATGTGACCCGATCGCTTAACGTGAATCGTTCTGTTGTTTCTCGGGTGTGGCGACAGTTTAGAGAGACCGAAACTGTATCATCGAGACTAGGGCAGGTCCAACCATGCGTGATATCACAGAGGACTGTTGGTTCAAATGGCTCTGACCACTATGGGACTTAACTTCTGAGGTCATGAGTCCCCTAGAACTTAGAACTACTTAAAGCTAACTAACCTAAGGACATCACACACACACACCCATGCTCGACGCAGGATTCGAACCTGCGACCGTAGCGGTCACGCGGTTCCACACTGTAGCGCCTAGAACCGCTCGGCCACTCCGGCCGGCCAGAGGACCGTTATTTGGCTGTAAACGCACGAAGGTATCGCCTTAGTACCGCGTAGCAACTGGCATGGGACCTCGCAGCATCCACCGGACGTGTCGTATCGAGGCAAACTGTGTAGAGAAGGATTCGACAGAGTGGCGTTTATTGTCGGAGACCAGTCTTCACAGAGGGAATGTCTAGAGTGAAGTCGTCAACATGCCACCTGGACAGTCGAAGAGTGGGTCAATGTTCTTTTTACAGATGGATCCTCGTTTGGTCTGGAGAGTTATTCCCGACGGATTCTCATCTGAAGGGGAATATGGAACACGATTTCGAGATCCGAACATTGTGGAAAGAGATCGATATCGAGAAGGGTCGCTAATGGTGTGGGCAGGGATTATATTGACCACTCTAACACCTCTTCATGAAATTGTACGGGTGAATCGGAAACGTTTTACTGCTGTCAGGTGCCTGACGAGGTCTTGGGACATCATGTACGGGTGTTGCGAGGTGCTTATGCGCCCAGACTTCGTATTGATGGGTGATAATGCTCAACCTCATAGAACACGAGTGGTTGATGTTTTCTTGGATACTGCACGCTTGGCGTGGCCTGCTCGCTCTTCTGACTTGAATCCCATTGAGCATGTTTGCGGCGCACTAGGGATACGGGTTGCACCACGTCAACATCCACCATCCACTCTCTAAGATGTGCGAGCAGCTCCGCAGGAAGGATGGGCGCCATTGCGTCAATATGGCACTGGTGACGTTATTCAAAACATGCTCTTTTGTTGTCGTTCCTCTATTGCTGCCAGAGCTGGTCACAACCCATTAAGAGCACATTACCAGTTATTGGGATGTGTGTGCAGATCTGTTAAGCTGGAATAAAACGGAGAACATTTTCGTCTACTGTTCTGCATGTTGCAGTTGTTTACATTCTGTTTTCTTTACATTGTTTATACTTTCCTATCACCTGTTTATACTGTTTTGTGGCGAAATAAATGCAACCTTCCAAAATTTCCGGCTGTTGTTTGAATTTTGGGCACTAGTGTTTTTTAAACAAAAATTCTTCAAAATGTCGGATCAGAAAATTGATAACAGTAAAAGTGTTTATAGAACTGAATATTATGTACTCTGGTGGTACCTATTATTATTTATTTTATTCATTATGTATTTATAGATTGTGTTCTTTCATAATATCAGTATGAAACTGCAAGAAACACGGAAATTTCTTCAGTTTCTTTTGGTTTAATTTAGTAATTTTGTGAGTCGCTCTTTACTGAATTTTATCAGTGTAAGTGTTTAATGCTATTTGATTTCACCTCAAAAAGTCACAATTACTAATAAAATGTTCCACACTACACATTCCCCAGTGTGCTACTACTTAAATAAATATGTCTACTGATGGTATGAAATGGGACACATCTCTGAAGCTGTAAATTCCTTTAATGGCAGATTTTCAATAAAACCGCCGTATTTTTTCAAACTACCGTGTCACCGTAGCATTCGGCCTGCTATGGCAGCCACATTGGCCGTCTGCTGCTACTGTTTACGTAGTCAAACCTCCCTGAGTTCAAGGACCCAGGCGAGAAAAACAACAGTAGATACGACAATGAAAAATGCACCACGTTGTAGAACATCTCAAAGAATTTACATTCCCGCATCAGAAGTGCCAAGTCTCGTCGCCAGAGTGTAGCATCGTCGCATGAAGTGAAAATGGCGACTCCACAGCAGCGTGCGCAAGCAGTAGTGTGGTTTGCAGAAACAAAACTGCAGATTACTGCGCAAAGAAATTGTCGTGAGTATGAATGTGATCCACCTGATGTGAAAACAATTAAGGAATGATATAGGAAGTTTCTGCCAAACAGGATGTTTCTGGCGACAGGAAGTGCTCTGAAACATTCTGGCGGTGCACGTTACGGAGTTTCAGAAGAGACTGGATGACATCAGACAAAAGTTTTTCAGAAGCCCTTGTAAGTCAATTCGTCAAGCATCTAGGCAACTTGATCTACCTCGATCAACATTGCATTGTGTAGTTCATCAGCGTCTTCGTATGTGTGCTTACAAAGTGAAAATTCTGCAACATCTGACGCCGAACGACAAACCGCGCCGACAACAAATTGCTGCAGCGTATTGATATGGATGCCAGCTTCCTGGGAAGATGTTCATTCTCAGATGAGGCAACCTTTCATCTGTCAGGAAGGGTTAGAAGGCATAATGCTCGGATTTGGGGTTCGCAAAATCGGCACGTTGTCATTGAACATACTCATGGTAGCCCTAAACTAAATGTCTGGTGTGGGCTAATGCACGAGAGGATTGTTGGACCGTTCTTCTTTGCGGAACAAACACTGAATGGGTCAGTGTACCTGGACATGTTGGAGCAGTTTATGTACCCACAGATACAAGACTTGCAACCCAACATCATTTTTCACCAAGATGGAGCTCCACTGCATTGGTCAACGGCTGTTCGCAAGTTCCTGGATAGGAAATTTCCCAATTGTTGGATCGGACGTGGAGGACCTATTGCCTGGCCACCACGTCCACCCGGCATTGCGCCGCTTGATTTCTTCATGTGGGGATTCATGAAGGACCGCGTGCATACGACCAAAGTGGACGATATTCCTATGTTGCGACATCGTATCGCTAATGCGATTGCAACAATAATAGAGGAAATGGTACAAAGAACTTGGCAAGAAACTGAATATAGACTCGGTATTCGTCGTGCTACAAATGGTTCAGATTAATAAATTCCTTGAGATGCTCTACAATGTGGTGCATTTGTCATTGTCGTATCTACTATGGCATTTTTTTCCTGGGTCTTTGAAATCATGGAGGTTTGAGTGGGACACCACGTATTTTGACGCACATTTCTGTACTTCCTCCTATAAAATATGATACAGTGAGATTTCCTTTTAAATTTTGCCACATTGTTATGGCTAACCTATCGTCCGATCTGATTCACTTTCATCTCATCAAACCACTCTGTTAACTCATTTGATTTATGAAGTGAATCAACGCCAATTTGAAAAGGGCAGTGCCAAGTCGTGCTACTTCATGTATAACTGAGACCTGATCGATATTTTTATAGGATTCACCATTTGGATCAAGACCAATCATAGAAAATCTGCGCTATGCTCTAATGAATCTCGACAGATCCTATCAAGTGGAGTGGCTCAGTAGTTAACGAATTGGAATCGCATTCGAAAGAAGAATGACTAAATCCATGTCTATCCACCCACATTGTTTTCCTGATATAATTCAGTGACTGCCACGACAGTTATTTTTGAACAAAAGCGTGGCTGATTTCCTTGCCCCTCTGGACAGCACTTCGTCCTAAACAACGAAGCACTAAATGATAAACTTCCTCCCTTTCGTCGATTCCCCACTTCTATCGATTTTTATTTGCAGAGTGGATGTTGTCAGATAGAATGATATAAAAATAAAAAAGCCAGTATACTTCGCCTACTATCACTTTATGACGTCACGTGAGATCATTTTTTGGAGTGTTGTTGTTGTGGTCTTCAGTCCTGAGACTGGTTTGATGCAGCTCTCCATGCTACTCTATCCTGTGCAAGCTTTTTCATCTCCCAGTACCTACTGCAACCTACATCCTTCTGAATCTGCTTAGTGTATTCATCTCGTGGTCTCCCTCTACGATTTTTACCCTCCACGCTGCCCTCCAATACTAAATTGGTGATCCCTTGATGCCTCAGAACATGCCCTACCAACCGATCCCTTCTTCTGGTCAAGTTGTGCCACAAACTTCTCTTCTCCCCAATCCTATTCAATACTTCCTCATTAGTTACATGATCTACCCATCTAATCTTCAGCATTCTTCTGTAGCACCACATTTCGAAAGCTTCTATTCTCTTCTTGTCTAAACTATTTATCGTCCATGTTTCACTTCCATACATGGATACACTCCATACGAATACTTTCAGAAATGACTTCCTGACACTTAAATCAATACTGGATGTTAACAAATTTCTCTTCTTCAGAAACGCTTTCCTTGCCATTCCCAGTCTACATTTTATATCCTCTCTACTTCGACCATCATTAGTTATTTTGCTCCCCAAATAGCAAAACTCCTTTACTACTTTAAGTGCCTCATTTCCTAATCTAATTCCCTCAGCATCACCCGACTTAATTAGACTACATTCCATTATCCTTGTTTTGCTTTTGTTGATGTTCATCTTATATCCTCCTTTCAAGACACTGTCCATTCCATTCAACTGCTCTTCCAAGTCCTTTGCTGTCTCTGACAGAATTACAATGTCATCGGCGAACCTCAAAGTTTTTATTTCTTCTCCATGAATTTTAATACCTACTCCGAATTTTTCTTTTGTTTCCTTTACTGCTTGCTCAATATACAGATTGAACAACATCGGGGAGAGGCTACAACCCTGTCTTACTCCCTTCCCAACCACTGCTTCCCTTTCATATCCCTCGACTCTTATAACTGCCATCTGGTTTCTGTACAAATTGTAAATAGCCTTTCGCTCTCTGTATTTTACCCCTGCCACCTTTAGAATTTGAAAGAGAGTATTCCAGTCAACATTGTCAAAAGCTTTCTCTAAGTCTACAAATGCTAGAAACGTAGGTTTGCCTTTCCTTAATCTTTCTTCTAAGATAAGTCGTAAGGTCAGTATTGCCTCACGTGTTCCAGTGTTTCTACGGAATCCAAACTGATCTTCCCCGAGGTTGGCTTCTACTAGTTTTTCCATTCGTCTGTAAAGAATTCGTGTTAGTATTTTGCAGCTGTGACTTATTAAGCTGATAGTTCGGTAATTTTCACATCTGTCAACACCTGCTTTCTTTGGGATTGGAATTATTATATTCTTCTTGAAGTCTGAGGGTATTTCGCCTGTTTCATACATCTTGCTCACCAGATGGTAGAGTTTTGTCAGGACTGGCTCTCCCACGGCCATCAGTAGTTCTAATGGAATGTTGTCTACTCCGGGGGCCTTGTTTCGACTCAGGTCTTTCAGTGCTCTGTCAAACTCTTCACGCAGTATCGTATCTCCCATTTCATCTTCATCTACATCCTCTTCCATTTCCATAATATTGTCCTCAAGTACATCGCCCTTGTATAGACCCTCTATATACTCCTTCCACCTTTCTGCTTTCCCTTCCTTGCTTAGCACTGGGTTTCCATCTGAGCTCTTGATATTCATACAAGTCGTTCTCTTATCTCCAAAGGTCTCTTTAATTTTCCTGTAGGCGGTATCTATCTTACCCCTAGTGAGATAGGCCTCTACATCCTTACATTTGTCCTCTAGCCATCCCTCCTTAGCCATTTTGCACTTCCTGTCGATCTCATTTTTGAGACGTTTGTATTCCTTTTTGCCTGTTTCACTTACTGCATTTTTATATTTTCTCCTTTCATCAATTAAATTCAATATTTCTTCTGTTACCCAAGGATTTCTACTAGCCCTCGTCTTTTTACCTACTTGATCCTCTGCTGCCTTCACTACTTCATCCCTCAAAGCTACCCATTCTTCTTCTACTGTATTTATTTCCCCCATTCCTGTCAATTGCTCCCTTATGCTCTCCCTGAATCTCTGTACAACCTCTGGTTCTTTTAGTTTATTCAGGTCCCATCTCCTTAAATTCCCACCTTTTTGCAGTTTCTTCAGTTTTAATCTACAGGTCATAACCAATAGATTGTGGTCAGAGTCCACATCTGCCCCTGGAAATGTCTTACAATTTAAAACCTGGTTCCTAAATCTCTGTCTTACCATTATATAATCTATCTGATACCTTTTAGTATCTCCAGGGTTCTTCCATGTAGTAACGCAACTAATTAAACCAAATTAAACGTCTCCAAGAACTAAACTGTGTAACACAAATAATTTGCGGTGTGAATTCAAGTACATCATGCAGAGACCTGTTGAAGGAACTATTGACAGGAACTAATGCTTCCTAATATGCTCTTTCCTTGATGACGTTTGTCGTAAATACCAAATAACGCTAAATCATCTAGATAAGAAAAAAATACGCGTTTTGCAACAGAATGTTTTATTTGTGCCTACCAATTATATTCCCCTATTTATACTAGGCATTATAATACAAAGAAAATTGTTTAATTGAATATATTTTTATACGAGAGTGTAATGACTTGTCAGTTTATTTAAATTATCTATTTGCAGATAATGGTTGTATTTTTACCCTTTAGTTCATTTTTCTCTCCTTTAGTTTATATATAATATGTTGTCCTGTTTGTGTTAGATGCATATACATCCTAGTATCGATTTCCAATTGATAGATTTCTTTGTGTTATAGACGACTGATGATGCCTAGCATGAATAGGCAAAACATTCACCTACAAAAGATGGATCTTTTTATTTATATAATAAAGTATAATTGAAGCAGCAATTGAGGATACTTGGCTACAAATATTATCAATAATATATTCCTCTTTGAAATCGCTACTAGAAATAAGAGTAATTTAAATAAAAATTTAAATTCATGTACTTTAGTCCATAAAGGTCAACACACATTTTTTCGATGACTTACCAGCAGCCATATAAAATTTAACTACTAATAAAGTTTATTTTTTAAGACTAGTGTAAAGAATTTATCAGTGGTCAAGTATTTCTACTCCATTCGCTAATTTCTTAATAGAACCAACTAATGTAAATATTATTAATAATATTAAATAACAGACATGTTAAAAAATGATATCTGCATGACTGCAAAATAATGTTATCAAATGGTTCAAATGGCTCTGAGCACTATGGGACTCAACATCTGTGGTCATCAGTCCCCTAGAACTTAGAACTACTTAAACCTAACTAACCTAAGGACATCACACACACCCATGCCTGAGGCAGGATTCGAACCTGCGACCGTAGCAGCAGCGCGGCTCCGGACTGGAGCGCCTAGAACCGCACGACCACCGCGGCCGGCTAATGTTATCAATGTAAGTAAGTGTTGTAAATGGTTTTTCCTTTGATGATGTGTGGCTACAATAGCACAAAAAGCATCTTATACACCTCAATGCAAATGCCTTTATATGTTTGTGACAGGCTTCGACATTACCTCTCAAGTAAAGATTTTTAAAGGTTTCTTGACTTTTTCCACGCCCATCAGGACCATTTGACTTAGAATCTGTGGAAGGAACGTTGTAATCTCTCTGTATTTTCTAAATATGTAATATCAAATTGTTTTACTTGGTGATATGTCCTACATCGTTGAGGATCTCCTCACTGTAGATATATGGAACATATAATCTGTCATTGGCCTGATCCATTCATGTCAGCCGGTTTGTCATATGGTATCATATGAATAAACATTCGATGAATTTTATCCTTACTGGATGAACTGAACTTCGTGACTGTTCCTTTGTAGGGTGTAGAATAATAACCGCTACAAGTCACACCAGAAGGTGACTTTAAGCTAGCCAGGGTGGCCGTGCGGTTCTAGGCGCTACAGTCTGGAACCGCGTGACCGCTACGGTCGCAGGTTCGAATCCTGCCTCGGCATGGATGTGTGTGATGTCCTTAGGTTAGTTAGGTTTAAGTAGTTCTAAGTTCTAGGGGACTGATGACCTTAGAAGTTAAGTCTCATAGTGCTCAGAGCCAGCCAAGGTGACTTTATTTAACACACAACCTGTTTTGAGGTTGTTCCCATCTTCAGGTGTTTCTCATTCATGTATATGTTTTAGTACTCAGTATTGGAGATCAATGTTTAAATCAAAAGCATATAATGTGATAACGATTAAATAGGCACAAATGAAAAATTTAGAAGTGACCAAGCGACATGTGTCGTAATATGCTGCTTAGCCACATTTAATTTCTTTGTATTTAGTCATCACACATTACTTGATTATGATTTAGATAGTGATCTTAAACACTCTTTATGGAAACACGTGCATGAAGATGAACCTAAAACAAAATGATTCGAATCCACATCCATTCGAATGTGAAACCAGTGTGTTAACTTCCACTCATGACATTCATATGTAACAAGAGCACGTAAGGTGTGAAAGGAAAGAGCACTACACGAGATATGTGCTTATGCTTCCACTTTTGGAGGCTCCACGCGTAACACAGGTCATTTCAAAATATGTGGCAAGATCCATAGCATGGTACCTTGTGCCTTTTCTTGGTGGTTTAATGAACAACGGCTATCGCGTGTACTGATGTACGCTGGACGCTCTATTAGACACTTGTCGCAATATGGCACAGGGAGGTGAGTTGGAATGAAAAAAATTCTTTGACTTTTAACAATCTGCAGGTTGTTGCAATGCGATTGGTTGTACCAAGTGTGTCGAAGAATGCCAATATGCCAGCTGCATGAAGATAACTACGCCCAAGTTGATTACAGTATACAGAGATCGTGTTGTATCATCAACGACCGTATAAAGGACGAAAAGGAATGGTCTGAACCACCAGTGCTACGACACATCGTGAAATGGAAACAGCAGCTAACGTTAGAGGCGATCGTTTTCGATTTTCAGCTGGCATCCGAAAGTGATTGCAGTACTCGACTTCGTGTTTCCAGTTGGATTCCACAGGCCGGCTGTAGTGACTGAATCAAGGAATACAGAATTGCAGTACAGCATGTCGTCGAAACGGGAGCTCTATTGCGTGTAGGATAATAACCGCTACCAGTCACAATAGAAGGTGATTTTATTTAACACGGACCGGTATTGGCTTTGTGTCCGTCGTCAGGTAGTCCCTTTCCTCGCAGTGTGTAAGAGTTTTGTCTTAAGAGTACCTGTTGAATGTAAGAGACTGTAAAGTGTTACGTAGTTCAGTGTCATGATCGTGTTATATCACGATGAACGAAGAGAGAGGGTGAAACTCAGTACTGGCGCATTGTCTACTCCTTGCGAATAGCACCAGTGGAACAGATGGACTTAACGACCCCGTCCAGCGGACGGATCACCATCAACAGCGTCACTTGTCCTCACTTTATGAGACAGTACGGAGGGATCTCAAGTTTAATGCAGGCCACTGGCCAAAACTTCCCCTCTTGTTGTTGGCGGATTTTCCCTAAAAGGAAATCGTTAAGCTTATGACTTTGAAGGCTTGTTCTTCTTGTCCTTCCAGTACTCCTTCATTCTCTTGGAGAGGGCCTCTTTTCTCTCCTCAGACCATTCTTGTTTGGTCCGCTGTTCCCCTCTTGCCAGTCAAAATAATTTCTTTCGCAGGCAGGATTGGAACTGATTATCCAGATCAAGAGCGATTTGTATGTGTGCATTAGCTACGGAGTGGGGTATACATAATGAAGTAATTACTGTACTATGTATGTAATGGCCGGTTCTAAATAAATATTTAAGTAAATCCAAGACAACTGCCAACAATAGACCTGGAGGGGACTGGGATGCATCGTCTTGCATATTGCAGATAGAGGGTGGTCCCGAAAGGGATGTAAGAGTATTGCGGGGTAGGTTGTGCTGAGAAACAATATTTAAGATATAAATTCGATACTTTACGCCGCATCCGATTTAGATATCATTGAAGTTAGCCATTGAGGTCGTTGGGCGCGCAAATCCAAGCAACCTGCCAGAGGCGCTGTTGCGAAACATGTTCTTTGTTTGCTTAGGTACAATAATAATAATAATAAATAATAATAATTCGTGTGGCTCAGGGACCTTGTGCAAGTCTTTCAACTGAACATCACTTCGTCGACTTGCGTGTCCGTAACCTACCCAGTTATCCAACTGGGGCAAGCGAAATTACAGATTATTAGCTGAAACAAAAATCACGGGAAAAACATTGGACGGTAGCGAGTTGGATCCTTACTATTACCCAGTGTCCAATTTCTGTATCGTTCTTGTTCAGTTTGAGGAAACCAAACTAAGAATGTTGTACATGGCAGGCTGCTTGAATTTGCGTGCACAACAACTTGTTTGGCTTTCTTCAATCTGACACGGTGCAACGTATCTAATTTTTTTCTCAACAATTATTTTTCAGCACAAGCTACCCTATAACACCGTTACAAGATTCATAGGAAGCTAAAAAGTATTCGATATTTTCAGAGGCGGTAGTATGGACCAAAACAAGACATAAAAAGTGGAGTACATATGGGCTCTAAAATGCATTCCTAACGAACTATCAGGATTTATTCAGCAGCAGAAATGTTTTCCACAACAGGGAAGATGAACAAGAATATGTATTATTTGCGTCGAGACCTTGCAGGACCACGCAACGCATTCTGCCTCATTTGAGCATTCTTTCAGTTCTTCCACGAGTTACTCTTTTTTTCTACACGGAGTCTCTTTTTGCCTTCAGTCAACTTTCCCCCTGGTTTCTTTGCGACTTCGTTCTCTGCTGTCAGATTTCACTTATGTATCTTGTCCCTGCATATGTTTCTGTCTTCAGTTTCTATTACATCGATTTGTGTGATCCATGGTATCGTTTACTTGCCCCCCCCCCCCCCCCCCCCTGTATGTACGTCAAAATTCTGTCGGGGAGTCTTGGTGGTAGCCTTCCAAAGTGCCTGCAGAACTTCAACCTTTTTCTGACGTCTATTGCTAGGTTTTCGGACAGTGTAATCTGATCCCTCTTTAACTAGTTTAGGGCCGAGAATCTGTCTTATCATTTTGCGTTCTTCCTTTAGTACACTTTCTATGTCACTTTTCGTACGGAGTGCTAGTGTCTCACTTGCAAACAGTATTTCAGGCGTGATTACTGTGGCGTAGTGTGTTTTCTGTGTGAGTGGACATGCATTTTTTATTATATGTATCCTGTGTTTTCTCGCATACTCTCTCTCTCTCTCTCTATTTTTTTTTTTTGTTTTTTTTTTCCTCCTGTGAGGTCTTCTCTCCCGCTATAGCTTCGAGGGTTTCATCTGGATATTTGAAATGTGCAATTCTGT
Organism: Schistocerca americana; assembly: GCF_021461395.2. Taxonomy (NCBI): domain Eukaryota; kingdom Metazoa; phylum Arthropoda; class Insecta; order Orthoptera; family Acrididae; genus Schistocerca; species Schistocerca americana. The sequence continues at coordinate 9,410,131 of NC_060124.1, read as the reverse complement.
TTATCTTGCCATATTTTGTGTCTAATGTTCCCAATCACCGCAGTTAAGCACCGGAGCGCTTGTCTAGTACCTGAATAGGTAACCGTGTGCCTAAACCGTGCTCTGCTCACAATTCGCGCTTTCTCTTCACGGTAGAGAGGACAGGACAGGTGATGGCATAAAGTTCCTGATCACCAGGCTTTGCTCCAATGTCCTGGATAAAATTCCCCTCCACAATGTCTCATTAAGTGAGGGCATGCGTCCGCCGAAGGGGGGGGGTTAAGCTCGGCGACTCCCTCGGTACTGTTTGCGGGGTGCGGGCTTCGTGCTGGCGCAGGGTATCATCCTCTGCCTTCTCTCATCATCGTACAACACATAAAAGACACCATGCAACACACTCTTCCCTTACAGTCACCTGCACTTAACACACAACATTCACACTTCGTGTAAGAAGGGTGCCAACATGTGTGAAGAATAGAAAGACATGTCCAATTTAGGTGGCTGAATCTGCCCTTCGGGGGCTCGCAACAATTTATGCCCTTTTGAGTCATCGGTCATCCGACTGATTTGATGCGGACCGCCACGATTCCTCGCCTGGTGCCAACCTCTTTATCTCAGAGTAGCACTTGCAACATACGTCCTCAATTTTTCCCTGGATGTATTCCAATCTCCGTTCCCCTCTACAGTTTTTACCCTCTACAGCTCTCTCTAGAACCATGGAAGTTATTCCGTGATGTCTTAGCAGATGTCCTACCGCCCTGTCCCTCTTTCTTGTCAGTGTTTTCCACATATTTCTTTTCTCGCTGATTCGCCGGAAAAACTCTTCATTCCTTACCTTATTAGACCACCCAATTTTCAATGTACGTCTCAAATGGTTCGATTCTCTTGTGTTCCGGTATTCCCAAAGTCCATGTTTCACTGTCATACAGTGCTGTGCCCCAAACGTACGTTCTCAGAAATTTCCTCCTAAAATTAAGGCCTATGTTTGATACTACTACGCTTCTGTTGGCCGTGAATGCCCTTTTTGCCTGTGCGAGTCTGCTTTTTACGTCCTCCTTGATCCGATCGTCATGGGTTCTGCCTAGGTAGCAGAATTCCTTAACTTGATCTACTTCGTGATCACCAATTCTGATGTTGATTTTCTCGCTGTTCTCATTTCTGCTACTTCTCATTCTTTTCATGTAGATGGCAATGCCACAGCCCAGTGGGGGCAGTATTATACAACTGGGTGCGCGGAACATTCACCGGGGTTTCCAGGGCACCTGTTATAATAATCGAAGGCACTACGACAGCTGTGGCTACGTGAAGATTATTGCGGAACACTAGTATTCCTGAAACTTCCTGGAAGATTAAAACTGTGTGCCAGACCGAGACTCGAACTCGGGACCTTTGCCTTTCGCGGGCAAGTGATCTCTTGGTAGAGCACTTGCCCGCGAAAGGCAAAGGTCCCGAGTTCGAGTCTCGGTCCGGCACACAGTTTTAATCTGCCAGGAAGTTTCATATAAGCGCACACTGCACTGCAGAGTGAAAATCTTATTCTGAAGACTAGTATTCCTTCTTGCTTGACGTCTTCCCCAACGGAGATGGCGTCTTCCAGGAAGGTAACAGACTCTGTCACAAGGCCAGTAGCATACTACAGTGGTTCGAGGAGCGTGACAGTGAACTCATACTGATGTCTTGGCCTCCAAATTCACCTGGTCTGAACCTTTAGAGCCCATCTGGGACGCTATCTGACGCTGACATCGCAGCCACGAACTGCTTGCATATAATTTACCCGAATTTGATGAGATGTGCGTAAACATCTGAAGCCACATACCTCCGGAAAACTACCAAGGACGTTTCGAATTCATTGCATGCACAGTCGCTGGTGTATTGTTTTCGAAAGACAGCCCCACGCACTATTCAGTAGGTGGCCAGAATGTTTTTGTTAGTGTATACGAGCAAATCATCAATACTGCGCTTACCTGCTCCTAGGAAACGTGTGCTCGTAGCTGATGGAAAGATTCCACCTTACAAAACACCTTACACTCATATTTCATAAAAGTACCTTTACAGAGAAAACCTGCGATGTAGCCTGAATCGCCTGCAGATTGGCAACCACTTGACACTCCAACGAGACCAGTTGTCTGCCTGTGCGCGCCAAGGAGTCTTTCACAGGTTCTTTCTGTGAAGGTACATTTTTAAAATAACACATGTGGGCGGGTGCCACTGAGGGTTTTGCCGAACTGGGGGATAAGGGCGGTGAGAGGGGGGGGGGGGGGTGTCTTAGAGGGGCTCTTCGCCGGTTTATTCGCGCATGTGCCAATGTCGCACTCCTGTGTGACCACGCCGCAGGAGGTTCTGGTGGTTCCACCCTGTACACTAGAGCAAAAAATTGGAGTCGCACTGCATTACAAAGATGTGAGATCACATTAAACGGGGTTGCAGCCCAGTGACGTCCGTCGAAAAGGGCTGCATCCCCCAGGAGGTGTCAACGGTGCCAGAGATTGCTCAAGTCACAGCGAACCGTCGTTTTCGACTGCGAAATATGTAGGAATCAACGTACCAAGTAAAGGACTGGTTTCATTGACGGCCTTTATGCCAGCCACCGAGGCCTTTTCGTTTCGATTATGAACGGCGAAGTGTCTGAAATGTTTTCGTCGCCCGTCCACAAGGAAACCGCGTGATTTCAACGTTGAGTGTCGCCAGTTTGACCCTCATCGTAGAGGCGTCAGAAGAAGAGTAAGAGGGAGTGTGGCGACCTCCCTATAATGTGTTACGTGCGCGGTGGCATGGGGCGCAAATGTGGTGAAATTTGGTGCCAATGTGACAGCATAAGCCACTTTACACGTCACACGGACTCCTGGGCTGTGACCTTTTTCCGCATGTTTCGACATTTTGCTCTTTGAAGCGTCGTCGAGCCCGAAGGTGACGTCGTTGGGCGCCAAGCGTTCGCTGCAAACGCAGTAGTCACCTTTGAACCAAATTTCAAACTTACGCGGTAGAATGGGACACAATTACGGGGTTTCAAAAAAGTTCTCCTTTAATTCGGTTGTGCACTATAATTCCGCAGTCGTCTCTTCAGACAAAGCATCGAGTGCTGTCTATGATACGATAATCTCACAATTCCGCGTGTAGTCGGCGAAGCGTATACTTCCTTATGCGAGGAGTGTTTCCTGACTCTCGCTACATCTGTAATAGTTGCAGGTTTTCTTCTGGTAAAATACAAATACAGAGTGTTTCAGAAATGTTCATCCGATTTCGTAAGACTATATCTTCTACACGAACAATGATACAAGTTTGGGGTGCATTTTAACTTAAGGCCCGAAATTCAAAGTTTACCTGGCTCCATTTCTAAATTTCTGGTTCACGTGGTTGCCGGTAGGTGTCTCCATGGTGCAGGTAGCTCAGTCGCTCGCTCGTTCATCACCCAATGAGTGTCCAGTCGAGATAACGATGACACGCCAACATAAAGGTTTTTGCATCCTCCGTCTCAAAAGCTGCAATTCGATTTCAACTGGGCGATGTGATTTTCGTCGAGAGTACGGCAGGATAGGTCAGCCCGTGCGCTCGTTCAAGACGTAGGGCTCATTCAGCGTAGTCCACAGAAGCCTATTCGTCGTACCAGCCGAGATTTAGCCGTTACTCGTGTGTCTGTCTGGAGTGTTTTAGAGCGACGATTGTATTTTTCTTATACGCTTCCAATCGATGAATGAAGATCCATCGATGGCAGAGGACGCGTTCAATATCTGGTCAAATGTATCCGGACACCCCTAAGTTAGATTTCGAGAAGGCTTTCGACACCGTTCCTCACAAGCGTCTTCTACTGACATTGCGTGCCTATGGAGTATCGCCTCAGTTGTGCGACTGGATTCGTGATTTCCTGTCAGATGGGTCACAGTTCGTAGTAATAGACGGAAAGTCACGAGTAGAAGAGAAATAATATCCGGCGTTCCCCAAGGAAGTGTTATAGGCTCTGTATTGTTCCTGGTCTATATTAACGACATAGGAGACAATCTGAGTAGCCGTCTTATTGTTTGCAAGTGATGCTGTCATTTACCGTCTTGTAAAGTCATCAGATGATCAAAACGACTTGCAAAATGATTTAGATAAGATATCTGTATTGTGCGAAAAGTGGCAGTTGACCCTGAATAAGGAAAAAGGATAAATCACACTAATCTGAAGGCTGTAAATCCAACTAAATACTTAGGGATTACAATTACAGATAACCTAAATTGGTACGATCACATGGATAATATTGTGGGCAGAGCAAACCAAAGACTGCGATTCATTGGCAGAACACTTAGAAGGTGCAACAGGTCTAGTAAAGAGACTGCTTACACCACGCTTGTCCGCCCAATTCTGGAATACTGCAGCACGATGTGGGATCCGCATCAAGTGGGACTGACGGATGACATCGGAGAAGTACGAAGAAGGGAAGCTCGTTTTGTATTATCGCGAAATAGGGGAGATAGTGTCACAGACATGATACGTGAATTGGAGTGGCAATCATTAAAACAAAGGCGTTTTCGTTGCGACCGGATCTTCTCATGAAATTTCAATTACCAGTTCTCTCCTCCGATTGCGAAAACATTCTGTTGCCACCCACCTACACAGGGAGAAATGATCATCACGATAAAATAAGAGAAACCAGGGCTCGCACAGAAAAATTTAAGTGTTCGTTTTTCCCGCGTGCCGTTCGAGAGTGGAACGGTAGAGAGACAGCTTGAAGGTGGTTCATTGAACCCTCTGCCAGGCACTTTATCGTGAGTAGCAGAGTAATCACGTAGATGTAGACGAAGTAGTGTGGAATGTCACATTAGGCGGACCCGCTGATACAAAAAGGGCCGTGGAGTATTGTGTTGTCAGAAGAGAAGCAGTTACAGCAGAATGTGTGTCAGGACAGCTCACTGGCTAGGAACGCGGGCTAGTCATTGGATGTTACTTGAGTAACAAATACATCAGGGACATTTCAGTTCTCCTCGAACGTTGGTGACTCGGTTGTGAAGTGGAAACGCGAAGGAATAGCGGCAGGTAAGCAAAGACTAGGAAGATCTCAGTTACTGGCGTACAGGGAACGTCGATCACAGCGGAAGGAGGCCAGAAATCAGTGGAAAAAATGACTCTTTTGAGTTCCAAAGTGTTGCCAACAGCCCAGCTAGCACAATGAATGTGCCTAGGGAGAAAAAAATGGGGTACAAGTGAGGAGCGGGTCCTCATAATCCAAAGATTTCTGTAGTCAGCGCTAAGCGACTGGACCGTGGATGGCTGCAAAGGGGCGATTTCGATGATGAATCACGATATACTCTGTGGCAATCCGATGAAATGGTATGGGTCCGGCGAGTGCCTGGGGAACGTTTCCTGCCAACACGTGTAGTGTCAACAGTAAAGTACCGAGGAGGTGGTGTTACGGTTTGGGGGTATTAGGACGTGATCACCTTACTGCGCTTAAGAAAACGCTGAATGTGGGAGGATACGAACATATTTAACACCACTGCGTACTGTGTACTGTAGAGGAACAGTTCGGAGATGAGGGCTGTATCTGCCCAGTGCCCCAACTTGAACCAAATGGGACGCCACTGCCAAGTGCCAGCACGTCGAGTTCGTCCCAGACCCTATAGTCTAACATCACTACGTTCTATGATTTCGCCTCCTGAGAAGGAAAGGACTGCCATTCCTCCAATGACAGACGCGTCACTGTGGCGAGTTTAAGCCATTATAAAGGGGAAGAGCTGGCGCTTCCCATCGTGATTTCAACTAATGGATGTCTAGAGACTTTTGATCAGATAGTGTTCAAAAATGGTTCAAATGGCTCTGAGCACTATGGGACTTAACATCTGAGGTTATTAGTCCCCTAGAACTTAGAACTACTTTAACTAACCTAAGGACATCACACACATCCATGCCCGAGGCAGAATTCGAACCTGCGACCGTAGCAGTCGAGCGGTTCCGGACTGAAGCACCTAGAACCGCTCGACAACAAGGGCTGGCCTCAGATAGTGTAAACTGTAGGTTTAGTGGCTCTGCAATAAATGGCGGGAACTACTCCAGGTTACCGTGGCCACGCTAGCTGACTGCCTCGTGGACTACGCAAATGGCGATATTCGTCATATTGACCTGGTGTACTGCCACGGAATTGTGCCATTGTTGCTCGTCTGCAGGTAATAGGTTGTGAAACATTTTCCTCTGAAGGCCTAAGCTATTGTGGCCTATGCGGAAAAGTCTGAACTTGCTGACGTCACTGTCAAGTGCCACTGACTGCATTTTGTGACAGAAGCTGAACTGCTGTAACTTCAGGTGTCATCTCCTTTTACTTCGCTTACATTTTTGGGGATTTCTTTTCCTGATACAAGGATAAGGTGACTGAGGCTGTGTTAATGGATGATTGTCGTAAATACTGTAACCATAAAAGTGTTAACTGGTTTGCTGTAGGTTACAGCAGTTTCAAACCACGCTAGAACATGTAGAAAATTTAATTTTTCCAACAGGACGGAGCACCACCTCACCGATACGTGCATACAAGAGCATTTCTTAATAATGAACTCCCTTGACGACTGTAAATAAGGAGCGTATGGATCTCGCATTACTCCATTATACTCCTAGGTCGCCTGATCTCATACTTTAATAAGAGATGGGGCCCCTCCACGCCCGCACCAACGTGGTGACCAAACCAAAAGTTCTACTGTCACCTCCGTAAACATGTTAGTTGTCTAGTATGTGGATCACAAGATGCTGGGCTGTGATGTTGTCCGTGCGTCTGGGTAAGGCTGCGCATTAACACGGTCCATCAGGTGATAGATAGTGGACGAAACGCGAGTGAGGGTAGCGATTTGAAGAGCAGAGGGAAAAAAGTGCCATGGCTCGTGCCGTGGGAAAAAAACCTCTGCGACAGTGGGATGGGTAGTAAGAGCAGTAGTGGCTTACTAGCTGCGATAGTTCATGCAAGGTTGGATTTGTTAGTATAGGTATCATGCATCATTACCGTGGCAAGCGGTGGCGATGTGTCCCAGTTGCTGCTGCTGCTGCATTCCTGGAACAATCAAGATCGTTATACAGTAGTGGGAGATCGGCCATAGATCATCTCACTGTGTGGGGGATGTGTGGAGCTTGTTTGCATGCAGTGTACAGTACGGCTTCCCTGTGTGGTGCCAGTTACTCGGCAGTGTATTTCAGCTGGATATCCAGTAATGGCGTCTGATTAACAGGGGCTCGCCTGTGCCGTTTTATGTTTGCGTATGCTTGGCCATAGATGTTGTGTCCTTACAAGTATGTCTTTTGGTCTTTTATGTTTCCATCTATGGTTGTGGTCGTAGTTCCCCAGATTCAGAATAAACGGGTTCTGCGAATGTCTGGGATTTCTGTATAGTCTTGTGGTGAGTTTGTGGATTACCTCCGTGAGAGTCTCAAGTCGGTATTCCCGGTGAAGGTCCGCAATGCGTGTGTATCGTGGAGCATTGCTTATGATTTTGAGTACTTTGTTTTGTATCAGCTGCAGACGGCGCAGGCGTGTAGGCGCAGCGTATCCCCAGACAGGAGCTGCGTACGTCATCAGGGGTCGGATGTCACGTACATGGACCTCGACACCCTTCTGTTCAGTGTGCTACGCCTGTTGAGCACAGGATAGAGCTGTTTGAGCCTCGCGCTAGCTCGGTTGGTCATGTGTTGTATGTGGTCCCCCCAGAGTAATTTCCGGTCCAGCCAGACACCGAGGTATTTGACTTTCTCGCGGAAACGTATTGGACGTGTATGTAGAGTTATTGGTCTGCAGTAGCGGTGTTTGCGCAGTTACTTCGGTCTTCTAGTGAACAGAACGGCTTCGCACTTGTCGACGTTTACTCTAACACGCCATTTCTCCAACCAAGGCTCGGCCACTCTGAGTGCAGTCTGTAGGCGTGACGTAATGTTTGATGGTTTCCAATCTTGCGCAAGGATGGGTGTGTCATCCGCGTAGATTGCCATCGTTGTGTTGTGCGTGGTTGGGAGATCGTTTATGTAGAGGTTAAACAGTAGGGGCCCTTGGATGCTTCCCTGGGGTACTCCCGCGTGTATACCGTGTTGTGTTGATTGTTTTCCCTGCACGTCAGTGTTGAAACTCCTGTCTGTGAGGTATGAGTGTATGAGACGCAGCAGCCCGTCGGGGAATCCCGCGTCGCTGAGTTTGCGGATGAGGCCGTTGTGCCATAGACGGTCGAAAGTGAGGGTTTTTTTTGTGGGAGTTACTGAAATGCTCCATCTGTGTATCTCCCACTGTTTGCCACTTAACCATACGAAACGACGACACTCGACTTAGTAAGCAAGATGTTTTCCTTGCAACTGTTTCTCCAATTCGAGCTCTTAGAGTGAGACGCGTGACAGAGAAAGCAAACAGACACGTAGGGTACTCATCTGTCCAATTGAAAATATGGAAACTAACATCTCTGTCTCAAATACTGCCACTGAAACAGAGCTGCAACTGTCTCAGATTCAAAGAAGCTGACAGCATCGGCAATAGCCGCTCATATGAGGCAGCAATATGCCTCCTCTCTCTTCCTATGATCGATGTTGAGGTCTTCCGAGCCTTGCTCTAACACCAGCATAAGACTACCTCTCTCTTGCCACGACAGCGCGAATATCATAAAAACATGGAAACACATGACATCTCAACACTATCCCACTAAGTGCTACTGTAAAGAAACCATATTCATTCCAACACATCAAAGGAGAACATTATGTAGAGACTCGTAGTGGACCACTCATCAACCGCCAAACGTATCATAAAACTTTATTTAGGAGCATGCAGTCCTTCACCAGAAGCAGTTTAATCCAATCATGAAAATTATATGGTATCTTCAATCTGCCACACTGGAGCCAGTCAACTATACAATGAATTCTTTACGTCATAATAGCAGTCTTACTTCAAGAAAATGGGTTTTAGAATCTTTCACTGGAACGCCTGGTCAATTCCATCTAGCAGAGTCATTACAGGAATTAACTTCTCAAGATATTAGCACAGTAGCTGTTTCTGAGAACTGGATCAAACGAACGTCAACTTTTCATTCGGAGTTTACAATATTGTTCGGCAAGTTGGGACCGATGGTAAAGGGAACTGCATTTTTTATCCGATCACAGTTGGCCAAGTCTCGAAGTTATTCGTATCAACTATCAGAGACTTTCGAGCGATAGCGGAAGCGTTTTATTTGCACGTCGAGATAACAGTCATAGGACTCGCATTGTTAGCCAAGTATGAAAAAAAAAGTAGGAATGTCGCATGTTGGCCATCGAATTAGATCATCTGTATGTTTTCTGTGAGAAAGTTTTGCCTATCATGTAAATAAAAATGTAAATGCTGTATGGAATTGTTGACTGGGTTCAGCCTGTCGGAAACGGTGTTCTTTCTCCGCGTACAATGGTCCCCTTTCTTGCGTATATGTGAGAGTTGTGACGTATGTGTATTTGTTGACTGTAGGAACGTGCAATGGATGTGTTTAGTGAAGTGTTGTGTTTGTGTTGTATAATGATGATGAGAGAAGGGAGAGAGTGAAAACCGGTGCGGGCACATAAGCCTAGCCGAAACAACGGTGGAAACGTATGGGCGGGCGCACATATTGCCAACTTTGTTTGGAATATGCTGCAGAAGTTTCACTGGGCAATCCTTACATATCCTCCATACATTGCCGATCTCTCCACAGGCGATTTCCATATTTCTGGAGCCCTGCAGAAAAACATTCGTGAGCGTCGATTTGCTTCGGACAAAGAGATGTTCGCCCGGGTACAATCATCCGTAGGCAACAGCAAATATTTTTACATGAAGGCATTGACCGTCTTGTCTCTCGGTGGGATAAGTGTGTTAACTGAGCTACTTTTGAAATGATTAGTTTACTTACTTTTTTGCATGTGTCTCGTCTTCATTTGACTGCCCCTTATATGTAGTGATGATTGCTGTATTGTCGCTTTTGTGCCCAAAGGAATAACCAAATTTCTTTTATTGTTTTCTGCGAGTACCTTCCGCCTGTTTCTGACGATTAGCTATAATTCCTTTCCCAGTTGTTTCCGATGGTTGTGGTTGTCGTGCTGTAATACATTTTCGGCATTTTATTCGTTTGATGTATTGACGAACTCATTAAACTACAGTGGTTTTAGAATTTGTTACAGGTCGCTGTTGTGCTGCGTCGATGTTACATTTCTCTGGACACGCTTTGCCACAGTCACCAGGCGTGCCCAATGAACTTGTTCGCGGTGTTACACAAGCTGTTTCCTATGCACTTTCCTTTCTATTTATAGACTGTATCCGGTGCCCTGTGAGAAAAAGAATGCTCTATGAGCAAAACGGCTGCAATTTTTAATATTTCTTTTTATTACAAAAGACATAAGGGCCTTTCGAAATAGAGTTAAAATCCATTGAGCTTTATTATTCAAATATTGAGGTGAACTCAAGAGTAATTTTCATGGTTTATTATAGTTAGATTCAGGTTTTACGGCCCCGAACCTCGATCGGTAAAAACGGAACCCGTATGTACCGCTTTGTTGTCTGTCAGACTGTTTAAACCCCTTTTTCTCAGAAACGGGTAGAGATATCAAGTTTAAATTTGTGTCGCATACTAAGGTCTACGGTCCCTTGGCGGCGCAAAACATTTAAGCTAAGTCAACGCAGTCGGAAGATACGGCTATTTATGTCACATATTTTGATACTCGCAAACTCACTCATCAAAACCTACGGGGCACTTCTAGTTGACCTAGAATCATGAAATTTGATAAGAAGCAAGGTTTCACAGCACAAGCCAAGGAAAAAATGAATAACTGTCTTGCTGAAATTCAACGATCCCGTTAGCTGCTTCGTGGTGTTTGACGCGCTTGGTAAGATCGTGCACGGCCAAGCTAACAGTAAGTTTGAGTTCTGGGTCATAGCAGCGAGGGTCCCCTGAATACCACGCTTCTGAACCCGTAGATTCCGTGCCTGCACGGCAATCGTGGAGTCCCGACAAGAGTGAGCAGCAATATCGCGGAACGATAAAATGAAGATGGCGGTTATCGCTGAAACAACCCGCTATATCGGTTTTCCCGTTTGTTGCAGAGGTGCAATTTTTGGTTTTTAAATAAAACTTTTTTAAAAAACCAGTAATGTTTGTTCGTAAAATTTCCATTGCTTTGAAGTATTAACCTCCCTGTTTAAACTACTTTACGAAATAACCGATTGTCACTTTTTTATTGATATATTTCCAGTAAGAAACGTAGACTTCGAAGAAAGATTGAAAAATTCTGATGGAGATGAAGGAGTGTGAGATCTGGACGATATGCGGTTGAGGCTGTGAGAGAGCTCGGTCTCATATTATCTCCAAGGCAGATGGCGAAGGTGAAGGAGACGAGCGCGGCGATAGCGAGAGCGAAAATTCACAGGCTGATGATTTCGCTGCATCGTCACTTCTGAATGCTACCAGTTCTTCCCCCTGAAGCAACCATAACATTAAGGGTTCAGTTATTCTTGTTAATAGCGTGTCAATAAAATTATATCAGTCAAATTTACCTTCTCTCCCAACGAACATTGTGGATGTTTTCTCCTTAAACGATATAGCAAGTTTGCTGGACTACCTTCTTTTTTTTATCCTTTAAAGCAAATGGAACATTCTACTTCATTGGTACGGCAATTCGTAAAATATTTCCCAAGTAGTGATAGTGGATCTACGATATTTCCGAACCAAGACCAAAACTTTATAGTGGCGTCCCCTCCCCTCCTCCCACCTCCCGAACGTTTGAGAGACGTCAAAAATTAAGAAATCAAGTGTGCCAAAGAGCAGTGCCACGCTTCTTCACGCGGCAATCTTCTACCCCACGTCACCGTATTTCGCTTTGTGTAATTCAAACGTGTATGTTTTGTAATGGAAGCCATCAAGCCTATATTCAGGAGGGTGCAAACTAAAATGTCCTGTGGTACTTCTACTGCTCCCAGTCGGCCTGTTTGACATCCTAATCCCCTTAAAGAAAAGTCGCAATTAATATCGGGTTGGATTATTTGTGACCGGGAGAACAAGAAATCTTCAGAAAATTTGCACTCTTTATTGTCCATTAGTTAATAACTTTCTCTTTTGTGTGACATAAAATTAAATATAGTAAACATAACCAACAAGTAAAAACAAGAGACAAGCAAGACAGTACACATTTCTTAATCCTTAGGTCCCAACCGTTTTCTCTTTAATCCTGCTACAGTGTTACATGGCGCGCTTTCCTTTCGGCGAAAGAATCTATTACCTCATTAAAGTTTGTCAAACGTTTTGCTACATGAAAAATCAAAATTTCGTTCTCTAATATGAAAAAGCTGTTAATACGAAGTACCCAAGACTGGTGTGCTTTCTCGATTTGATTACGTCCATTTTGATACTGTCTGCTAGATAAAACGAAATAGGGCTTTCTAATATTGTAGCAATTGTAACGCACGCCAAATAAGCGAGACTGTTTCGGCACAAATGGTCACTTCTATCGATCTCATTTACACGAATAACACGACAGAAAATAATTCACGAAGTACCAATATCAAATGTTTATTAGGCCTACTAAAACCAAAAAGTTTTATGTTAGGAAATAGTTTCACATTTCATTCATACGCTCCAGTTTCTCAAACATGAGATCGAAAAGGAACAGTGCGAAATTTTTATATAAATTTGGGTTCTTGCCTCTGTCAAAACTTATTCTCCGGTTTACTTCACTTACTCTGCCAGAATCACCGGTTTAGTTATCCTGTTTTTATTCTCTGGTTAGGTGTTATTACGTGTTTGAACAAATTTTCCACGTTATTCCGAGAACAAAACATAAGCGGCTGCTAACTGGGGACTGTACAACTGGTCCTTAGTGTGGGGTACTGCCCACACGTCTCTCATAGGGTCTCTCATAGGATGTTGCTTTCTCGGAATGCTATACAACAATTCAAGCAAAACACATTGATGGTCGTGGTTTTTTTAATTAATTAATTAATTTTTTTTTACGGGAAAGTAGATTGACAATATTTAACTTTGAATTTATAAGAACGTGTCGCAAGTGATGGGCGACATGGAAACGTATACAGAGTGTTACAAAAAGGTAACTTTCAGGAAACATTCCTCACACACAAAGAAAGAAAATATGTTATGTGGACATGTGTCCGGAAACGCTTACTTTCCATGTTAGAGCTCATTTTATTACTTCTCTTCAAATCATATTAATCATGGAATGGAAACACACAGCAACAGAACGTTCCAGCGTGACTTCAAACACATTGTTACAAGAAATGTTCAAAATGTCCTCCGTTAGCGAGGATACATGCATCCACCCTCCGTCGCATGGAATCCCTGATGCGCTGATGCAGCCCTGGAGAATGGCGTATTGTATCACAGCCGTCCACAATACGAGCGCGAAGAGTCTCTACATTTGGTACCGGGGTTGCGTAGACAAGAGCTTTCAAATGCCCCCATAAATGAAAGTCAAGAGGGTTGAGGTCAGGAGAGCGTGGAGGCCATGGAATTGGTCCGCCTCTACCAATCCATCGGTCACCGAATCTGTTGTTGAGAAGCGTACGAACACTTCGACTGAAATGTGCAGGAGCTCCATCGTGCATGAACCACACGTTGTGTCGTACTTGTAAAGGCACATGTTCTAGCAGCATAGGTAGAGTATCCCGTATGAAATCGTGATAACGTGCTCCATTGAGCGTAGGTGGAAGAACATGGGGCCCAATCAAGACATCACCAACAATGCCTGCCCAAACGTTCACAGAAAATCTATGTTGATGACGTGTTTGCACAATTGCGTGCGGATTGTCGTCAGCCCACACATGTTGATTGTGAAAATTTACAATTTGATCACGTTGGAATGAAGCCTCATCCGTAAAGAGAACATTTGCACTGAAATGAGGATTGACACATTGTTGGATGAACCATTCGCAGAAGTCTACCCGTGGAGGCCAATCAGCTGCTGATAGTGCCTGCACACGCTGTACATGGTACGGAAACAACTGGTTCTCCCGTAGCACTCTCCATACAGTGACGTGGTCAACGTTACCTTGTACAGCAGCAGCTTCTCTGACGCTGACATTAGGGTTATCGTCAACTGCACGAAGAATTGCCTCGTCCGTTGCAGGTGTCCTCGTCGTTCTAGGTCTTCCCCAGTCGCGAGTCATAGGCTGGAATGTTCCGTGCTCCCTAAGACGCCGATCAATTGCTTCGAACGTCTTCCTGTCGGGACACCTTCGTTCTGGAAATCTGTCTGGATACAAACGTACCGCGCCACGGCTATTGCCCCGTGCTAATCCATACATCAAATGGGCATCTGCCAACCCCGCATTTGTAAACATTGCACTGACTGCAAAACCACGCTCGTGATGAACACTAAGCTGTTGATGCTACGTACTGATGTGCTCGATGCTACTACTGTAGAGCAGTGAGTCGCGTGTCAACACAAGCACCGAAGTCAACATTACCTTCCTTCAGTTGGGCCAACTGGCGGTGAATCGAGGAAGAACAGTACATACTGACGAAACTAAAATGAGCTCTAACATGGAAATGAAGCGTTTCCGGACTCATGTGCACATAACATCTTTTCTTTCTTTGTGCGTGAGAAATGTTTCCTGAAAGTTTGGCCGTACCTTTTTGTAACACCCTGTATACTATATCCATACAAGCAACGAATATGGATCGCTAATAACTGGTATGGTAGTGCCCTCCCAGCGTGTTTCTTCTGACTGCCGTGGTGTGCTGTTGCCGGTCTAGCGCTGTGCGGCCGAGGCTGGCAGGAGCGGCTCCAGTCGTGGTGCGGTCCTCGTCAGCAGGCTAGTGGCTGACCTCGGCTCACATCGTACGTTTTCCATCTTCGTGCCGGCACTTGTGGTTACGCCGGGACACTAAGTAGTGTAGCGACCTGGCAAAAATTTTCTGTTAATTTCATTTTTTTGGATACACCGAGAACGTTCAAATGGTTCAAATGGTTCTGAGCACTATGGGACTTAACATCTAAGGTCATCAGTCCCCTAGAACTTAGAACTAGTTAAACCTAACTAACCTAAGGACATCACACACATCCATGCCCGAGGCAGGATTCGAACCTGCGACTGTAGCGGTCGCGCGGTTCCAGACTGAAGCGCCTAGAACCGCTCGGCCACTGTGACCGGCACACCGAGAAGGTAATATGTACTAATCTTTCTTACCTGTTATTCCTGTTAGTCGTTTATTTTCACTCATTTCAACTTACGATTCATTCAGAAATGTTCAGAAACCAGCAGAGAGGCGTTTCAAAACCATATGACTAGTAGATAGGCGAACGTGCGCTGAATGTCAGGCGCTTTGTGAAACAAGGTTTTTTTTCTTCAAGAATAGAATTTGCTGCCCAGATTCGGGCCTGATGGTGCCATTCTGCAGTGATGTCCGAGGACGATGTCAGCAACTAACGTTCCAAGATGCTGCTGCAGGTGGGTGTAAAATGAATGTGCGCAACGGAAAATAATAAACGCTAAAATGATGATTTGGCCCTGTCTGACTACTCCCTGAATGCAGATCTTAGGATCTTTCAATTCCTTTTAAGATATTAATTACAATCGAAACATAAATGAATGATTAAGGCAACTAATACTACTAAGTGATAAACGTTGTTCGTGCTCATCTATTTTCTGTAGATTAAAAAAAAAAACCTTTATATTACAAAGTTTACATTTCCTAAGTAAAATTACTAATCAATTGTCCAACTCTGCCCCTTATTATGACTGCGCGATCTATTATCAATAACGCAAAGTGACTGACATTCTCTACGTACCAAACATTAGAAGACACTGCTTTCAAAGATGATCTACGGTGGTGTAGAACCTCAGTGGAAATAAACTAACGTGATCACAGCTGTTTAGCTTTATAGCCCTAATAGGCCGAAGCAATTTGCGATGTCACCGTACGTACTGCGTCCGGTGCGTCCAAGTGACGGTTCTCGTACTCGTCTGCGACGGTGGAAGAACTCCAACCACAAATAAACTCTTTCAACCACTAGGACGGCAGAAGGCGGTCCTCTGACTAACATACTCTAATACTGTCTTCTCCTCTCTGTGTTCTACAGACGAGAAACGCCAACTCCCAGCCACAAGTGCGGAGTTCAGATAGCGTCTCAACGTAAGTATAGGCAGAGGAAGTGCTCTCAATTACTGAACGCTACGTACTCAATGACGACTTCCAACCTGGAGGTGAAGTCCAGAATGGTATAACTTCGCAACAGTACAGTGCCTAACTGTTCTAACTATAAACTCTCCTGAGAGCAAATACAGCAAGTCCGTCTGTACCAACAAAACTGATATCGAGCGACCGTCACACACGGGTGCTCACAACGGAAGACCTCCCAGCAGGGCTCAGCTCCCCACCCTCGTAATTCCGAAAACGAATCATATTCCCGAAATCGCGGAATATTCTCCCTCTCTACAAATTCTTCCGAACGCCGTCCAACCATATTTTAGTCTTTTGTCGTCCAGCGCGGAAAGTTTGCGAGGAAAAACCTATACTCGTACAATGAGTAAAAATCCTTGGAAATAACCCAGCCTGCGTGGTTACCGAGGTGCCACTTCTTCGTTCCTCGCACCTGCGTCCAAAATTTGCAGAGTTTGGAAGTATTATCCGGTTATCCTTCCGGCCCTACTACAATAGCGGCCGGTCGCCCTTGTATTGTGTCTTCGCACTCAGGTTTCATGACGTCCGTCTTGCTAGTTCCTGTGTTTAAGCAGGACCAACACACCTGTGTGGGCCTTCCATCCAGGGCTTGAGTTCCACCTGCCGTTTCATCTCCACTGGCGTTCTAACCTCTACTGGTATAGACAATCATTTATTACGCCGTTCTGATAATAAAGACACTCCGTCACCTTTCGTGCAAATAAGCATTAACAATTTTTTACAAGGCGTAGGTGACAATGTCAGTCTCCTTTATGTATTCATATATACGATATACAACCTATCAAATGATGCCTAATTGTGTTTGTAGATCACGGCAAAGTATGTGGATGGGTGCTTGTAAGGTGGGAAATTATAGCCACCTTACAACGTATAGGTCAGATGGGGGCAAATCTTGCAAGCTGCACGTACTGAGGCATCGTCTGATACATGGTCACTACACAATAAGGTTGGGCAGTAAGCGCTCTGCTCTGCCATTGGCTGACGCTGTGACGTCACCGTGCAAGCAGGCACTCGGAAGCAGATGACAGGGCATGTGCATTTACGATAAGGTTTTGACGAAAGATTTTGTTTACACCAGAATTTAGATGACCAAACTGCTTTTCTGCTGCTGAAATATTATAGTTAAAACTGATAAGTTATATTCTATCGTAGCTTATGCCTTACGCATTGGTGAAATATCAGATTACAACCAAACTGACACACACTTAAAATGTGAAATGTTGACTCAAATAAATCAGAAACTATTAATTTAATCGCACTGAAATAAATTTACATAACCGCATACCTGCTGTAAATTACGATTATATAAATAAAACAAGTTTACTTACCATTTCTCCTCTGCAGTGAAGCTGCGAAGCAGTGTTGTAAATTTGCAAAAGCATTCGTAAGATCAGTCTTGTAACGCCGTGACAAAATTCGGGAGATATTTACAAACACAATATCACACGCAACTACACTATGTACAATAGTTCTGTCAAAAATGTATGTACCTATATACACAACTTTTATTTACAAAACAGACTAAGTACTGAATTGATTACTGTGTAGGCTATGACATTTTCTCCCTTTTTCTTCGATGAGCTGTCTCAGATATTCTTGCTCTGTCTTTTAATGAAAGCTAGCGCAAACGAATAAATGTACGAGTTGTAGCGTAGATTATAATTATCTCATTGTGTCTATTGTGAAAACGTTCGCCAAGTGCTCCACGTAACTTACTAATGATGCTCCTTTCTCTAGATAAATCGTTACTGCCATGAAGCTGAGCAAAAGTCAGCTCGAAGTGGCTTACTGTCTCCATGTTTCTGAAGGTACAAGTCAACTTCCGCTAGAAATCATGCACAACCAGCTGATAGGTTTATCTCCTGGGATTGACATTAGCTCTTCAGCAG
Source organism: Schistocerca americana (assembly GCF_021461395.2). Taxonomy (NCBI): domain Eukaryota; kingdom Metazoa; phylum Arthropoda; class Insecta; order Orthoptera; family Acrididae; genus Schistocerca; species Schistocerca americana. Next base: position 9,392,145 of record NC_060124.1, on the reverse strand, counting down.
GTATGGCTAATGTTCTGTTGTGCTGCCTGCACCGATGAGGTATATGTCCGGCAACGTTCCGAAAACCTCCAGTCGGAACCCATGGATGCTGAGCAACTCTCATAATTTTCTACAGTCAGTTCTAACCCCACAATTCCTTTCTGCTCTCCAACCACTTCAGACATATCGGGAAGAATGCTACTGGACATTGCTGCAATCACAAATGTTCCTTCTTCATTAGGTTCAACAAAAGAAGAAGTAGATATAGGGATAGCGAAAGCATTGGCACTTAACAATAATAGCCTTATTCTATTCTTTACATCTACAGGAGTTGGATGGTCATAAAAATGTCCCAGGCCTCTTACAAGAGAAAAGAAGTTTTCTATACATTCCTGATTCAGTCTGGCAGTAAGTATATAGTTGACATCGTTTTCTCTTAAGTCGCTGAATAGATATAAAAGTGACCGAATACATTTCGTGAATCATTTCTGAAAAGGTAACAAATGTCTTGATAATCCAACGCGCATGTTCTCACAAGCATTTGTAGAACTTGCGCAGACATTGTTCTTGTGCTTAGAAATGAATTCCGAATCCACATGCAAGAGATTTCTTACTTTCCAAGGTCCTTGAATTGAGGACATCATTCTAAAGTATCAGCGACCAGCTGTATGAAGTCAGTAGTGTGTCCTTCTTCTGGCATTAAATACCGAAAGGCCTGAGAAGTTGTGTGAGACAGCAATTCGGCTGCTAAACGAACTGTCTGTCGGTATCTGCCCTCAACAGTGATGTATTACTGAGTTAACTTTGGACACATATTCATCTCGCCCATGTCAAATGCCAAGAATCTTTCGAACACGGATTTTGTCACTGCCTTATTTTCTACAATAATGCCTTCATCCAGCAAATGATTCCGTAACAGCTTAAGAAAATGTGGAACATCAGCGAACAGCCACATTCGTTTCCGTGTATCGCTAGGATGAGGTAAACAACTGTTTTATGTGCGTCACGCCGGGCTCGTTCCAAACGGAAATGTTTTTTGCTCCCATATCAGCTACAACCTTATACGAATTACTGGTTAAGGCGACAATAATTACATTCAAGAGGACAGCTGTCACGCGAATGTCAAAATCAGAATAAACAGTTTGTTCCCAACTTGCAAACAGCCCACGCACCATAACAACTAAGACATTACTGTCGGGTCGTAACACCCTGTCCTCTTGTTGATCATAGCAAATCCTGCTGTCAGTGTCCATTTTGTCAAAGGACAAAACGCAAACACGTTCTCTGTTGGTGAATGTTCTAGCCTGCATATTGATCACAACTAAAACATCTTTCAAAATGGCAGGACTGTAAGTAATAGAGCGGTTTATCCAGGCCCTCAACGTCGACACTGCCGGTAGAGGGTACCCAATATTTCCTCAGAATATTATAACGTTTCCGCTATATAGCACGCAGAATAAACTATTTACAAATATCCTCATTACTCTATCGAACCCTTTTTGAGCCATTTAATAAACTTTTTACTTGATTGGGTGAAGGTATTTTTCCCAACACACGAGTAACTTCATTACACACAAGAAAGCCCTTATTAATTTCTTCCTCGCGCACAAGTCGTCGTATTCTTGACAGCTGACTTCGAAGATCTCTTATGCGCTCGAAGTTACACACACTTGTTTGTAAGAGCAGTATTCCTTCTTTCTAACGCCGCTATAGAATTCATCAAAGAAACTTTATCTGTGCCAGAAGAAATATTACCATCAATCGCTGTGCCCTTATTAATATGTTTCTTATTTGGTGACAACTTTTCCAGGGCCTCGAGAGATCGTTTATGAAGTTTTCGTGTCTTATACCGTTTGCTCCTGTCTTCCGTTGCACGTGACACATTTACAATCGCACTACTGCACGGAAAATTGCGTGACAAAACTGCATCTGGTTTGAGCACTTTTTTCGGGGCAAATTGAGCAGTTCAGACTGTGAATCCCACATGTAATCTGCTTCTGCGAAATGGCGAGAGCGTATTCATGCATGCGCAACATTTACACTGTCTTTCCCACAACATTTGGACAGCCATAGTTTTTGTAATGTTTCACTACGCGGGAAACTGTGATACATTATGTCAGTTCCCTTTGTGTTCCGGTTGTAACAGCACAGGATGGCATTGCAAAAATCAATTTTCACACCCACTTGTACATTCAGCACTGACTATTTCACAGGGCAAACCATAAACCATACAGCTGACGAAAATGTTGATCCCGCTGTCCACTGTTCGCTAATTATTTAAGTGCCGAGTCAAATCTGTATAGAACAACAGCAAAGGTCGTAACACTCCCGAGCCCCCAGGGGCTCAGCGTACATTTGCTGGGTACAGGCTTGGCGACCCCACGGTTCCTGAGCTGGGGACTAGTGTGCGCCGTCAGTCCCCTGTCAACGTAAGCTCTGGACATACTTCAGCGACCACCGTGCGGCGCGGCGGTGGAGCGTTGTGTGTTTCAGGGAGTGGGGATCTTGGCTTGACCGCCCGGATCGCGAGGATGGAATAAACCTCTATTAACAACCCCTCAATCTCAAGGTGTGCTGCGCGCTGATGAGATGCATGGCTGTTGAGGTGGAACAGTCGTTAGCGGGCAACCTCTGGGGTACCTGCCGCACCTCAGTTGTATAAGGCTTACCTAGGCACGCGGGGCTCTGTCTAGGTGGACTACTCGTTCCCTAGCTGCTCGTGGGACCGAGATGGAACCCACGAACTTTCCTTCTCCTCCTCCCACCGGAAAGGGTGGGCCGCTGGTAGGTTCTAACACCCAATCTAACAAGAAGGCTCGTGTAGCCAGTCCACCTGATACAGTTAGTAGTAACAGAACGCATGCTGCTTCGCAGAATGTGTTTCTTATAATTAAAAGAAAAGATGGGAGTTTCGAAAAAGTTTCGCCATTTTATATACAGAAGGACTTCTAAGTCGCACATTAAAATCTGTAAAGCGCTTGCGAAATGGCACCTTGCTGGTTGAAACATCTAGCTTCCAGCAAGTCCAGAACCTTCAGTAGGCACAATTTCTTGGGGAGTTTGCGATAGAGACTGAATTTCACAACACCTTGAACTACAACAAGGGTGTTGTGACGTGCAGAGATCTCGTTGACATTCCCCATGATGAACTGAAGTCTGAATGGTCCCGGGAAGGAATTGTCGACGTGCAACACGTTATGAAACGGGTGGATGGTGCTCTCATAAAGACTGACTCATTTATCCTTACATTTAACAGCACTAAATTGCCAGAGCATGTGAAGGCAGGTTTCCTACGTCTCAGTGTACGGCCTTATTACCCCAACCCCATGCAGTATTTTAAATGCCAACACTTTGGACACACTACTCTCGGCTGTAGAGGGGAAGCCACTTGCGGGAATTGTGGTAAAGCCGCCCATGAGGGAGTTAGTTGCTCCTCTCCTCCCAAGTGTGTCAACTGCTCTGGGGATCACCCTGTGTGGAGTAGTGAATGCAGAGTTTTCCTTGAGGAACGGAAGATCCAGGAACTTAAAACCACCAAATGCATCCCGTATGGTGAGGCAAAGAAAATTTAAAAGTCCATGCAGCCGCCCACGTTCGCTGCTTCCTTTTCTTCCGTTCTCAAACAACCAGTCTTGAAAACCGATGCCGCTACACAAACGGAGGTTGCTACTGTCAGCACTAGCACCTGCGCTTGTCAATGTACGTGTGCTGCTGCCGTTCCTGTGAAGCCTGCTGCTCCCCCCCGGCCTTCTGACCAGGCCGTGGTAGCTGACATCATGGAACTTCCTGCCCCTTCCCGGGTTCAGTCTTGTGCACTGCCCAGTGCTGCTACACCCCCTACTGCTTCTGAGGTTTTGGCTCCAATGCCACCTCAGGCCAGAAAATCTAAACCAAAGCCAAAGGTAAAAACTCGCCCACTGAAGGAGACTGAAGTTATACAGTCTGCTGATGTTGATGTCATTCTCTCTGACGTCTCTCTCGACTCCTCTTCAGAGGCGATCGAGGTTGATGTCAGACTCGGGCAATCATCTCGCCGCAAAACTGAGCCTCCACCTGTTGTGGGCTCTCCTCCCCGACAGAAAGTGAGGATGAAGGTACTGCCACCCTGATAGATGGCTCCCATTATACAGTGGAACATGAATGGATTCTGGGCACATGTGGAGGAACTGAACCTCCTAGCACGGCAACACCCCCTGTGTTTGTGTTTACAGGAAACGCGTTTCAAACCATCTGATGCTCCTGTACTAAGGGGCTATACGTTATATCGCATAGATGACCTGACTGGAGGAAGGGCCAAAGGCGGAGTCGCCGTGTTTGTCAATAATGACCACCACTCCTCTGCTCTCCCCCTGGATACTGACCTGCAAGCAGTTGCAGTTGAAATTCATTCACGTCGGAGGCTTACCGTTTGCTCCCTTTATTTACCCCCTCTGGATGCAGTGAACTTAGAGGGTCTCACAGATCTTATCGAACAACTCCCCTGCCCATTTCTCCTCCTGGGAGACTTCAGTGCCCATCATGTCCTGTGGGGCTCCATTTCTCTTTGCGCTCGAGGTCGAATTTTGGAGAGCCTCCTAACATCTCAAGTGTTGTGCATCCTAAACACAGCTACTCCGACTCATTTCTCTACTGCTACTGGGTCATTCTCAGCCATTGACCTATGTTTCTGCTCTCCAACCCTCACCGACTCTGTTCACTGGGAGGTTATTGACGACCTTCATTCCAGCGATCACTTCCCCATCCGCATTCATCTGCTGGATGGTGTATTGCTGGAGCAGAGGCCGCCATCGTGGATGATTGGCAGGGCTAACTGGCCACTGTTCAGTCGGTTGGCTGTGTTTGAACGCCACAACAGCGTACAGGAATGGGTGGATCACATCACAATTGTGATCCATCATGCTGCTCACCTGGCCATACCACAGTCTTCTGGCCCTCTTAAGCGGCGCCTTGTGCCTTGGTGGACAGAAGAGTGCCATTCGGCCATCCGGGACAGGCGTGCGGCTCTTCGATGATTTAAATGCCGCCCAACAGCGGTCAATCTTACCGCCTTTCGAATCGCGAGAGCCAGGGCGCGCCGTGTCATTAACGAGAGCAAGAAAATGTCATGGCAGGAGTTCCTGGACTCCATCAACCGCTCCACTTGTTCCACAAAAGTATGGGAAGCCATCCAGAGGATTTCCAGTCAAAACAGTCGTTTACCAATAGCTGCAGTCCTGAACCAGGGATGCCTCCAAACGACACCCAGAGCCATTGCTCAGACGCTGGCAGAGCATTTTGCACAAAGTACTGCCACTGCAAATCAGGATCCAGCGTTTCGTCGCTACCGTGCGACTGTCGAGAGAGCAAACTTGGACTTTCAGTCGAACAGTTCTAGGGCCTACAACTCCCCTTTCTCCCTGTGGGATCTTGAATAGGCACTTACTCAGACTTCTGATACTGCACCAGGTCACGACCGCATCCGGTACTCCATGCTTCGTCATCTGCCAGCGGCGTCAAAGGAAATCCTCCTCGAATGTTTTAATCTCATATGGCAGACAGGAGTGTTCCCCACCTCGTGGAGGGAGGCAATTCTAATCCCTCTCAAACCAGGAAAAGACCGCACATGTCCCAGTAGTTATCGTAGTATCGCCTTGACGAGCTGTGTCGGAAAGACCCTGGAACGGGTGGTTAACCGTCGTCTGGTCTGGCTGTTAGAAACCAGACAGCTCCTTAGCCGCTCTCAGTGTGGATTCCGAAAATTTCGGTCCACGGTCGACAACCTGACCCTCCTAGAGGCGGCTATTCAGCAGGCTTTCCTCCGTCAGCATCACTGTATCGGCATGTTCTTTGATATCAATAAGGCATATGATACTACTTGGAGACACTGTATTCTTGCACAACTGCATCAATGGGGCTTTCGTGGCCACCTCCCCATTTTCATTCGGTCTTTCCTGTCTCAGCGTTTTTTTCGGACCCGAGTTGGTAACACACTGTCTGATTGCTTTGAGCAAGAGAACGGCGTCTCCCAGGGCAGTGTTTTAAGCGCTACCCTCTTTGCCATAGCCATCAACAGTATAACGTCTACAGTGAGGAGTCCAGTACAGTGCTCCTTATTTGTGGACGACTTTGCTGTTTTCTGTTCCTCCTCCAGTGTTGCAACCGTGAGCTGTCAGTTGCAGCTAACAGTGCGGCGGTTAGAGGAGTGGGCTGCAAAGACGGGTTTTCGGTTTTCTGCCGATAAGTGTGTTTGTGTTCATTTTAATCGTTCTCGTCGTCTTTTTACTTTTCCTGCCTGCCATATGGGGGATACTGTCCTACATTTTAGAGACACAGTGCGGCTTACGGGCCTAATTTTTGACTCCAGGTTGCCATGGCTGCCACACCTACGCGACTTGAAAGCCAGAACGCTGAAGGCACTGAACATCCTCAAGTGGCTCAGCCACAGGTCTTGGGGCGCGGACAGGGCGCGTCTCCTACAGTTTTATGGAGCTTTTGTGCGTTCACGGCTGGACTGTGGGTGCACAGTATATGGGTCAGCGAGGCCATCTTATTTGCGGATCCTTGACGCTGTCCACCATGCTGGGATTCGACTGGCCGCGGGTGCTTATCGGACCAGTCCCGTACCCAGCCTCTGTGCTGAGTCTGGCGAACCGCCGCTTACCATCCGGCGGCAGCTCCTGCTGGTGCGCCAGGCTTGTAAGTTTCTTGCAGCTCCCAGATCGCCTGCTCACCATCTTGTTGCCCATCCACCTCTGGACCGCCTTTTTTCCCGCCGTCCCCGGGCTACGTTGCCGTTTGGGATCCGTGTGCAACGTGTACTAGAGTCCCTCGGTGTGGAGTCTGTACAACCCCAAATCCAAGGTTTTAACCGCCTGCCACCCTGGTTACTGAAGAGGCCCGGAGTGATTCTAGATTTATTGCAGTACAAGAGAGATTGCACTCCTGCCACCGTTTTTAATGCAGCATTTTCTGCCATTTTATCTGAGCACCACTACTATGTAGCTGTTTTTACGGATGGGTCGAAACAAGGGGATTCTGTTGGTTGCTCAGTTGTTTTTCCATATCGTGTCCTCAAGGTCCGACTGCCTCAGACTTTTACTGTCTTTGATGCAGAATTATTTGCGATCTTGCGGGCACTGGAGCACACGAGACATTCTTCCTCTCCTAAATTTCTTGTCTGTTCCGATTCACTCAGTGCCCTTCACTCATTGCAACGTTTGTATCCGGCAGACAAAATTGTCCAGACCATCCAGGATGCCCTCCTCCGACTACAGCGACTGGGGAAGGTTGTATCTTTCTGCTGGGTTCCGGGGCATGTTGGCATTGCTGGGAATGAAAGGGCAGATCTCGCAGCCAAGGAGGCGTGTCTCGCCCCACAAGTATCTCAGTGTGCTATCCCCTGCACGCGCTCACCTCGCTGTTGAGCTCACGGGTCATGCGTCGGTGGGAGGATGAGTGGCTGGAAGTGACTGACAATAAGCTCCATATAGTCAAGCCCACAACGCGTGTGTGGTGTACTTCCTTTCAGCCCCATCGACGGGACGAGGTTCTCCTCACTCGGCTTCGAATAGGCCACAGCCCTATGACGCATGGCTTCCTTCTCCGGCGAGAGGACCTTCCAATGTGTGGTGCTTGCGGCGTCCAGGTCACTATGCGCCACGTTTTATTGGATTGCGTTTTATTTTCTGACCAGCAGGTCGCGGCTGACTTGCCAGCGGACCTGCCATCTCTTTTAGGCAACACGCGGACGAATGTGGCTAAAGTTTTAAAATTCTGTGCCCTGTCAAATGTTTTTACAAAGATTTTAGGGAGAGGATTTTAATTTGCTCACTGTGTGACAAGCTCGCCCATATTTTATGTAAGTGGCCAGCCAATGACAATTTCCTGTGGCATTCTTGTTGCGATGTTTTCCCTTTCCTTACGTTTTACTTTATGTAGCATTTTCCTTCTTTTCCTGCTTTCTTTGCGTGTGTGCTTCCGTTTTATTGGGTCTGTCCCCATTCGTTCCTTTTAATGTGTGTCAGGGCGCTGATGACCTCGATGTTGAGCGCCCATAAGCCCCAAAACACACACCTCACTCCCGAATCCGCTACAGTTTCCACTGTTGACTGTGTACTTCCGAGGGAAGAACTCAATCAAAGTACTCCACTAAATGCAGCAAAAACTATTACACACAACTCGAACTAATGTACTGTTTGGCGCGGCTGCTCCCACTCTGACGTCATGCTTACAACTCAGAAAACACGTAACTTTCTGCGCATTGACAAACTGCCTATTCGCTTCTGTCTCGGGTTCTTCGGCCGACGTTCATCTAATGATTTTTCTGACGTTTCGCCAGCACGAGTGGCTGGCATTGTCAAAGCTTCACCCTCCATTGCCGGTGGTGAACTGGAGCCGAGCTCGCGGCCGCAGACTATATGTACCTGGCGCGCCAACGTCCGAGGGCTTCTCCGCGGTCATTTCCGGTGCGGTTCCCAAGATCCATAAGAACAACGTTCCACTGAGACCGATCGTTAGCGCTCCTGGCTCACCAACGTATAAACTGGCAAAACACTTGGCCTCTCTGCTCCATCCACACGTGGAGAAGACCGACACATACATTAAGGACTCAGGACATTTCATTGAGAAGCTGAAGGAACTGAAACTTGCACCAAACGACATCTTGGTCAGCTTTGATGTTGTTTCGTTATTTACGAAAGTGCCACTCAGTGACGCTCTGGAGCACATCGGTTCCATGTTCCCGCAAGACATTAAAAAGCTCTTCCATGCATGTCTCACCACGAGCTATTTCACGTGGAATGGTGATTTCTACGAACAGCTGGAAGGCGTCGCCCTGGGTAGTCCTCTCAGTCCAGTGGTGGCCAACTTCTTCATGGAACAATTCGAAGCACAGGCACTGGACTCGGCGACTTGCAAACATAAGGTGTGGTACAGGTACGTCGATGATACTTTCGTGGTGTGGAGCCATGGTGAAGAACAGCTCGGTGACTTCCTAAGGCACTTGAACAGCCTCCATGCCAACATAACATTTACCATGGAAGTAGAAAAAGACAAGAAACTGCCATTTCTAGATGTGCTGGTCACAAGGGACGGCGAAAACCTGGGACACAGCGTGTATCGAAAACCGACACACACGGACCGATACCTGCACAAACTGTCAAACCACCACCCGAGCCAGAAAAGAGGCATGATTAGTACGCTCGTAACGAGAGCAGGACGAATATGTGAGCCGCAACACCTCAAACGAGAAATGCAACAGCTGGAAACTGTCCTGAGGAGCAATGGGTACTCCACAAATTACATTAGAAGTGTAACAGAGCCAAACACTCGGCGAAGTAAGGAACCAGAAGAAGAAATGTCGGGTACGGCCTTTCTGCCATACATTCCCAGAGTGACGGACAGAATCGGCCGTATATTGCGCAAACATGGCGTAAAGATGATTTTCAAATCGACAAGGAAGATCAAAGAGTGTCTTAGATCGGCGAAGGAGAAAAGAGACCCACTTGCAATGTCGGGAATATATCGTATACCATGTACATGCGGAAAAGTTTATGTCGGAATGACTGGACGATCCATTAACACCAGGATCAAAGAGCATAAGCGACATGTGGAGAAATCGGCCGTGGCAGAGCACGCACTGAATGAGACCGACCACGTAATAAAATTTGCCGACACGGAAGTTCTGGCTGTAGAGAAGCACTATCACACGCGCTTGTTTAGAGAAGCTGTAGAAATACAAAAACACGCGAACAGTTTCAACAAGAAAGAGGAAAGCCTTAAGGTAAACGGATTCTGGCTTCCCGTACTGCAGCGAACGACCGTCGCAGGTAGCAAGAGGAGAACCGCACCGGAAATGACCGCGGAGAAGCCCTCGGACGTTGGCGCGCCAGGTACATATAGTCTGCGGCCGCGAGCTCGGCTCCAGTTCGTTCGCAGTCAGACCAGAGGACAGTCGTCGCTCCGGCAGCACGCAGAGATGTCGTGGGCGCGCCCGGAGTTTCGAGGATCGCTGAGCAGAGCTATGGGTGTGGCGGATCGCCGTTCGGCCGAGCCCGCTCGGTCGACGGCCCCATCCGGCCCCCCAAATACGACGACTGGAGAAGTTGGTGTGGCAGACCGCCGTCCGGAGGAGCGTGCTCCCTCGGCGGCCCCGTCTGACCCGCCGTCTACGACGACTCGGCCACCGGACCCGGACCTCGAGTCAGGAGAAGATGACGATGTCATCGTCAACTTGGCAGATTTCCTGCCCACGAAGAACGGGCAAAGGACGGCAGCCAGCGCACCGCACCTCCCAGATGGCGGGCGGCGCAAACGGCCGATGTCCGCTGCTCAAGTAGGCGCCAGAAAGGCAGTTAAGAAGAAGAGGCAGCCTACTGTCTCTACCACGGGAGGCAGAAGACGCGCCATCCGTGACGACAGCGTGGCAGGCGCCACCTGGACGACCGTTTCGTCGCGACGGGCGGCCAGACCCAGGGCGACGCCTTCCCCGCCTCCCACATCGACTGCAAACCGCTTCGGCGCGCTTGCAGACGACGAGAGGCCAGAGCGGCCAACGACCTCGCAGACGGTGCCCACGACCGCTGCACGGGCTGGCTGCTCAGACGACGAAGTAGAGATGGCCCCCACCACCGGGCTGTCTCATCGACGGCCGCCGCCGATAGTCTTTGAGGTGGCCAAGGACTACAAGGGCTTCCTGCAGCTCGTCAGGCAGTGGACGACTGCCGATTTCACCCTGCGAGCTGCTTCTGGAAACCTTGTGCGGCTGCAAGTCAGTAACACGCAGGATTACGTAAAGGTGACGTCGGAGGCGTCGAACCAGGGCCTGCACTGGTACACGCACGCCGCCGTCCCCGAGAGGCTACTGAAGGTAGTCGTCAAGGGTTTCCCCATGGCGGCAGAACCTGACCTGTTGAAGGAGGAGCTGGCGGACCTTGACTTCCACGTCAGGAACGTGACGCGGGTCAAGTCCCACGTCAGCCACAAGGAGTCGCCTTCCCTGCTGGTGATTGCCACCGACACACCGGAGAACAGGCGGCTCTTCGAGCTGAAGAAGGTGGCCAACACATCGGTCACCGCGGAGGGCCTCAAGCAGAAGAGGGGGCTCGTCCAGTGCTTCCGCTGCCAGGGGATGGGACACGTGGCTCGCCACTGTTCCTTTCCCGAGGCATGCGTGAAGTGCGCAGGCCCCCACGCAAGTGGGCTCTGCCCACTTCCGAGGACGCACACTCCCAAGTGTGCGAACTGTGGCGGCCCACATGTGGCGAGTTATCGCGGCTGTGAAGTCTTCAAAGCCGCGGTTGCTCGCCAGCGCGGGCAGCCAGCACAGAAGTCTGCCGGCCGCTCCCTCGGCCGTCCGCGCCCAGGCGCAAAACCGTCGAGGCGGCAGGCAACAGCGACTACGCAGAGGACAGCCGCAGGCGCTACCAACGTCCCCACCGCGGTGGGGAATAGAAGAAGGCGCATCCGCGCCAACAAACGTGCCCGAGAGGGCACACCAGAAGTTGAGCGCGTTTCCCCCCACAAGGGGAAAATGCGCAAAGAGGACGCCACTACGACGGACGGTGGCAAGAGTGGCAACACGACTGCCACCGCCCGTCAGTCTGCTGCGCCAGGGCGGGACGCTGCACCTGCAGCGAATGAAGACATCCTGGCAGCAGCCGTCTCCGCACTGTCTGTGGCAATCGACAAGGTGGCAAGCCTTGCCGACACGCTACAGCGAGTTGCGGAGGCCATGCTGACGGCCACACAAGCGGCCGCTAAACAGCAGCCGAAGTGAGGCGCTCCCTGCGCCGTCCGCGCCGGGAGAAGTGCAGTCGGCCCGACCTGGGCCAACACCGCTGCCCGCAAACGCGGTCAGCACAGAAGACAACAAAACCTGAAAAGGGCAACAAGAAGACACTAACAAAAAGCGAAGAACCAAGAAACTACTAGTCGAGAGATGATATGGAGGCAATGCAGGGGAAGCCTGCAAATACTCCGGCAACCAGGGTTAGAGGGCGAACCCTGAAGAAGATGCTCTAGCGGGCTCGGCTCCAGTTCACCACCGGCAATGGGGGGTGAAGCTTTGACAATGCCAGCCACTCGTGCTGGCGAAACGTCAGAAAAATCATTAGATGAACGTCGGCCGAAGAACCCGAGACAGAAGCCAATAGGCAGTTTGTCAACAAGTGGCCACGAAAGCCTTAACAATTTTGTATTTCTGCGCATTGCTTCCGCTCCCCCCCCCCCCCCTCCCCCCTGGTGTGATAGGCCGTGCCACACGAGAACAGATTATCATTGTCCCAACAATGCTTATTGATTTTTATGTCATCTGTTTGTTGATAGATTCTAACGGTCAGCCGTTGTTATTAAAGTAGCACTGTTCGCTTTTCTCATTTTTATAACAACCCAATATTTTAAAGCAATGAAAATTTTACAAGCAAACATTACTGTTTTTTTTTTCAAGTTTTATTTAAGAAGTAAAAATTGTAACACTGCAGCTATGGCAAACTGATAAGCTGGTTTTTTATCCGGTTATAGGAAAATATGAAAAAAACAACTGTTACAATCGAAACCAAACAAATACCGAAAGATACCGGTTATTTAGAAGTAAAATACCTGTATCGGTTTTAATAGCTCGGTTTTTCACGCCGCTACGATAAACAACGCCCTGGGAGTAGACAACATTCAATTAGAACTACTGATAGCCCTGGGAGAGCCAGTTCTAACAAAATTCTACCATCTGGTGACCAACATGTATGACACAGGCGAAATACCCTCAGACTCCAAGAAGAATAAAATAATTCCAATCCCAAAGAAAGCAGGTGTTGAAATATGTGAAAAATGCCGAACTATCAGTTTAATAAGTCACGGCTGCAAAATACTAACACAAATTCTTTACAGACGAATGGAAAAACTGGTAGAAGCCGACCTCGGGGAAGATCAGTTTGGATTCCGTAGAAATATTGGAACACGTGAGGCACTACTGACCCTACGACTTATTTTAGAAGATAGATTAAGGAAAGGCAAACCTACGTTGCTAGCATTTGTAGACTTAGGGAAAGCTTTTGACAATGTTGTCTGGAATACTCTCTTTCAAATTCTCAAAGTGGCAGGGATAAAATACAGGGAGCGAAAGGCTATTTACCATTTGTACAGAAACGAGATGGCAGTTATAAGAGTCGAGGGGCATGAAAGGCAAACAGTGGTTGGGAAGGGAGTGAGACAGGGTTGTAGCCTATCCCCAATGTTATTCAATCTGTATATTGAGCAAGCAGTAAAGGAAACAAATGAAAAATTTGGAGTAGGTGTTAAAATCCATGGAGAAGAAATAAAAACTTTAGGGTTCGGCGATGACCTGAAAGAGCAGCTGAACGGAATGGACAGTGTCTTGAAAGGTGGATATAAGATGAACATCAACAAAAGCAAAACAAGGATAATGGAAAGCAATCTAATTAAGTCTGGTGATGCTGAGGGAATTAGATTAGGAAATGAGACACCTAAAGTAGTAAAGGAGTTTTGCTTTTTGGGGAGCAAAATAACTGATGATGGTCGAAGTAGAGAGGATATAAAATGTAGACTGGCAATGGCAAGGAAAGCGTTTCTGAAGAAGAGAAATTTGTTAACATCGAGTATAGATTTAAGTATCAGGAAGTCGTTTCTGAAAGTATTTGTTCGGAGTGTAGCCATGTATGGAAGTCAAACATGGACGATAAATAGTTTGGACAAGAAGAGAATAGAAGCTTTCGAAATGTGGTGCTACAGAAGAATGCTGAAGATAAGATGGGCAGATCACATAACTAATGAGGAGGTATTGAATAGAATTGGGGAGAAGAGGAGTTTGTGGCACAACTTGACTAGAAGAAGGGATCGGTTGGTAGGACATTATCTGAGGCATCAAGGGATCACCAATTTAGTACTGGAGGGCACCGTGGAGGGTAAAAATCGCAGAGGGAGACCAAGAGATGAATACACCAAACAGATTCAGAAGGATGTAGGTTGCAGTAGTTATTCGGAAATGAAGAAGCTTGGACAGGATAGAGTAGCATGGAGAGCTGCATCAAACCAGTCTCAGGTCTGAAGACCACAACAACAACAACAACGATAAAACAGGGGCCACGATCGTGCCACTGTAGAAATCCGATACATGCTGATAGACGTTTCTGCTTCTTACACGTTCTTCTCGCAGTCAAACTTCAAATGCGATTTCTGAATGAGGAACCCGCTGTGTAATATTTCGTTACGTGCAGAAAGTACGTATAAGCGGCCGCTCCTGTCTTTCCTTGTGCAGATTCCGCACGGCAGAGAGTCTCCGTGATGTTACTATTTCAGTGGACAGACAACCTAACCTCACTATAAAGGCTACTGATTGTTTGCCGTCTTACTCGGGCAATACATGAAAGCATTTCGTATCATCAACAACAGCTTAATGGCACAATCGTTTTAGAAGAGAGCTGCAGAACCACGGATTTCTCCGTAGCTCTAGATAAGCAGTTTCCTTCTAAGTTTCGATCATTAACAACATTGAAACTTCCCGGCACACAGTTTTAATCTGCCAGGAAGTTTCATATCAGCGCACACTCCGCTGCAGAGTGAAAATCTCATTCTGATTAACAACATTAACATACACTCAACTTGTTGTTACAAGGAAGAGCTGAGCCGCGAGCGACCGTGATGTGAGGAGGTTTCAAGAAACGCCGACCCCGTCCTGTTACGTGACTACTTGTGACGCAGCGATGCTGTGAGCTGCTGGGGACAGCTTCTTGCTGCCATTGCGGACTCCGGCTGCTCCTGCATGCACCACCACGTGGCGTACACTTGTTCCTTCTTGAGAGGCAAGAACATCAACGTGTCCTCTGAGCTCTGAACACAACTTTTTCTGTGCATCGCGAGGAACGTTTAGGGTCGAAGTAGTCATTAAGATTCCATTCTGCCATAACTAGGATCTGAATCCAACTTTTAGATCACACAAAGAGCAAGCAAGTATGGAAGTATAAAAAGTAGACAGACACACAACACCCGTATCAGTAAGTCGAGGAATTAAGTTTAACATTTAACAGACATGAAATCAAAACGCTGGTTTACGGGTGTGAGAGGAAAAGACTGGACGTGGCATTGTTAACGAACCCATTTGGTAAAGCAAAATCTGTTATTCAATATGATCGAAAGAGGCTTTAAACCTTGTCCGTCGAAGTTTTAATCTCCACCCTGTTTTATCTTGACCCATCAGTGCAGAATCTCTTCAAATTTAAGGGGTGTTGGGACGCCCTATCCCGACTGTTAAATTTAGTGACTTGGCTTCCCTGTATTTCAGGAACCACCGTATCCATTGACATGAAACGTATACAGGACATTGAACTTTATGTTCTGAATTTACTGAGCTACAATAATTGCATTTTCATTTTAGCCACTGCTTTTGGATATACAATTTTTTAATCACACGGTTAAAATTTTGTGTACATTATCCTAAATAATTTTAATTATACATAACGTTTTAGTTGAGTAGACTCAGGATATGGATATTATTACACCCTGAAAATTTGAATACTCTACTCGAAGTGGTTTCTGAAATTTAGGGAAAATTACAACAGAAAGTGTAAATTTTCAGGAACGACTTCTAAAGTTTCAAAAGACTGTAACTCAATATATGCTTAATTTTTTATTTTTAGTCACTCAGAAGATTGGTTCAAATGGCTCTGAGCACTATGGGACTTAACATCTGAGGTCATCAGTCCCCTAGAACTTAGAACTACTTAAACCTAACTAAACTAAGGACGTTACACACATTCATGCCCGAGGCAGGATTCGAACCTGCGAACGTAGCGGTCGCGCGGTTCCAGACTGAAGCGCCTAGAACCGCTCAGTCACCACTCAGAAGAACCCTGCACCATACGGTATATCATCTTCTCGATCTTTTTCCGAGTTTTTTTCTTCTTTTCTTCTTTCTGGGCTCTTTAGTGGCCAATTGTGCTGCACACTCTGCTTTATCAATATGATCCTTGTCCATCCGTTCAAGTTCTCGGATTCAGTAGGCTCCAGGATTAATTCTCTTATGCTGTAGCACTTTCACCCTACCATTGTTGCCATAATTAAAAGCAATAACAGCATCACTGATCCCCACTTTAGAGTATTCATTCCAACAAAAACATTTCTTGGTAAGCGAGTCCATATAAGATTATTGAACGACTCATTGGGATTTTGCGTCTGACCATGCAGACACTTGTTCAGTAATTTAGGATTTGCCAGTTCTCTGTAAATAGGGTGTATGATGACCATGACTGCTGCTGGGGTGGAATGTTTATGGCTGTATGAACTGTTTGAGTATTGGGAATTGCGGTAATTGCACCATGAATCAGGTCCAGGAGGGCAAAGGTGGTGTACTAGTTTTTCATCAGTTGACAGTCTGTGGAAGAAGGTAGCCCATACTGCCTGCTTCATTTTCAACAAATCCTCAGTATTGTTTCTAATGGCCATCCCATAATACTGCTTTAGTTCATCAGTCATTTTGTCTGTCAGTCTGCCCCTTATGGTTTTACCATCAGAAAGTATCTTGTCTCTTAAACTCTGTTTCAACTTCCTCAACTAGGTGCCCATCATCTTCTGGACATGACCCTTATAACGCATCAATCCACAACCTTCTATATAAAAAAAATTACCGGTTTTATTAGATCTTGAAGTAATGCTCGCAAAAATTTTAACATTTTCTACAGATGTAGATTATATTTTAAAAAATAAAATAAAATAATTACCATGTGAGTTTATGTGATATATATATATCATTTTATTCGCAAAACTGCAAATTTTATAACGAGAAAAAAATCCGAAAATGTGAAATTTTTTCCGTTCTAATTCCCCTTAATACGTCTTCCTCTACGTCAACATATTAGAAAACAAAGCAAGCTCTGCACATTCCATGGTGGAGGGAACTTCGTACCGTTATTGATCATTTCATGGCCGATTCCATTTACACATGGCTCAGGTGAAAATGACTGTTTCCTTTGTACATAACTTAATCTCTCTGATTTTATGATCATCGGCCCTTATGTCAGGGATATGATGGAAGCGATAGAACTGTTCCGCATTCTGCTTCTAATAACGATTCTCTAAATCTAAACGATAGAATCTACATAAGAAGAAGTCTTCCTATCAGCAGTGCTCTCTGAGCATCTCAGTTACAGAATGAGATTTTCACTCTGCAGCGGAGTGTGCGCTGATATGAAACGTCCTCGCAGATTAAAACTGTGTGCCGGACCGAGACTCGAACTCGGGACCTTTGCCTTTCGCGGGCAAGTGCTCTACCAACTGAGCTACCCAAGCACGACTCACGCCCCGTCCTCACAGCTTTACTTGCGCCAGTACCTCGCCTCCTACCTTCCAAACTTTACAGAAGCTCTCCTGCGAACCTTGCAGAACTAGCACTCCTGAAAGAAAGGATATTGCGCACACTCCGCTGCAGAGTGAAAATCTCATTCTGGAAACATCCCCCAGGCTGTGGCTAAGCCATGTCTCCTCAATATCCTTTCTTTCAGGAGTGCTAGTTCTACAAGGTTCGCAGGAGAGCTTCTGTAAAGTTTGGAAGGTAGGAGGCGAGGTACTGGCGCAAGTAAAGCTGTGAGGACGGGGCGTGAGTCGTGCTTGGGTAGCTCAGTTGGTAGAGCACTTGCCCGCGAAAGCCATAGGTCCCGAGTTCGAGTCTCGGTCCGGCACACAGTTTTAATCTGCCAGGAAGTTTCATATCAGTTACACTTTCGTACCAAAGATAATACCTGTTACGATCCTTGCAGTACCTCTATGAATTCTTTTGACCTCTACCGCCTGGCAAGGACTCTAAATGATACATCAGCGTTGTGTATTATAGCCTTGTGTAGGACCTACTTAGCGGATGTACTACATTTTCTCCGAATTTCCCAATAAATCTAGGTTCAAAAATGGCTCTGAGCACTATGGGACTTAACTTCTGAGGTCATCAGTCCCCTAGAGCTTAGAACTACTTAAACCTAACTATCCTAAGGACATCACACACATCCATGCCCGAGGCAGGATTCGAACCTGCGACCGTAGCGGTCGCGCTGTTCCAGACTGTAGCGCCTAGAACCGCTCGGCCACCCCGGACGGCAATAAATCTAGGTCCCCCATTGGCACACCCCTCCTCTGCTGCTTACTTCGTCTGTTTTCATCATTTCATTAATCTTCTTCGGGTTACATACATTACCTGATAAAAAGTATCTGGATACCTATTAGTGGACATTAATATGAGGTGTGTCCACCCACCGCCTTTATGACGACTTGAAATCTGCTGAATACTTTGTGTCTGAATCCCTGTGAAGGAATGGCAGCTCATTCTTCTCCAAGATTTTAAACCAGAGATGATAGTGATGCTGGACTCTAGGGCCTAGAGCAAAGTCGTCGATCTCACTGATTCCAAAGGTGTTCCGTTGGGTTCATTTTGGTATTCTGAGCAGACCAATCCATTTCATGAATGCTGCTACTCACAAACCGTTGCCTCACAGGTACAAACAAAAAAACAAACACTGTCTGAACAGGCCTCGAAGGCCCAACGGTACCAGCCGGGCTCTCCATGCCGTCCTTAGCCCTCTGGCGTCACCTGACACGGACGGGTTTGTGACCAGCACACCACTTTCCCAGCCGTTGTCAGTTTTCGTGACCGGTGCTGTTACTTCTCAATCAAGCATCAATCGGCCTCACCTCGCCTCACCTCGCTTGCCAACAGCACTCGGCGGGCCCAGACGGTGACCCATCCAATTGCTAGCCAAGACCGACAGCACTTAACTTGAGTGATCTGACGGGAACCAGTATTACCACTGCGGTAAGGCCGTTGGCATTCCCTCACAAATGCTGCTTTATAACTGGGTGCATTGCCATGCTGATGCAGTCATCGTCTCTGAACTGTTCCTCTGTTGGACGCAGTAGACAATGCTGCACAATGTCTTCAGGCCCTTCATTTAACTTTTTCTTAAGCACAATAACGGGACCACGCCATAACCACGAAAATAAACCCTATACCGTAACATTACATCCTCCATACTTCATTCTTGTCACTACAAATGATAGCAGGTAATGTTCTCCAGGCATCTACCAAGCCCAAATCTTTCAACCAAATCATTTATTTCCAGTCATCCACTGTCCAGTGGCGTTGCTCTTTAGCGTTGACTACAGCAATGTGTGGTTTATGAGGAGCTGCTCGACCAGTGTACCTTCCTACGGACAGCCTGTATGCTAGGTGGGCTCCTGGTAGCACTTAAGAGCTCATTCCTTATGTTGATTTCAGGCGATTTTTTACAACCACCCTGAGCAGTGCTCTACGTTTCCTGTCCGTCACTGCATGAGGTCTGCGTGATCACGGTTTAACTGTGGTTGTTCCTTCAAGTTTTCACTTCGCAACCACAGGGACAACTTCAGATGGGTAGAAATGTTTACGGTGGATTTGTTACTTAGGTGACATCCAATGACTAGTCCATGTTCTAAGTCACTGCCCTCTCCTGACAGACCCATTCTGCTGTTACTGTGTCTCTATCGACAATATGCTACAGTACTTCCCCCTTCCTTTTATACCGGGCGATTCAAAAAGAAAGTACAGATTTGAGTTGTTTATTACCAACCATAAAAGACATATCATTGGATGGAGGAAGGTGCAAAGTTTTGACATAGCTGTCCTGTTATTTGTAGTAACATGGCGACTAGACCACATGAGATATTGTTCAAGTGCAACGTGCACTCTGCCGACGATTCAACAAGAAGCCGCCTCTGCACAAGCAGATTTATGACTGGCATATAAAATTCTTTGAAGTTGACATAAAAGTTTTCTGGGTATGGTACCGCGTCATAATGTAAAAAACTACTGCTGCTGGAGAAAAAAACCAACGTTTCGGCCACGATTGCAGCGGCCTTCTTCTGGGTCTAATGGTGCGTTCTAGCTATTCAGTGTCCTTTATATTTTGTTGTTACTGTTGACTGCGCGTGCCATTACGTCATAATTCAAAAAATGGCTCTGAGCACTATGGGACTTAACAGCTGTGGTCATCAGTCCCCTAGAACTTAGAACTACTTAAACCTAACTAACCTAAGGACATCACACACATCCATGCCCGAGGCAGGATTCGAACCTGCGACCGTAGCAGTCGCGCGGTTCCGGACTGCGCGCCTAGAACCGCGAGACCACCGCGGCCGGCGTCATAATTTTAAAAAGGTAGTTAGTTTCATTGGTCACTTAAGGAAGAAGGAGAGGGAACTTTATTTTAATAGGTTGCGGTGGAGGGAGAACGTGACCTCTGTTGTCTATTGGCTCTTGTGTTTTGTACCATGATTGGTGGTCACCGTCGAATGAGGAGTTGGCTGCTGTTTATCACAACTGCTGGACGTCGGCCGCGCTGCGGCAGTTACTCGCCGGCAGTGCCCGTGCCTCGTGTTGACAGTGCGGTCTGTTGGGCTCTGATTGCTGGCAGCCAAGGAGGGGCAAGCCTGAGTCCATCCTCCGTGTTCGTGTTGTTAGGGTGTTTAAGTGTTTCGATGGCCTCTCTGATTTTGCGTTTCGTCATAACCGGGTGCTTGGCCAACACACAGGCTGCGCTGAAATTGATTTCTTTTCCGCAGTCTTGCTGATGTTCTGCCACTGCAGATTTGTTGTGTTGTCCTAGACGAATATGGCGCTCGTGTTCCCGAATGCGCGTTGCTATTGGCCTACCAGCCTCGCCGATGTATGCCTCTCCACATTCGCATTCCACCTTGTAAACGCCAGCAGTGTGTAATGCATCCACCTTATCCTTAGTGGAGCCTAGTACGTCCTGGATGCTACGACTACTATAGAAGACAGACTGTACCCCAACGCGGCGAAGGTGTTCTTATGAAGACTTACAAATTACAGTTACTACGACCATAACAGCAGGTACGAATTTTGCATTTTAGGTTAAAGGATATGGCGGAGGACACTTTTTCCTAGCGACTCATCTTTTCGGACGAATCGACGTCACATCTGTTGTGTAAAAAACCGTTACAATGTAAGAATTTGGGGGTCACAAACTCCTGGCGTCGTAGTCGAACGTGGAAGAGGCTCACCGCAACTGCATGTGTTTTATTCTGCTGCTGTTTTGCAGAGGAAACTGACATTCCTGTCATACCTGGACAGGATGCGTAAATGGCCGTTTCCTCAACTTCACGAAGATTCCGATCACTTCATTTTTATTCATGTTTCACCTTGAGTTATGGCGTTATCTTAACACCACCATCCCACAACGTTGGATTCAAAGAGGTGGACAAGATCTTGTTTATTGCTTTTGGTTTCCCAGGTCACCAGAACTCACACCCTTCGTTTTTTTTTTATGTGGGGCTACGTAAACGACAGAGTCTTTGTCCCTCCTACGGCAGCTTCTCTTCAAGAGTTGAGAAATCTAACAGTTGAAGCAGTCGATTCGATTAACAGGGCAATCGTAAAATGCGTTTTAGACAGGTACGTGCCGAGTAAAACTGTGAGGGACGGGAAAAACCCACCGTGGTACAACAACAAAGTTAGGAAACTACTGCGACAGCAAAGAGAGCTTCACTCCAAGTTTAAACGCAGCCAAAACCTCTCAGACAAACAGAAGCTAAACGATGTCAAAGTTAGCGTAAGGAGGGCTATGCGTGAAGCGTTCATTGAATTCGAAAGTAAAATTCTATGTACCGACTTGACAGAAAATCCTAGGAAGTTCTGGTCTTACGTTAAATCAGTAAGTGGCTCGAAACAGCATATCCACACACTCCGGGATGATGATGGCATTGAAACAGAGGGTGACACTGTAAGTAGGCTGTTTATGTTTTCTCTATGTAAGTAGGCTGTTTATGTTTTCTTATTGGCAGCGTTACGTAGCGCTCAATATGAAAATCACTGGCTGTGCTGTGTGCAGTCTGTGACTAGTTTGCATTGTTGTCTGCCATTGTAGTGTTGGGCAGCGGCAGCTGGATGTGAACAGCGCGTAGCGTTGCGCAGTAGGAGGTGAGCCGCCAGCAGTGGTGGATGTGGGGAGAGAGATGGCGGAGTTTTGAAATTTGTCATGAACTGCTATATTTATATATGATGATATCAAGGTAAATACATTGTTTGTTCTCTATTAATATCTTTCATTTGCTAACTATCCCTATCAGTAGCTAGTGCCTTCCATAGTTTGAATCTTTTATTTAGCTGGCAGTAGTGGCGCTCGCTGTATTGCAGTAGCTTGAGCAGCGAAGATTTTTGTGAGGTAAGTGATTTGTGAAAGGTATAGTTTAATGTTAGTCAGGGCCATTCATTTGCAGGGATTTTTGAAAGTCAGATTGCGTTGTATGTCAGTTTAAAAGTCAGATTGCGTTGCGCTAAAAATATTGTATGTCAGTTTAAGCACAGTCATGTATAATTGTTCGAAGGGGACGTTTCAACACGCGTAAAGGTGAAATACTAAACACCTTTTTCCAAAGCTGTTTCGCAGAGGAAGACCGCACTGCAGTTCCTTCTCTAAATCCTCGCACAAACGAAAAAATGGCTGACATCGAAATAAGTGTCCAAGGAATAGAAAAGCAACTGGAATCACTCAACAGAGGAAAGTCCACTGGACCTGACGGGATACCAATCCGATTCTACACAGAGTAGGCGAAAGAACTTGCCCCCCTTCTAACAGCCGTGTACCGCAAGTCTCTAGAGGAACGGAGGGTTCCAAATGATTGGAAAAGAGCACAGATAGTCCCAGTCTTCAAGAAGGGTCGTCGAGCAGATGCGCAAAACTATAGACCTATATCTCTGACGTCGATCTGTTGTAGAATTTTAGAACATGTTTTTTGCTCGAGTATCATGTCGTTTTTGGAAACCCAGAATCTACTATGTAGGAATCAACATGGATTCCGGAAACAGCGATCGTGTGAGACCCAACTCGCTTTATTTGTTCATGAGACCCAGAAAATATTAGATACAGGCTCCCAATTAGATGCTATTTTTCTTGACTTCCGGAAGGCGTTCGATACAGTTCCGCACTGTCGCCTGATGAATAAAGTAAGAGCCTACGGAATATCAGACCAGCTGTGTGGCTGGATTGAAGAGTTTTTAGCAAACAGAACACAGCATGTTGTTATCAATGGAGAGACGTCTACAGACGTTAAAGTAACCTCTGGAGTGCCACAGGGGAGTGTTATGGGACCATTGCTTTTCACAATATATGTAAATGACCTAGTAGATAGTGTCGGAAGTTACATGCGGCTTTTCGTGGATGATGCTGTAGTATACAGAGAAGTTGCAGCATTAGACAATTGTAGCAAAATGCAGGAAGACCTGCAGCGGATAGGCACTTGGTGCAGGGAGTGGCAACTGTCCCTTAACATAGACAAATGCAATGTATTGCGAATACATAGAAAGAAGGATCCTTTATTGTATGATTATATGATAGCGGAACAAACACTGGTAGCAGTTACTTCTGTAAAATATCTGGGAGTATGTGTGCGGAACGATTTGAAGTGGAATGATCATATAAAATTAATTGTTGGTGTGGCGGGTACCAGGTTGAGATTCATTGGGAGAGTGCTTAGAAAATGTAGTCCATCAACAAAGGAGGTGGCTTACAAAACACTCGTTCGACCTATACTTGAGTATTGCTCATCGGTGTGGGATCCGTACCAGATCGGTTTGACGGAGGAGATAGAGAATATCCAAAGAAGAGCGGCGCGTTTCGTCACAGGGTTATTTGGTAACCGTGATAGCGTTACGGAGATGTTTAACAAACTCAAGTGGCAGACTCTGCAAGAGAGGTGCTCTGCATCGCGGTGTAGCTTGCTGTCCAGGTTTCGAGAGGGGGCGTTTCTGGATGAGGTATCGAATATATTGCTTCCCCCTACTTATACCTCCCGAGGAGATCACGAATGTAAAATTAGAGAGATTAGAGCGCGCACGGAGGCTTTCAGACAGTCGTTCTTCCCCGCGAACCATACGCGACTGGAACAGGAAAGGGAGGTAATGACAGTGGCACGTAAAGTGCCCTCCGCCACACACCGTTGGGTGGCTTGCGGAGTATAAATGTAGATGTAGATGGACCTGTCGATTCGAGTGTGGAATAAAATGGACTACAGCTTCAATGTTAGTCGTGCTCATGTTGACTATATGGTATAATGTGCAAACATTATAACCGTCCTCTATCCAGTGACACACGCAATGTGTATCTTTCATAGTTGGTCTGTAATAAAGAATTGAAATCTGGTCCTTCGTTTTGAGTTGCTATTGGGTATGCCTCTCGTGATAGCTATAGGTCAATTCCGTATTATTTAGGGGTCTCTCAGGTTACTTCTGATCAGATGGTATATACGTGTTTTAGAGTCTCCACTGGATCTATAAACTGGTAGCGTGGTATTTTTTCATTTATTTATACTTATTAATTTCAGAGACACATAATACAGTAAACAACATCTAGCATGCTCGTCTGCCCCGAGGCCGCTACAGTACCAGCGAAGCCGTAAAGGAACCATAGAAAGAGATAATAAGGCCCCGTTGAAGATGTTGGTTACAGCAACAACAGATAAGACGTCAATTTTAAAAATTTTCCCGGTGATTCGATTATCAAAGAAATTTCGGGCTTATAGCCAGTTGCCATTTAGTACACTCCGCGATATTTCGACTGGGCGTGTACCAGTCATCTTCAGGTGAATCATCGAAGACTGAAGACTTCCCTCGTCCTGCAGTATATGAGTGCGTTGTGAGTATTCCGCACAAGCGTTTAGACCGTGGTCACAGACTTACTACACTATCTAGCACCGAGCGAGGTGGCGCTGTGGTTAGCACACTGGACTCGCATTCGGGAGGACGACGGTTCAATCCCGCGTCCGGCCATCCTGATTTAGGTTTTCCGTGATTTCCCTATATCGCTCCAGGCAAATGCCGGGATGGTTCCTTTCAAAGGGCACGGCCAAATTCCTTCCCCATTCTTCCCTAATCCGATGAGACCGATGACATCGCTTTTTGGTCTCCTCCCCCAAATAAAACAATCCAACACTACCCAGCAGGCAGCGTCCTCGCTGTTAGAACTGCGGAACTCTCGCTCGCCTTGACCATCTGCGTACTCTGTCGTTTTCGTTTTGGGACGAATCATTGCAATGATGGGGTCATGGGAGCTGTAGAAGGTGAGCGTGGAGTGTGGTGTTGGGGTGAGGATGGAGGAAGATGGTGAGGCACTGCGTGTCTGAGTGTGTGTAATATTTTAATCGACAGTTTACTATAAAAATAAAGAATGAAAATGAATAAATGAAAAAAATAATTCTCTCTCTCTCTCTCTCTCTCTCTCTACACACACACACACACACACACACACACACACACACACACAGCCGCACCACCCGCCCGTTCTCCATCTTCACCCAACACCCCACTCCATTCACCATATCTACTGATCCCAAGATCCCTCAGTTAACACTAAAGCATGTGAGGAAGCAGGACGAGCATATGCAGCGGATAGGCACTTGGTGCAGGGAGTGGCAACTGACCCTTAACATAGACAAATGTAATGTATTGCGAATACATAGAAAGAAGGATCCTTTATTGTATGATTATCTGTAAAATATCTGGGAGTATGCGTACGGTACGATTTGAAGTGGAATGATCATATAAAATTAATTGTTGGTAAGGCGGGTGCCAGGTTGAGATTCATTGAGAGAGTCCTTAGAAAATGTAGTCCATCAACAAAGGAGGTGGCTTACAAAACACTCGTTTGACCTATAATTGAGTATTGCTCATCAGTGTGGAATCCGTACCAGGTCGGGTTGACAGAGAAGATCCAAAGAAGAGCGGCGCGTTTCGTCACAGGGTTATTTGGTAAGCGTAATAGCGTTACGGAGATGTTTAGCAAACTCAACTAGCAGACTCTTCAAGAGAGGCTCTCTGCATCGCAGTGTAGCTTGCTGTCCAAGTTTCGAGAGGGTGCGTTTCAGAATGAGCTATCGAATATATTGCTTCCCCCTACTTATACCTCCCGAGGAGAACACGAATGTAAAATTAGAGAGATTCGAGCGCACACGGAGGCTTTCCGGCAGTCGTTCTTCCCGCGAACCATACGCGACTGAAACAGGAAAGGGAGGTAATGACAGTGACACGTAAAGTGCCCTCCGCCACAGACCGTTGGGTGGCTTGTGGAGTATAAATGTAGATGTAGATGTAGAGTATACTATAGTACAGGTTATGTGCAAAGAATTGTTTGGTTGGCTGGTTCATTAGGGGAGGGAACCGAACAGCGAGGTCATCAGTCCCACTGGATTACGGAAGGATGCGGAGGAAGTCGGCCGTGCCATTTCAAAAGAGCCAACCCGGCGTTTGCCTAAAGTGATTTAGGGAAATCACGGAAGACCTAAATCTGGATGTCTTGACGCGTGTTTGAACTGTCGTCCCCCCGAATGGGAGTCCCGTGTGCTGATCACTGCGCCACCTAACTCGGTAAGATATGATTATTGTCAGAAACTTGTGCTTTGTGTATTTAGCGTATATAGAACAACAATCGGGTGCATTAACAGTGCACAAATACGAATGTAAATAATAAACACATATAGTTATAAACAGAGATAGCTAGATTTTAACAAACTTTCCAAAGAATCACTACAAATCTCATAATCTCATCTCGAAATACGTCCAATTAAATAATCTTTTTATATATTATATGCCACTGAAGATGCGTAACATGAAAAGGCGAAACTTATCTGGCACACAGAAATAAATTGAGTTGCAAAATACGGCATTTTTATTATCATTGTAATAAAACGTAATTGAAGTTCGCAGCTGAGGAAAATGGCCGCAAATATTAGCAATATTGAGTAAAATATTGCCAACAGAGGGAAGAAAAGCTAGTGATTTTACCGACAGGTTTTCACTCCGTTATCAACTTGCTAGTTTTTGGGTCGAACTGAGAGTGCCGTGTTAATCTGCTGGGCAAAATATCCGTCTTCACTTATGTTGTCTTTTTGTTGGGCAAGCTCCTCATTTAAACTATCTGGATCTGAAACTGTGTGAGCTGTGTTTCACGTGTTTCAAGCAAACTCACAGTTTGCAACAAGTAAAGGCAAATCGACGATTGTAAATACAAATCAGTATGAGTGGGCTTCGGACAAACTGAATGCGTCAGGAATCAATCATTCTTCCGTCATATCAAAACAGCCAAGAAAGGCAGACAAGTATCTTTCTCTATTGCCATAGTAAAGTAAATGTTCTTATGAATGGACTCCCCGGAGACGTAAAAAGTTAATTTGTTTATCTTTACTATCAAGCCACACTATCACAGTAACGTGCACATAGCCTCAAAATTCAGTTGGATTAAGAGCCGCTAATTTCAGCGTTGTCTACTCAAAGCTTCCCCATCAGAAGAAGAAATATTCGGAACAATGGAGCTGAGAAAGGGGCGCCTTAAGCGCAGCCGTGCGAAGATGAGGGATCTTCAGTGATCAAGGGCGTAAACCCTGGCAGAATATCATGCCAGCTTGAAGGTGTAGAGTTGGCAGTCAACCAGAAGGCTTACCCGCCGCAGCGCATATAGTTTCACGAGGAGGAAGTAATATGTTGCGTAAATCTTCTCGGATCATACGCTCTCGGGGTCTTAACAGGCACAACGCGTCTCCTGTGGAGTCTGTCATTGGAATAAAATGAGAATATCCGTAATGCTCTTGTGCTTACTAAACGAAATACTCCGCTCTTTTTGGATCATATCTATTCTCTCTATCAATCCTAGAGGATAAGGGGTTCAGACCGACTGCCAATACTGAATAATCGGTCGAACGAATGTTTCGTAAGCAATTTCTGTCGTGAATGAACTACATCTCCTCGGAATTCTTCCACTGAATCTTAGCTTGGGCTTTTACCATAACTTTTTTAAAGTAGTGGATCCTCTCTAGGTCACTCTGGATGGATCTTCTATTTTAGCTTCTTACTGTTTCAATGTAAATTTAACTTTTTACTGTGACAATGTAATCGACAATAATGAGTCTTTCCAACTATTTAAGTGCGATATGATGCGCCGATGATGAAGCGATTGAAAGAATGTGTGACGAGATGAAATAAATTATTCAGATACTTAAGAGTGACAAAAATGTAATTGGAATGGGGAACTGGAATGTGATAGAACAAAGAGAAAGGAAACTAGTAGGACTACTTGGGCTGGGGGGAAGAAATGGAAGACGAAGCCACGTTGTAAAATTTTGCGCAAAGCACCATTTAATCATCGCTAATACTTGGATTAAATAGTAAAAGAAAGTTGTATTCGTGGAAGAGACCGGAAGACGAGAGATTCTGAAACCGGATTTTAGACTATAGAACATTTCAACTGGCAGAGGGGATATTTGACATTTATTTTTTGGTTATAAACTGCAAATTAAAACTGAAGAAATTGCAAAAAGCAGGAAATTATGGAAGTGGGGTAAGTTAAAAGAATCAGAGGTTGTTAAGCGTTTCAAAGAGAGCACTAGGCAACAAGTGACTGAAACAGGGGTAAGACAAACAATAGAATAATTAGTAACCTTCGCCGAATGTTGAAGGCAGCAGAGAATCAAATATGAAAAAAGACAACGCCAATTAGAAACCTGTGTATAACGCACGAGGCATTGAAAAATTAACGAAAGGAGGAAATATAATAATGCAGTACATAAAACAAGCGAAAGGAATACACAGTCTAAAAAATGACGTAGAAAGGAAGTGCAAAATGGCAAACCAGGAGTGGGTAGTGGATCTGGAAGCATAGCAAGTTGTTATCCACCATCTTGAAATTTGACGAAAAATATGACGACAATGTAATACCACGTCAAAGATCTTTGTCAAAGAAATTGATCATATTTCTTTGTCAAAGAAATGTTGAATTCCCAGGCGCTCTGCACGCAAGCATGCACTGTTAACTTGACACATTGGATCGCAGTGTTGGCGAATATTGCACAAGGAACTGCAATACCACCCATACAAAATTCAGCTACAGCAAAAATTAAATGAAGGCGACCTTCCAAAGAGGCAAAACTTTTGCCAGGAGTTGTAGGAACTCGAGAACGACAACCCAGGCCTGTGTGACTGATCGTGAGCGACGGGGCCAATTTTTATATTTCAGGCTTTGTTAACGAGCAAAACTTTCGATACTGGTCACGTGGAAATCCTGAAATGCTTAATGAAACGTCACTTCGCAATCAGCGGTGCGGCACACCATCCTTTGGATTAATAGGGACTTATTTTTCGAAGAGTGTTGCTGTTACTGTAAATACTCAGCATTATATTCACATGCAGAACCAGTTCCTATGAGGACGCTGGGCCAGAGATTAACGGTACAGTGCAGTAAAGCGCCTGAGAGAGTATGTATGCATATAAAGAATGACTGGACTACTTCGTAACTAGCTCTGGAAGACGTGAGGCTATATGTATGTCTATAGTAAGAGAAATAACTGTGATATATTAGTCATACTGTAAATGCAAATTACATTATATGTAAACTTCCGCCTGTGAACAGAAAATTAAAAATTTCGTGAAAGTGTAGTCAAGGATATGCCTAATCATTGTAGAACAGATCGTTATTTATAAAAGGTATGCCTCTCTCCTAATTCGTGACATTCTGTGTACCTGATCATTTCACATTGGCTTACCTTAAGATTGCAAGGATCAAGGGATACGGAGAGTACCTGCAAACCTTTTCTTAACTCCGTTTGGGAATGTAAATCTTTCTTCTGCATTATTCTTTCTACTACAATACAGCTAATATCGACAGCTATCGTCTATCTTCCGTTGAATAATGTATATGCACCGAAAACATTCCTTGCCGTCTTAAGAGCGACGAAAGTGCTTTTCCTCATTGCACGGTGATATAACATTAATTCTGGGAAACAGCATTTTTCAGCAGCCAGCGAGAAGCAAACTCAACCGAAGAAGTCGACTAAGAACTAAAAGCACTATAAAACTGCTCACTGATCACATGTGAGCTTAACGTTCAGATATTGCGAATTCGTGCGTGATTCTTACTACCGTTCATACAACGGATTCGGTACGAAATGTGTTAGTCTCTAGTACTAAAACACATACACATTAATTCTAAATGAAATTCATGCGTACTTAGTGTTGAGTGGGAGGCCAAAACACACTTAAATATTCTATAGAATGTTACAATATACCTGGTCATCTCCAAGAACGGGGACACTTCCTGGCCTTCAATATCCCCTGAGCTTTCGGGATATGATTTCTTTCTTTGTGGTTGGCTCAAATGGTTCAAATGGCTCTGAGCACTATGGGACTTAACTTCTGAGGTCATCAGTCCCCTAGAACTTAGAACTAATTAAACCTAACCAACCTAAGGACATCACAGACATCCATGCCCGAGGCAGGATTCGAACCTGCGACCGTAGCAGTCGCGCGGTTCCAGACTGTAGCGCCTAGAACCGCTCGGCCACTCCAGCCGGCTCTTTGGGGTTGTTTGCAATCTCAGAAGTTATGGTGTGAGCCACCATACACAATCCATAAGGTGAAGGATTAAATTCGCGAGGAAGTTAATCGAATCCCAGTGCCAGTCCTGCAAGAAGTGGTGCCTACCTTTCGTGAAAGACTTCAGATGTGTATGAAGAAAAATGCCAGCCTCCTACATGATGTCATTTTCAAGCGATGGATATTTTAAATTTCAAGCACTGTGAATTCATGCTGTATTTCTTTTATATCACTGTGAATAAATTTGTATCACTAGTGGAAGTATCAAAATCGCCCGTTGCGCTTTCGCACTTGTATGTACAAAGTATTTCATCCTATGTATACGAAGATGAGTTATTTTTTTATGGCCTAGCTAAACACAGAAACATTAATGCAGCCACACTTCTATGACACGTCTTTTTATTAAGTTTTCATGTATTTACTGCATGGCTGGGCAACGTAAATCCGCTAATCGGTAGTCCTTTACTAAGAGAGTTAACTTCGACGAACGCTTGAGCGTTACCTTACAGAGGATTTAGCGAGAGTTACAGTTCTACATCTACATCTACATCCTTACTCCGCAAGCCACTCAACCGTAATAGCAAACTTTGTGTTGTGGGAGTGGCGAAACGAGCAAGTGAATCAAACGCATTACCGGTGCTTAAACAATCTTTTGGTTGGGAAAGTTTAGGTAGGACACAAAGACAGTTTAATCATTTAGATTTATAATTATTTAGTTATCATTGTTAAGTCACGGCAAAATCAAAACACAGGCAAATCAGCAAGTATCTGACATATATTTCCCTTCATGCACATCAACATGCAGAAGTTTTCATCCGAGAGCTGGGCTCGTTTAGGGAAACTAATTGTAAATGTTTATGCCCACAGAAAATCCGATTCCATTATTTATTTTTCACAGCCAATCCGCCGACAAAAGGTAGTACTTACGGCGTGCTCAGTAAACAAACAACAATAACTGCCAACATCGTTCTCGTTCTCACTCAATTTTTTCCATCGATCGCGCATATCCTGACCAGACACTTACATGATTCTAACTTGTCAGAACATGATTTCCGCGGGCGGCGCGGTGACATTTTTGTCATATGTAGGAGGTACCCAAATAACAGATAACGGATTCAAAGGAAGTCAACGTAAGTTAAAGAGTCCGTTAAAGATTTCTAAAATTAAATAAAAAGTTAATCCATTACTCGAAAAGTTAACTACGTTAATTAACGGTCGTGTGCCCAGCCTAGGCTTATTATACATTGACAAACGTTTCAAATATAACGCAGTTACGTCTCATATGGGAGTCTGCACACAGTATTTTGAGAGACAGATTAGTTAATTCCATGTGGAATGTAATCACGACAACTTTTTTAGTGTCCAAATAGCGTAAACTGTTTTGCTTTGCTTCTTACAGTGCTATATGGACTCAGTGTAGAACCTTTTCGGGTATTGTGCGATCCAGGCTATCTAAGTGTTGAATGTGCTAATCAGTGGGCCTCGTGGTGGGCAAAAAAATGTGTAAATATACTTAAATTGAAGTTAATGTTAATGTAATTTTTCTTCAGCTTAATACAGAGGTGATTAGGTTAAGTTAGCTCATGTAAACGCATTCATTCACGAATTATTTTTATCTTTTGTCAGTTCAGTAACACTTAGTGATTTTGTGCGATCCAGGCTATCTAAGTGTTGAATGCGCTAATCAGTGGGCCTCGTGGAGGGCAAAAAAATATGTAAATATACTTAAATTGAAGTTAATGTTAATGTAATTTTTCTTCAGCTTAATACAGAGGTGATTAGGTTAAGTTAGCTCATGTAAACGCATTCATTCACGAATTATTTTTATCTTGTGTCAGTTCAGTAACACTTAGTGAGATGTTCCAAAGCTCATAGTTTTAATCGAAACCATAAATGAATTTTAATTCAATGACAGAAAGGACCTTGTGCTCAACGGACAGTAACCAGTAGACACTGCGCTTGTGGCGACAGTAGTAAAAGAATCTAGTTAGGTACTCACCATATTGCAAACGATATAGTCAGTGCTACGCGTATATGCTATACAATGCAAGACTGAATCGATTCTAAACGGAAGGCGCCCAATTTATAGTCGATCTGCGCATACCCCACCAGTAACTGCCAGCAGCCAATAAGATTCATCCTCTCTCTGACCGGCTAGCAAACTTAACTCCGTGTATCTCTCTCTCTCTCTCTCTCTCACACGCATGAAGCGCTGTTGCCGGGGTTCCGTCATAAAGGTCACACTACGCAGTAGTCGACGGCAAATCGTCGAGCACAACAAAAGTGATAACCGGCGTTTGCAAGTAAGTGTTGTAGGCCTTCTGTTGTTTCTGATATCATAAACGATTTGCGAGAGAGTCTGAGCTTCCCTCTTAGACTGTTCGCAGACGATGCTGTAATCTACTGTATCAAAGAAGTCATCAAATGATTAAAACTAGCTTCAAAACGATTGTTGTTGTTGTGGTCTTCAGTCCTGAGACTGGTTTGATGCAGCTCTCCATGCTACTCTATCCTGTGCAAGCTTCTTCAGCTCCCAGTAACTACTGCAACCTACATCCTTATGAATCTGCTTGGTGTATTCATCTCTTGGTCTCCCTCTACGATTTTTACCCTCTACGCTGCCCTCCAATACTAAATTGGTGATCCCTTGATGCCTCAGAACATGTCCTACCAACCGATCCCTTCTTCTGGTCAAGTTGTGCCACAAACTTCTCTTCTCCCCAATACTATTCAATACCTCCTCATTAGTTATGTGATCTACCCATCTAATCTTCAGCATTCTCCTGTAACACCACATTTCGAAAGCTTCTATTCTCTTCTTGTCTAAACTATTTATCGTCCACGTTTCACATCCATTCATAGCTACACTCCATACAAATACTTTCAGAAACGACGTCCAGACACTTAAATCTGTACTCGATATTAACAAATTTCTCTTGTTTAGAAACGCTTTCCTTGCCATTGCCAGTCTACATTTTATATCCTCTCTACTTCGACCATCATCAGTTATTTTACTCCCCAAATAGCAAGACTCCTTTACTACTTTAAGTGTCTCATTTCCTAATCTAATTCCCTCAGCATCACCCCACCTTAATTCGACTACATTCCATTATCCTCGTTTTCCTTTTGTTGGTGTTCATCTTATATCCACCTTTCAAGACACTGTCCATTCTGTTCAACTGCTCTTCCAGGTCCATTGCTGTGTCTGACAGAATTACAATGTCATCACCGAACCCTAAAGTTTTTATTTCTTCTCCATGGATTTTAATTCCTACTCCAAATTTTTCTTTTGTTTCCTTTACTGCTTGCTCAATATACAGATTGAATAACATCGGGGATAGGCTACAACCCTGTCTCACTCCCTTCCCAACCACTGCTTCCCTTTCATGCCCCTCGACTCTTCTAACTACTATCTGGTTTCTGTACAAATTGTAAATAGCCTTTCGCTCCCTGTATTTGAGCCCTGCCACCATCAGAATTTGAAGGAGAGTATTCCAGTCAACATTATCAAAAGCTTTCTCTAAGTCTACAAAAGCTAGAAATGTAGGTTTGCCTTTCCTTAATCTAGTTTCTAAGATAAGTCGTAGGGTTTGTATTGCCTCACATGTTCCAACATTTCTACGGAATCCAAACTGATCTTCCCCGAGGTCAGATTCTACCAGTTTTTCCATTCATGTGTAAGGAATTCGTGTTAGCATTTTGCAGCCATCACTTATTAAACTGATAGTTCGGCAGTTTTCACATCTACCAACACCTGCTTTCTTTGGGATTGGAATTATTATATTCTTCTTGAAGTTTGTAGGTATTTCATCTTTCTCGTACACTTGCTCACCAGATGGTAGATTTTTTCAGGGCTGGCTCTCCCAAGGCTATCAATAGTTCTAATGGAATGTTGTCTACTCCCACGGCCTTGTTTCAACAAAGGTCTTTCAGTGTTCTGTCAAACTCTACGCACAGTATCATATCTCCCATTTCATCTTCATCTACATCCTCTTCCATTTCCATATTGTCCTCAAGTACATTGCCCTTGTATAGACCCTCTATATACTCCTTCCACCTTTCTGCTTTCCGGTCTTTGCTTAGAACTACGTTTCCATCTGAGCTCTTGATATTCATACAAGTGATTCTCTTTTCTCTAAAGGTCTCTTTACTTTTCCTGTAGGCAGAATCTATGTTCCCCGTAGTGATATGCGCCTCTACATCCATACATTTGTCCTCTAGCCATCCCTGCTTAGCTATTTTGCACTTCTTGTCGATCTCATTTTTGAGACGTTTGTTTTTCCTTTGTGGCTGCTTCATTTACTGCACTTTTATATTCACTCCCTTCATTAATTAAATTCAATATATCTTCTGAAACCTAAGGATTTCTACCAGCCCTCGTCTTTTTACCCACTTGATCCTCTGCTGCCTTCACTATTTCATCTCTCAAAGCTACCCATTCTGCTTCTACCGTATTTCTTTCCCCCATTCTTCTCTATCATTTCCTAATGCTATGTTAGACAAGATATCTGTGTGGTGAGAAAGTAACAATTGACTAAATAATGAAAACTCTAAGTCATCCACATGATGTACTAAAAGGAATCCGCTAAATTTTGGTTTACACGATAAAGCATACAGATCTAAAGGCTGTAAATTCAACTAAATACTGATGGATTACAGTTACAAGTAACTTTTATTGCAACAATGACGTGGATAACGTTGTGTGGAAAGCAAACCAAAGACTGCAATTTATTGGTAGAACATTTAGTAAATGCAACTGTCTGTTTAAGACACTACTTACACCACGCTTTTCCATCCCCTTCTGGGATATTGCTTTCCTTTGTGGGATCCACAGCAGATAGGACTGATCGTAAAAGTTCAAAGATGGGCAGTTCATTTTGTACTGTTCATTGCTGCAGGATCTTCTCATGAAATTTCAGTCGCCAGCTTTCTCTTCCAAGTGTAAAAAAACCTTTTTTGGTGCCCACCTACATAGGGAGGAATGATCATCAAAATAAAATAAGGGAAATCGGCGCTCTTGTGGGAAAGTTAAAGTGTTTGTGTTTTCCGTATGTTGCCCGAGAGTGGAACGATAGAGAAGTAGCTTGAAGGTGGTTCGATGAACCCTCCACCATGCACTTAATTGTGAACTGCAGAGTAATCATGTAGATGTAGGCGTAAGTATTGGGACAAAGCTGTTTCTGCCCCACTCTCCATTGTTGCCATATGTAGCCAAGATGGCGGCGATGACGTCCTCCAAGATAGCGGCATGTAGACTAGGCAACAGCACATGATGTCATCCAAGATGGCAGCCATGATGTCATTCTAGATGTCGGATTTTTTTGGGAAGATATGTTAATTGGGCTACCTCCACTAACCCAAGTTATCCGACCGCTACCTCTTCCTATCGATTGGCGCGAAGTTCAAATTCTATCAGGACAATGCAACACACCTAAGAAAATGGTGGGAAAGAAAGGGCAGTTGGGGTACCTCCACTAACCAAGTCATCAAATCACCACCTCTTCCTAGGGATTGGTGGGGTAAGGACCCAGAATGCACTAAGTTGCTGGAGAGAAGAAGAAGTGTATTTTATTAATTTTGGGACAATTTGTTCAGGGATGGATTTCGAGAGATAGTATATTTATTACATTGATACTGAACACATGCTCTGACATGCTTGGGGTCACGCCACACAGCCTACAGACCTGTAAAGTACTTCTAAATAACCCATTTACAATGCTCTGCAGACACACTTGCTAATTGTAAACAGACAAAGTAATGCATTGCACACACTACAGACCACCAAACAACTCATAGATAATGAAATACATTTATGTCCAGAGACCCAAACAACTCGTAAATCATCGAAATAATAATCCATTTAAAAGAGTCTGAAAACATGCTTGCTAATTGTCAACACTCGAAATCATGCACCAGTCTTTATTTAAACAATTTGAGATGTTACCACCATTCCGTGTGGTCACCATGGGGTCCTGAGTCCAACTGACCTAGCACACAGTACTGCCACCAGAGAGTGCTGTCATCCATTCCGTGACGTGATCAAGGTGGCGGTCTGCTTTAGGGGGGAAATTGCTGGAAACAGCGTCTCCACCACGAGATCTAGAGTCTAAGTGACCTAGTACACAGTGCTGCCATCAGAGGGTGCTGAGTCATTCCATGTCAAATCAACACACTTTAAATAAAAATTTTGCCTCACCCTCTTAGATTTTGCTGAAAGTTGGTATACGTATAGTGGGTGCTGAAACTAAGAAAAATACCAAATTTCAATTTTTTACCTCAAACCATTCCTGAAATATGGTCATGTCAACTTTTCAAAAACTTGCCAAAAAGTGTGAATGGAATTTTTTTAAATTGCCCTAGGAGCTGCCCTTATTGAGCTAGAGAACTGTGAAAGGTGTCATTTTGCAGCATTTTTCATGCTCTTTCCAGTGATAGACAAAAAACATAACTTCTAATTAATAACCTTTTTCAAAATGGTAATTAATATTTTGATTTAACTTTTTTACAAAAAGTACATAATTGAAAATTTTCGAAGTTTTTCCATAACTGCTTCATACTGTTGTAAATCACATGGCAAAATATAAATCTGGGTTGATGATGGGATCATTGTTGAAAAAAATTATTCCGGACCCTTGTTTCTCACTAACGGCCCTAGTTTGACCAAACTGACCTTTACGCTAGTACGTCAGTAGAGGACCGTATACATAGGGCTTGATGTCTGTACAATAATTCAGAGACTGGAGCCATTGTTGAGATGATGTAGTCTGCATTGATACCTTCTAAGGCTTTGTGTGCCTACAGCATTATTGTGCTCTGTGGTTTTAGTGCAAATCAATTGTTACCTCTGTGTTGACCAGTCTGTATCTATTATATGTAATAGTTCATTTTCAAGTAATTCTATACATTGAAGGACAGTTTATAAGTGGTTTTTGTATAAATATGGAACCAAGTAAAAAGTGCAGTGCTGTAAGACTGCAGTGTTGTAATCCATTGAAGAAGTCAAATCACTTTATTAGAGACAGAAAAAAACTGAGAAATGTCATAACATGGATGCCCAAATTATTTTCTCAAATACCAAGTGGTGCCAAGATTTGTGATAAATGTAGGAAAGATGTAACCAAATTGAAAAATACACCAGAGCCTATCAGTGATGAAAGTGTTAAAGAAGAATCTTCTGGATCAGAGATAATCATCCGAGACCAAGACCCTGACTTCACTCCAACTTCAGTATCTGTTAAAACATTTAACACAACGTTTCAAGAACTAGTGAGTCCCCAATTGACAAGAGAAAACTAACATCTAGGCATTACGCCAAATCAAAAGTGAAGAAAATCTCATCAATGACACATAAACTTTTTGTTGCTCCTGAAACTTCTTCGTCGGATACTGATACTGCTGAATCTGTTCTTGAAAATCTTAAAAGAAACTTAGAAAATTCTATAAGTAGAGCAAAAAAACTAATGATTCTTACAAGTTTACCTGAAAAGTGGAGTGTCAGGAAAAAATGAGGGAATTTAATGCTCCTAATTACATTGTTCAGCAGTCCAAAAAAATTTTGAAAGAGAAAGGATTCATGGACGGTCCAAACCCAAAACCAGGGAAGTGTTTACCAACAGAAACTGTCAAAACTGTACATTCATTTTATGAAAATGATGAAGTTAGCAGGGCAATGCCAGGTATTAAAGATTGTGTGACAATTACAGAAACAAGTGGAAATAAAACAAAAATATCAAAAAGACTTATTTTGTGTAACATTAAAGAAGCTTACAAGCATTTTAAAGACAAGTTTCCTAACATAAAAATAGGTTTCTCTAAATTTGCTGAGTTGAGACCAAAACATTGTGTATTAGCTGGCCGGAGTGGCACACACACTGTATGCATGTGCACAACTCACCAAAACATAAAATTAATGATAGAGAATGCCAAACTAAATACAGAAAAATAGGTTTCTCTAAATTTGCTGAGTTGAGACCAAAACATTGTGTATTAGCTGGCCGGAGTGGCACACACACTGTATGCATGTGCACAACTCTCCAAAACATAAAATTAATGATAGAAAATGCCAAACTAAATATAGTAACAAACAGCAGCTTAAACAGTTATAAGCAGTGCATTGCAAAAATGCTTTGCAACCCATCATCAGTTGATTGCAACATGGGAAACTGTGAATACTGCCCAGGAGAAGCTGTCATACATAAAATTTTATAAGACTCTTTTCATGAAAACTTCATTGAACAAGTTCAGTTCTGACAGTGGATGTCAGTTGGCCAATGTAATCTGGAAATTGTTCAGAAAACTTCTGAAGAATTCATAGATTTATTTTGTAATAAGATGTCGACTTTGATTCAGCATACTTCATTGCCAAGCAACAACGAACCTTCCTTAACTCCACGAGAGAAAACCTTATGGAATCTGAATTTGTTGTCATATGTGATTTTTCAGAAAATTATAGTATAGTTCTACAGGATGAAGCTCAGAGTTTCCACTGGACAAGACGATATATTACCATTCATCCTTTTGTTATATATTACAAACAGGAATAAAAAATTGAGCATAAGAGCTTTGTCATTGTTTCTGATTGCCTGGAGCACACTACAACTGC
Source organism: Schistocerca americana (assembly GCF_021461395.2). Classification (NCBI taxonomy): domain Eukaryota; kingdom Metazoa; phylum Arthropoda; class Insecta; order Orthoptera; family Acrididae; genus Schistocerca; species Schistocerca americana. The sequence goes on along the minus strand of NC_060124.1, from coordinate 9,353,182 downwards.
GGTTTACACCTTTCAAAAGAAGCTAATTTCATATCTAACAAATAAATTTCAAAAGATTCCAAAAAAGATATACTATTATTCTGACGGTTCTGCCGCTCAGTATAAAAATAAGAAAAACTTCCTGAACCTTTGCCTTCATGAGGAAGACTGCAACATAAAAGCTGGGTGACACTTTTCAGCCACAGCACATGGGAAAGGGCCTTGTGATGGAGTAGGGGGTTCAGTAAAGAGACTGGCAGCTCGTGCAAGTTTGCAAAGGCCATACCAAAATCAGATCCAAACTGGACGAGATCTATTTGAGTGGACAGTAGATAATATCACAAACGTTGATTTTGCATATTCCACTCAAGAAGACTACGCTGCTTCAGAAATATTCTTAAAAAGCAGACTTGAAGAGGCATTGACAATCAAAGGAACACAGCAATTTCACTCTTTCATTCCCAACACTACATCAAAATTAATAGTCAAATACTTCTCAGGTGACGTGCAGAGTTGGGAGAGGGAAGTAACTGCATCACCAGACAAACTGAAGGTACAAGATGTATCAGGCTGTGTCACCACTGTACATGGCAGAAACTGGTGGCTTGGGTACATTTTAGAAAAAAACGAAGAACTTGATGAAGTGAAAATGAGGTTAGGTTAGGTTAGGTGGACCAGCTAAGTCATTCTCTTATCCTACACATGCAGATGTCCAGTGGGTGCCAGTTGTGAATGTTTTCACAAAAGTGAATCCATTTACTCTGGCAGGGAGAACATATATTCTTAATGAAAGTGATGTAAACCAAACCCAGTCAGCTTTATTAAAATGTAATGTGTGAAGTTCCAAGACAATTTATTGGGAAACTGCTTTCAACTCAAAACTGCTTTCAACTCAAAACTGCTTTCAACTCAAAACTTAATTTTTGTCTCAGGTTAGTGTTAATGTATATTTTATAGAAAGTTGTTCAGAATTATTTTTAATATCTATTGTGTTAAATATAGCTATGTACAGATACCTGATACTCAAAAACAAGCATTACGTATTTAATTTGTTTAATAGTTCCATTTCAAACATCATGGACCAGAACTACAATGTAAATACTTGTACTTATTCATCCTTTACTTCAGTTTGTAGTTAAATGTCTATCAGTTAATACACTGTTAGTGAAGTTGTATGCAATTAAAATAAGCAATCAACTTAATTATAAAATATACTGATTAGTTTTGGTTTAATAAGGTGATGTTTTGATATTTCTAATATACTTTTTTTACTTACCTTTCAGTATATTTTAAAGAAATTCCTGTTTTTTAAAGGTCAATTTGGTCAAACTAGGGCTGTTGGTGAAAGACAAGAGTCCAGAATAATTTTTTTTAACAATGAACCCATTATCATCCGAGATTTATATTTTGCCATGTGATTTACAATAGTATGAAGTAGTTATGGAAATATTTTGAAAATTTTCAATAATGTATTTTTTCTAAAAAAATTAAAATTAAATCAAAATATTAATTAGTATTTTGAAAAAGGTTATTAATTAGAAGCTATATTTTGTTGTATATCCCTGGAAAGAGCATGCAAAATGCTGCAAAATGACACCATTCCCAGTTCTCTAGCTCAATTTGGGCAGCTCTTAGGACAATTTAAAAAAAAGTCCGTTCACACGTTTTTGGCTGGTTTTTGAAAAGTTTACATAGCCATATTTCAGGAATGGTTTGAGATAAAAAATTGAAATTTGTTACTTTTCTTAGTCTCAGTGCCCATTATAAGTATACCAACTTTCAGCAAAATCTAAGAGGGTGTGTTGATTTGACATGGAATGACTCTGCTGTCTGGAGGGCAAAAGAGACTCAACTTGCGCTGGGCTGCTGGAGAGAGTAAGGAGGAGTGTACTTTATTCATTTTGGAACAATTTCTTTAGGGGTCGATTTGAGATAGTATATTTATCACACTGATACAAAACAATCGCCCTGCTGTGCTTGAGCTCACACCACACAGCCTACAGACCTGTGAACTACTCCTAAACAACGCACTTTAGACAAGCAAACAACTCCTAAATTACCCAAATAATTTCAGTACAGACATGCAAACTCCTCCTAAATAATGCAGTACACTGATGTACAGACACGAAAACAACTCGTAAACTGTCCAAATAACGCATAGCGCAGCACACAGACGTGCTAGCAAAATAATGTAACAGGCACGCAGTCAATGTACACAAGCACCACCCACTGACCCCTGTCCACTGGACCACACAGGAGGCTACTGGCAGCCTCCCACGAACTGATGCAACCGTCAGCTGCCAAGCCACACACAGGTGCCCTCAAGCATGAGGCAGTGGCATCCCTTTCATACTTCACACATGAGAAATTCCTCTTGAAATACGCGATCACAAAGGCACCATTGCTGATGCAACTGGACAGGAGCGAAAACCTATTTGCAGAGCCCAGACACTTCAAGGGCGTGTATCGACGCCACCGCTGGACGCAAGACAGCATGAGCTATCGCTCTCACGCCACAGCTGCCTACCACGACTAGATGAAAGTTGGGTCTATTTTTGGGTATTCAGTTAGAGTTCTTTAAGTGCTTTACTGACATCACAGAACTCCAAGGAGCACTGTTGCTTTTCCCATATGCGAGACGCCTATGAGTAGCATGTGTGTTTACTGTTGATGACGCAATACCTGCATATACTGCGTCACAGAATAGCACAGGTTGCATTGTTCCTAATGGAACATGTGAGCTGCGTAGAGCCCAGCATGGCTGGAGCATCACAGGAAATGTTCGTTCTGCTATCAATATATGTCTCAGAAACGTTAACCGTTCACACAGCTAAAAGCCTGTGTAATCTCGCGAAAACACCATTAATCATAAAAGCATTCCCGTTGTTTGGAAAGAGATCACTGGCGAGAGGAAATCAGGACAATTACTCAAACAGAATTCGAAGCACTGTCTTGCAGAAGAGAGAAATGGGTGGAATTTTCGGTACCCTACAGCTACAGGTCTTGAGATATCCTAGAGCACAGTGGTGGATGAGTAACAGCATCCCTACCAGAGATGCTTGAACTTGTCTTTGAACAATTGCTTTCTCACAGCTTTTCATACATACCTTGCCTCCATCTTGTTCGAATCAGTTTAAAGAGGCTCCTATGTCCCGGCAAAAGGATGTCTTGTGAATGAATAGGGCATTATGATTGTATTTTATACAGATCACCATATTGCACCGACTATTAAACCCCGCAATGTGGCTTACATATCGTGAAATACAGAAAGACTCTTACTCAATTACACTGCTTCACACTGAGGACAGGAGCTTGAATATTAGAGTGCTAACAGATCTCCAACCCCACAATATATCACTGTGTACCATGTTGATGTACTAAACATACAATTTGTATCTTGCACCATACAGTATCAGCCCTTTTACATCATTCATACATATACCACAAAGACAGACAGCAGTGTATACATTCCTCGCAGCACTAGATATTTCCCTGTGAGATCGGCGGTCATCGATTCCCTGAAGCCACTGTCAGAACTGTTCTACAAATTTGGGCTTATTCCTCCTCAGCACAAATGTGTTACTCTTTCTGGTCCGGACCTGCTTGCTTGCTTGCTTTTCTACACCCATCTCCAGACTCTGGGATTACAAGAACACATGTATTTTCGCATGGTTTGCCATAATATTATACCATATTCATGGTACATCTCGATATCAAGCAACATAGCAATATCACTTGCATGACAGTATCGCTCGAGTGACATAATTCTGTAGATGTAGACTTGAAATTATTTCTCTACAAACCGCAAACTTTAGCAAGGTGGAGCGTGCTGTAGACCACTGAGTAACTAGAAACTTACCCTGTCCGCAAAGACATCTACTTGAAAAAACTCGACAAAAGAAAAATAGAGGAAACTGATAGTTTCCACTCGCGAATACCGATGTCGGTGATGTAGCAGATTCCAAATCATCCCTATAATTTACAAAGTCAACTAAGGTGTTTCTCATGTCTAGAGAACTGACAAACGTGTCTTCCACCTGCTAGATGCACACACCACAATCGATGTTATCTCAAATAAATAAAGGTGTGACATGTGCTGAAGCAATCAACTGAACAACTTCCATCGGAGGGAATAACGGTCCAGTACAAATACACCTCCATATTCAATCTTCTCACATTTCCACGCGTTCACAAAAGCTATCCAACGCGTACTATGTATTAGTTCGTTATTCAGCTGACTCCATTTGAACAGCGTCAGCCGTTAGCTGAAAATGTGAATCGTTCCCACCACAGGCCATGCATAGATGGAATCATCCTATGAAATCAGTCACATATATATTTGATCGCTATACTTATAATTAAATGTTACAATTGCGGTCTCAGCTGAATGACATTTGACAGTGAGCAAAGTATCAGAAATACATTCTGCTGACAGCTGTGAAAGTAGAAATATCTGTACCATTCTTATGACTTGACATACTCTTCTCTCTGCTGTCACAGTATTCCACACTCATCTCCTTTCGACACGTCTGACCACAAACACATACTTTATAAGCCTGATGCTGACGTCTTGATTTTACACCCAAGATGCGACAGGGGGATGGAAGACATCGCATAAATCAAAGTTCGTTTAGAGGAATGTGCCACGTTTCATCATACTTGAGATGGAAGTCTTCTGATGACCGACAGGTTTACTGTTAACTATCGCAAATAGACATTGCCTTAAATCACATACAGAACATGTGGCTGTATATGAGTCGAATGCAGGCTACTCAGCTTCATAATTATGTTAGCGATAAGTGCTTGCGCGGCACTGCAATCCCCATGTATACATCTGCCTGACTGATGTGCTGTTTACAGAGTTAGTGGCGGAATGACTTGTAATTTTCACATGTCGGACGCTGCTGCTATGCGTTTTTCTGTCGCCTTGTAAGAGGTATTCGCCGTTACTAACGATCATTTTATATAGGGATGATGCAGGCATCGTATAATTTCTGAACCATGATTGGACGCGAACAGTGGGTGCTATACATCGCCGGAAAGCTATGTTGTGCTCGTATCGCACCGACCAAACGTTTTAAGGAAGTATTTTTTTTTTTTCGTTTTATGGTTCGATAGCATAATTTATCGTAGAGAAACTGGAAAGAAGAATGGATGTCATGCGTTTGAAATATACTTCTTACATTGGAATATTAACAGTGATACATTCCATATGACTGATAGGTCGGAAACGCAAGCAATCTAACATTATAGTTCATTTTAAATGCAGAACGTTGTAGCCCTAGGAGTGCGTGTGTTTATGTTCTCTCTTACCAATACCTTCCAGGTAGTGATCCTAGACTCTCAAATAATACTTTGAAATTGATAGCTTGGTTGATTTACTTGAAAATGCTTTGAACTCCATCCGTCTGAAGCTCCATCACACATAAAAATCACCCACTTCTTGTTCCTTGTAGCCGTCTGCTATTATAGCACAACACTTTCAAATCTGTTACTATACATCGATAAGGGGTGCTAACCTCATCGACATGGGTGCATCTCGAGAAATCTTGTACACTTGGATGGGTGAGGACTCGCTAAGCTCCATTCATTGACGAGATGTGAAATGTAGTGATCTACTTCTGCTCGATTCAGATTAAATCACTAACGGTGCTGAAGAGTGGGTTGGTCAATGACAGTGTGAGGGGGCGTTTCACCCTCTGATTTGACCCTAAGACAGCGAGAATGCTCTGTGATTCCCAGACACAGAGAGATAGATCGTAAATTAAACACTATGCTCGAGGTGTTAGAAATATGTAGGGCACTGTCTGATATACTTTGATGGTGAGTGTGTTCGAGAATTATCAATGAATGGATGTACTGCACAGCCATCTATCCACATTCGCAATGATACTTGCAAAGTGGAGAAGGGGTGGTTTAGCTATGATACTGAAATTGAGAAACCACATCAGTGGGCGGTGTTGAAATTACTGTAAAATTGATAAAATTGTTCACACCATCAACTGTGATGCTTATTATTAGAGTGCATCGATGGTATCTTTTCCATCCCATTCGTCCACTGGCACGCTGTTGGTTACCAGATAATGACTGACTGACATCGCTTGTTTGAGTTGGAGAAAGAGTTTTGGTGGAGGGACAATACCTTCTGGGATGGATAGCACTGAAACAGTGATCGTGTACATGACTACAATATGATGAATCAGTCGAAACAGAATGTAGAGCCATCAGCTATTCCATCACTACGACAGATGAGCTTAAATGCAGAGCTCATGGATCACCTTCGGACTGTAGTTTGGAAACTCTCCACAACGCGACGAAACTCTTCCAGTTTCATAATGTAGTAACTGTTTTTCATTAAAAATCATTCAGTGTGTGTGGCGTGTTATGGTAGCTGCAGTAACAAGATGATATATACCATGTGATATCTAGTTTTCTATGAGAGGCTGTGGATCTGAACGTCTTAATGTCAGTTTAGAACCTGACACAGACCCCGAAGTCATGGCACAAAAACAAAATGTATGACAGTGTACAAACCGTGCTACAGCAGAAAAAAACAGTGTTTCAAACAACACAACATGGCCACAGGGAGCGTCTCTTGCGATATACAGTGTAATCTGCGGGATAAGATCATCCTCCTACAGTACAGGTGATGAAACCTTGAATTGGCCTCTGCAGTGGATCAATACCTGTATATTTAATAGGCTCATCCCACACCACCGGCAGCTGCAGCAGCAGTTTGATGGGTGAATTCAGTGATGGACAGGCAGTCCTGTCAGGACTGCTAGGAGGGATGTACCCTGTGCTACTCTTGGAGACGCACCACAGTGCGCCCATTTCCACCGAATGGTCAAAACGTGGTTTTGTCGCACTAACTCAGGTCACTCTGTTACCACAAGGGTTGCAGAAGGTGGTGGATGTGGCTTTCTCCGACTTCTGCTCAGTTCTGACTAAAATTGGAACAATCACATGCAGAAAGCTGGAGCAATGGGAGCATGTAGCAGACAGGTTCAAGAAAGGTAACTCGTTTCGAGATATGAGAGTGCCAGAAATATGATTGACTAGTGGTTATATAATAAATGTGTTTAAGCGGTCTTGTTTTTTCAGAGAACATCAGTTCAACTGCTGCCTTGCAAATAAAAAAATTACAGGCGTATCGTCCAAATGACTGCTTACTTTTTCCAGCTGCTTTATGCACAGTATAAACTCCTGGGTTGAGAATAGTGCCAGGTGGATCTTCATTTCCGTCGGACTCTTAGTCTTCTTACGAAGGAACACCGGCGATTGCTGTATCTATTCAATCCACAAATTCAGAAACACAACCCTACATTTTCAATTAGCCGGTACACAAATGAGATTTAAGTATACATTAGAATCAAACTTTCGGTTAATGAAACAGTACTGCAAATTTGCATATCATGTACTTAAATTAAAACAACACAATTTAGATTGGTACTTATAAATTAAGTTCGAAATGAGCAAGTTGAGCAGAATGTCTGATGTTGGTAATAGAGTGAACAGAACATCAACTGACAGCTTCGTCAACCCTGAAATTCATAATTTCCCTCTTATATTGGCCCAGTACCAATCTAGACAAACAAAATCTTTGAATAATATAGAATAATAAGAAAACATGGTCCTCAGTAGGCTGTTACGTAGTTGATTTTTATTTAAATCGTGTGATTAGCTAATTTTGACGACTTTTCGTTTACAAGGGTCTATAAAACCAATGTGGAAGAGTACCACATTGTCTGCATACATAACCATACATCGCCATGTATAAGTAACGCATTAAACAACTCACATAACATACCACCTTAATGTGCAACATTCCTGCTTGCTTGTGTAACGGGGAAGAGCTTTGGAACTAGGCTGAGGGAATATGGAAATACGAGTACCAGTAAAAAATCTACATTCAGCAATTACTTACATGCTAACACACATAATGTAAATGGTCCTAATGCTCTAGAAGTTTTACATATTACTCATGAATATCAAGAAATGAAAATTTATTCTGCTTTTAGTAAACATCCAGAGCGTGTTCTAAATGAACAAACGGATTTCATAAGCAGAATTTTAAAATGATATTATGTTAGTTTCCGTTTATTGTATTTTGATGTTCTTACCCTCGTGCAGACCCGTACCATTTCTTCTGAGTATTTCCACATCATACATATTCGTTTTCATGTTTCAGTTTAATCTGTCTTTCAGAATTTGGATTTACATTGAATTGACCGCAAAGGTTTTTACAGTTGTTTCATAACTTTATAACGTATTTTATATCATGACAACAGAATACTTTTTATGTCATTATTACATAGCGTAACCAATAGTGTCCTCTACATTTCTTATTGTGAGTGTTGCTTGTTTGCTGCCCTGCCCTGCATCTTATTTTTGTTGTCGTGTTGTTTAATCTTAATACGTACTTTGTATTAACTCATACCTTTACTCGATGTACATCGTGCTATAATATTTACCTCTGCTTTCCTTAATCTTGCTATCTGGCTACCGTCTATCCTTCTTCAAATAATGTGATGTGTTACCATGTATTTTGCATAATATTAAATGCATAAAAGTGGTTGTGATAACAATGTTTTGGAGTCCTTATGTATGCTGTAGTGAATGTTGTGTCATGAACTTTTTTTAAGAATATGTTGTTAATTTTTGCACAGTTTATATTTCGGTTCAAAATGGTTCAAATGGCTCTGAGCACTATGGGACTTAACATCTGAGGTCATCAGTCCCCTAGAACTTAGAACTACTTAAACCTAACTAATCTAAGGACATCACACACATCTACGCCCGAGGCAGGATTCGAACCTGCGACCGTAGCGGTCGTGCGGTTCCAGACTGTAGCGCCTAGAACCTCTCGACCACTCCGGCCGGCTTATATTTCGGTGTTAGTCCCACTTTTATGTGGCCTCGTACTCTTCATGCAGACGCTTCTGTTTCAGAAACATTCATTTCCATTTTACAACGTTGTCTTTCCACGTTATTTTGCGTTTAAATTGAACTAACCCCTAAGGTATTTTAGTTTATTCTATATTGTGATAGTATCACATAGTGTAACTCATGAAATACATGACATACCCAATATTGGTTGCTACACTTTTATTGCAGGTGCCATTTGGCTACTTTCTTGCCCTGCATTGTATACTGGTTGATAGCCGGCCCTTGTGGCCGAGCGGTTCTAGGCGCTCCAGCGTGGAACCACGCAGCCGCTACGGTCGCAGGTTGGAATCCTGCCTCGGGCATGGATGTGTGTGATGTCCTTAGGTTAGTTAGGTTTAAGTAGTTCTAAGACTAGGGGACTGATGACCTCAGATGTTAAGTCCCATAGCGCTCAAAGCCATATATTGGCTGACAGATGTTAAAAAGTTGTTAAAAAGTTTTCTTATCTTTTGGTACCCTCTATGTATTTTCTAAAAACATGCTAATGAGTACCACTTTAACACCTATTTTCTCTCATTAAGGTATGTGTAACAGTTCATATCTTTTACTCAGTGTACATAATGGAATAATTTCTACGTAGGTTTTCTTAACTTTGTTACTTGATTCTATACGTTATCTCAAATAATGTGATGGGTTAATATGTATTTACTTAACGTAAGATGATATACATGTTTTTAGAGGATCGTTTTGGCGCCATCATGCGTTCAATAAGATGCACAAAGAAATGAGTGTCGCTTACGCTCCCAATCTTCCGCGTTTTCGTTACCTACTATCATTAATTATCTTCTTACCGAAATATAAGGCAAACATATAGACTCATGTTTATGTGTAACAACTGTGCTCTATAAGAGGATTCTGCTGGTTTGACGGAAATAAAATAATTTTTAAAAATATTATGAAAATTGCATTTCTATGGATTACTCTTCTATAAAAAAATGTCAAATAGGCTGGCTTCTGTGTGCCTAAACGTAGCCTTCAGGCACTGACGACCAAAGATACAAGGCATTCGTTAATTATGTCTTGCCAGCAATTAATGAATTGTTCATTTTCCAATATTTTATGAAATTTGCATTTATTTAATATATTATTGTTCTTGTACTGAGTGACATATTTATTATGGCTGTTTGCATGTCCTTAAGTAGCCTTTATTTTGCTGATTGTCTGATATACAACACATCAACTAGGTCTGGCACGTCACCAATACATGTAATGTGCCTCTGAATTTTGCTATCGACAGTGCTACAGTGTTTGAATGTACGTATGTTTTTTTCTTTAAAAAAATCATCATATGAGCTGCTGTTAGTTGTTAAGCTGTAATACAACACCGTCTGAACAAGCTGTGAAGGCCCAATGGGACCAACCGGCCGCCATGTCATCCTCATGGGTCAGGCATCACTGGATGCAGATATGGAGGAGCATGTGGTCAGCACACTGCACTCCCAGCCATTGTCAGTTTTCATGGCCAGTGCCTCTTCTTCTCAGTCAAGTAGCTCCTCAATTGGCCTCACAAGGGCCGAGTGGACCCCGCACGCCAACAACACTCGGCGGACCCAGACAGTGATCCATCCAAGCCCAACGGCGCTTCGGTGATCTGACGGGAACAGGTGTAACCACTGTGGCAAGGCCGTTGGCTCAAGCTGTACTACTTAGAGAAAAGTTCCCAATATGATGTCATATTTAAATTTGTCATGTTAAGGAAAATATTTAACGTCTACTTTTTAAGTGCAGTGAAAAATAATTTTACAATTTCGACATGTAATACGTAATATTACACATGTAAACAGGAATATTGCACGGTCAGGTGGTGTATTAATGTGGGTTGTGCGAGTGTTACTTATACATAGCGAGGTACGGAGATGTAGCAGAGTATGTGATATTCCTCCACGTTGGTTTTACAGGTTTTTGCAAATGAGAAGTCGAGAAAATTAGCTAATCAAATGTTCAAATGTGTGTGAAATCTTATGGGACTTAACTGCTAAGGTTATCAGCCCCTAATCTTACGCACTACTTAACCTAAATTATCCTAAGGACAAACACACACACACCCATGCCCGAGGGAGGACTCGAACCTCCGCCGGGACCAGCCGCACAGTCCAAATTAGCTAATCGCACGATTTAAATAAAGGTAGTCTGCGTTACAGCCTACCAGGGCCAATGCTACCTTTTATTAAGCATTTAGAGGCTGTGGATCCCTACAGAAGCACAATTTTAAAATCTTTGAATGATATCCCCATTTGTCTACCGACACGATAGCATAGAACTTCTTGGGAAGTTGGCCGTTTCTATTCACCGCAGTGTTTCTGTTCAGCCCATTTTACGGTGCGTCAGTAACTGGGCTTGTTTGCAGAAAGGCCAGTATGCACTCGGACAGTGAGGCGTCGTGTGAAGCGCCACGGACAGCCGTTTCCGCGCCTCCCCTTGACGCGGCGAACAGAGAGAGAATCGCGGCGCTAGTCGTCTGCACGACAGCACTGCCTCTACTATTTCTGCGTACGGCATTACGACGGATGTATCTGTGTACGAAGACAGAGAAAAGGATGAACTTTGTCCGATTGCATGAAGAGAACGAACGTTGCCAGGCTGTATTCGTCATCGCCATGGGGGACCATCACCTACTGCGACGTTATGGGCTGCCGTTGGATACACAACACGATCAGCTTCGGTTCGTATGTCGTGTAATTCGGAGAGCAGCCGTTACATTTCTAATGTGTTAATACCGATGGCTGTGTCCTAGTTTCGAGGTCTCCGAGAAGCTATATTTTTACAACACAAGTGCGCATGTTATCGCTGTCTCGTGATCTTCATCGGTACAGAGGGTGTTCGACTGTTGCCCTGGTCAGTACGTTGTTCCAAACACTCGTCCACTGAAAGCTTCTGATTGTGGATCTACCAAACAGCCATAGCTTTTTTTCCCCCAAACTTTATTGCAGACTGGTTTCAGGAAGTTTGTTACCATTCTATTAGTAGGATAACGTTATCTTGATGCAGTTCAACCTGAAGTGTGCCTTGGTTGGGTCTGCAGTTGCTTTATTCCTTCTGTAGAGCAAAGAATCCACCAGTAAGCTACCAGTTTTTTTTTTGCGAACTTTATTTGCTTGGACACAGTCCTTCAATAAAAAACATAAAGAAGGTGACTTACCAAGAGAACAGGCGACCTGTAAGGCCCATGACGCAATGCAGCTGCTAGTGTCATGGTTCTCCGGTCCTTTCGAAAAATAAAATTTTCGGCATGTTTTTGCAGTTGTTGAAATCCCAAATAAAGCTAAACAAAACATTCGTTGTTCTTTGGGGGACTCATTTACTCTACGAAATGAGTAACACAGGTGCAGACCTAACCAAGGCACCCATCACCTCTAAATGCATGAAGATCTGGTCCTGGGTGGCCGAGAGACTGCCACCCCACCACTCGCCGGCCGCTACCATTGGTAAACTCTGATACAGAACAGAGATGAAGCAGCAGGGAATGATGTACTCATATCTGACCCAATACCATTCCAACTCGATGCCCAACTGGTTTACAGACATCGTTGGTGCCACAAGTTGCAGTTTTGTGTGCTGCCACCAAACCACCTAAAAGTCTCATCAAGTATTCCTTCTCTTAATATATAGAGACAGTAAGGATAATTCCGCTATCTACAGTTCTTTCAGATGTTCCAGTTTTAATGGCTAACAGCGAATATTGTGATGCACATACGGGACACACACTAAGAGCGCAACTAACACTCATACACTAGTCCGCTTCGAGTATTGAACCCAAGACCTCTGCTTTGCGAGGCGGTGACACTGCCCACACACCTCGGATTCCGGAGTTCAGCGTATTACGATCGTTGTCTCTTATGCGTAACTCTTCGTTGTAGGTGACTGGCGGGGGTGCCTACAGGATGTGAGTTGCATTTTTTTTCTTCAAGTTAAAGACGATCAGTCCTGGTACCAGGAAATGGATAACCTCTCTCGGGGTGCCAGTTATACAGTAGAAATGCACAGACGGCTCTGTTCACAGTATCATAACCTCAGTCTACACTACGAAGAAGTTTGGAATTTAAACCAGGAAACCGGCCCATACGTTAGTGGTCGGGACGCCACCTCACGAGATTCCGCTCTGGCATGTTTTTTCCACGACGACGATCGAATCGGGCACCAAACACCAACGTCAAACCTACCTAGGATAACAGTATAAAGATAAATATCAAGGGATCTCCTTGCAAAGTGGACCGTGCCTGCTTGCGGAAAGTGTTCCAACGTCCAATGGGGAACAGTGACTGTCAGTCTTGCTGCACGATTTAGTGGAATCCAAAGAGAGTTTGTTCTCAATATTTCGAGTCAGAGAAGAAGTGGCATCCAGATCCTTGCATCATTTCCGCACAAGCAGTACTTCGTGGAAGATAGGCGGAAGACGCTAACCACAGTTTACCGCCTTCTGCGTTTACAAGACAGCGTTATTGTGGTCCGCACTGGTGAAGAACCGTTCAGCTCGGCTGGAGTGGAATGATTTTTCGAGACACGCATATAAGACTCAGTGTAGTTATTAAATATTCTTCCTGCTACTGCTGCAGGTATCGTATTCTGCAAGGTATCGTACGGTCTCTGAGACAGAGTATCTCCCACCACCTGCTGGTATCTTTCACCCCTCCTCCTCGGTTCCAAATATCCCCCCTTAGTCTCCTAGCCCGGATTTAAAATTTCTGCATGCAACCTCATCTTTTCGTCGATGAGGATTGCGACGTCAGTGCCCAACAAAGGACATCGGGCTAACAAAACCTTTCGTTTGACTCGCGGGAGAGTCTCGCAGATAAGCTGAACAGCAGGAGCTGACAGGCGCTCCAAATGAGGCACCTAATATAGCGCTCAAATCCGAGATTTTCTTTTAACCCTCTACTTACTGCCTGAGCAACATGGCGCAGTGGTAAGAGAAGCGATTTCTTCTTCTCCTTTGTTGCCTTGGCCTTTATCTCAGTATCCTGTGCTCTGGGTGCTCAATAGATTGCGTAAGTTAATACAATTTAATACTGACCGCCAAACGGGCTGTGTGTGCCGAGCCACTAGAGCACACTTTGGTACGGCGCCGGGACAAGCTCCGGACTTAGAAAATTTTCAGTCTCGAGCATCATTTACGTCATTCAATTTGCGCTTTGGCACATACACTACTGTCCATTAAAATTGCTACGCCACGAAGATGACGTGCTACAGACGCGAAGTTTAACCGACAGCAAGAAGATGCTGTGATATGCAAATGATTAGCTCTTCAGAGCATTCACACAAGGTCGGCGCCGGTGGCGACACTACAACGTGCTGACATGAGGAAAGTTTCCAACCGATTTCTCATACACAAACAGCAGCTGACCGGCATTGCCTGGTGAAACGTTGTTGTGACGCCTCATGTAAGGAGGAGAAAAATGTTCAAATGTGTGTGAAATCTTATGGGACTTAACTGCTAAGGTTATCAGTCCCTAAGCTTACACACTACTTAACCTAAATTATCCTATGGACAAACACACACACCCATGCCCGAGGGAGGACTCGAACCTCCGCCAGACCAGCGGCACAGTCCGGGACTGCAGCGCCTGAGACCGCTCGGCTAATCCCGCGCGGCTGTAAGGAGGAGAAATGCGTACCATCACGTTTCCGACTGTGTTAAAGGTCGGATTGTAGCCTATCGCGATTGCGGTTTATCGTATCGCGACATTGCTGCTCGCGTTGGTCGAGATCCAGTGACTGTTAGTAGAATATGGAATCGGTGAGTTCAGGAGGGTAATACGGAACGCCGTGCTGGATCCCAACGGCCTCGTATCACTAGCAATCGAGATGACAGGCATCTTATCCTCATGGCTGTAACGGATCGTGCAGCCACGTCTCGATCCCTGAGTCAATAGATGGGGACGTTTGCAAGACAACAGCCATCTGCACGAACAGTTCGACGACGTTTGCAGCAGCATGGACTAGCAGCTCGGAGACCATGGCTGCGGTTACGCTCGAAGCTGCATCACAGACAGGAGCGACTGCGATGGTGTACTCAACGACGAACCTGGGTGCACCAATGGCAAAACGTAATTTTTTCGGATGAATCCAGGTTCTCTTAGCTAGATCATGATGGTGACATCCGTGTTTGGCGACATCGCGGTGAACGCACATTGGAAGCGTGTATTCCTCATCGCCATACTGGCGTATCACCCAGCGTGATGGTATGGGGTGCCATTGGTTACACGTCTCGGTCACCCCTTGTTCGCAATGATGGCACTTTGAACAGTGGACGTTACATTTCAGATGTCTTACGACCCGTGGCTCTACCCTTCATTCGATCCCTGCGAAACCCTACAATTCAGCAGGATAATGCACGTCCGCATGTTGCTGGTCCTGTACGGGCCTTTCTGGATACAGAAAATGTTCGATTGCAGCCCTGGCCAGCACATTCTCCAGATCTCTCACCAATTGAAAACGTCTGCTCAATGGTGGCCGAGCAACTGGCCCGTGCCAATACGCCAGTCACTACTGTTGATGAACTGTGGTATCGTGTTGAAGCTGCATGGGTAGCTGTACCTGTACACGCCATCCAAACTCTATTTAACTCAATGCCCAGGCGTATCAAGGCCGTTATTACGGCCAGAGGTGGTTGTTCTGGGTACTGATGTCTCAGGATCTATGCACCAAAATTGCGTGAAAATGTAATCACATGTCAGTTCTAGTATAATATATATGTCCAATGAATACCCGTTTATCATCTGCATTTCTTCTTGGTGTAGCAATTTCAATGACTAGTAGTGTAAGTAAGGAGTCTGTTAAGATGGCGCTCAGTCGTCGACGTTCCGCGCCTACGTGTACATCGAATTCTACAGATATCGTTCTACTATCTCTTAAACTGTTTCATATGTGGAGACAGCGTATAATATGAATGTGGAGACGACGGTTCAAGCCCCCGTCCGACCATCCTGACTTGAGTTTTCTGTGATTTCCTTAAATAAAGTAAGGAAAATGCTGGGATGATTTTCTGGAAGCCCTCATTGTAGTGTGTATGATATTTCTTATCCTGACTATATACGTAGCATGTTTGTTTCGGTGCAGAGTGGGTATCTTTTTGAGTAACAACGTTGCAACGTTAGCAAGTACGGCTTTCATACTACAAAAACAAACATTTAAGGTTCAAATGGCTCTGAGCACTATGGGACTTAACTTCTGAGGTCATCAGTCCCGTAGAAGTTAGAACTACTTAATCCTAACTAACCTAAGGACATCACACACATCCATTCCCGAGGCAGGATTCGAACCTGCGACCGTATCGGTCGCGCGGTTCCAGACTGTAGCGCCTAGAACCGCTCGGTCACTCCGGCCGGCAAATCATTTAAGGTAATTTATTCTATCATCACGTGCTCGCTTGGTAAAATGAAAACATTAATTTCCCATGATTATTTAATGGGAATCTTGGGAAGAAAGGATGCGCTGTTCTCGCTAAATCCCACTGAATGAAAAGGGAACCATTATTTGAAGAAAACAGCGATTATTCTGGAGACACCATAGCATAAGTCTAATGGGGATCGTGAGAGCAAGAGAGACTAGGTTGCTAACGGAAACAAGTAGTCATTTTCCTCAAATAGAAGAAGACAGAAAATAGCTAACATTGATAGAAAGTACTCTTCACCACGCACCGTTCAGTTCCTTTGAAGTACACAGCACTAGGCAGCTAAGACGCCAGTGGTCCACGCAACAGTAGTGTCTACATCTAATTTTCCGACCTGCAGTAACTAAACTGCTGTCGGAAGGTTATTTTACTCTTACCCTCAGTATGAACTGATGTGACAAAACTCATGACGTACCTACTATTTTCGTTCCGGGCGTTCTTTTGACAGGCGTAGTGCACCAATTCGACGTGACATGGACTCAACAAGTCGTGGAAGTCCCCTCCCTGTAGGCATATTATTTCGTGCTGTCTCTATAGCCGTCCATAATTGCGAAAGTGTTGCCGGTGCAGGATTTTGTGCACGAACTGACACATCGGTTACATCCCACAAATCTTCGATATGCTTCATTTCGAGCGATCTGGGTGGCCAAATCATTCGCTCGAAGTGTCCAGAATGTTCTTCAAGCCAGTTGCAAACAATTTGGGACCCGGTGACAGGACGCATTGTCATCCGTAAAAATTCCATCTTTGTTTGGGAACATCAAGTCCATCAATGACTGCAAATGGTCTCCAAATAGCCGGACATAATTATTTCCAGTCAATGATCCGTTCAGTGGGAAATGAGGACCTAGTCCATTCCACACCATTATACAGCCACGACCAGCTTGCACAGTGCCACTGCTTCGCGGTGTCTGCGCCACACTCGAACCCTACCGTCAGCTCTTACCATCTGAAACAGGGACTCAGTTGACCAGGCCATGGCTTCCAGTCGCCTAGTGTCCAACAGATATTGTGACGAGCCCAGGAGAGGCGCTGCAGGCGATGACGCGCTGTTAGCAAAGAGACTCGCGTTCGTCGTCTGCTGCCACAGACCATTAACGCCAGACTTGGCCGCACTTTCCTAACGGATACGTTCGTCACACTTGCCAGATTGATTTACGCGGTTACTTCACGCCGTGTTGCTTGTCAGTTAGCACTGACAGCTCTACACAAACGCCGCTGCTCATAGTCTTTAAGTGAAGGCCGTCGGCCGCTGTGTTGTCCATAGTGAGAGGTAATTTCCGAAATCTGGTATCCTCGTCGCACTGGGAATATTGATTTCCCCAACGATTCTGGAAATGGAATGTCCTATGCGTCTAGCTCCAACTACCATTTCGCGTTCAAAATCTGCCAATTCCTGTCGTGCGCCAAAATGAGGTCGGAAACCATTTCGCATGAACCCCTGAGTGTACGCGATACTACCATCATCTATTTATGTGCACGTGACTATCCCACAACTTTGGTCACGTAGTGTAGAAGGCGAGGCAGCTAAGACAGGCCACCACAGATACATCCAAAATGAATAATTTAAACAGACGCAAAATCCCCAAGATTGGCGATCTTTTGCAGAAGCTTGAAATTTAGCGCGGACGGCAATGCGAGATGCTTATAATACACTCCTGGAAATTGAAATAAGAACACCGTGAATTCATTGTCCCAGGAAGGGGAAACTTTATTGACACATTCCTGGGGTCAGATACATCACATGATCACACTGACAGAACCACAGGCACATAGACACAGGCAACAGAGCATGCACAATGTCGGCACTAGTACAGTGTATATCCACCTTTCGCAGCAATGCAGGCTGCTATTCTCCCATGGAGACGATCGTAGAGATGCTGGATGTAGTCCTGTGGAACGGCTTGCCATGCCATTTCCACCTGGCGCCTCAGTTGGACCAGCGTTCGTGCTGGACGTGCAGACTGCGTGAGACGACGCTTCATCCAGTCCCAAACATGCTCAATGGGGGACAGATCCGGAGATCTTGCTGGCCAGGGTAGTTGACTTACACCTTCTAGAGCACGTTGGGTGGCACGGGATACATGCGGACGTGCATTGTCCTGTTGGAACAGCAAGTTCCCTTGCCGGTCTAGGAATGGTAGAACGATGGGTTCGATGACGGTTTGGATGTACCGAGCACTATTCAGTGTCCCCTCGACGATCACCAGTGGTGTACGGCCAGTGTAGGAGATCGCTCCCCACACCATGATGCCGGGTGTTGGCCCTGTGTGCCTCGGTCGTATGCAGTCCTGATTGTGGCGCTCACCTGCACGGCGCCAAACACGCATACGACCATCATTGGCACCAAGGCAGAAGCGACTCTCATCGCTGAAGACGACACGTCTCCATTCGTCCCTCCATTCACGCCTGTCGCGACACCACTGGAAGCGGGCTGCACGATGTTGGGGCGTGAGCGGAAGACGGCCTAACGGTGTGCGGCACCGTAGCCCAGCTTCATGGAGACGGTTGCGAATGGTCCTCGCCGATACCCCAGGAGCAACAGTGTCCCTAATTTGCTGGGAAGTGGCGGTGCGGTCCCCTACGGCACTGCGTAGGATCCTACGGTCTTGGCGTGCATCCGTGCGTCGCTGCGGTCCGGTCCCAGGTCGACGGGCACGTGCACCTTCCGCCGACCACTGGCGACAACATCGATGTACTGTGGAGACCTCACGCCCCACGTGTTGAGCAATTCGGCGGTACGTCCACCCGGCCTCCCGCATGCCCACTATACGCCCTCGCTCAAAGTCCGTCAACTGCACGTACGGTTCACGTCCACGCTGTCGCGGCATGCTACCAGTGTTAAAGACTGGGATGGAGCTCCGTATGCCACGGCAAACTGGCTGACACTGACGGCGGCGGTGCACAAATGCTGCGCAGCTAGCGCCTTTCGACGGCCAACACCGCGGTTCCTGGTGTGTTCGCTGTGCCGTGCGTGTGATCATTGCTTGTACAGCTCTCTCGCAGTGTCCGGAGCAAGTATGGTGGGTCTGACACACCGGTGTCAATGTGTTCTTTTTTCCATTTCCAGGAGTGTAGTTTCCACAACGAAACTCTGTTTCGAAACCTGGGAGAAAATTCAAGGAGATTCTGGTCGTATGTGAAGCATGCTAGCGGCAAGACACAATCGGTGCCTTCTCTGCGCGATAGCAATGGAGATACTATCGAAGACAGTGCTGCAAAAGCAGGGTTACTAAACACAGCCTTCCGAAATGCCTTCACGAAATACGACGAAGTAAATATTCCAGAATTCGAATCAAGAACAGCTGTCAACATGAGTAAAGTAGAAGTAAATATCATCGGAGTTGTGAAGCAACTTAAATTACTTGACAAAAGTAAGTCTGCTGGTCCAGACTGTGTACCCATTCCTTTCAGAGTATGCTGATGCAATAGCTCCATACTTAACGATCATAAACAACTGTTCGCTCGACGAAAGATCCGTACCCAAAGACTGGAAAGTTGCATAGGTCACACGAATATTCAAGAGAGGTAGTAGGAAAATGGCTCTGAGCACTATGGGACTTAACATCTGTGGCCATGAGTCCCCTAGAACTTAGAACTACTTAAACCTAACTAACCTAAGGACATCTCACACATCCATGCCCGAGGCAGGATTCGAACCTGCGACCGTAGCAGTCGCGCGGTTCCGGACTGAGCGCCTAGAACCGCATGGCCACCGCGGCCGGCGCTATGTTTATGTTTGCTGTGAAGTTCCCTTTGCTTCCGCAGCAGTTTTCTAACTCGGTTGTTGTACCACGGTGGCTCTTTTCCATCTCTTACGATCTTGCTTGGCACATACTCATCTAACGCATATTGTACGATGGTTTTGAACTTTGCCACTGATCCTCAACACTATCTGTACTTAAAACAAAACAAAAAATTCACTAAATTACGGGCCCATAGCATTATCGTCGATATGCAGCAGTATTTTGGAACATATATAGTGTTGGAACATAATGAATTACCTCGAAGGAAACGGTCTATTGGTCCTAAATAACGAAAAATGTGAGGTCATCCACATAGTGCTAAAAGGAATCCGTTAAGCTTCGGTTACACGATAAATCAGTCAAATCTAAAGACCGTAAATTCAACTACATACCTAGGAATTACAATTACGAACAACTTAAATTTGAAGGAACACACAGAAAATGTTATGGGGAAGGCTAACCAAAGACTGAGTTTTATTGGCAGGACACTTACGACTAGAAAATGAAGCAGATCTACTGAGGAGACTGCCTGCACTACGCTTGTCCGTCCTCTTTTAGAATACTGCTGCGCGGTGTGGGATCCTTACCAGATAGGACTGACGGAGTACATCGAAAAAGTTCAAAGAAGGACAGCACATTCTGTATTATCGCGAAATAGGGGAGAGTGTGTCACTGAAATGATGCAGGATTTTGGGTGGAGAGCATTAAAACAAAGGCGTTTTTCGTTGCGGCAGAATCTTCTCACGGAATTCCAATCATCAACTTTCTCCGCTGAATGCGAAAATATTTTGTCGACACCGACCTACATAGGGAGAAACGATCATCTTGATAAAATAAGGCAAATCAGAGCTCGTACGGAAAGATACACGTATTCGTTCTTTCCGCGCGCTATACGAGATTGGAATAATGGTTGGTTGGTTGTTTGGGGGAAGAGACCAAACAGCGAGGTTATCGGTCTCATAGGATTAGGGAAGGAAGTTGGCCGTGCCCTTTCAAAGGAACCATCCCGGAATTTGCCTGGAGCGATTTAGGGAAATCACGGAAAACCTACATCAGGATGGCCGGACGCGGGATTGAACCGTCGTCCTTCCGAATACGAGTCCAGTGTTTGGAATAATGGAGAATTCTGAAGATAGTTCGATGAATCCTCTGCAAGGCACTTAAATGTGATTTGCAGAGTACCCATGTAGATGTAGATGAATGAATATATCGAGATGCAGCGGACAACATGGCGAATTTACTAATGTTCGCAGGGAATTTCTATCGTTTATTGTAGCTGACTCAGGACATCGACTTTGTTTTTTTCTAACGACGCTATACACGTTTCTCCGAGGCACTTGAAAGAAATTTCTAAGAGAACTTCAGTGACATAACGTGTAGCGGATTTGATCAAATAGTATCAAAATAACATCGTCAAATCACTTCCTACCATCAGGAGATTGGGACCCACAAACGTCTGCCCTGTTACACCAAATGTAAGCACGGACGTAACTCAGGTACGGTTCATGTGTTTGTTATCATGGCTGTCATACCGAGCGCTCAGAATATTGCTACACGCTATATACTGATTCTGGAGAAATAATATTGCACCTTGAATTTAATCTGGAGTTGACGCCAGCACAGGCCAGTGTTAGAGGTGCATTCAAGTTCTAAGGCCTCCGATTTTTTTTCTCCGGACTGGAAAGAGATAGAAACATGCGCATTGTTTTAAAATGAGGCTGTGTTCATTGTCAATACGTCCCAGAGATGGCAGCACCGTACGGCAAATGGAATTTTACCGCCAGCGGCGAGAATGAGAACTGTTTTAAATACTTAAAATGACGACGTTTTCCTTACTTGAACAGCGTGCAATCATTCGTTTTCTGAATTTGCGTGGTGTGAAACCAATTGAAATTCATCGACAGTTGAAGGAGACATGTGGTGATGGAGTTATGGATGTGTCAAAAGTGCGTTCATGGGTGCGACAGTTTAATGAAGGTAGAACATCGTGTGACAACAAACCGAAACAACCTCAGGCTCGCACAAGCCGGTCTGACGACATGATCGAGAAAGTGGAGAGAATTGTTTTGGGGGATCGCCGAATGACTGTTGAACAGATCGCCTCCAGAGTTGGCATTTCTGTGGATTCTGTGCACATAATCCTGCATGACGACCTGAAAATGCAAAAGTGTCATCCAGGTGGGTGCCACGAATGCTGACAGACGACCACACGGCTGCCTGTGTGGCATGTTGCCAAGCAATGTTGACAGACAACGACAGCCTGAATGGGACTTTCTTTTCGTCGGTTGTGACAATGCATGAGACGTGGATGCCATTTTTCAATCCAGAAACAAAGCGCCAGTCAGCTCAATGGAAGCACACAGATTCACCGCCACCAAAAAAATTTCGCATAACCGCCAGTGCTGAAAAAATGATGGTGTCCATGTTCTGGGACAGCGAGGGCATAATCCTTACCCATTGCGTTCCAAAGGGCACTACGGTAACAGGTGCATTCTACGAAAATGTTTTGAAGAACAAATTCCTTCCTGCACTGCAACAAAAACGTCCGGGAAGGGCTGCGCGTGCGCTGTTTCACCAAGGCAACGCACCCGCACATCGAGCTAACGTTACGCAACAGTTTCTTCGTGATAACAACTTTGAAGTGATTCCTCATGCTCCCTACTCACCTGACCTGGCTCCTAGTGACTTTTGGCTTTTTACAACAATGAAAGACACTCTCCGTGGCCGCACATTGACCAGCCGTGCTGCTATTGCGTCAGCGATTTTCCAGTGGTCAAAACAAACTCCTAAAGAAGCCTTCGCCGCTGCCATGGAATCATGGCGTCAGCGTTGTGAAAAATGAGTACGTCTGCAGGGCGATTACGTCGAGAAGTAACGCCAGTTTCATCGATTTCGGGTGAGTAGTTAATTAGAAAAAAAATCGGAGGCCTTAGAACGTGAATGCACCTCGTATAATGCACAATACGCTGCCGTGAGTTGTTGGTGTTTCCTTACAGATCATTTGTTTAAGTTTTCCTCACAGTTAAAAGTGTGGAAGTGTTAAGTCTGGTGAATATGCAGACCATTTTGCGTTTGCTGAACGACCATTCCAATACTCCCCACATGTTATCTTAAAGAGTGTCTGTCGTCACTACATGTGCGGAATGGCGGGCGGGGACGACGACGTTCGTCATGTTGGTACCACACAGATTGCCTTATATACAGTGGGATGTCTTCCAATAATTGCGCCAACTTCGTAACTTAGGAACTCGAGATACTTGCCTGTATTTAGGTTCCCATCGCTGAAACAAGGACCCATGATGCTGGTCTCGAAAAGCACGCACCAAGCTTTGATAGGCTAAGAGCATTGTTTTTGTCCACTTCTTAGAGTTAACGTGGATTTTCAACTGACGGTTAGTGCATATTGTGAAGATTGACTTGCTTATTGTTTGTAAAAGACGCTTCCTCCTTATACAAAATTTTGCATAGATGCGGCGCGCCTGCACTGGGTTCGTCGAACCACCTTCAAGCTATTTCTCTACGGTTCCACTCTCTTAACAGCGCACGCGAAAAACGAGCACTTACATCTTTCTTTGCGATCTCTGATTTCTCTTATTTCATCATGATGATCATTTTCCCCTATGTATCTGGGTTTCAGCAGAATATTTTCGCATTCGGAGTTGGTGATTGAAACTTTACGACAAGATTCTGCCGCAACGAAAAACACATTTTGTTTAAACGACTGCCACCTAATTCAAGCATCGTGTCCATTGCACTCTCTCTCCTAATTCGCGATAATATAAAACGAGCTGCCCTCTTTGAACTTTTCCGTTGTCCTTCGTCGGTCCAATCTGATGTGGATAAATCACAGTCTTTGGTTTGCTTCAACCACAACATTATCTCTGAGATTATTCCAGTTGAAATTATTCGTAATGGTAATCCCTAAGTATTTAGCTGAATTCACAGTCTTTAGATTTGTGTGATTTATCATGTAACCGAAATTCAGCGGATTTCTTTTAGTACTCATGTGGATAACTTAACACGTTTCATTATTTAGAGTCAATTGGTACTCTTTGCATCATACAGATATCTTGTCTAAATCATTTGCCGTTGGTTTTGATCATCTGATGACTTTACAAGACGGTAAATGACAGTAGCATCTGCAAACAATCTAAGAGGGCTGCTCAGATTGTATCCTATGTCGTGTATGTAGATGAGCAACAGCATAGGGCCGGCCGCGGTGGTCTCCGGTTCTAGGCGCTCAGTCCGGAGCCGCGTGACCGCTACGGTCGCAGGTTCGAATCCTGCCTCGGGCATGGATGTGTGTAATGTCCTTAGGTTAGTTAGGTTTAAGTAGTTCTAAGTTCTAGGGGACTGATGACCACTGATGTTAAGTCCCATAGTGCTCAGAGCCATTTGAACCATTTGAACAGCATAGGGCCTATAACACTTCCTTGGGAAACGCCAGATATTACTTCTGTTTTACTCGATGACTTTCCGTCGGTTACTATGAACTGTGACCTACCTGAAAGGAACTCACGAATCCAGTCGCACAAATGACACGATATTCCATACGCAAGCAATTTGATTAGAAGACGCTTCTGAGGTACTGTGTCGAAAACATTCTGGAAATCTAAAAACACGGAATCAATTTGAGTCTCTGTCGATAGCACTTATTAATTTGTGAGAACAGAGACTAGTTGTGTTTCACAAGAACGATTTTTCCTGAATCCGTGTTGACTATTTGTCAATAAATAGTTTTCTTCGAGCTAATTATGCCCGAACACAGAATATGTTCCAAAACCCTACTGCAAATCGACGTTATTGATATGGATTTGTAATTCAGCGAATTGCTCCTGTTTTCTTTCTTGGGTAACGGTGTGACTTGTGCAACTTTCCCTCTTTAGGTACAGATCTTTCGATGAGCGAGCTGTTGTATATCATTGTTACATATGGAGTATTGTATCAGCATACTCCGAAGGAACGTCACTGGTATGCAATCTGAACCGGAAGCCTTGCCTCTATTAAGTGATTTAAGCTGCTTCACTACACCACGGATATCTACTTGCAAGTTACCATTTTGGCAGTTGTTGGAGCTACATTCGAATTCCGGAATATTTACTTCGTCCTCTTTGGTGAAGGAGTTTCGGAAACCCGTGTTTGGCAACTCTACTGAAGTGGCACTGTCATCAGTGACATAATCATTGTTATCGCGCAGTGAAGGTACTGATCGCGTGTACTGTACATACGACCAGAATCTCTTTGGGTTTTCTGCCAGGTTTCGATACAGAGTTTCGTTGTGGAAACTTCTCAAAGCAACTCGCTTTGAAGTTGCGCTAAATTTTGAGTTTCTGTAAAATTTCGCCAATCTTGGGATTTTGGATTTTTTTAAATTTTGGCACGCTCATTTCTTTGCATCTGTAAGAGTGTTCTGACCCGTTTGATGAACCATGGGGGAAACAATACCATCACTTATTAATTTATGTGGTACGTAGCTCTCTGCTGCCATGGATACAGTTTATTTGAATTCAAACCACATCTGGTCTACGCTTACATAGTCACATCGGAAGGAGTGGAGACCGTCTGTTAGACGGGCGTCTAGCGAATTTTTATTTGCTTTTTAAAATAAATGTACTTTGCGTTTATATTTGGTGGGTTTGGATGTTATGGTGTTCAGTCTCGCTAAAACGGCCCTATGGTCACTAATCCCTGTATCCATCATGATGCTCTCTATTTGTTCAGGATTATTTGTTGCTAACAGGTCAAGTATGTTTTGGCAACCATTTGCACTTTGTACTTTTCGTAGATAACATTCGGAGAACTGTAACCAAGTTTGGAACTCACTGCAATGAAGCTATAGACGCAGCGAAATATGAAGAGGATGAAGTACGATGGAATGCAGTTCTCACAGAACACTTTTTTGGTTGATTGCTCTCTCCTTCCAAGATATCTCTTAGTTACATTTGCATTGCGTGTGACTCCTTCTAAAATATTAATTTTATTTCTTTCATTAGTTGCTATTCTTTTCCCTTGGCGTATTTATTCTCCACACTTCCAGTTTCTAGAATTTTTTTATAATATTTGCAAAGACAGATCGTGAATGCGTGGCACGATCTGGATACCCATCAGCATACTTTCGTACTGCTGTTCCAATAGTTCGGTGACATTCGCCATAAACGATATTCACTTTAGCGACTGTCTTGTACATTGTGAGGGTCTCAATAGCTTCACGAGCAAGCTATCTGATTGCTACAACAGCAGAACATGGACTGACGGGCTTGTAGCTCACAGGTAAACAAGAACCGTACCTGAGTTACGTGTTTGCTTACATTCGGTGCAATAGTGCAGACGCTCGTGGAACCCCTTCTCCTGACCGCGGAATAGCGGTGGTTTGCTGCGCTGTTATCTTGATACTATTTGATCAAGTCTCATAACGTTATGTCGTTGCAGTTCCCTAAGAAGCGTCTTTCAAATGCCACAAAAAATAGCAGATAGTTCCATTAGGAAAAACCAAAGTCATTGTAGAAATTCGGCGACTATAAACGATAAAAATTAATTGCGAAAATCTGCAAATTCGTCATGTAGTTAGGTGTAAGGTAACGAAAACCGCAGCTCGATATATTTATCCATTCTGATTACATTTGGGGCGGTTTGTGTTAGCTGCCTCGACTAGTATACGAGTGTACTAGATGTACAGTAATTACGAACCAAACACACAGTATTCGCGTGACACACTGTTCACTCGCCGTCTTTTCATTCACGATTATCCCTCTTCCTCAACACTGGTTGCTATCGAATTACGTTACCATACTACTAGTTAATTACGAGCGTGTGATAACTAGAATCACAGGTAATTACTACCTCCACTTCACCCAAAAGAGACAGGGAGATTTGAATAAAATATTTTACGAAACAAACACGCCATAGATCACATATCGTGCAATTTTTCTTCAAAAATTTCAGCTTCCTTTGCCGCCGCCGGTATAATAAGAGACACACTAATAGAGTTCTAGGATACGTCGTACGAAGAGTTCCGTACACTCTTCCCTGGACTGAGAAGCTAAGAAGAATTCTACGTCTCTTCCTCACGTGCTGACGCTGTTTTTGGTGTCACGCTAGCGCCTAAGCATCCAGACAGATCAACCAAGGAACCTTCATCTGCTTATGAGCATTACTTCGCACTTGCTTGTGTTTAAATGAAAATGCCAGTGTCCACGACTAACGCTGTGCCCGTGTACAATAGACGGTATCTTCCGCGAGTGATACCAGGGAAATTATAACACTATTAAGAAATTTATGCAGAACATCAACGGCAGTGAGCGAATCAGACTTCTGTGACGCACGTCGAAATCACGATTGCTACCGACGACGAGTCTCCGTCCAGAAGAAACTGTCGATCCAGTCACATGTCTCATGGAACGTTCTGTATGCGCCTGCCTCGTAGATTAATTAGTAGCGTGGATCTTTTCAAAACTGAAGGAATGCATCATTCATCTCACTGTCAACATCGGTTGGCTTTTTGATATCGTAAGTAAAGATATCAGCTGGACTGCACATGCAAGTTGCGTTTGTAATCTTTTGTCACCCCGGACAGGACAGTTAGTTCAGATTCTCCTTTCCTTACAGGTTGGGCGCCACGTAATCATTGTGTTTTATCAACTTTAATTTGTACGAGGGTCATTCCAAAACAAATGCACACCGTTTTTCAGAAATCTAGATTTTGCTGTTCTTATTCACGGAGGTAATATAAACATTACTCCCGCTCGTATCTGAATTTACTTGTTTTCGCAAGTCGCTCTACCGCAGGACTCCGTCAAGACGGCTGCTGTACTTGATGTTCGTTTGAAGCAACGCGCTGTTATAGAGTACCTGTGTTGTGATAACGAAACAGCGACGAACGTTCACAAGAGATTGGAGAAAGCGTATGGGAATGACGCTATTGGTCGCAGTACAGCTAACCGTCGGACAAGAAGGCTATCTGCTACAATACTCGCGACCTCCCGTGTACCCACAGCCGAGCACAGCGCCCCTAACAATGACAACGTATTCACGATCTGTTCTCGGCTGACAAACGTATAATAGTGAACGAGCTACCAATCCATGTAGAAGTACGAGAAGTGAGTGTGTGCAGAATATCGAGTCGAAGTTGTTAGCCCCAGGTTCGTTTCGAGAACGTTGCCGGATGCCTGCAAAGAAACACGGAAGAAGTGTGCAGCGAACTTTTGGAACAGAACGAGAATTCTGGAGATGACTCGCTGGCAAGAACTGTGACGGGAGGAGAAACCTGGCTGCACATGTCTGAACTGGAGACGAAACGGCAATCGATGGGATGGCATAGTGCGAACTGGACAAAAGAGAAGAAATTAAAAACTGCGATTACAACAGGAAACTTTATGGCTGAAGAGATTTTTGATTCAGGCGGACTGGTGTTTGTGGATATCATCTGACACCAAACCACTATCAGTTCTGACGCGTAAATGGGAACCCTAAAACGATCATGCTCGAATGTGTCACGTTCGACAACATCGGTAAAAACACTATTTTGCAACTGCACGATAACTCCCGGCCACATGTCAGTGTAAAAATCCGAGATCACAAAGCTAGAGTGGACGACACTAAGTACCCATCCTGCAGTCTAGATCTGGCACCATGTGCTCACCAATTGTTCGGTAAACTGAAAGAATCCCTTTGCGGAACGACATTTTAAGATGGTGATTCCCCGGTAAAGGCTGCTAAATAGTGGCTGAAAAGTGCTCTCCTGACATCTTCCGCGCATGTATAGAGGACTTCGTTCCACGGTGATATAAGGCAGTTGATAAGGACGAAGATTATGTGTGAAAATGACATTTTGTCTCTCAAGCATGTATCAACACACTGTAAAAGTATCGAAAGTATGAAAAATAAACAGGAAGTTTGAAGAAATATTCATTTTTTGTTTGGGAGTGACTCTTGTAGATTGATTACGACGAGAAAACTGATACTACGGTCGCAGGTTCGAGTCCTGCCTCGGGCATGGGTGTGTGTGATGTCCTTAGGTTAGTTAGGTTTAAGTAGTTCTAAGTTCTAGGGGACTGATGACCACAGCTGTTAAGTCCCATAGTGCTCAGAGCCATACCATACCAGAAAACTGATATTTCGAGTCAACACAAGGAACTATAAGGAGGAAGAAAATCTGAGATAATTTCAGAACTCTGCTGAGCTCACGGAACTGGGCTATGGAAGTGTGTCTTTGTAACGTGACGGTCAGCTCGTGAATTCGTCGAACGGTAAGCCCGTTGCTTCCTGAAAGCGGCCCACTGTGGTTCTTACACAGAAGCACCCAAGCCCAGGTTTGTTGAAAGCTTAGTTAGTCTGTCTGTAGAAGGTGACTTCATTGTGCTTCTCGAAAGTCACAAAAGTCAGCACTCACGAATACAACCAACACAAATACAACAAATTTATTGTTTTATCCTGTCTTGGTTCAAATGGCTCTGAGCACTATGCGACTTAACTTCTGAGGTCATCAGTCGCCTAGAACTTAGAACTAATTAAACGTAACTAAACTAAGGACATCACACACATCCATGCCCGAGGCAGGATTCGAACCTGCGACCGTAGCGGTCGCTCGGTTCCAGACTATTATCCTGTCTTCTTACTGGTTTGATGAGGCTCCCCATGACCTCCACTCCTGCTGGAATACTGCAATCTCTATCCTGCTCTACAGTTTTTCTATCATTCTGTCCCTTCTTGCCGACCGGGGTGGCCGAGCGGTTGTAGGCGCTACAGTCTGGAACCGCGCGACCGCTACGCTTTCAGGTTCGAATCCTACTTCGGGCATGGATGTGTGTGCTGTCCTTAGGTTAGTTAGGTTTAAGTAGTTCTAAGTTCTAGGGGACTGATGACCCCAGAAGTTAAGTCCCATAGTGCTCAGCGCCATTTGAATCATTTTTTTGTCCCTTCTTCTAGAGAGTGTTTTCCACACAACCCTTTAGTTGCCGACTCTATGAAGATCCTCCTTTCCATATCAAATCACTTATATTTCAATATCCGTCTGTAACATCACGTTTCGATTTTCTTAGTTTACGATGTTCTCATACTCCATGTTTCACGGCCATCCAATGGTGTGCTCCAGACGAATTTTCTCAGAGATTTCTTCTTCAAATGAGGGCCCATGCTTGATTCTAGTAGATTTCCTTTGGCCAAAAACGCCTGTGCTGGCTTGCTTTGTCCATCACATTTTATTCCATCTCTTGGTCTATTTCGTAGCCCCCATTTGACGTTGAGTTTATCACCATCCTCATTTCTGCCACCCCGCATTACCTTTCTTCTTTTGTCTGCTCAATTGTGTGCACCAGACGAATTTTCTCAGAGATTTCCTCTTCAAATGATGGCCCATGCTTGATTCTAGTAGATTTCTTTTGGCCAGAAACGCCTATGCTGCCTTACTTTGTCCATCACGTGTTATTCCATGTCTTGGTCTATTTCTTAGCCCCAATTTGACGTTGAGTTTATCACCAACCTCATTTCTGACACTCCGCATTACGTTCTTCTTTTGTCTGCTCTCAGTCCTTTCTCTGCGCTCATTTAGATTCTTCATATTCTTCACTTTCACTGAGAATAGCTACGTTGCCACATAACCTTAGCATTGATGTTCTGTCATCCTGAATTTTATCCCATTTTTGAAACTTTATTTTATTTCTGTCATTGCTTTTTCGATGTACAAGTTGAACAATAGAGGAGAAAGACTGCATCCCTGCCTTACTTTTTTTTAGCTTTTATGTCACGCTGGTGAGAAAAAGGAATTGTCATAAAGTTGCATTTCACAACTTTGTCAAGGACTCTCTGTACCGAACCAGTTTTGAGTGTGTCAGGCTTTGGTTGGCCTTTTCAAGTGCAACAATTTTGTGGTTTAACACTCGTCAAAACTCAAGAACATGGTCATTATAGATGAACCGTTAACTCTGACATGTGCGAAAGCACGAAATTTTTCCGTTTCAAAATCGCCCTGAGGCTGAATATATAATCGTGGAGTCTGTAAATTAATTTGAAGGCGACACTGATTTCCTTTGGAAAGGTTACATCTGTTCATACACCTACAGAAGCAGCGTGATGGGTGTCTTCCACTGAAATATGGCATACCAATTAATTGGGCGGCATCAAGACGTGTCGAGGTTTAATAAAGAACATTTCTGATTAATTTGGTTTGTATGGTTTTCGAAGAGAGCAGCCAGCGCATGCCATATCACTCAATGACTTTCACAAAGTTCAGAGTTCCATAGTGGTAGCCAAGGTCTGGAGCACCCCTGTCGCATCGACATTTGTTACTACTCTAGAAAGTGTCAACTGAACACGGATGGTAGCGGAGGGTGACACCAATGCCGTTCTTACTAACCTGTATCTCCATTAATCTATGAGACCACATAAAAGTCATTCGCCCTTTATAGCAGATGACACATACTGTCGCCGGCCGCGGTGGTCTCGCGGTTCTAGGCGCGCAGTCCGGAGCCGTGCGACTGCTACGGTTCGCAGGTTCGAATCCTGCCTCGGGCATGGATGTGTGTGATGTCCTTAGGTTAGTTAGGTTTAAG
The DNA here is from genome assembly GCF_021461395.2 of Schistocerca americana. NCBI lineage: Eukaryota > Metazoa > Arthropoda > Insecta > Orthoptera > Acrididae > Schistocerca > Schistocerca americana. The sequence goes on along the minus strand of NC_060124.1, from coordinate 9,321,572 downwards.
TAGTTCTAAGTTCTAGGGGACTGATAACCACAGCAGTTGAGTCCCATAGTGCTCAGAGCCATTTGAACCATTTGACACATTCTGTCCTGAAGTAGTATTGCGGAATTACAGACACTGACGTTTATGCTCCTACAGTTGGCACAATTACATGTAAAGTCACATTTAGCTATGTTTTGTACCTGTGTGGCAAAATTGGTAGGTACCGAGTTTTGCGGCACAGTTATGCAATACGTTTAGTTTTTCGTTCACAAGGGTTGGATTCTGTTTGCTTTTATTTTTTTATGTGAGGCGAGCGACCGCCATGGCCTGTTGTGTGATTCGTCCGCCGCGTAATACAGGTGACCGCCATTGCCTGCCGCGAGCCATCTCGCTGCACCAATGAGCGCTATACATGAGCTCACTGCTCTGCATAAACATGTCGCTCTTCTTTGTTTTCTGTTAACAAAGATTATTGTTAATTGTTTTTTCCGCTTTCGAAAAGGGTTGTCGAGGAAAGGAATAAGGTATGTTAATGAGCTCCATTGGACAAAAATGTAACATTAATTAATGAAAGATTTTACACATTATCAGACATAACTGGCCTGTCTCTTTACTTAATGACAATGAAAAAGAGACAGCAATTAAGTTTTTTCCTAGTTACCTGCCTTTTCAAAAAGAATTGAACCTAGTATTTGAGAAAAAGTCATATGGAGAGAGAGAGAGAGAGAGAGAGAGAGAGTGAGTGAGAGAGAGAAAGAGACACAGACAGGCGGAAGACAACTATGCTAACGCGCAAGTGCAGGACCGAACGTTAAACTTGCGGTACCAGCGCTAGTTTACGGATCTGAGATTTGACTAGCAAAAGACGAAGACATAAGCAGAAAAGTGACGCAAGAAATGAAATTCCCCAGATCAATTAATGGACGTATATTAGAAGACCGAGTGTTGTTGTTGTTGTTGTCTTCAGTCCTGAGACTGGTTTGATGCAGCTCTCTATGCTACTCTATCCTGTGCAAGCTGCTTCATCTCCCTGTACGTTCTGCAGCCTACATCCTTCTGAATCTGCTTAGTGTATTCATCTCTTGGTCTCCCTCTACGATTTTTACCCTCCACGCTACCCTCCAATACTAAATTGGCGAACCCTTGATGCCTCAGTACATCGAAAATTTGAGATACGAGCTTAAAGTATTTGTAATAACAAAAAAACCGGCACTTATAAGCATAAATGGAAGCAACATGTAAATTGAATGCAAAAAAAGCTGATATCCTAAAGAAGTTTTGCAATACATACAGAAATGTGAGAGAGAGATTGGTCGGTTCAGGAAACGATGGAGCTAAGAAGATGAAGCCGGAACAGGTTCCTCGAACCTAATCCGTGACTGATGACAATGATGATGATGTAGCCGGATCTCTACAGTATCTCTTAAGACACAATCCCAGATAATTTTCTCCTCTTATAAAAATGTGATGCTGTCGTAAGTCATGATATGTTCCTTAAAGACGCAGTCCTCTGCAACAGCTGACTTTGTTGGTTGTTCTTTCTCCCTGTGTTCATGCTCTGTACATATTTGCTACACCACCTGTGTAGTCTGACCCTTATACATTTTGCCGGCCAGAGTGGCCGAGCGGTTCTAGGCGCTACAGTCTGGAACCGCGCGACCGCTACGGTCGCAGGTTCGAATCCTGCCTCGGGCATGGATGTGGGTGATGTCCTTAGGTTAATTAGGTTTAAGTAGTTCTAAGTTCTAGGGGACTGATGACCTCAGCATTTAAGTCCCATAGTGCTCAGAGCCATTTGAACCTTATACATTTTCCATCGGTAACAACGGATTTGTTGGACTTAGGAAACCAGGAGTCTTCTCAGTTTCGGTGCAGTATGTTTAAAAACGTCCAAATCTATTTGTGGCTTAGAAGGCTGTTAGATGTTCTTAATTGTTTGTTCATGGTACATCGCAGAGAAACACTCCAAGTTTAATATTAGTTACTCCCTTACAAGAGCACGCTGGACACTTTGGGGCACTGTAGATGATGTAGACTCTAAGACAAAACCACGCGCCAGACACGTCTTCATCCGGGGATCTTGTTGACTGAGCAGAATTGTTCCTGGATGAGTCCCGCTTCGAACTGAGTCCCAGTGACCAGCAGAAACGTGTCTGGAGACGCTCCAGGCAGCAGTGGGATACCAACCTGAATGTTGGCCGCCGGACTGCCTGACGACCACGAGTGGCTGTGTGCGGTGCCTTTTCATTTCGTAGCAAGATCACTTAGGTTGCCAACAGCGGCAGCCTTACAGCACAGCGGTACGTCGGCAGTTGTTTACGCCTCGTTTAGTTGTTCTTCGTGGAAAGCCATCTAAGCTTACGTTTCAGTAAGATACACACAACGAGAGTTTCTACTGCTTGCCATACCCTGCCTTGGCCAGCAGGGTCGCCGAATCTCTCGCCAGTTGAGGGCGTTTGGAGCTTTAGGGACAGGGTCTTCCAGCCAGGTCGGGGGTCTGATGGTCCAACTCACCAAGTGGACAGAATTTGGCAGGATATCCCTCAGGAGAACATCCAACAACTCTGTCAGTCAACCTACGCCGAGTATGGCTCAGACGAGGACCAACGCATTACTGACTTGATCAATTTGTGAAGCTCTCTCTTGAATTAATCATCCAGTTTTTGTGAAATGGTAATTATTTGTTTGTATGTACACGTACATCACATCTACCGATTTCCCTCCTATTCATGTGCTTCCTTCGTGGTGCGTCTTTTTTTTGTCTTAGAGTGTATAACCGGTACCAGGAGATGACGTGCATCTCAACCGCTGAGGCGACTTACGGCAGTGAAGCGGTGTGTATGTGCCAGTCGACTGTATGGAATCAGCGCAATAAGATGTCTGGATGTGGAGACGTGACAGAGTGGCAGACAGAAGCTATTCTGTTTGAACGTACCCACGACCACATAGTGAATGAAGTTGCCCGGTTTGTTGGTGTATCAAAGTGGACTGGTCAACGTGCCTACTAAGAACGGTGGAGCACTCACAGCCATGTAACACGTTGTATGAACTGTGATCGTAAAAACATCCTAACCGGCAAGTATTGGAAACTAGTGTCACACTCTGGCGATGAGAATCGCTTTCAAAGCCGACATGAATTAATGTCAGTTTCTGAGTAAATTTTGCCAAGGGAACTGCATGCAATTGACATTTGGGGTCAGGTAACTCGCAGAAGCCATTGAATACACTATCACATAAAGATGCAGGGTTTCAGTGGGCCAAACAGTACAGGAATCGGACGACAGCTCACTGGAGACGTGTAGTCTGGTCCGACGAGTGGTGTTTTTTTCTCTTTTAAAATGATGCTAGCCGTCAAGTGCACCGACAACCCAATACGCGTTACTCCCGCGATGTACGGTCGGTAGAGTTGAGGCCAGAGTTGGTTCTGCGATTTTTTGGGGTGTTTCTGGTACCACGAGCTGTGGCCCATTCACTCAGGATGTCCAGGACATGAATCGGGATGGTTATTTTAGCATTCTCGGTGACCAAGTTTTCTTCATGATGAGTTCGTTGGGGAGCTCCTGTCTTCTAAGATGACTTTCCGTATTTGACAAACAATAAGAAAGCCTATCGGACCTAAAATGGCCCGCTAAATCTTGATCCCATGGAAAATGTGGGGCTCTTCAGATTTATGGCTGAAACATACAATCAACATTCACGCTATTCGGTAGCACTGCGGTATGTAATCATCAATGAGTGGTTTCAGGTGAATATGACATACTCGAAGGAACTTGAGACCCTCTTCCGCGCCGAAGTGAGGTCACCACCGAAGCTACAAGCTGTGTTACACACTATTAGCATCATGTCTCCTGAGGATGACTAATTTTTTGTGACGCTTCTACATCTAAATCTACAAACGTATTCTGCAAGCCACTGCACGGTGCGTGCTGGGGGGTACCCTGTACCACTATTAGTCATTTCCTTTTTTGTTCTCGCATATAGAGCGAGGGAAAAACGACTATCTATATGTCTCCGTTGGACCCTTAATTTCTCTTACCTTCGAGGTTCTTACGTGAAATGTATCTCCGCGGCAATAGAATCGTTCTGTAGTTAGTTTCAGATGCCAACTCTCTAAAATTTCTCAATAGTGTTCCTCGAAAAGAACGTCCCCTTCCCTCCAGGGATTGTTATTTGAGATCCCGAAGCATCTCCGAATACTTGCGTATTGTTCGAACCTACCAGTAACAAATCTAGCAGCCCTCCCTCTGATTTGCTTAGATGTCTTCCTTTAATCTGACGTAGTCGGATTTCAAAGGAGCAGTACTCAAGAACGAGTCGTATTAGCGTCCTATATGCCTATATGCCGTCTTCTTTAGAGATGAATCACTCAAAATTCTCCCAATAAACCGAGGTCGACCATTCGCTTTCCCTACCACAATCCTCACACGCTCGTACCATTTCATATCACTTTGAAATGTTACGCCCAGATATTTAAACGACGTGACTGTGTTAAGCAGGACACAACTAATATTGGGTCCGAACATTGAGGGTTTATTCTTCCTACTCAGCTGCATTACCTTACATTTTTATACATTCAGAGTTAGCTGCCATTCATCGCACCACCTAGAAATTTTGTCTAAGCCATGCTGCATTCGTCTACAGTCACTCAAGTTCGACACCTACCCGTACGCCACGGCATCATCAGCAAACAATTGCAAATCGCTGCTCACCCAGTCCTCCAAATCATTTTGTATATAGAAAATAACAGTGGTCTTATCACACTTCCCTAGGGCACTCCTGACGATACCTTTGTCTCTGATGCTTAATGTGTTTGAAACTTTGTATTTTATATTTTTACAGTAATTCAAAGGAATGAGCTTCTACTAGTTGAAAATCTTGAAAATATTGCTTACAGTTTTCTCCTTACGGATTCAGAAATAATATCAGAGATGGAGTATAAGCTGCATCTGTCCATGAAAACAGTTTTTAGGTTCATTCCAACGGGCAGATTCAACGCACTTCCTGGAAATCTAATGGGGTCAATTACAAGAGAGTACGGCATGCATTTCTTTCAGAAGCCACGATAAAAATGAGACAAATTATTCTTTTAGTAGCTTACAGGCCATATCAAGAGTAATAACGTTGCTTGCCGAAGTCTTGCAGTGTTGACAACCACTGAGAAAAAAGAAAAATCAAAATCAGCTTTGACATAACAGGGCGGATCATTCTCCTGTCATTTCGAACCCCACGAAGTGTCAACCATTAATTAGCCGCACTACACGTGTAACCTCCCCACAGAAAAAATTAATGAATAATGAATGTGATTCTAATTTAGTGTAACCTCTCTACAGAAATTCATTCACATTTGATCTCCACACAAAATTTGTTTCCCATTTAATGTACCCACAAAATTCTTTTCTCATTTAATATAAGTTCGAAACAGAAAAATTCCTAGACCTCGTAATAAAAAATAAATTCAGTAACCTGGTAAATTTTAGGACGACAGCAGTGCTGGGTCATGGCCCTGTAAGATCATTCTGAATAAAGAAAGCAAAAAAATTCTTACCTCAATAAAAACGGCGAATATATCTGCTCTTACAATAGCTCTTTTCGCCACAGCTCTGTGCAATGCTGGCCTATACATTTGTTATTTATGAAAGGAAGCAAATGATTTCTCTTTTGCAACAATCGGAATGATCATGTATTGAAAAAAGATATTAAATTCTTTAAACTGAAATGAATGCTTGTTATTATTAGGACATTTTTAAAAGATATACATGGGAGTTTACATAATATTACTAGATATGCGCGAGGCTGCTTTTTGTTTACCTTTTACAATAATACTCAGGCTCCGGCATCGCTGCACCGCGACCGGCCCAGCCAACACGATACACCAGACCAGACCAGAGCAGACACACACAACCGCAGACAATCTCAGACTAGCGACTAGCAACAACTAACTGCTACTGCTACACAGTTCGTACAGTCAACACTGCTCTCTGGTCAGCGATTCTCTTATACCTTGCTCATCGCAGGCAGCGCATACCTCTTACACACGCTGCCGAAGAAACATCTTCTGCTTTCATTTTGAGTCCTTGTATTGCGAGAGTCGTATGACAGAAACATTTCCTTCAAGAAGTCTGTTAATGAAATCAACTTGCCTCACCGTCATTCCTTCTCCTTTTATTCTTTATATAAATTCATTTATGCTTATTGCGTTCAGTTCTACTACTTTACATACTTTACCTAAGCACAAGTGTTGGATTTTATGCATCACGAGGGTTCGAACCAGCCACATTTCGCTGGTGCACAACTGCCGTAGTAGTCATTAGCGACGCCGATTGTCAAGGCGATTGATGATGCTACGTTGTCAGACATTGTCAGTGTGACGTTCGTTTGGTCTGTTCTATTTTCAAATAACCTACGCGTGTCTGCAAGTAAACGGAGGCATTCTGTAGTCTGAACACTTTTTGTGTGTGCCCGAGTAGTCTTCGATTGCTTTTTACATGTACTGTAATGCAGACAATCACAACAACAAAAGTTAGGAGTGACACGAACTTCGTATGGGAGCAGGTGACAAAGAATAACATCGTACCGTCGAGGCGGTGTAGCTAGAGCATTTGGCAATCTCGTTGAAGGGTAAAAACGTTACGCCTCAAATCAATGATTAGTCATTAAAATAAAGATGTTTCGTTGTAAAAAAAAAACCCTGATAAAACGTTTTGTTTTTATTATTCTGATACTAATTTCAACGTTGACGTCATCATCGGTATGTTGCAGAGTTCTTGAAAATTTTCTCAGTTAGAATGTAATAAATTTCCTTGAGATGGAAAACCTTCCGCCAGTGAATCAGCACAGTTTTAGAAAGCATCGCTCGTGATACACTCAGCTTGCCCTTTTCTCACAAGACATTCCGTGAACAACGGATGCAGGGCGACAGGCAGATTCCAAAAGTTCCGAAAAGCATATGATACGGTGCCCCACTGCAAACTGTTAACAATGGTACGAGCATACGTAATATGTTACCAGATATGTGACTGGCTGGAATACTTCATAAGTAACAGAAACACAGTACGTTGTCGTCGACGGCGGGCCTTCAGCAGAGACAAGGGCACCGTTTAGGAATGCCCAAGATAAGTGTAATAGGACCACTGTCATTTTCTATCTACATAAATGATCTGGTGGACAGGAGAGCAACGATCTGCCGTTGTTTGCTGCTGATGTTGTGGTGTATGGGAAGGTGTCGTCGTTGACTTACTGTAAGAGGATATAAGATGACTTAGACAAAATTTGTAGTTGATATGATGAATGGCAGCTAGCTCTAAATATAGAACAACTGTAAGCTGTTTCACATGAGTAAGAAAAACAAACGCTTAACGCTCGAAAGCAGCATTAGTATGACACAATCGTGTCGATTCGATATCTAGGCGTAACGTTGCAAAGCGATTTGAAGTGGAACTAGAATATAAGAATTGTGCTAAGGAAGGCGAATGGTCCGCAGCTCGTGGTCGTGCGGTAGCGTTCTTGCTTCCCACGCCCGTGTTCCCGGGTTCGATTCCCGGCGGGGTCAGGGATTTTCTCTGCCTCGTGATGACTGGGTGTTGTGTGATGTCCTTAGGTTAGTTAGGTTTAAGTAGTTCTAAGTTCTAGGGGACTGATGACCATAGATGTTAAGTCCCATAGTGCTCAGAGCCATTTGAACCATTTGAAGGCGAATGATCGATTTCGGTTCATGGGGAGAATTTTAGGAATATGTGGTTCATTTGTAGAGGAGACAGCATATAGGACATTATTGCGAGCCATTCTTCAGTACTGCTGGAATGTTTTGGATCCCCACCAGGTCGAATTATATCAAAGCAACTCAAACGCAGGCTGGTAGATTTGTTGCTGGTATATTCGAACACCAGACAAGTATTACAGAGATGGTTCAGGAACTCAAATGGGAATCCGTGGACGAAAGGCGACTTTCTTCTCGAGGAACACTATTGAGAAAATTTAGACAACCAGCGTTTGAAGTTGACATCAGAACGATTTTACTACCGCTAACGTACATTTCTCGTAAGAATCACGAAGATAAGTGAAATTAGGGCGCATACGGAGGCATTTAGATAGTCGTTTTTCGCTCGCTCTATTTACGAGTAGAACAGGAAAGGAGACGATTAATGATGATACAGCATACCCTCCCCCACGCACCGCTTGGTGGCTCGCGGTATATATTTAGATATAGATGACAGAACGTTTAAGAAATTTCGTGGTGAATTCCAGATTTCTACAATTGTAAACTGTAAGCCATGTTTATTTATCGCTGTGCAAATATCTGGCACCATGTATGCCGCAACATCGTCAAATTTGCAACACAAACTTGACGATGTCATGCCACATCCTTCGAGAGGAAAGTCCTCCACGGATGTGTTGCACAGTGTAGATGTCAATGCACCCACGAAAAAAAAACTCTCTCTCCTGTGACGTGTAATACGTTACTTACGTGTCTGTTCATCCTTCAGACGTATCATGCGTATGAGCCCTCCTGTGCACAGTAATGATGTTGAATCAAAGTCTGACCGTAGCCGAAACAGGAGCGCAGTCCTGTTTTGCGAGTGAGTAACGGAAAATATTCACCTTCGGCACGGATGGTAGTGTTGTGGCGTCCTTTCAGACCCTTCTGTATTTTGAAGCTGTGAAAAAAGGTGACATTACATTTATGGGGAAAAGTGTTTGATATGTACTGCACAATTCTTTCTGCTTCTTCTAGACACAATCACAGTAACACGTTTTTGATCGTACGCGGTTTCGATCACACACTTTAGTGTTAATTTTTTAATATTTACTGGACTTGTCACCGTTTTTTGTTCCTCTGAGTTAAGGAAACAATGTGAATGCTCCAGCAGATATATTCATTCGCGGTCGCCTTAGACGTTAATTCAGTTTTGACGTGAAACCACACCGCGAAGAATTCTTAATAGGATAGCAAAAATTTTATCCGAGAAAGGTGATGTAGACCAACTAGCAAGGATTCAATGAATTCTCTATATTTGTTAATGTGCAAAAGTCTATGTCATTTAGAAAGTTGAGAAAATTACAACGTACAAAAGCATTATTGTTTTCTTTGAGACCCTAGCAATATTTCGATAGTTTAAGAAAAGACAAAATTTTCGAAATTGTCTGTGGGGTAATTAGTACCACTTTGAAAATTAATTATCAGTTTCCCGCTTTAGAAATATAGCTTCACACAAACTTCACTAAGATAAAATGAGTAACAGTAAGCCGAGCTTTTAAGTACATGTTCATCACATAGCACGGACCTCATTTACACACACTACATTTGCTACAAATTCGAGTACAGTCATTCAGATTTAATTTTTTCTGTGGGTACTCCACCACATTGAAAGTATCACGTCTTCGGCTGCAAACGAAAGCGCTAGTCTGGACGAAACTAAAGAGCACATTCCGACGTGATGAAAACGACAGGTTTATTGCAAAATTATATTTGTCATCTTACCAATGGAAATGTCTTTTTGGAGTTAGAATCTATATCTGAGGAATAAATCGAAAAGTTCCCAAAAAATTTACAAAGAAACAAGAGTCCTTTTGAAGCGGTATCCTACATTACGAATTTTACAACGTCTTCTCGTCGATCGCCAAAGCTTTTTTCAGGGCGGTAGCGAAGGAAGCAAGGGGACAGCCCTAAAGAACCAAAAGTAGTCGTCTTTGTGGCTAAGAAACGTTACGAATTACAGATAAATAACTTTTTTGTAGCTAATAGCTGACAGTGACAAAAATATGCAGAGAACACAAAACAGATTTAGAACATTTCCTAATTTAAAATTTTTAGTAAAAATGGTAGCAAGCAAAACAACGTTGACAAGAACACCTGGAATCGTTATTGAAGGATGTACAAATGAAAAAGTTGATGCAGTTGGTTATTTGCGTACTCTAATTACGGAAGACAGCAGATGCTGCAAGAAAATCAGAAAAAGAACAGCAACACCGAAACATGCTTTCAAAAACAATTTCTCTAAAAATATATCTGCAGTGTGCTCTTCAACGGCTGTGAATGACGGACACTGTTCATACAGAGAGAAAGCACTTAGAAGTGGTGGAATGCGGCTTCGGAGAATGCCAACGAGACCCAGCTGCAGAGAAAGAATAACCAATGGAGATGTTTTGAAAGAAACCACTGATTGACGAAACCTTGTAGCAATTTAGTAAATATACCGAAAGAAAAATCTTAGGAACAAAAAGGAAGAGAGAACCAAGAGAGAAAATAATATTTCCGTTGAAGGCAGGAAAATAATAAAATTATCGAAATAGAGAAGAATGCTTGTAGAGGCCTAATTGTTTGAAGTTTTAAGAATGGTTTATTTTCCGGCCCAGATCATATAAATTCTACAAGAAATTGCCCGTTTCGGCCAACGCCGACCATCTCCAGATCATAAGAACGAAGCAGCACTTTGAGAAAACCATATTGTCCTTCGACTATAGTTCAGTGCCAAACACTTTCAGAAAACTAAATTGTCACTGGACACTGTGGTTTTTCTCAAAGTGTTTGGGTGTGAAGTAATAGTTTCTTCTTCTACATCTACATCTACATGGATACTCTGAAAATCACTCTGCAAGTCCCTGGCAGAGGGTTCATCGAACCACCTTCACAATTCTCTATTATTCCAATCTCGTATAGCGCGCGGAATGAATGAACACCTATATCTTTCCGTGCGAGCTCTGATTTCCCTTATTTTATCTTAGTGATCGTTCCTCCCTATGTAGGTCGGTGTCAACAAAATATTTTCGCATTCGTAGGAGAAAGTTTGTGATTGGAATTTTGTGAGTAGATTCCGTCGCAACGAAAAACGCCTTTCTTTTAATGATGTCCAGCCCAAATCCTGTACCATTTCTGTGACTTTCTCTCCCATATTTCGCGATAATACAAAACGTGCTACCTTTCTTTGAACTTTTTCGATGTACGCCATCAGTCCTATCTGGTAAGGATCCCACACCGCGCAGCAGTATTCTAAAAGAGGACGGACAAGCGTAGTGTAGGCAGTCTCCTTAGAAGGTCTCTTAGATTTTCTAGGTGTCCTGCCAATAAAACGCAGTCTTTGGTTAGCCTTCCCCACAACATTTTCTGTGTGTTCCTTCCAATTTAAGTTGTTCGTAATTGTAATTCCTAGGTATTTAGTTGAATTTACCGCTTTTAGATTAGACTGATGTATCGTGTAACCCAAGTTTAACGAGTCCCTTTTAGCACTCGTGTGGATGACCTCACACTTTTCGTTATTTAGGGTCAACTGCCACTTTTCGCACCATTAATATTTTTTCTAAATCGTTTTGCAGTTTGTTTTGGCCTTCTGATGACTTTATTAGACGATAAACGACAGCGTCATCTGCAAACAACCGAAGACGGCTGCTCAGATTGTCTCCAAAATCGTCTGTATAGGCAAGGCACAGCGAAGGGCCTATAACACTGTCTTGGGGAACGCCAGAAATCACTTCTGTTTTACTCGATGACTTTCCGTCAATTACTACGAACTGTGACTTCTCTGACAGGGAACCACAAATCCAGTCACATAACTGGGACCATATTCCATAAGCACACAATTTCACAACGAGCCGCTTGTGTGGTACAGTGTCAAAAGCTTTCTGGAAATCCGGAAATACGGGACTCGATCTGAAATCCCTTGTCAATAGCACTTAACACTTCATGTGAATAAAGAGCTAGTTGTGTTTCACAGGAACGATGTTTTCTAAACCCATGTTGACTATGTTTCAATAGATCGTTTTGTTCGAGGTAATTCATAATGTTCGAACACAGTATATGTTCTAAAATCCTGCTACATATCGACGTTAACGATTTAGTGGATTACTCCTCCTACCTTCTTATGGTCTGAAGACAGCCGGTGACGGCCGAAACCGGAAAGTCCTTGTTGAAATTGTGCCGGTAAAGAGATCAATTTAAAGAAGTATTTTAACAGTCACTGACGTCTACATCACGTCCGACATGTAGTTCTTCCCTTACTGTACTTTATTACAGGTAAGTATTACGAGCAACGGTAAGTAACACCATATTTATGTATGCTTTAATGAAAGCGACCACCTGACCCCATATCTCCTCAATGAATGCGTTGAACTGGAAGGTTTAGGAGCTACATTGAGGAGAAACGTGAAAGAATTAGTGTATATGAACCCCAAAGAAACTGTAAAGGAAATAAGACGTGCTTTAATACTGAATGTCACGAAGAAACTGAACATCACACTAAGAGACGAATGTATTAACATACGAACCTTGTCAAAATGTATGGTACACGGTGGAAATCTTGCCCAATTAAAAACTAGTGCATTACGAACATACATTGTCGAGTCACATTAATGTGAGTTGCTGTCAGAAGCGTGAATAACCACCTTTCGCACTGTCGACCGCCGCGAGACATGCAGAAAGTCAATGAAGTTCTGAAAGGTACCGGCAGGGATGTGGAGCCATGTCGAAAACAGTGCCGTGGCCAGGTGCGATAGGTTTCTCGGTTGAGGATCCGTGGTGCCATCAGGCCAGTCTTGGTGGTCTGACAGATCCTCGATTGGGAGTTTGGTGGTCAGGTGAATACGATAAACACATCCTGGTGCTGTTCAGACCATTGCATTGTCCTGTTGGTACACACAATAGCGCCGAGGAAAAACAAATTGCACGGTCCCGAGGGATAGATGCATACTTGTGTTCATCCACTGTTCCTTCCAAAATGGCGATATCACACGGGGAATACACAGAAACATTCCTGAGGCAATAATGCTCCCTCCTCCTCCCTGGACGCTGGCCCATTCGGACGATTGTTGCTCGGTATCTGCTTTCAGATGTTTCTCGCCGACGGAGCATAAAACGTTGCTACTCAGTGGACGTCCAGTTGATGTATTGGCCTGCAAGTTCCCGCTTTCGTCGCCAATGAACGGCAGTCAGCATTGGTGCATGAACCAGCTAGGTGCCTGCTGCGGAGACGCACACGTGTCAACGGTCGCTGACCGGCCGTTGAGGAGACGCTGTTGGTAGCCCCTTAGTTCCCCTGGGCAGTCAGTTGCTCAACAATTGCACGTCTGTTTGCCCTTGCACATCTCCGCAGCTGTCCTACTCTCTTTCTTTGATTTTGAAGAACGAATATACGAGGGCAGTTCAATAAGTAATGCAACACATTTTTTTTCTCGGCCAATTTTGGTTGAAAAAACCGGAAATTTCTTGTGGAATATTTTCAAACATTCCCGCTTCGTCTCGTATAGTTTCATTGACTTCCGACAGGTGGCAGCGCTGTACGGAGCTGTTAAAATGGCGTCTGTAACGGATGTGCGTTGCAAACAACGGGCAGTGATCGAGTTTCTTTTGGCGGAAAACCAGGGCATCTCAGCTATTCATAGGCGCTTGCAGAATGTCTACGGTGATCTGGCAGTGGACAAAAGCACGGTGAGTCGTTGGGCAAAGCGTGTGTCATCATCGCCGCAAGGTCAAGCAAGACTGTCTGATCTCCCGCGTGCGGGCCGGCCGTGCACAGCTGTGACTCCTGCAATGGCGGAGCGTGCGAACACACTCGTTCGAGATGATCGACAGATCACCATCAAACAACTCAGTGCTCAACTTGACATCTCTGTTGGTAGTGCTGTCACAATTGTTCACCAGTTGGGATATTCAAAGGTTTGTTCCCGCTGGGTCCCTCGTTGTCTAACCGAACACCATAAAGAGCAAAGGAGAACCATTTGTGCGGAATTGCTTGCTCGTCATGTGGCTGAGGGTGACAATTTCTTGTCAAAGATTGTTACAGGCGATGAAACATGGGTTCATCACTTCGAACCTGAAACAAAACGGCAATCAATGCAGTGGCGCCACACCCACTCCCCTACCAAGAAAAAGTTTAAAGCCATACCCTCAGCCGGTAAAGTCATGGTTACAGTCTTCTGGGACGCTGAAGGGGTTATTCTGTTCGATGTCCTTCTCCATGGTCAAACGATCAACTCTGAAGTGTATTGTGCTACTCTTCAGAAATTGAAGAAACAACTTCAGCGTGTTCGTAGGCACAAAAATCTGAACGAAGTTCTCCTTCTTCATGACAACGGAAGACCTCACACAAGTCTTCGCACCTGAGAGGAGCTCACAAAACTTCAGTGGACTGTTCTTCCTCATGCACCCTACAGCCCCGATCTCGCACCGGCGGATTTCCATATGTTTGGCCCAATGAAGGACGCAATCCATGGGAGGCACTACGCGGATGATGAAGAAGTTATTGATGCAGTACGACGTTGGCTCCGACATCGACCAGTGGAATGGTACCGTGCAGGCATACAGGCCCTCATTTCAAGGTGGCGTAAGGCCGTAGGATTGAATGGAGATTACGTTGAAAAATAGTGTTGTGTAGCTAAAAGATTGGGGAATAACCTGGTGTATTTCAATGCTGAATAAAACAACCCCTGTTTCAGAAAAAAAATGTGTTGCATTACTTATTGAACTGCCCTCGTAACATACGCGGGAGGCATGCTTGTCGGTGTTAAATGCTACAGGAATGTCTGTGTCACTCAGCTCACAGGTCCGTTTTGGTTATTTGGAGCTGTTAGCAAGGTTAGTAATGAAACCAGTTATTATGATTTTCTTGGTATGAAATGAACTGTTTAACCAAAATGCATTCGATACTCCAGTAAAAGCAAATGAAAAAACAGTTTCCGCCACCATTTTACAGGTCTGTGCCTAAACACATTGTACTTCAGTCGCCTTCAAAGACACCTGTGTCGTTCAAATCATCTACACTATCTAGAGCAGGGGTTCCCAACAAAATTTTCTTGAGGACCCCTCATCGAGCATGATTGGTACCTTCTCATATCACAGTATCAAGTAATTAAAAAAGCCTAATTAAGAGTCTATTTTTGGTACTTAGAAGAGACCTTGACATATTTATTATTGAAAAAATATTGAGCTTAAAACTGCTCATGCAGTAAGCGGCCAAAACAAAAATCTGTAATCATACGAAATATATTTAATATATTTTTTTATTCTAATAGCATCTTGCGGTCCCCTCTGGCATAGCTCGCAGACCCCTGGGGGTCCGCGGACCACCTGTTAGGAACCACTGATCTCCAAAATTCAACACATCGGCAATTTCTTCATCTGGTAAACCACGAAGCGCCGTTTCTCTTACACACAACACCTACACTATGTGATCAAAAGTATCCTGACACCACAAAAAACATACGTTTTTCATATTAGGTGCATTTGGCACTTACTGCCAGGTACTCCATATCAGCGACCTCAGTAGTCATTAGACACCGTGAGAGAGCAGAATGGGGCGCTCCGCGGAACTCACGGACTTCGAACGTGGTCAGGCGATTGGGTGTCGCTTGTGTCATACGTCTGTACGCGAGATTTCCACACTCCTGAACATCCATAGGTCCACTGTTTCCGATGTGAAAGTGAAGTGGAAAAGTAAAGGGACACGTACAGCACAAAAGCGTACATGTCAACCTCGTCTGCTGCCTGAGTTGAAGAGAGTCGCAATGTGTAATAGCCAGACATCTATCCAGACCATCACACATGAATTCCAACCTGTATCAAGACCCACTGCAAATACTATGACAGTTAGGCGGAATATGAGAAAATTTGGATTTCATGGTCGAGCAGCTGTTCATATGCCACACATCACTCCGGTAAATGCTGAACGACGCCTCACTTGGTGTAAGGAGCGTAAACATTAGACGATTTAACAGAGGAAAAACGTTGTGTGGAGTGACGAATCACGGAACACAATGTGGCGATCCGATGGCAAGGTGGGGGTATGGCGAATGCCCGGTGTACGTCATCTGTCAGCGTGTGTAGTGCCAACAGTAAAATTCAGAGGCGTTGGTGTTATGGTGTGGTCGTGTTTTTCATGGAGGGGTCTTGCAGCCCTTGTCGTTTTGCGAGGCACTATCACAGCACAGGCCTACACTGGTGCCTTAAGCAGCTTCTTGCTTCCCACTGTTGATGAGCAATTCGGGGATGGCGATTGCATCTTTCAACACGTTCGAGCACCTCTTCACAATGCACGACCCGTAAAGGAGTGGTTACACGACAGTAACATGCCTGTAATGGACTGGCCTGCACAGAGTCCTGACCTGAACCCCATAGAACACATGTGGGATATTTTCAAACGCCGACTTCGTGCCAGGCCTCACTGACCGACATCGATACCTCTCGCCAGTGATGCACTCCGTGAAGAATGCGTTTTCATTCCCCAAGAAACCTTCCAGCACCTGATTGAACGTATGTCTGCGAGAGTGGAAGCTGTTATCAAGCCTATGGTGAGCCATCACAATATTTAACTCCAGCATTACCGACGGAGGGCGCCACGAACTTGTAAGTCATTCTCAGCCAGGTGTCCGGATACTTTTGATCACATAGTGTATAATGTGTTCTATCCGCAGGCGAAAACAATGATACTTAACGAAAGAAATACCGCGAAAACAAGACGCATATTCACGCCATCTGTCCATGCAACTAAATAAATAACAGTAAAAACATAACGTATCGACAGTCAGTGGTGCGAAAACAACGCGCAGTGCTCATTAATCAACAAAATACGCTGGCCCATAGAACCCACGGGCTTGGTACTCAGAGAGTTAAACCACACTCTTTCTTCCATCCTGCCTTCGAAACACTGTAGGAAATGGAGATTTTTCCTTATGTCTCCGAAAGGTCTAAATACCAAATAACCTTTATCTCAAATGAAAATAGTGACAGGATGCCTCTGAAAATACACGTTAGAACCTAATTTCCATTCAAATTTGCGCGACATATAGTACGTTGCATTATTTGTACTAGCTTAATGCACGGCCAAACTGTGAGTCTATAGCGGACTTCACGGGTCCGAACAATCTTCTGGAATTTAGCACTGTCACGGGAAGTAAGCAGAAGTGGCGTCTAGATAGCGCACAACCAAGTTTTTAGTGAATGTTCTCTACCTCGAAAATCTTATCTTGTTTCCTCAGCTCGCTTATCCTTGTCAGAAGAGCATGTTACGCCCATACCACGTTGGCACGTCAGTAACTCTATGTGGGTCTTTCATTCTGCAAAAGCGTGACTAGGAGGTAGCTAAGGAGTTTTGCTGGACGAATGTACCAACATCTAAAGAACATTATAGTTTCTGAAAATACCTCATTGGGATGGCCACTTAAGTAGGCCACGACGAATATCCCTTCTTACCCCTTACTCTTACGATCTGGTCTCTAATGACCATGATGTCGAATGGACTTTGTCTCTTCCTCACATGTGTCTTTTAAAATATGACGAAACGTGTGTATGTGGACTAGGGAAAGACCTTATAGGACATGAATACAGGAAGTGAGCTGTCACAGTTTGCACAGCTAATAAAAGTCAACAATGAACCGTCAGCTGTTGCTGCCGAAAATTTCCGCTGTAAAGCGTCACCCTTATTCTATCAACGGTCTTCTTGAAGAGGGCGGAGGATGGATAAGATGCAGAGTATTTTTCTTGCCTTCAAGCGAGAATCTATCTGTGAACATGGAATTATAAACGATGATCAACCGCATGAGGATTCAGAAAGCAAGTTCATGCGTGTATTACTGAGAACAGTTCATCGATATCATTATTTTCATCAGAACTTAGTCCAGCCACCATCAACAGCAATAGATCAGAAGAGGACGGGACAGCAAATATGAGGTAATCGACCGGATAAATCGGTACGTAAAACGAGATGAAAATTCAATAATCGTGAAGGACTGGGACGCTATAGTAGGGGAAAATGAACGATACGAACTACAAGGGTTATTCGGAAAGTAAGGAACGATCGGTCGCGAAATGGAAAATACAGTGAAAATCTGATGAAGCTTTGCACAGATGTGTTGGACACTGTGTCTAGTACACCCATCGATCGCATCATGTCGCTCTTTTTAGTTCTGAGCTCACAGTAAGAACGTAAAGATGGCTAGAAATTAGCGTCTCCCGCCAACTATGAGGGCCTTGCGAAAGATTTCGCCTGAAGCTATGCAATCCACATAACTGTCATGCGGTCCGTTCTACACTACAATTCTCGGCCGCACTCTGCAGGGGCAATGAAGAAGCTCTTGCAGCGTTTTCGGTAGGAAATGTTTGATCACCCACAATACAGCCCGTGATTGGCTACCCCTTAGGTTCATCTCTGCTCAAGTGAACCGCTGGCTATGAAGACAATATTTTGACACAGACAACGAGCTGCATTCCAGAGTAGAAAATTGTCAAAAAGCACTGGCGGCTGTCTTCTATAAGGAGGGATTTGAAAAGTTGGTACAACGCTATGACAGATGTCTAAGTCTGAGTGGCTACCGTGTAGAGAAGTAGCTGGAAGGTGTAGCTAAACGTTGCAAATAAAACAGTTTTGATTTTCACTGTGGTTTCCATTTCGCGACCTATCGTTCCTTACTTTCCGATTAGCCCTAGTACATTGCGTCATGGTGAGGTAGAGAGTCGGAAAACAGATACTAGATAGTAAGGCGTGCCCAGGATCAGACAAAATAGACAAAGATCATAATTTACTAACGTTGAAAATTAGACTGAAGTGTAATAGCATCGTCAGGAAGAGCTAATGTACAAGATAGTGGGATATCGAAAAAATGAGGAATAAGGATCTGCATTTGAAGTTTTCTGAGGCTGTAAAAACTGTGATACTTGCTGCCTCAGAAAGTAGTTGAGCCAAGAAAGAATGCTTATTTCCTAAAATGTTAATCGCACTAGTTGGACAGATAAATCCAGGTATAAGAAAAGTAACTGTGAATAATGTGTGGGTAAGAGAAGTAATATTTCAGTTGGTCGACCAAACAAGTGAACATGTGACAGTTCAAGAGAAGAAAGGAAAACGGCTATCTGTGTACCAAAAAAACGAATAAATGAACAAAAAGGCCGTCAGAAGGACAGAATTAGCCTATAGCAAAGTTAAAAAAATTGGGAAATTTTAAAGGCAAATTTGTCAACATTAAGAGCGCAACGTGAATATAACTGAGTAAACACAGAGGAGAAAGCAGGTAGGTGGAAGAACTACTTTGAAGGCGTCTATGAGGGGAAGAGATGTTTGTTACCGTGCAGAAGAAGAAATGGATTATGATTTGGAGAGTACTAGGGAGATGGTGGTATCAGCGCAATTTTGATATCAAATTGATATGCAAATTAATTGATCAACTAATTCCTCCTTACAACCACGTCCACCCCCACACTCAGATGATGTCATGTGTTTTTCTCAGCCTGCAGTTGAACCCCACCCCTCTCCCCTATTTCCATCGTCCCCCTTCCTCCCTCCCCCCTCCCCCACCTAACCTACTGGCGTAAATTTCGAACTTTGGCAAAAATTTCGAATTTTTGTGCGAATTTCTTTGTCCCAGGTCTGTGCTGGTGTCCCACCCCACCCGCTACCCTGAAATTGTCGGGAAATTAAAAATTGCGGTGCCCTTTCTGGGACTCAAACACTGGTCCTTCTGGACGGAAAGTCAAAGTTCACCGCCAGCACAAGGAAACTGCCCTGATGCAAGAGACGAAGGTTAGACTGCAGAGGGAGCAGTAACTGAATGTGCGTTCTCCTCAATATGCCCTCACAAACTACCGAAAATCGAGGTGCTCTTAGCCCCCCCCTCCCCCCCCCCCCCCCCCTCAGCTGCACCCACTAACCATTTGGGCATGAAGCTGTGTTGCTATATTTTGGACAAACAAATTGCACTTGGGATGGGGGTCCTTTTATCTCCTATTGTTTAGTTGACTATACATGCTTTTGTGCTGGCGAAGGACCGTCAACTCAAGACGGACAGCACCTGCGGCCAGCTTGTCCCATGCCAGATGGTCTTTGGACCACAGAAAAGCCTGTGGCTTCCACGTAGGGGGATGGATGGAGGGACGGGAGGGGTGAGGGGAGGTAAGAGCACCTCGATTTTCGGTAGTTTGTGAGGGCGTATTGAGGAGAACGTACATTCAATTACTGCTCCCTCTGCAGTCTTATGGGATGACGATTTTTCCCTAGTACATGTGTTTCATTATGACCAATTCATTATGAGTGCTAGTTTTTTAACGACCATTTCGAAGTGTAAGTAGAACAGTGGTGCATTTTTTCCATCAGTTGTGGTAGCGTGTGTTGGCTTCAATTATCTGAGCTGCAGGGTAATTTCGAGCAGGCATCTGTAGCAAACTCTGACATCAAACAACAATAGATACTGGCCTCAGCTGTATGCTTACAGGCAATACACTTTTTAAACTCCTCTCTGTCCAACACCAGCATCTCATCAGTTGAACATATTTCCCGCCAAAAAGAGTAAAGATAGTACCGTACACCCCTGCACTTTTCGAGCCAGTTTTTAGTTGAAGGGTTGAGTTTGAATGTGTCTGTCACTACATTCGTGTGGTGTTTGAAATTTTTTCCTAGCAAGATAACGTCAGTTGTATGGCGTCGTGAATTTTTGAGCTATATTGCGATTTTAGGCAGTCCTTGTGTAGTGCTATGCATGTAGATGTGTAATTAGACCCAGTCTTTATGATTAATTACGTAATTAGAGCCGGTCTTTAGTTCATTTTCCGGACCAAAAAAAAAAATAAGTACGCTAACCTAACCTTCCTATCTTGCATCTGGGCAGTTTCCATGTGTTGGGAGTGCACTTGGGCTTTTCATCCAGAAGGACCAGGGTTCGAGTCTCAGAAAGGGCACAACAAGTTTTTAATTTCCCGCCGATTACCAGGTGGGGGTGGGGTGGGACGTCAGCACAGCCCTACGACAAAGAAATTACCACCAAAATTCGAAATTCTCGCCAAAATTCGAAATTCACGCCAATTGGGTAGGTGGGGGAAGGGGGGCCTCAGGCTGAGAAAAATACATATCGTCATCTGGAGGTGAGAGTCAGCGTGGTAGTAGGGGAGGGGCAATAATTGATCAATTTAATTAATTTGGATGTCAATTTGATATCAAAAGTGTGTTGATACCGCTCTCTCCGTACTTCTGTGGAGTACATAGGAGATCCGGTATTAGAGACTGACAGAGCTTTGAAAGACTTGTGATCACACAACATTTTTTTCAGAAATTCTAAAATCATTGGGGGAAATGGCAAGTACATGATTATTTCAATTATTACTTAGAATCCATGAGATAATAGATACACTATCAGAATTTTGGAAGAACGGAATCCATACAGTCCGCAAGATAGCAACAACTGGTAAGCGGTATGGATGCAAGAACTGGTAAGCGGTTTAGAACTGGTAAGCGGTGTGGATAGGTAGGATGTCAGGAAACATGTGTGGAAAGACGGATAATATACTCATACATGTATGAGGACTAAATTGGAACTATAAGAATTAGAGGCCCAAGAGAGAAGTACGGTATTGGATTAAAGAGTGCGGAAGACAGGGATGTAGTATTTCCCCTCTATTATTCAAACTATTTATCGTACAATCAACGAAGCTAACAAGACTGAGAGTCGAAAGCTTGTGTTGCACATTCACTATTCACTTTTTCCGACCTACAGAAGTTCAGTGTTTCTTAAAATTTATGTGGTGTTTTTCTAAAATATTCTTGTATTTCACGATGGCTGACTAGGTTTATACCTCAGGGCTGTACTGATGTATTAATCCACTCGTTACAAATAAGAAAAGCTACCTGTCTTCATACACTACTGGCCATTAAAATTGCTACACCACGAAGATGACGTGCTACAGACACGAAATTTAACCGACAGGAAGAAGATGCTGTGATATGCAAATGATTAGCTTTTCAGAGCATTCACACAAGGTTGGCGCCGGTGGCGACAGCTACAACTTGCTGACATGAGGAAAGTTTCCAACCGATTTCTCATACACAAACAGCAGTTGACCGGCGTTGCCTGGTGAAACGTTGTTGTCATGCCTCGTGTAAGGAGGAGAAATGCGTACCATCACGTTTCCGACTTTGATAAAGGTCGGATTGTAGCCTATCGAGATTGCGGTTTATCGTATGGCGACATTGCTGCTCGCGTTGGTCGAGATCCAATGACCGTTAGCAGAATATGGAATCGGTAGGTTCAGGAGGGTAATACGGAACGCCGTGCTGGATCCCAACGGCCTCGTATCGCTAGCAGTCGAGATGACTGGCATCTTATCCGTATGGCTGTAACGGATCGTGCAGCCACGTCTCGATCCCTGAGTCAACAGCTGGGGACGTTTGCAAGACAACAACCATCTGCACGAACAGTTCGACGACGTTTGCAGCAGCATGGACTAACAGCTCGGAGACAATGGCTGTGATTACCCTTGACGCTGCATCACAGACAGGAGCGCCTGTGGTGGTGTACTCAACGACGAACCTGGGTGCACCAATGGCAAAACGTCATTTTTTGGATGAATCCAGATTCTGTTTACAGCATTAGGATGGTCGCATCCGTGTTTGGCGACATCGAGGTGAACGCACATTGGAAGCGTGTATTCAGCATCGCCATACTGGCGTATCACCCAGCGTGATGGTATGTTGTGCCATTGGTTACACGCCTCGGTCATCTCTTGTGCGCAGTGACGTTACTTTGAACAGTGGACGTTACATTTCAGATGTGTTACGACCAGTGGCTTTACCCTTCATTCGATCCCTGCGAAACCCTAAATTTCAGCAGGATAATGCACGACCGCATGTTGCAGGTCCTGTACGGGCCTTTCTGGATACAGAAAATGTTCGATTGCAGCCCTGGCCAGCACATTCTCCAGATCTCTCACCAATTGAAAACGTCTGGTCAATGGTGGCCGAGCAACTGGCTCGTCACAATACGCCAGTCACTACTCATGATGAACTGTGGTTTCGTGTTGAAGCTGCATCGGCAGCTGTACCTGTGCACCCCATCCAAGCTCTGTTTGACTCAATGCCCAGGCGTATCAAGGCCGTTATTACGGCCAGAGGTGGTGGTTCTGTGTACTGATTTCTCAGGATCTATGCACCCAAATTGCGTGAAAATGTAATCACATGTCAGATGTAGTATAATATATTTGTCCAATGTATACCCGTTTATCATCTGCATTTCTTCTTGGTGTAGCAATTTTAGTGGCCAGTAGTGTAATAATGTCATCGATGGTCCATCCATTAGTGGGTAGTAACATTTTGTTATCAGAACGTGCCCAGCAGAAAGGAGAACCAGATGAATCTCATGATCGTTAGTAGCATTTCAACTGAAGTTTATAAATTTTCAAGAGAAATTGAAGACGGGAAAAAGGAAAAGAAGGCGAAAGTCGTGAGAAGCGGAAACAATTCGCTGTCATAGAGAAGAATGTCAAAGAGAGAAACGAAGGAAGGGTGTGAAGGGAAGGAAACAACAGAAGAAAGGAGTTTGTGCAAGAGATCGTAACTAGAGAAGTATCATCAGTCATGACGACGATGAAGGTCACATATCAGACGGTAAGAAACTGGGACAAAATGAAAGCACATCGAGAATTCCTATAATGTTCAATAGTACGAAGCAATCTGACTGACCTGGGAGGGAAAAGCAAGTCCATATGGAATGCGCTACCATGGAATTAGAGAGCGGCCCTCTAGGACGTTTGGAGATGCAGCGGGTACGGGTTTAGGATGTTTATTGGGCCTCAGGATGGCAGCTGAAAGTGCGGCAGTCCTATAGTTTAGTGCTCTATTTGTACGTTCTAGATATAACTGTCAATCTACAATGATGGAGAGAGAACTAAGCAGTAGTGTCAGATTATAGCAATGTAATCATTCCATATATTTACACTCCTGGAAATGGAAAAAAGAACACACTGACACCGGTGTGTCAGACCCACCATACTTGCTCCGGACACTGCGAGAGGGCTGTACAAGCAATGATCACACGCACGGCACAGCGGACACACCAGGAACCGCGGTGTTGGCCGTCGAATGGCGCCAGCTGCGCAGCATTTGTGCACCGCCGCCGTCAGTGTCAGCCAGTTTGCCGTGGCATACGGAGCTCCATCGCAGTCTTTAACACTGGTAGCATGCCGCGACAGCGTGGACGTGAACCGTATGTGCAGTTGACGGACTTTGAGCGAGGGCGTATAGTGGGCATGCGGGAGGCCGGGTGGACGTACCGCCGAATTGCTCAACACGTGGGGCGTGAGGTCTCCACAGTACATCGATGTTGTCGCCAGTGGTCGGCGGAAGGTGCACGTGCCCGTCGACCTGGGACCGGACCGCAGCGACGCACGGATGCACGCCAAGACCGTAGGATCCTACGCAGTGCCGTAGGGGACCGCACCGCCACTTCCCAGCAAATTAGGGACACTGTTGCTCCTGGGGTATCGGCGAGGACCATTCGCAACCGTCTCCATGAAGCTGGGCTACGGTCCCGCACGCCGTTAGGCCGTCTTCCGCTCACGCCCCAACATCGTGCAGCCCGCCTCCAGTGGTGTCGCGACAGGCGTGAATGGAGGGACGAATGGAGACGTGTCGTCTTCAGCGATGAGAGTCGCTTCTGCCTTGGTGCCAATGATGGTCGTATGCGTGTTTGGCGCCGTGCAGGTGAGCGCCACAATCAGGACTGCATACGACCGAGGCACACAGGGCCAACACCCGGCATCATGGTGTGGGGAGCGATCTCCTACACTGGCCGTACACCACTGGTGATCGTCGAGGGTACACTGAATAGTGCACGGTACATCCAAACCGTCATCGAACCCATCGTTCTACCATTCCTAGACCGGCAAGTGAACTTGCTGTTCCAACAGGACAATGCACGTCCGCATGTATCCCGTGCCACCCAACGTGCTCTAGAAGGTGTAAGTCAACTACCCTGGCCAGCAAGATCTCCGGATCTGTCCCCCATTGAGCATGTTTGGGACTGGATGAAGCGTCGTCTCACGCGGTCTGCACGTCCAGCACGAACGCTGGTCCAACTGAGGCGCCAGGTGGAAATGGCATGGCAAGCCGTTCCACAGGACTACATCCAGCATCTCTACGATCGTCTCCATGGGAGAATAGCAGCCTGCATTGCTGCGAAAGGTGGATATACACTGTACTAGTGCCGACATTGTGCATGCTGTGTTGCCTGTGTCTATGTGCCTGTGGTTCTGTCAGTGTGATCATGTGATGTATCTGACCCCAGGAATGTGTCAATAAAGTTTCCCCTTCCTGGGACAATGAATTCACGGTGTTCTTATTTCAATTTCCAGGAGTGTATTTTATAGCTTTCTTTTCCTTGCCAAAGTAGTATGCAGCATGCAGAGTGATAACCTTGAGTCTCATTTATGGTAAAGACAGCAAGAAACGTTACACGTGACGCTGTAGCATGAAATGTCATAGCTTATAATAGCTTGTTTTCTTTTCCTTTCATGGAAGTCCTTGGAGCACTTGGGGTCAACAGTGAATAAGTGACGGAAGGTGAAATTTTACAACATTGCCAACATGCTTCGGGAAGAAAAGTGTATGCAAATAATCAAAGAAATACTGAAAACTACGTAGCATTAAACTTATTGCAGCTACAGCGTGAATGTTACCATTTGCACTGTGTTGTGTGAACCTGGGAAAGAAGATAGCAGCAATGCGTCTTTGAGCCTTTCGGACGACGGCATGTCGCTACAGATGTCGAAGTAATTCAATTAACGTAGATGTTAAACCACGACTAGTAGAAACGTTTTTTAAAGAGAGTTATTCCGCTGATACAACAGGCACTTACGTTACAACGTAACGTGTACCACTATAACAGAATAAAATCACATTGTGATGCACAAAGAAACAGCCAGTGGTGAAACGTTGTTGTGATGCCTCGTGTAAGAAGCAGAAATGCGTACCATCACGTTTCCGACTTTGATAAAGGTCGGATTGTAGCCTATCGCGATTGCGGTTTATCGTATCGCGACATTGCTGCTCGCGTTGGTCGAGATCCAATGACTGTTAGCAGAATATGGAATCGTTGGGTTCAGGAGGGTAATACGGAACGCCGTGCTGGATCCCAACGGCCTCGTATCACTAGCAGTCGAGATGACAGGCATCTTATCCGCATGGCTGTAGCGAATCGTGCTGCCATGTCTCGATCCCTGACTCAACAGATGGGGACGTTTACAAGGCAACAACCATCTGCACCAACAGTTCGACGACGTTTGCAGCAGCATGGACTATCAGCTCGGAGACCATGACTGCAGTTACCCTTGACGCTGCGGTACAGACTGCTGCGATGGTGTACTCAACCACGAACCTGGGTGCACGAATGGCAAAACGCCATTTTTTCGGATGAATCCAGATTCTGTTTACAGCATCATGACGGTCGCACCCGTGTTTGGCGACATCGCGGTGAACGCACATTGGAAGCGTGTATTCGTCATCGCCATATTGGCGCATCACCCGGCGTGATGGTACGGGGTGTAATTGGTTACACGTCTCGATCACCTCTTGTTCGCATTGACGGCACTTTGAACAGTGGACGTTACATTTCAGATGTGTTACGACCCGTGGCTCTACCCTTCATTCGATCCCTGCGAAACCCTACATTTCAGCAGGATAATGCACGACCGCATGTTGCAGGTCATGTATAGGCCTTTCTGGACACAGAAAATGTTCGACTGCTGCCCTGGCCAGCACATTCTCCAGATCTCTCACCAAATGAAAACGTCTGGTCAATGGTGGCCGAGCAACTGGCTCGTCATAATACGCCAGTCACTACTCTTGATGAACTGTGGTATCGAATTGAAGGTGTACCTGTACACGCCATCCAAGCTCTGTTTGACTGAATGCCCAGGCGTATCAAGGCTGTTGTTACGGCCAGAGGTGGTTGTTCTGGGTACTGATTTCTCAGGATCTATGCACCCAAATTGCGTGAAAATGTAATCACATGTCAGTTGCAGTACAATATATTTGTCCAATGAATACCCGTTTATCATCTACATTTCTTCTTGGTGTACCAATTTTAATAGCCAGTAGTGTAGTTCCCGCTGCGTACCAGTAACTTCAGCGTGACTTTCGTACTAGGTGTGCTGTGGATCCTCCTGCAGCACAGAGCAGAAGACGATGGAATGAACAATTCCGAGAAACGGGTTGCTTGTGTAAAGGCAAGTCGCCGGGTCGTCCTCGAGTGTCTAACACAGACGTGGAACGCATCCACCGTAGTTTCACAAGGAGTCCGCAGAAATCTGTTCGCCGTGCAGCTCAACGGCTGACAACTGATGTGAGGCTGATAGGCAGGTAGGAAGAGTTTTGGGGCCACGATTTATTTCCTGCCGCTAACCAACACCGCCCGCAAAAGGTACTATCTCCTACACAAGTGCTACCGCTGACAGCCAAATCGCTGAAGTGGTAGGGAATTAGAACATATACAGTTCACTCATCCTAATTTGTTGTGTGTTGATGTATATACTCTCATAATGAGAGTATTGAAGGTGGATCTGCTTTAATTGTTAGAAACCTTTCAAAAGGCAAGATCTCACAAATCATTTTTTATTCAAGACAACACGTTTTAGAAGTCTTAGCTGTCATCTTCCGGTCTTAATCAAATTTGTAGTAAAACATGTTCATTTTATGCTGAACCTCATACAGAAGATGTCAAGTGGATGCTGAGTTTTCTCCACCTGATATCTTGCGCATGAGATTCGGCGTAAAACGGACATCGAATAAAAAATATTTAGCTCGATCTTGGCTCTTGAATGGTTTGTAACAATAAAGAAAAGATGCCACACTGGGTGGTCGGCATACGACTCCTCGTCTCAGTTCAAGACAAAAGTGTATATATCAAAATCTAATCTCACCAGTAGGATTAATAGAAATGCGATTTAAAGAAAAAAAAAAAACAAGGCTATGGTAACGCTGTAACTGCGTGCAGCGTAGCCAAGAACACGCAGAATGAACTTGGCCCTGTGATGGAGTTCTTGCGTTAGCTCAGTGAGAGAACGCAGTGCTTTGGGTAACGGATATGCAGGCTCGCCGATGTTTGAGTCACATTTGTGCAAAACATTTTTTTTGTAATTAAAGCATCAAGTTGCATCTAATATACACCTCCACAATGCAATATTTTACGTATTTCTTTCTGTTACTGTCATTTTTATTTACACTAACATCGCCTGTATCCTTGAGGGGCCGCCCGCACCGCCACCCGCGCCGCCCCCGCCAGTCAGTCAGCCCGGACGCTATTCGTCCTTTTCTTCAGTCAGTCGACTCCACTGAATCGGGTTATCGAGTAGCCGTACTTTCGTATGTAGTCCTATTGACGATGTAATTAACCAATTTGCCAGGAAGAATAGGCACTTAAAATTCATCATTTAAGGAAGAGAACCACAATTGTAACTTTTTTTATATCATAAGAAGGCATTGTCTTGTATATGTGTATCCAAAGAGGTACAACAAACACAATATGTAGGTTACACTAGATTGCACATTAAGCTATGCACAGTAATTCCATTCTGTACGTTTCACGTCCAGACTTATCTTCACAGAGTCGGTACATACACGTATGCGCACACGTATGAGCAACGTTCACTTTGGAGAGAATGTTCAAAGCGACTACCTTGCATTTGCAAACACTTCGCCACTTGCTGGATCATCCTTTGCTGGACCCTACGCAACACACCGTCATCCACCATTGCTTAAGTGGCATTCAAGCGCGCTATTATGTCGTGTACATTCATGGATGAGTGCTATTAACGTGTTCCTTCAAGTGCACTCTCAAATATAAACTCCAGTGGACTAAGGTCGGGGAACGAGGAGACCAGAACACCGGGCCTCCACGTCCATTTCCCAGGAAACGCTTCACTCAAACAGTTACGCACATTCATTCCAAAGAGTGGCGATGCACCATCGTGCTGGAACAATAACTGTCGCCGAACACCAAGTGGAACATTTTCTAATGCATCATGCAAAGTACTTAAAGAAACATACGATTCAGGGGCGCATTCAACTTGACCAGCCCACAGGTTAATGCCAAACCGTGTGTAGAAAGCCAATACCTGCACGAGTGAAGCTAGATTCGTCAGTCCCTATCACATTATTTATAAAATGTTCATTACCTTCCATTTGGTGCAAAAGCTATTCACGAAACTGTACTCTATATCATCTCTCGTTTTAGAGCTACGAAGTTCGTTTTGGGACATCATGGTAATTCAGACTTAAGTTTTCTTTGATTTGGCTTAACTCTGTCTTTATAGCTCCTGCGTTCTCACTGTTACTGAAAGGTGCTCCGTTGTTGACTTGCATTCTTTATTTCTGTGTCAACACATCCTCTATCTCAGCGTCTTTTACTTCTAGACGTCCACTAAATTCTCCTCCTGTCTCTTACGCAGCAAGGTGCAGACCAGTATTTTCTTTACGTTCGAACTCTGAGTTCCCTAAACGGTTCGTTAACGTCTGCACATCGTCTTTCATTACATTGCATGCTGACTGCAAATTATGCAATACTCTTACTTAGTTATTGACTACATCTGGCTTCTCTTTGTACGCTTTTATCGTTTCAGCTACTTCCTTTTCAATCTTTTCTACCTTTCCCTTTTATTTGAGTAACTACTAACTAAGGCTTGGTTACCATCTGTTAGGTTCTGTTCTAACTGGCTATCCCGTTCTTTGTCACGTTCTGTTGACATCTATTCTACTTTCCTATCCTCTCTCCTTGTCTTTGTTCAAGTTATCAATCTCGTTCTTCAACTTTCCCTAAAAAATTCTGCAAAATGATGTGATATAGTCGAGCATATAGGCGCGGTCTCGACCCTGTGTGGATTTAACTCATCATTCACTGACGTGGGTTCTACATGAAGTATTTCTTTCGTTCTTTGATTTACAGTGGATGAAATTATCTCTACTGTGCTCATGCCTCCTGCCCCCAGCTTTATATTTGCTGTAGCGGAGACTACATTGTCATTTTCGTTACTGATTACATCGGGGATATTCCCTTGCGACAACATGCCTGCACTAGCTTCATATTCCAGTTTTCTACCTAGCTTGACCACATCGGATTATACTTTGGAAGATTTCCCACTCTTTACATGGATAAAAATTACAATCACACAAGTGAAGACACAATCACCACATGCAACGTGTAATGGACATTCAATAGTAGAAGCTCAATAAAAACATTCCAGCTTGCTTATCTGTATAAAACAGTAAAAGCTCTTGCTTTCGTGTATTTAAGATATCTGTAAGTTGTTATTATACACTCCTGGAAATGGAAAAAAGAACACATTGACACCGGTGTGTCAGACCCACCATACTTGCTCCGAACACTGCGAGAGGGCTGTACAAGCAATGATCACACGCACGGCACAGCGGACACACCAGGAACCGCGGTGTTGGCCGTCGAATGGCGCTAGCTGCGCAGCATTTGTGCACCGCCGCCGTCAGTGTCAGCCAGTTTGCCGTGGCATACGGAGCTCCATCGCAGTCTTTAACACTGGTAGCATGCCGCGACAGCGTGGACGTGAACCGTATGTGCAGTTGACGGACTTTGAGCGAGGGCGTATAGTGGGCATGCGGGAGGCCGGGTGGACGTACCGCCGAATTGCTCAACACGTGGGGCGTGAGGTCTCCACAGTACATCGATGTTGTCGCCAGTGGTCGGCGGAAGGTGCACGTGCCCGTCGACCTGGGACCGAACCGCAGCGACGCACGGATGCACTCCAAGACCGTAGGATCCTACGCAGTGCCGTAGGGGACCGCACCGCCACTTCCCAGCAAATTAGGGACACTGTTGCTCTTGCGGTATCGGCGAGGACCATTCGCAACCGTCTCCATGAAGCTGGGCTACGGTCCCGCACGCCGTTAGGCCGTCTTCCGCTCACGCCCCAACATCGTGCAGCCCGCCTCCAGTGGTGTCGCGACAGGCGTGAATGGAGGGACGAATGGAGACGTGTCGTCTTCAGCGATGAGAGTCGCTTCTGCCTTGGTGCCAATGATGGTCGTATGCGTGTTTGGCGCCGTGCAGGTGAGCGCCACAATCAGGACTCCATACGACCGAGGCACACAGGGCCAACACCCGGCATCATGGTGTGGGGAGCGATCTCCTACACTGGCCGTACACCACTGGTGATCGTCGAGGGGACACTGAATAGTGCACGGTACATCCAAACCGTCATCGAACCCATCGTTCTACCATTCCTAGACCGGCAAGGGAACTTGCTGTTCCAACAGGACAATGCACGTCCGCATGTATCCCGTGCCACCCAACGTGCTCTAGAAGGTGTAAGTCAACTACCCTGGCCAGCAAGATCTCCGGATCTGTCCCCCATTGAGCATGTTTGGGACGGGATGAAGTGTCGTCTCACGCGGTCTGCACGTCCAGCACGAACGCTGGTCCAACTGAGGCGCCAGGTGGAAATGGCATGGCAAGCTGTTCCACAGGACTACATCCAGCATCTCTACGATCGTCTCCATGGGAGAATAGCAGCCTGCATTGCTGCGAAAGGTGGATATACACTGTACTAGTGCCGACATTGTGCATGCTCTGTTGCCTGTGTATGTGCCTGTGGTTCTGTCAGTGTGATCATGTGATGTATCTGACCCCAGGAATGTGTCAATAAAGTTTCCCCTTCCTGGGACAATGAATTCACGGTGTTCTTATTTCAATTTCCAGGAGTGTATTTTATAGCTTTCTTTTCCTTGCCAAAGTAGTATGCAGCATGCAGAGTGATAACCTTGAGTCTCATTTATGGTAAAGACAGCAAGAAACGTTACACGTGACGCTGTAGCATGAAATGTCATAGCTTATAATAGCTTGTTTTCTTTTCCTTTCATGGAAGTCCTTGGAGCACTTGGGGTCAACAGTGAATAAGTGACGGAAGGTGAAATTTTACAACATTGCCAACATGCTTCGGGAAGAAAAGTGTATGCAAATAATCAAAGAAATACTGAAAACTACGTAGCATTAAACTTATTGCAGCTACAGCGTGAATGTTACCATTTGCACTGTGTTGTGTGAACCTGGGAAAGAAGATAGCAGCAATGCGTCTTTGAGCCTTTCGGACGACGGCATGTCGCTACAGATGTCGAAGTAATTCAATTAACGTAGATGTTAAACCACGACTAGTAGAAACGTTTTTTAAAGAGAGTTATTCCGCTGATACAACAGGCACTTACGTTACAACGTAACGTGTACCACTATAACAGAATAAAATCACATTGTGATGCACAAAGAAACAGCCAGTGGTGAAACGTTGTTGTGATGCCTCGTGTAAGAAGCAGAAATGCGTACCATCACGTTTCCGACTTTGATAAAGGTCGGATTGTAGCCTATCGCGATTGCGGTTTATCGTATCGCGACATTGCTGCTCGCGTTGGTCGAGATCCAATGACTGTTAGCAGAATATGGAATCGTTGGGTTCAGGAGGGTAATACGGAACGCCGTGCTGGATCCCAACGGCCTCGTATCACTAGCAGTCGAGATGACAGGCATCTTATCCGCATGGCTGTAGCGAATCGTGCTGCCATGTCTCGATCCCTGACTCAACAGATGGGGACGTTTACAAGGCAACAACCATCTGCACCAACAGTTCGACGACGTTTGCAGCAGCATGGACTATCAGCTCGGAGACCATGACTGCAGTTACCCTTGACGCTGCGGTACAGACTGCTGCGATGGTGTACTCAACCACGAACCTGGGTGCACGAATGGCAAAACGCCATTTTTTCGGATGAATCCAGATTCTGTTTACAGCATCATGACGGTCGCACCCGTGTTTGGCGACATCGCGGTGAACGCACATTGGAAGCGTGTATTCGTCATCGCCATATTGGCGCATCACCCGGCGTGATGGTACGGGGTGTAATTGGTTACACGTCTCGATCACCTCTTGTTCGCATTGACGGCACTTTGAACAGTGGACGTTACATTTCAGATGTGTTACGACCCGTGGCTCTACCCTTCATTCGATCCCTGCGAAACCCTACATTTCAGCAGGATAATGCACGACCGCATGTTGCAGGTCATGTATAGGCCTTTCTGGACACAGAAAATGTTCGACTGCTGCCCTGGCCAGCACATTCTCCAGATCTCTCACCAAATGAAAACGTCTGGTCAATGGTGGCCGAGCAACTGGCTCGTCATAATACGCCAGTCACTACTCTTGATGAACTGTGGTATCGAATTGAAGGTGTACCTGTACACGCCATCCAAGCTCTGTTTGACTGAATGCCCAGGCGTATCAAGGCTGTTGTTACGGCCAGAGGTGGTTGTTCTGGGTACTGATTTCTCAGGATCTATGCACCCAAATTGCGTGAAAATGTAATCACATGTCAGTTGCAGTACAATATATTTGTCCAATGAATACCCGTTTATCATCTACATTTCTTCTTGGTGTACCAATTTTAATAGCCAGTAGTGTAGTTCCCGCTGCGTACCAGTAACTTCAGCGTGACTTTCGTACTAGGTGTGCTGTGGATCCTCCTGCAGCACAGAGCAGAAGACGATGGAATGAACAATTCCGAGAAACGGGTTGCTTGTGTAAAGGCAAGTCGCCGGGTCGTCCTCGAGTGTCTAACACAGACGTGGAACGCATCCACCGTAGTTTCACAAGGAGTCCGCAGAAATCTGTTCGCCGTGCAGCTCAACGGCTGACAACTGATGTGAGGCTGATAGGCAGGTAGGAAGAGTTTTGGGGCCACGATTTATTTCCTGCCGCTAACCAACACCGCCCGCAAAAGGTACTATCTCCTACACAAGTGCTACCGCTGACAGCCAAATCGCTGAAGTGGTAGGGAATTAGAACATATACAGTTCACTCATCCTAATTTGTTGTGTGTTGATGTATATACTCTCATAATGAGAGTATTGAAGGTGGATCTGCTTTAATTGTTAGAAACCTTTCAAAAGGCAAGATCTCACAAATCATTTTTTATTCAAGACAACACGTTTTAGAAGTCTTAGCTGTCATCT
This sequence comes from Schistocerca americana, assembly GCF_021461395.2. Lineage (NCBI taxonomy): Eukaryota > Metazoa > Arthropoda > Insecta > Orthoptera > Acrididae > Schistocerca > Schistocerca americana. The sequence continues at coordinate 9,287,831 of NC_060124.1, read as the reverse complement.
TCCGGTCTTAATCAAATTTGTAGTAAAACATGTTCATTTTATGCTGAACCTCATACAGAAGATGTCAAGTGGATGCTGAGTTTTCTCCACCTGATATCTTGCGCATGAGATTCGGCGTAAAACGGACATCGAATAAAAAATATTTAGCTCGATCTTGGCTCTTGAATGGTTTGTAACAATAAAGAAAAGATGCCACACTGGGTGGTCGGCATACGACTCCTCGTCTCAGTTCAAGACAAAAGTGTATATATCAAAATCTAATCTCACCAGTAGGATTAATAGAAATGCGATTTAAAGAAAAAAAAAAAACAAGGCTATGGTAACGCTGTAACTGCGTGCAGCGTAGCCAAGAACACGCAGAATGAACTTGGCCCTGTGATGGAGTTCTTGCGTTAGCTCAGTGAGAGAACGCAGTGCTTTGGGTAACGGATATGCAGGCTCGCCGATGTTTGAGTCACATTTGTGCAAAACATTTTTTTTGTAATTAAAGCATCAAGTTGCATCTAATATACACCTCCACAATGCAATATTTTACGTATTTCTTTCTGTTACTGTCATTTTTATTTACACTAACATCGCCTGTATCCTTGAGGGGCCGCCCGCACCGCCACCCGCGCCGCCCCCGCCAGTCAGTCAGCCCGGACGCTATTCGTCCTTTTCTTCAGTCAGTCGACTCCACTGAATCGGGTTATCGAGTAGCCGTACTTTCGTATGTAGTCCTATTGACGATGTAATTAACCAATTTGCCAGGAAGAATAGGCACTTAAAATTCATCATTTAAGGAAGAGAACCACAATTGTAACTTTTTTTATATCATAAGAAGGCATTGTCTTGTATATGTGTATCCAAAGAGGTACAACAAACACAATATGTAGGTTACACTAGATTGCACATTAAGCTATGCACAGTAATTCCATTCTGTACGTTTCACGTCCAGACTTATCTTCACAGAGTCGGTACATACACGTATGCGCACACGTATGAGCAACGTTCACTTTGGAGAGAATGTTCAAAGCGACTACCTTGCATTTGCAAACACTTCGCCACTTGCTGGATCATCCTTTGCTGGACCCTACGCAACACACCGTCATCCACCATTGCTTAAGTGGCATTCAAGCGCGCTATTATGTCGTGTACATTCATGGATGAGTGCTATTAACGTGTTCCTTCAAGTGCACTCTCAAATATAAACTCCAGTGGACTAAGGTCGGGGAACGAGGAGACCAGAACACCGGGCCTCCACGTCCATTTCCCAGGAAACGCTTCACTCAAACAGTTACGCACATTCATTCCAAAGAGTGGCGATGCACCATCGTGCTGGAACAATAACTGTCGCCGAACACCAAGTGGAACATTTTCTAATGCATCATGCAAAGTACTTAAAGAAACATACGATTCAGGGGCGCATTCAACTTGACCAGCCCACAGGTTAATGCCAAACCGTGTGTAGAAAGCCAATACCTGCACGAGTGAAGCTAGATTCGTCAGTCCCTATCACATTATTTATAAAATGTTCATTACCTTCCATTTGGTGCAAAAGCTATTCACGAAACTGTACTCTATATCATCTCTCGTTTTAGAGCTACGAAGTTCGTTTTGGGACATCATGGTAATTCAGACTTAAGTTTTCTTTGATTTGGCTTAACTCTGTCTTTATAGCTCCTGCGTTCTCACTGTTACTGAAAGGTGCTCCGTTGTTGACTTGCATTCTTTATTTCTGTGTCAACACATCCTCTATCTCAGCGTCTTTTACTTCTAGACGTCCACTAAATTCTCCTCCTGTCTCTTACGCAGCAAGGTGCAGACCAGTATTTTCTTTACGTTCGAACTCTGAGTTCCCTAAACGGTTCGTTAACGTCTGCACATCGTCTTTCATTACATTGCATGCTGACTGCAAATTATGCAATACTCTTACTTAGTTATTGACTACATCTGGCTTCTCTTTGTACGCTTTTATCGTTTCAGCTACTTCCTTTTCAATCTTTTCTACCTTTCCCTTTTATTTGAGTAACTACTAACTAAGGCTTGGTTACCATCTGTTAGGTTCTGTTCTAACTGGCTATCCCGTTCTTTGTCACGTTCTGTTGACATCTATTCTACTTTCCTATCCTCTCTCCTTGTCTTTGTTCAAGTTATCAATCTCGTTCTTCAACTTTCCCTAAAAAATTCTGCAAAATGATGTGATATAGTCGAGCATATAGGCGCGGTCTCGACCCTGTGTGGATTTAACTCATCATTCACTGACGTGGGTTCTACATGAAGTATTTCTTTCGTTCTTTGATTTACAGTGGATGAAATTATCTCTACTGTGCTCATGCCTCCTGCCCCCAGCTTTATATTTGCTGTAGCGGAGACTACATTGTCATTTTCGTTACTGATTACATCGGGGATATTCCCTTGCGACAACATGCCTGCACTAGCTTCATATTCCAGTTTTCTACCTAGCTTGACCACATCGGATTATACTTTGGAAGATTTCCCACTCTTTACATGGATAAAAATTACAATCACACAAGTGAAGACACAATCACCACATGCAACGTGTAATGGACATTCAATAGTAGAAGCTCAATAAAAACATTCCAGCTTGCTTATCTGTATAAAACAGTAAAAGCTCTTGCTTTCGTGTATTTAAGATATCTGTAAGTTGTTATTATACACTCCTGGAAATGGAAAAAAGAACACATTGACACCGGTGTGTCAGACCCACCATACTTGCTCCGAACACTGCGAGAGGGCTGTACAAGCAATGATCACACGCACGGCACAGCGGACACACCAGGAACCGCGGTGTTGGCCGTCGAATGGCGCTAGCTGCGCAGCATTTGTGCACCGCCGCCGTCAGTGTCAGCCAGTTTGCCGTGGCATACGGAGCTCCATCGCAGTCTTTAACACTGGTAGCATGCCGCGACAGCGTGGACGTGAACCGTATGTGCAGTTGACGGACTTTGAGCGAGGGCGTATAGTGGGCATGCGGGAGGCCGGGTGGACGTACCGCCGAATTGCTCAACACGTGGGGCGTGAGGTCTCCACAGTACATCGATGTTGTCGCCAGTGGTCGGCGGAAGGTGCACGTGCCCGTCGACCTGGGACCGAACCGCAGCGACGCACGGATGCACTCCAAGACCGTAGGATCCTACGCAGTGCCGTAGGGGACCGCACCGCCACTTCCCAGCAAATTAGGGACACTGTTGCTTCTGGGGTATCGGCGAGGACCATTCGCAACCGTCTCCATGAAGCTGGGCTACGGTCCCGCACGCCGTTAGGCCGTCTTCCGCTCACGCCCCAACATCGTGCAGCCCGCCTCCAGTGGTGTCGCGACAGGCGTGAATGGAGGGACGAATGGAGACGTGTCGTCTTCAGCGATGAGAGTCGCTTCTGCCTTGGTGCCAATGATGGTCGTATGCGTGTTTGGCGCCGTGCAGGTGAGCGCCACAATCAGGACTCCATACGACCGAGGCACACAGGGCCAACACCCGGCATCATGGTGTGGGGAGCGATCTCCTACACTGGCCGTACACCACTGGTGATCGTCGAGGGGACACTGAATAGTGCACGGTACATCCAAACCGTCATCGAACCCATCGTTCTACCATTCCTAGACCGGCAAGGGAACTTGCTGTTCCAACAGGACAATGCACGTCCGCATGTATCCCGTGCCACCCAACGTGCTCTAGAAGGTGTAAGTCAACTACCCTGGCCAGCAAGATCTCCGGATCTGTCCCCCATTGAGCATGTTTGGGACGGGATGAAGTGTCGTCTCACGCGGTCTGCACGTCCAGCACGAACGCTGGTCCAACTGAGGCGCCAGGTGGAAATGGCATGGCAAGCTGTTCCACAGGACTACATCCAGCATCTCTACGATCGTCTCCATGGGAGAATAGCAGCCTGCATTGCTGCGAAAGGTGGATATACACTGTACTAGTGCCGACATTGTGCATGCTCTGTTGCCTGTGTATGTGCCTGTGGTTCTGTCAGTGTGATCATGTGATGTATCTGACCCCAGGAATGTGTCAATAAAGTTTCCCCTTCCTGGGACAATGAATTCACGGTGTTCTTATTTCAATTTCCAGGAGTGTAGATTCATATGAAAAATTTCTTGAAACTGTTATGCACCACAAGTAATCTGATAGACTATCACTTCCAAAGTCACAAGAGGAAACAGGAGTGTATCCACTGTGGCCCTTACCTTCTTTGCATCTCGTTTTTGGTATTTTACTCTGTTATTGTTCTTTTCCAAACATTCCATAAGACTCTTCTCAGGGTTATTTTACATTATAAATTCGTTCTCTTTGTGGATAAATTTCCTTTTCCTCAACAGTTCTCATAGATTATATGTAAGAGGAAATGCATCATACTTAACACATATACAAATTGATAAATAAATGTTGTGTGACTGGGGCATCCCCTCTTTTTTTGTAACGTAATAAACTTTTATTTACAAGTTAACAAATACATTGCTTGATCAAAGGCACGTTTAGGTTTTACACATACAGTAATCGTATCTTTTCTTTTCCTATAGTCTTTCTTGTATTTTCTTTATGATTTAGTTCTCTCTATTAAGCAAATTTTGTTTCTAATTATGTACTTTTTTATATTTGTCTGTTTTCTAGTCTTTTTTTAATAGCTCCAGTTCTGTGTGCACTTATTAGTGCTGTCCTTTTTTTATGAATATTTAATGACGTTTAATGAGATTAATTTGGTTGGCGCCAAATGATTGCGTCCTTTAAATTTGGTTTGAACCTATTGACTATGACATATTTCTATGGGTATACTCAACAAACAATGTTTATACATATATATGGATAGTGAATTTAGGGAGAGTTATTTGATTGTGGTTGGGAGAGAGAGAGAGAGAGAGAGAGACAGAGAGAGAGAGAGAGAGAGCGAGAGAGAGAGATAGAGAGTGTGAGAGAGAGAGAGAGGGAGAAAGTGAGAAGAAACCATTTGATGTATGATAATAAATCATTGCGAATCGTCATTTTGCATTTAGTCACAACTGTTTACGGTTTCCACGATTATTAAATGAATGTTAGTTGTATTAGTGCAGTGCTTACATAATCACCTTTTGGGTGACACGCAGGAGATCGCAAATATTTTAAACACTTTCCCTAGTTGTGTGACGATATGATTGCTGTATCGCACTCTTTCACATGTGAGAACGCAGGTGATGCACTGCCACTTGTCACGCAAGCACAATCAACACTCATTTAACACGCACTTTGGGGATGTTGGAGGGTGGGAGGGTGTCTGCGTCAGCAAACGGTGGGGTCTTGAGGGGCTATGGGAGGGCGTGGTGTGTCGGCGTCGTGTGTCGGGGTGGTGGAGGCGGCGGCGGTGGCGGTGGCGGCGGCGGCGGCGGCGGCAGCGGCGGTCGCGGCGTGTGGGGACGGAGGGCGTCTTCGAAGGCGGCGTCCAGCGCGATCTGCAGATAGTTCTGGAACGTCTGGCGGTAGTTGTTTTTCTGCCTGGCCCTTTAGTGCTCCTCCCAGAGATCTGTGAGGAACTGTACAGTGTCCGTCTGCTTTTTGGAGATTATAGCATGCGCTGTCATTGCAAGTGTCCACATGGTCGCGACGCGCTTTGGCCGAAGGAGGCTTTTTGCCTCTGGGATGGTGAGAGCCGTGATTTCTATATTACGGTGGTCCGCCGTGTTCATGTGTGCCACCATTCTTCTACACGTCTCCCATATCCGCTGGCTTGTTCGACATGTGAAGCGGTGTTCCAGGGAGTCTATTTGGTTGCACGCTTCGCAGTTCGGCGACTCGCGCATGCCGATGCGTGCTAGGCGCTCGTTTGTGGGTATCGTCTTGTGTACGACTTTGTACCACGTGTCTCTAGCTTCTGGAGATGTGGCTTTTTCGGAGAGATTCTTCCAGACTTGTGGCCAGTCGTGGCCTGGAAGATTCGTCTCTGTTTTGCTTCTCTCTTGTTTACCTCGTAGTGCTCGGTAGATTTTCCCTGCTGTTCTCATCTAAGGTCGATGTGATGTAGCTGCTGCCAATTGTTATTTGTTTTAGGTAGCGCATCTTAAAGGGTATTCTACTGAGGTCTACCGGCGCTTCCTCAGAGTCTGGTCTGTGTTCCTTCAGTAGAGACGACGTGGTACAGTCTACACTTCTGTCCTCCATTTTTAGTGCTCGGTGGAGCAACAGGGCCGCGCATTTTGTTGTGACCTCTATCAGGCCCAGCCCCCCTTCTTCTCTAGGAAGAGTGCTGGTGGCTTGCTACACTTTAAAACTTTCCCGCCTCCACAGCAGGTAGTACACGGCGCTTCTTATAGACTTCCCTATTTCTATTGGTACGTTTATGACTTGTGCCATGTACCAAGCCTTCGCCAGGATCGTTGCGTTGATAAGCTGCGTCTTCCGATCCAACGTTAGGTGTCTGTTGGAGTGTGCCCTGGCGAGCCCTCTGGTGGTGTTGAGGATGTTCCGCCAGTTTTCTGCGGCCATTTTCAGTGGGCAGGCCTGCAGCTGGACTCCTAGCACCTTACACAGGGTTATTACAAATGATTGAAGCGATTTCACAGCTCTACAATAACTTTATAATTTGAGGTATTTTCACAATGCTTTGCACACACATACAAAAACTCAAAAAGTTTTTTTTAGGCATTCACAAATGTTTGATATGTGCCCCTTTAGTGATTCGGCAGACATCAAGCCGATAATCAAGTTTCTCCCACACTCGGCGCAGCATGTCCCCGTCAATGAGTTCGAAAGCATCGTTGATGCGAGCTCGCGGTTCTGGCACGTTTCTTGGTAGAGGAGGTTTAAACACTGAATCTTTCACATAACCCCACAGAAAGAAATCGCATGGGGTTAACTCGGGAGAGCGTGGAGGCCATGACATGAATTGCTGATCGTGATCTCCACCACGACCGATCCATCGGTTTTCCAATCTCCTGTTTAAGAAATGCCGAACATCATGATGGAAGTGCGGTGGAGCACCATCCTGTTGAAAGATGAAGTCGGCGCTGTCGGTCTCCAGTTGTGGCATGAGCCAATTTTCCACGGGCTACGCGTGAAACTTGCCCGCACGCGTTCAATCGTTCTTCGCTCACTGCAGGCCGACCCGTTGATTTCGCCTTACAGAGGCATCCAGAAGCTTTAAACTGCGCATACCATCGCCGAATGGAGTTAGCAGTTGGTGGATCTTTGTTGAACTTCGTCCTGAAGTGTCGTTGCACTGTTATGACTGACTGATGTGAGTGCATTTCAAGCACGACATACGCTTTCTCGGCTCCTGTCGCCATTTTGTCTCACTGCGCTCTCGAGCGCTCTGGCGGCAGAAACCTGAAGTGCGGCTTCAGCCGAACAAAACTTTATGAGTTTTTCTACGTATCTGTAGTGTGGCGTGACCATATGTCAATGAATGGAGCTACAGTGAATTTATGAAATCGCTTCAATCATTTGTAATAGCCCTGTATTTTTCCGTCACCTGGTACCATGGTCTGGCCTCTCTCAATTTCACGTTCCCTATCGGGAGCAGCACGGTTTTCTTGGGGTTGGTTTACGCCCCAGATGCCTTGCCAAAGGATTCAACTATTGGGAGGACACTGTCAATATCCTCCTTTCCGTCCACAAAAATGCTCAAGTCGTCGGCATATGCCATACACGTTACTTTAACATCCTGCAACTTGTAGCCGTTGACGGAGGCGGCGAGTTTTCTGAGGACTGGGTCGAGGGCTACTGTGAATAGTGCCATCGACAGTGGGCACCCTTGCCTCACACATTTCCCCAGTTTTATTGGCGCAGATATCCAGCCATTTACAGTCACTCGTGATGTGGCATTTGTCAACATGTTTTCGATGACTTGAGCGAATTTGGGGCCAAAACCTAGTCTCGTCAAAGTCTTCAGTAGGTACCGGTGACCGATCCTGTCGAAGGCCTTTTGGAAGTCTACAGAAATGATCGCTGCAGTCGCTCTATTGGATGCGGCGTGTGCTATAACGTCTCTATACGTCCAGACGGCGTCGAAGATGTTTCTGCCTAACACTGCACATGTCTGCCACGGGCTGATGGCTTTCTTCAGGGCGAGCTTCATATTTTCAGCGACGCATTTTGCTGTTAGCTTATAGTCCGCGTTTAGAAGAGTTATTGGGCGGTAGTCTGCTAATGTTTTAGGCGCTTTTGTTTTCGGTATCAGAGTAATGCTCCCTTCCAGGAACGGGGGTGGTATTTCTTTTCCATTTAATATTTCATTGACGATTTCCGTCATTATTCCACCTATTTTGTCCCAGCAGGTGGTGTAGAATTCTGACGGTATTCCGTCCGCTCCTGGAGCTCTGCCGTTGGCGCAGGTTTTGATGACAGATCTTACTTCGTCCTCTGACACTGCCTCCGTCAGCAATGCGCGGCCGGCGTTATTCAGCTGTCTGCGAGTTTGATCTAGGATTTTCGCTGTTTCTGCATCGTCCGGTACATCGCCTTTGAAGAGGTCAGAGAAATGCTCTTCTATGTGACGCATCACGTCCCATTTAGCTGTTACCTTGCGGCCAGTTGCGTCGCTGAGCTCCCTGATAGCTCTGCCGTGAGCGCTCTCCCTCTCCCTGTGCAGGTGGTGCAGCGTGGCAGGTTCGTCCTCGGCGGCGCCGTGTGTCTGGCTGCGGACGACGACGCCTTTCACCTGTTGACGCCTGATGTTCAATAGTCGCGCCTTTATTCCTCTGAGAAGCAGGTTGTTGTCTGGAGGACAGTTGAGCGCGTCCTTTTAGACACTGCGCGTAAAAGTCTGCCGTGCTCTTCCTCCAGAATGCCTTCTCCGCGCTGTGCCTAATCAGTGTCTTCCTTACTTGTGGTTTCCCACGTTCAACCCACCATTGTGTGGTGGACGGATACTGTTGTCGCGTCCGTAAGCTTTCTTCTATGGTGTGCGCAATGTCCTGGTGTAATTTGGCGTCACTTAGATGATGAGTGTTAAGCATCCACACTGATCTTCCTTCCTTGATTTTCATCTTTGACAGCTGTAGTTTGCATGTGTAGGCACAGTGGTCGGAGAAGATCACAGGGCAGACTTCCAGATGCGATACAGAGGCGGCGAACTCCCTGTTCGCAATCATTCTGTCGATCCTGCTTCTTCCGCGGTTGTAGTGATAGGTGAATTCGGTTGTGTTTGGATATAGTACACGCCAACAGTCGTCTAGCTTTAGCTTTCTTACGAGTTCCTGCAGCTCCGTGCACAGATTTGGTACCGGGACTTGGTCTTCTGGAGCAGTCACGCAGTTAAAGTCGCCTCCCAACACAACGTTGCCATTGTTGTGTGGAAGGAGTCCACAGACGTCTTCGTTAAAGAACTGGCTTCTGGCCCGCTTGTTTTCTGTGCCTGACGGCGCCTAGATATTGATGAAGTAGGTTCCAGCTATTTTGATCGCTATTGGTTCAAAAAATGGTTCAAATGGCTCTGAGCACTATGGAACTCAACTGCTGAGGGCATTAGTCCCCTAGAACTTAGAACTAGTTAAACCTAACTAACCTAAGGACATCACAAACATCCATGCCCGAGGCAGGATTCGAACCTGCGACCGTAGCGGTCTTGCGGTTCCAGACTGCAGCGCCTTTAACCGCACGGCCACTTTGGCGGGCTTGATCGCTATTCCGCGGCCGTCAGTCAGGGTCTTGATGCTCTCCACGTCGATTCCATTTCTCACCATTATTGCAGTTCCAGTTCTCGTTTCTGCGTCAATGTTCGTAATGACGTCGAATCCCGGTATTTCTTCTACGTCGATGGTTACAACTTCTTGTAACATTGCTACATCAGCAGCTCGGTGCTGCAGGAACTCCGTGAGGGCTTCTATCTTGACAACCGAATTCATCCTATTTACGTTGCACGTGATGACGTTATAGCATGAGCGTGTCTGCATTTAAGCGCTGTGTGGAGGCGGGAGTTGTACTTGATGTGGGCTGTCCGGCCGCAGAACTAGGTCCTACCGCTCGGGTAGACCGTTCGCTGGGTGCAAGTCTTTCTACTTCGGCGACTTGCGCGTCGATGGGGATGAAATAATCCCTGAGCGGAGAAAATCTCCGACCCAGCCGGGAATCGATCCCGGGCCCTTAGGATTGACGTTCTGTCGCGCTAACCACTCAACCACCGGGGGCGGACTACAAATTGATGTTTACATTTTATGTCCTACATATATTCAGGCCCCACGTTATTGGGTGCCAGTTAAACTACACCTCTACTCTACTATTATCAAGTAGTTAGTTCCTTAAAATAAACTTTTATATGTTATGTATACGCACGTAGGTAATTGAGAGGGGTATAAGCAATAGCAAAACTGAAAAAAAAACTTTATTGTTCCTTCTGTTGACTGTGCACAAAATCTTTGCATTTAAATTTTTTGCTGTCTTATATTGAATGCTTTAGGGCCTCTAATAAGGTTAATGACCAAATTTCTTTTTTGAAATTATTTTTGTCGTTAGATAAATACAGGTCACAACCTACTGCAGAAGTAATTAAGAAACTGAGAAGTGAATTTAACTTAAGTTACTCTCATTCATTAATATGCTGAAAATCACATTGTATAATTTGTTTATTTATTTTTATTTTCCTTATACAAAGGTTTTCCTCCAACATAACAAATACCCGGAAATTTTTACATCTTTTACGTAAGATCTTAATTTATCTCCTCAGGATGTCCCTCCAGGTGTTTCGATCTTGTACATCTTCTTCTTCCTCTGTGCCATGTCTTCTCATTGTTAATCGTACATTTTGGAGCCAGGTGGTCATAGGGCGTCCTCTTCTCTTCTATTCCACTGGTTCCCATTCCCGGATAATTTTAGGAATTCTGGCTTCCTCTGTTCTTCTTACATGCCTGTACCATTGTAACTTCTTTCTATCCATCACGTCATGTAGTCTCTCTCTTACTTCCATTCTCTTTATTATTTCGTCGTTTCTTACTTTCTCTTTCCTAGAAATTCTTGCTGATCGTCTCCAGAAGTCCATTTCTACTGCTTGCAGATTTTTTAGATGTTTCAGATTTGTAGTCCAAGTCTCCACTCCATACATAACTACGCTGTCTAGTATCGATTGATATATGATTTTTTTGGTTTGGTTTATTACATTTCTGTTCCACAAGATTGAGTTGAGCATCCCAATGACCTTACTCCGACTGCTAATTCTTTTATTAATTTCTACCTCTGATTTTCCCCGAAACTCTAATGGAGCCCAAACAACAGAAAGTATTGATCTCCTTAATTTTCTTTCCCTCTATGTATAAGTCTTCTGGATCATTAATGAGGTATTCTGTTCTCTGGTAATTAATCTTCACTCCCCAGTTTCTATATTCCATTGCTAATTGGTTACACATATAATTTGCATCCTCCCCATCTTGTGCTATAACTACTTGATCATCAGCAAATAGTAGGTGATGTAAACAAACTCCATCTTTAATTTCTAGCCTCATTCCATTGCATTTACCAGACCATGTCTTAAGACTGATATCTATATGTAACATTTTATTGAATAACCGTGTTATCAGCTTCACAATTTTGACACCACCATATTTTAAGGACTCCAGACTGATGTTGCCTGGTCCAGGTGGTTTACCATTCTTCCCTGTTCTCAATATCTTACTCACCTCGCTTTCTAAAACTTGGCCCTCCTCCCCTTCCTGCTTCTTTTTTTCCACTGTTCCTTCCTCCAGATACTCTTCTCTATTCTCAATTTAATAATTTCCGGAAATATTCTTCCCATTCTTTTGGCATTATCAGTTGAAGATTGGTTTTGGCATTTGTCTCTTGTCGAAGTCTTTTTAACACTGACCACGCTTGTTTTGCTCTCCCAAACCTTAGTTTGCTGTTGACACTGGCCCATGTCCTTTCCCATGCTTCATTATTTGCTGTTCTTATTTTTTTTATCACTTCATTCTTCTTTTCCTCGTAGAGTGTTCTTGTTACTTCAGATTTTTCATTCAGCCACCAGTTGAATGCGTTCCTCTTTTCTTTAACTGCCACTGCTATTTCCTCCATCCACCATTCTGCTGTACGGCTGTGGTAGTTTCCCATTATGCCCAGGACCTCTGTTGCTGTACTTATAACATTGGATTTTATGTAATCATACATTTCCTCTGTGCTTCCTTCAAATTATTCTTTCAATGTTTTTTCCATCCTGGCAGCAAAGAATGTTCGTATACTTTCGTCTTGCAGGCTGTCAATATTTAAGTTTAAATAAAAAAATAGCTCTGAGCACTATGGGACTCAATAGCTGAGGCCATCAGTCCCCTAGAACTTAGAACTACTTAAACCTAACCAACCTAAGGACATCACACACATCCATGCCCGAGGCAGGATTCGAACCTGCGACCAAGTTTAAATAAAACTGAATCAGTCTCGTAAAGGCGGTGTATTGTTGCGCTCCCAGCGATGGTATGTCTCGAAGCTGCAATCTCAAGTAAAATCTGAAAACGCTGAAATATTTGACATGGGTGTTTCTATTATTAGACAAACAGCCACGAAAATAATGCTTAATACACGTATTATTCTTCACCTGTATACAAACAGCACTAATATTAAGCGTCTATGCTCAGCTACGCCCACTGCAGTCCTGGACCGTGTGGCTTGTCCCGGCGGAGGTTCGAGTCCTCCCTCGGGCATGGCTGTGTGTGTTTGTGGGTGTGTGTGTTTGTCCTTAGGATAATTTAGGTTAAGTAGTGTGTAAGCTTGGGGACTGATGACCTTAGCAGTAAAGTCCCATAAGATTTCACACACATTAGAAACATTTTAGCTACTTCCAGGGGAGAAATAGGACTCTACTTCCGCTGCCAAGGAAATGTCCCAGTTTTAAATTCAGGGTGATTCAAAAAGAATACCACAACTTTAAAAATGTGTATTTAATGAAAGAAACATAATATAACCTTCTGTTATACATCATTACAAAGAGTATTTAAAAAGGTTTTTTTTCACTCAAAAACAAGTTCAGAGATGCTCAATAAGGCCCCCTCCAGACACTCGAGCAATATCAACCCGATACTCCAACTCGTTCCACACTCTCTGTAGCATATCAGGCGTAACAGTTTGGATAGCTGCTGTTATTTCTCGTTTCAAATCATCAATGGTGGCTGGGAGAGGTGGCCGAAACACCATATCCTTAACATACCCCCATAAGAAAAAATCGCAGGGGGTAAGATCAGGGCTTCTTGGAGGCCAGTGATGAAGTGCTCTGTCACGGGCTGCCTGGCGGCCGATCCATCGCCTCGGGTAGTTGACGTTCAGGTTTCATAACTAACCTTTTTCGTAGGACTCTCCATACAGTTGATTGTGGAATTTGCAGCTCTCTGCTAGCTCTGCGAGTCGATTTTCCTGGGCTGCGAACAAATGCTTGCTGGATGCGTGCTACATTTTCATCACTCGTTCTCGGCCGTACAGAACTTTTCCCTTTGCACAAACACCCATTCTCTGTAAACTGTTTATACCAACGTTTAATACACCACCTATCAGGAGGTTTAACACCATACTTCATTCGAAATGCACGCTGAACAACTGTCGTCGATTCACTTCTGCCGTACTCAATAACACAAAAAGCTTTCTGTTGAGCGGTCGCCATCTTAGCATCAACTGACGCTGACGCCTAGTCAACAGCGCCTCAAGCGAACAAATGTACAACTAAATGAAACTTTATAGCTCCCTTAATTCGCCGACAGATAGTGCTTAGCTCTGCCTTTTGTCGTTGCAGAGTTTTAAATTCCTAAAGTTGTGGTATTCTTTTTGCATCACCCTGTATTTCTCAAAATACTGGCGCAAATTGACGTGCTTAGGATTGAATGGTTCAGGAGCCACAATCTGCCTACGAAGTCGTTCATGTACACATTTTGACCAAAATTGAGATAAAAAGACTCTCTCAAATTGTTCGTACGTGACGCATCTGTCGCCTTCATTATACGCCCATACAGCTGCGTCGCCTTGGATATAACCAACAACATAAGATATCCTCTTACGGTCACTCCACGTACGAGGAAATGCATTTCTGAAGGCTTTAAGACTCTACCTTGGCGTTATAGTAATGTTTAGTTTCAGAATGACTACAGTAAGGTTCAACTGGCGAATGGCAAGGAAAATGTTGTTGATAATTATCACGTCTGCAATGCAGTGTGTCATGTCGAGGTGCATACTGTAGTTGTTGTTGTCAGTACGTAGAGTGCGATGTGCATGCGTCCTGAATGTATTTGTATTCATTGCCAAACTCTCTGTTTTGGTTGCTGTTACCGTAACGGCCAAACTGTTTCGATTGCGCAGCGGCAGATTGTGCTGCTTGACTGATTACGTGTTTGTTGTTATTTATAAATTCCGCGACAGTGTCGTGGACGACAGCAGACAATTTTTCCTCTAAGCACTCGTCAAAATATTTGTCTTTTAGTTCTACCCAACTGTGAAGTTCTCTATTGATGTATGAGAAATTGTTGACAGTGCGTAGTCTTACTTTATCAGAAAGCTGTTTGTCAATTGTGTAAAACTTGTTTTCGACATCGGCAATATGCGTTTTTATATCATCATGCACTGCCGGATAAGATTTAATCTGATTAACTAAAGACTCGCATGTTTTGCTGATATTGTTTACTTGTGCTTGGATATCTGTCACATCTTTATTTGTGTTTTCTTGTAATGTAAGCTCTGAAAACTTCGCGTTGAGGTCGGACACTTGTCCAGTCAGTCTATTATTTATTTCCTCAACACGGGTACACAAACTGTCATTCGATATTTTAAGTGCAGCTAAATCTCATTTAATTTCATCATGTCGTGTTTTCATCTCGTCATGAGCTGTTTTCAAAGTGGCGCGTATAGACGTCATCTGTCATAATAGCATCGAACATACTGACAATACTAGTGATGTGCAGCTGTTCCGCCCCCTCCACGTCCTTAGACATGACGTCAGACACCAAAATGGGTTCGGAACTTGGTTTAGGCATATTACTGGTGGACGTCTATTTTCTAAATTTACGTCACCAGAATAGTCAGTAATATGTCGCTCGTTAGTATTCGAGTCAACCGTAACGTCACTTTCTTTATTTAATAGCATGTCAGAGTCGGACTGCGTCTGCTTGCAGTCTCTGGTGCTCCATCTTTGATATTGTTTCCTGGCCTATACCATGCCACACGTAATGAATGACACAATAAAAATTTAAACTCGTAAGTGTAAGCAGAAAAAAATGTGAAAATTAATCTCGCTGTGCGACAATGTCAGAACGAGAAAATAATTGCAAGTAATAATGGAATTTTGAACACTAATGGCTGCACACCATATTACGACGCACAGAACTAAAGTCGGCTATATTGTGAACTGGTAAAACTGTATTGTTGCGCAGTATGAAAAACGAAAATAATTTTGGAAACCGCGATGTAGCTTAAAATCACTGCTACAGAAACGGAAAATTGTGATAGATCTACCAAGCAAGCCACGATAATACAAAGCACTTGGGCAAGATTGCTGATGTAAAGATGCGGTGCCTTACCTTGTATGCACGATTGCAGCGTAATTTCAGGTGTCGGCATACAATCCAGTAATTCGTCTTACTTCAGTGTATTCCAATGGTCAATAACAGTGTCTCGTGTTCAGTTTGGAGTATCCAATAAACATGTAACAAAAGGAAGACAATATAGTACATATAACAATGCGTCCAGACATGTAGCCGTCAATTTAATTTAGCTCGTTCGTATATGGATCGAAACAATACAATGAATTATAGAAATGAATATTAAATAGAGATCAATTAATTTTACGGATTGTTAAAATATGTTTTATAGAAACTCTCGGCGCTTGAACATGGCATTTTCGGTAAAAGGTCCGTTCATGTATTTTAAACTGTGTTTCTTATCTCTGCGTTTTCACTGAAATCGGACTTCGTAATAAGAAAGGACCCGAAGACGCCGGTGGATCGAGATGGACTACTTTTTGCTTAGAAGTACGGAATCTTTTGCCACGCCAAGTCACCCAACAATCTTACAATGACTAACGATACAACATAAAACATACATAGGTTAGTAATAATAGTATATTCTAAAATAAAACACAATTAAATTACGAAACTTAATTTGACATTTGCATTATGCAATTACGAGTGCCTATAGGTAACAACTAGTGAATGTATTAATAAAATAATAATGTACTATTAATGGAGTTGTGCCAAAATACGTCCGATCTAGACAAGACCTACAAAACTAAAGGTGGCTCCTATTCCGCCAATAATCTGACGATCAAAAATCTTCAAATGTTTCCAGCGGCTGCATACAGTATTTATACAGCCGTGAACTATATCTATGCCTCAGATTATTTCTTTATTTCATTACTTACAATTACGTTTTCTGCTAATAAAAGCTCAGCATGCATATGTATCTTTAAAAAGTGCCGCTTTCCTACTGTTAACTTCACTTACTATAAGTGATGCTGGGCGATATACTATTGAAATTAACAATTCGCAGATTTTACTATATAACATTTATTTCGATAAACACATGAGCATTAATAAAAACAGACACAATTAAAGAACAAGCAAACAAACTCTGTGCCATTGCACAACGACCGTATGCATCACCGACTATCAGCACTGCCTCTACGGTACTGCTTCTAGCGAGCGACTATCAGGTCTGTCTGAAAACGCTGCTGCCTCGAAGATCGGTCGCTCCAAAGCAATTACAATCGTACTCTCTGTTGCCTTTGCAAAATCGATCCGAAGATCGTATTGTACCTTTACATATTGTAGAACCTGTGAGGAGCTATTGTTGTGGGTACTGGGAACTTAATGGAAAGAATACAAACAAATTGAAAGTTGAAGAAATGAACTATTTCAGAAGATATAGTAGAACATCTCGGTGAGAATACGTAAGAACTACACCGAAGCGACAAAGAAACTGGTATAGGCATTGCGGTGTAACGACGTATTTGGGTTTTCGTTTGATATATGTATGACCATGTGCAGACTTCGTCACCTACGTCAGTTACAACCCACTTCAAAAATGATTCATATTCTTTTTAAATTGTCATAGAATGGTTCTTGAACGAAACTGTAAAACATCAGTTGAGTCGTGTGCAGAGAATTACATCACTTGGGCCAATTGGTTTTCGTAACTTTTTCGAATTTAAATTTCGTTTGTTTCTCCTCAGAAAATTATATCGACACACATTATCTTGACCTAATCGATATCAGAATCACACATTAAATAAACTTTTTAGATTCAAAGTTTCGGCCAACGCTGTCTGAATCAATAATCTTGTCAAATATATTATTAATCCGTTCACATAACTCTTCATAAATAAATCTTCAAGACACGTGTTTCAACTTTAGTAGCATACACTATTTTATTAGCTTCCTACACATACAGATGTGAACTTGAGCGTTGACAGACAGTGACTAACTTTTCAATAAGACTAAGATCTATTTGATGTCATTGTTGTACAAAAAGAGTATAAAAATTCATTTTTAATTTTTTAGAAACACGACGCAACAACTCGGTTCCAGGATCTTCTGTTGCTCCTTGGCTGTCGACCCGCGACGTATAGCGGCCAGCAATTTCCTCTCTGGTCGCGGCAACGAAGATGCTGTCCCCGTTCGTTGCGCCGACCTCTCCGTACATGAAACACATAAAAAAATACAAACTTTTAGATAATTCACATTTATTACAAATAATAAGAAAACACATAAACAAAACTAAATTAAACTTATAGTCACCTGCAAACTGTGCTGACTTTGGTGGATGGGTGACGCTTAATTTCGTCCCACTACATACCCCACCCACAAGCTCAGTTTGTCAGGTTTTAACCGAAATTAAGACTGTTCAATATACAATATTTAACTGTTAATACATTTTCCTCACATTTTACGTAACCTAGAGTCCTTGCTATTAGATAGACTTAATCCTTTTAATACGATATTGTTGTGACTATTTGTTATTTACTCTTAATTGTGCTATTATGGTAATTCGTAACCGAATATAGGGAGATTGCTCCTCTTCAGTTAATAGTTGCTAATAAATACTAATTTAGTACGTTCTTTAACGTTGTACATTAGGACAGAGCGTTCAAATTGTGATAGATTAGTTTCAGTTTCATTTATTTACTAGAGTTATTCCTTTCAAGAATGTATATTACTAATAAGTTTCTCACAATAACTAATAGTACTATTTACTTTACGTCATCCTCTTCCCTAATACCTTATTTATGCCTGAGGTCAAGAAGAAATCAAGCAAAACTCTCTTTAGAATCTCGGCACGGCTTCCTTTACCTTCGGACACCTTGTTGGGTAATGGCCATTTATTTAGGAGAAACAAGCGAGAGAGCCCCGTTTGGTGTGTTCTATATTAACACTATTACAAACCTCTATTAAAGGCACTCTGCTATGTTCTCGTGAGCCATATAGCTCTGGACGCCCATGGTCCCTAAAACTATTAACCATCCCCTTTGGTTCCTACTATCCGAGTAATTTTAAAATACGCAAAATTCCTTTAGACCTAAGAGCAAAGTTTCCTCCATATAAATCCCCCTTTTGGTTATCTTTCTCTTTTTGAAGTACCAGTAGATTATTGTAGAACACATGTTTAAGCTTTCTGTCATTTATTTAAAATAACACGTAACTATCACGAAAAACTTCACATGAATAAACTATGAACGCTCTTCCGTGTGTAACATATACTAAATATTAACTTATTTAGGAATGAAGGGTTTCTTTGATCAACACTATATAACCCTTTAATTACACCTGATGAAGGTTCCATAAGAAGTAATGCTTTGGGATGTACAATCTTATGTACAACATATGGACCTTCAAAGATCAAGAAGAATTTTCTACATTCCTTATCGATCTTAGAACTTTTAGGATGAGATCGTACTAACACAAGATCTCCTACCTGAAATGAGGGTTCTACAGCCTGTTGATTATAACTTTTAATTCTCCGTTCGGCATTTTTTACAATCTGTTCGCAAACTTTTTCGTCTGGAATATCTTGTTGTATCTCATTTACTGGTGGCCAAGGTAAAGCAGCTATTAAAGGCTCACCTATAATTCGTTTGCCTAAAATTTCTATAGGTGATAATCCCGTCGTTAGGTGAGGCAATTCATTTAATATCTTTTCGAATTCAGGCATTAGTTTGGCCCACCGAGTATGTTTATGTGCACAATAAGTTCTACATAATCGTCCTAATTCTTTCATGACTCTTTCTACTAAATTACTTTGAGGGTGATATTTCGAAATTAAGATATGTTTGATTCCATATTGTCTTATCATATCTTGAAATCTTTGACTAATAAAGGCACTACCGTTGTCAGACATAAGTCGTTTAGGAATGCCCCAGTTAACAAAGTAATTTCGGGTGAGGCAGCGTATAACGCTTGCTGTATTCGCTCGTTTCAAAGTATACAGTTTCACATGTTTGGACCAACATTCCATTACAACAAACACATATGTTAATCCTCCTGAACTCCGAGGCAGATGGCCGAAAAAATCTAATGACAGTAGATCCCACAAACCTCGAGGAATTACAGCATATAATTTATAACGCTTGGATTTGTTATTAACTTTAACCTTTTGACAGGTTTCACAAGCCCTAATAATACTTCTCACAATACGGGACATATTTTTGAAATAATAATACTTCATTAGATGTTTAATACATTTATGAATTCCAAAATGCCCGTAACCTTCATGAATATAAGTAATTAACTCGTCCACAACAGTTTTCGGAATGCAGATTTTCCATCTCTGGTGTTCCCTCTGTGCTTTCCAATACTACAAGTCGTTAAAATATAACCACACACCCCGGGTGTTAACTGTTTCGTCCCCATTATTAAGGTTTTGTATAATTCGTAGAATAACATTTTTCTTTCCTTTATGTAATACGGTAATCCACTAATTAGGACTCGCATTAGATGACTTTCAATTAATTTAGCACGGTTTAAATTCCATTCAAAATAATTCCTATAACCTCTCCACCGTTTAGAATATGGAGGAGGGGCTAACAACTCTAAAGTTAAGTGTTGTTGTTTTCCTCTTGACCAATAATTTTGTTTAAACTGCTTAACAAAATCATCCCAATCCCTGAATTCATTTCTATGCAGTACTGCCCATTCCGCAGCTTCTGCTTCTAAATGTCCTATTACAAATTGAATGCGTTTTTCATTACTCCATTTAGAAGATAATGATGTTTCAAAAGCTTTTATAAAGATTATAGGATGAAGTTCGCCTCCTGGTTTGAATACAGGAAATCGACTTGCTACATTTGAATTTGTTGTTATGTCATCCAGACATTCTGCGAGAGAAATAGTCGGATTTTGTTTAGCTGGCAGAGACGGAGTTGCATCGGATTGGCTTGCCGTGACTGCCTTATTCATATTGTTGTCGTCCGTGCTAGCAAATTCGATGCGACTGTTGTCTCTGATTATGTTATTACCTCTGCTACCTGAAATGTTCTCGTTATTATCTAATTCCGATAACCGTTTAGTAATTTCCTGTATCCGCATTTTTGTATTGGATACGCGATTAGCTAATATCGATTCTTCACTGTGTTCACGATGTGAACGCTCTGTACCTTCGTCAATATTATTATCTTTGGCAGTCTCAAGATTACTGCATATCTCAGTAATTAAAAATTTCATGTTTTCGATTTCGGTATGGTCCTTTTCTACTTGATGAGTTAATGTCTCTAATTCTACATTATCTATTGAAGAAATCTCTACAGGTTTGGTAGAGACCTCTTTAATAGATTTCAATAATTCTCTGCGAACAGTTTCTGTTTGCATAGAAAATTCATCTCGTAACATATCGTTATTTTTCTGTATTTCATTTACAACTAAGATATTGACACTATCTAGTCTCTCGGATAAGTCAGCAATATCGTGTCGCATGCGAGCTTTTTCCTCGCGCGATTCCTGGATATGTTCTTCTAACCTTTTACAATTATCAGCAATCTTATTACTAAGTCCTAGTAATTTTTCCTGCATTTCAACTTTAGAAGACTCTATTTTATCACTTAATTCTCGACTGGTTTCATTAAGATATTCCTGCAACCTGTCTGTTGATTTTATTAGCTCCCCTTTAAGTCTAGCAGTAGATTCCTCGTTAGACTGTTTTAATCTAGCCATAGATTCTTCGTTAGACTGTTTTAGTTCCTGTTTCAATCTAGCAGTAGATTCCTCGTTAGCCTGTTTTAATTCCTCTTTTAATCTAGCAGTAGATTCTTCGTTAGACTGTTTCAATTTAGCGATCGCCCTAAAAAGGGATCTCATGCTCCTATCGGACATAGATTGCTCTTCGTCTGACATTTCACTTCCCGACATTATTGTAAAATATTAACTATTTACACACGCAGACTTGGAATCAACAATCCTATAAAAGCACACTTCCTATATACAACACTCCACTTCCAACTTGAAACAAACTCACCGGACACTAATATTGTAATTTGTAGTTCTCGATGACCAGTGTGCTGCTATGGGCTGCAGATGTAACAGCCGTCGATGCAGCCGCTGAGATGCTGCGACCCCGCTTCCGCAACCGGCAGGACGCTGAGTCGAACACCGGAAACATCGCTGGCTGCAACCACGCCCGGCACCGCCGTAGACAGGCGAAGCCCTCAGCAACACCTCTAATACCAGCCGGAGGAACGCCCCGCAGCTGACGTACTGGGCCTATTAGTTTAGGGAGAAAAAAGGTTGTCGGGGTTTGCAGCGTTCAGCTGCTGCCCAACAGATGCGCCTTCTCGTGGAACAACTGCGTGACCGTACTGCTTGGCTGCACTCCGTCAGATGCCCACACCCGCGAAGTCGCCGCTGGCTGGTGAAGGCTCCACGAAAACTCGCGTTGACTTCGGAAGGACTCTTAATGTTTCGTTTCGTACCTGTGTGCCTTAGTTGCACACAAGTCCTGTTTCTAAGGTCGCCACGGTGCGGTGTAACGACGTATTTGGGTTTTCGTTTGATATATGTATGACCATGTGCAGACTTCGTCACCTACGTCAGTTACAACCCACTTCAAAAATGATTCATATTCTTTTTAAATTGTCATAGAATGGTTCTTGAACGAAACTGTAAAACATCAGTTGAGTCGTGTGCAGAGAATTACATCACTTGGGCCAATTGGTTTTCGTAACTTTTTCGAATTTAAATTTCGTTTGTTTCTCCTCAGAAAATTATATCGACACACATTATCTTGACCTAATCGATATCAGAATCACACATTAAATAAACTTTTTAGATTCAAAGTTTCGGCCAACGCTGTCTGAATCAATAATCTTGTCAAATATATTATTAATCCGTTCACATAACTCTTCATAAATAAATCTTCAAGACACGTGTTTCAACTTTAGTAGCATACACTATTTTATTAGCTTCCTACACATACAGATGTGAACTTGAGCGTTGACAGACAGTGACTAACTTTTCAATAAGACTAAGATCTATTTGATGTCATTGTTGTACAAAAAGAGTATAAAAATTCATTTTTAATTTTTTAGAAACACGACGCAACAACTCGGTTCCAGGATCTTCTGTTGCTCCTTGGCTGTCGACCCGCGACGTATAGCGGCCAGCAATTTCCTCTCTGGTCGCGGCAACGAAGATGCTGTCCCCGTTCGTTGCGCCGACCTCTCCGTACATGAAACACATAAAAAAATACAAACTTTTAGATAATTCACATTTATTACAAATAATAAGAAAACACATAAACAAAACTAAATTAAACTTATAGTCACCTGCAAACTGTGCTGACTTTGGTGGATGGGTGACGCTTAATTTCGTCCCACTACAGCATGCAAATACAGAGATACATAAACAGGCAGTGCGGTCGCCAGCGCCTATACAAGACAAATGTCTGGTGCCGTTGTTATATCGGTTACTGCTGCTACAATGGCAGGTTATCAAGATTTAATTGAGTTTGAAAGTGGTGTTATAGTCGGCGCAAGAGCCTTGGGGCACAACATCTCCGAGGTAGCGATGAAGTGGGGACTTTCCCATACAACCATTTTACGAATGTACCGTAAATACCAGGAATCCCGTACAACATCAGATCTCCGACTTCCCTGCGACCGAAAAAAGATCCTGCACGAACGGGACCAACGATGACTGAAGAGAATCGTTCAACGTGACAGAAGTGCAACCCTTCCGCAAATTGCTGCAGATTTCAATTGTATTGAGCGGATGGACATAAACTGGTATGGAGACAACCGCATGAATCATTGGACGCTACATGTCAACTGGAGTAGGGGATCAAGCTATGTTGTGACACATTTTGTTAGTGTAGATTGCCTACATCGGGCAGGTATGCACTCAGGGGCAAATGTATTGTTCTCCTTTGACTGACAAGTACTTAACCTATTGTTCTCCTTTGATTGACAGGTACTTAACCTATTGTTCTGTTAAGTGGTTTTCAATGTCACTTTCAGGTCTGAGTTATTGGAATAGCTCCTCTCACTCCTATCAATTTGATTGACTACTTAATTAAATTGATCAACTCTCACCCACTGATAAACCCTGTCCCTTCCCCCAGAAAATGGTGGTAAGTTCAAATTCCATCAGGACCAAGCAACACACCATGGCTACCTCCACTAACCTAAAAGAAAAGCAGGAAGAAAAGGTACTTTGGCTACCTCCACTAACCTAAGTCATCCAACTGCCACCTCTTCCTAGGGATTGGCGGGAAAAGGACTCGGCCTGCGCTGGATATAAGTCTTTATTTTCAGTCTTTATTTAAGAAATTAGAGGCAATACCGCCATCACGTGTGTTCACCACAAGGTCCAGAGTCCAACTGATCTAGTACACAGTACTGCCACCAGAGGGCATTGTTGTCCCTTCCATGACATAATCCAAGATGGCGGTCCAGTGGTGTTGGAGAGGAAGGATCTCATAACAGGAAATTCAAGGGCATATTGTTTACCTATAAAAAATTCAGTTTGTAAGTTTGGATTTCTCTTTCTCATCATTCTCTGCTGTTTGGAAACATGTAGGTCTTGTAAGAAGCAATTACATAGGGCAAACATGTTGCATAACCTAATGTTCGACACTGTACCCTGGGTGTCTTAACCTAATGTTTGGGCGTTTGTCGGCACTTAACCTATTGTTCTGTTAAATGGCTTTCCATGTCACCCCCATTTCCTTAAACTATTGTACCGCCTTTAATATCAAATTAAGTAATTAGTTATGTCCTCCCACCATTTTCTGGCACACTTTTCAAATTTAACATGCTTTTGAACGCCATTTATAATGCATTCTTCTTGTCACCCTCCCACTTAAACTATTGTACAAAATTTATGCAAATTAACCTATTGTTCTGCACTTAACCTGCTGTTCTGCTCCATGTCACCCACTCGCACACGCACTCCCCTTAACTATTATACCACTAACACCACGTTGATATAAAAAATTTACGCAAATTAATTAAATCTGTATTCTTCACATGTATGGGATAGTTTTTCTTAATTCACAGCATCCTATTGGTTGGTGAAATCGATGGAATATAGTTTAAACAAAAGATCGCTGGTAAAAAGCACATCCTGACACCTGACGCCGGAGTCTGGGTACATTGGCAGACCCCGCGAAGTGGCGACGTGGCCGTCAGCTGCCCAGCAATGCAAAGGTGTCCATTCAGATTCCTCAAGTATCAGGCGGTGGCATCCCTTTCATACTTAACACCTGAGAAATTCCTGGCGAAATACAGTTAGAGTTCTTCGAGTGTTATACTGATGTCATAGAACTCCAAGGTGCACTCACGCTGGTCCCATATGAGAGAAGCGTCTGGGCCGAATGGGTGCGTTCACCGGTGCTGGTATGGTCCATCTGTCTACCTGCGGTCCGGCGATGAGCTAATTGCCAAGTGACTCACCCTTACAGATGCTACAGAAATCCGTTCCAGAATAGCACAGGAAGCATTGGCCTGCACAATCCTAACAGAACATGCGAGACACATCTAGCTGTGCTGAACTGCTGAGCGTAGCTGACACAATGCCACGAAATGTGTTCGCGTAGCTACAAACCATTGCAAGTGCATCTAACAAGGTTCTCAATCTGATACTCATATCACATGGCTGTGTAAAATAAGAACCAATTCAACCTCTTGGAAATTGTATAGTGACCCAGAAATAGTCAATGCTCGCTTTTTTAGGAGCTTTCATGTTGTCTCGGCTTGTATGCATGGAAATGCTTGCCCTAACAGAACCTGTTTACGAAAATAGCGCCAAATAACATCGAATGCATTCTTCCTCATGCTCCTAACGTGGCACCTCATCCATCGTGCTACCCTTCCTGCTTTCAACATACGCAAACGTTCTCACTGCTGTGTAGAGACTCCTATATCCCAGCACTAAGGATGTCTTGTGAAATGAATGGAGCATTATGATTAGCTATTATCGAAATTACCCTCTGAATTACTGATACTGCCGGTGTGGATGCGCCGTCCACCTTTTTTTTTTCTGCAGACCAGCCTTGGGCGGCAAAAAACTATTTTACACAAATCGCCATATTGCACTGGCAATTAAACCCTCAAACTACCCTACATATCGTCAAATACGGAAAGACTCTTACACAATTACACTGCTCTCCCACCGAAGACAGGAGCTTGAATATTAGAATGTGAAACCGATCTCTAACCCATCAATATATCACCACATACTGTGTCGATGTAGTAAACATACAATTCATGTGCTGCACCATACAAAGTCAGCCCTTTTACATCATTCGTACATACACTCCTGGAAATGGAAAAAAGAACACATTGACACCGGTGTGTCAGACCCACCATACTTGCTCCGGACACTGCGAGAGGGCTGTACAAGCAATGATCACACGCACGGCACAGCGGACACACCAGGAACCGCGGTGTTGGCCGTCGAATGGCGCTAGCTGCGCAGCATTTGTGCACCGCCGCCGTCAGTGTCAGCCAGTTTGCCGTGGCATACGGAGCTCCATCGCAGTCTTTAACACTGGTAGCATGCCGCGACAGCGTGGACGTGAACCGTATGTGCAGTTGACGGACTTCGAGCGAGGGCGTATAGTGGGCATGCGGGAGGCCGGGTGGACGTACCGCCGAATTGCTCAACACATGGGGCGTGAGGTCTCCACAATACATCGATGTTGTCGCCAGTGGTCAGTGGAAGGTGCACGTGCCCGTCGACCTCGGACCGGACCGCAGCGACGCACGGATGCACGCCAAGACCGTAGGATCCTACGCAGTGCCGTAGGAGACCGCACCGCCACTTCCCAGCAAATTAGGGACACTGTTGCTCCTGGGGTATCGGCGAGGACCATTCGCAACCGTCTCCATGAAGCTGGGCTACGGTCCCGCACACCGTTAGGCCGTCTTCCGCTCACGCCCCAACATCGTCCAGCCCGCCTCCAGTGATGTCGCGACAGGCGTGAATGGAGGGACGAATGGAGACGTGTCGTCTTCAGCGATGAGAGTCGCTTCTGCCTTGGTGCCAATGGTGGTCGTATGCGTGTTTGGCGCCGTGCAGGTGAGCGCCACAATCAGGACTGCATACGACCGAGGCACACAGGGCCAACACCCGGCATCATGGTGTGGGGAGCGATCTCCTACACTGGCCGTACACCACTGGTGATCGTCGAGGGGACACTGAATAGTGCACGGTACATCCAAACCGTCATCGAACCCATCGTTCTACCATTCCTAGACCGGCAAGGGAACTTGCTGTTCCAACAGGACAATGCACGTCTGCATGTATCCCGTGCCACCCAACGTGCTCTAGAAGGTGTAAGTCAACTACCCTGGCCAGCAAGATCTCCGGATCTGTCCCCCATTGAGCATGTTTGGGACTGGATGAAGCATCGTCTCACGCGGTCTGCACGTCCAGCACGAACGCTGGTCCAACTGAGGCGCCAGGTGGAAATGGCATGGCAAGCCGTTCCACAGGACTGCATCCAGCATCTCTACGATCGTCTCCATGGGAGAATAGCAGCCTGCATTGCTGCGAAAGGTGGATATACACTGTACTAGTGCCGACATTGTGCATGCTCTGTTGCCTGTGTCTATGTGCCTGTGGTTCTGTCAGTGTGATCATGTGATGTATCTGACCCCAGGAATGTGTGAATAAAGTTTCCCCTTCCTGGGACAATGAATTCACGGTGTTCTTATTTCAATTTCCAGGAGTGTATACCGCGAAGACAGACAGCACCGTAGGTATACTCGAGGTACTAGATATTTGCCACGAGGTCGGGTGGGCATACACCTGCAGTGCATGACAAGAGCCCCCTAGTGGATCGAAGTCACCCTCAGAACTGTTCTACAAATTTGGCCTCGTTTCCCCTCTCGGCACAAACATGTTACTGTTTCTGGTCCGGATCTGCTTGCGTGCTTGCTCGCTTTTCTACACCCATCTCCAGACTCTGAGATTACAAGAATACATCTAATTTCGCATGGCTTGCTAGAGTATCATACCATTTTCAATGTGCTTCTCGGTATCAAGCGCACAGCATTATCCTTCCGATCGCTCACACAACATAATTCTGAAGATATAGACTGGAAATTATTTGTCTACAAACCCGAAACTTTAGCTAGTTGGGGGGTGCTGTAAACCACTGACTAACTAGAAACTTGTCACGTTTCCGAAGACATTTACGCGGAAAATCGAAAAGAAACAGAGAAAATTGATATTTCCACTCACGAATACCGATGTCAGTGATGCAGCAGATACGAAATCATCCCTATAATTTACAAGCTCAACTAAGATGTTTCTCATGTCTAGAGAACCGGCAAATATGTCTTCCACATGCTAGATGCACACACCACAATCGATCTTCTCTCAACTAAATAAAGGCGCAAAATGTGCAGAGGCAGTCAATCGAACAATTTACATCTGAGGGAATAACAGTCCAGTGCCAACACACATCCATATTCAATCTTCCCACATTTCCACGTGATCACAAAAGCTATCCAACACATACTAAGTATTAGTTCGCTACTCGGTCGTCTAGAGGACAACATGGTTAATTCATCTACAGTCCTACACTCCAACAGGCCTCTCCATTCAGACAACTCCTACCGTTAACGGGAAACGTGAATCATCCCCCACACAGCTCACCGGCGCTGCATGCCAAGCATGCACAGGTAGAATCATCATCCTAACAAATCGCTCACATATATATTTTATCCCTGTACTTACAACTAAATGTTATGATCGCGTTCTCCGTTGAATGCCATTCGACAATGAGGAACGTATCGGAAATACATCCTGCTGACGTCTCTGGAAACAGAAATATCTCTACCTCCCATATGACTGGACATAATCATTCTCTTTTGCACACGTCGGAACACAAACACATACTTTATAAGCCTGATGTTGAAGGTGAACTTATCACGCACCCCCTACTACTAATAAGTATAATACTTGGACAATAAATGATTGCCGGCGATACAAAGTAATACTGAGAGAAAATCAGCGATGGGTGGACATGTCTCATAAGTTTTTTTTGCGAGTGGTACCACTGTGTCTTAGAAAGACACAAACTGCCAGATGTTAAAAAACCCGATCGCGACAACTACTGCATGTTACTGTCACAAGCGGTCTTGGTTCTACAGCTGCACACAAGTATCTATCTTAAAAGCTACACTGGCTTTATAAATCGCGGTATGGCATTACATCTGAATAAACAGGTCTTTTTCCGGACAAATACCGAGCCCGTATTCGCCGGAGTGTATATTACCAGACCAGCAGTCCAGTTAGACGTAGCCCACGATGCAACCTCGTGATAAAATCGCTGAATTTTGAAAGTGATTCGGCTAAGGAACGTGGTACGAAACAGCTGTTTGCAACTCCCTCATGCCGCTAGATATTTCTCTAGTATGTGTAACGTATTGTCTCAATGCAATGTCATGAGGTTGTGCGATATATCCACTGAGTTATAGGCGAAGGTTGATTGAAAAGGATAACAAACTATAGTAGATGGTGTGCTGATTGAGGTCTTAACAAATTAACACCAACTTTTCAGATCTCTAGTGCTACGCTATCCGCTAGAAATGCTGTCTGGGATTTGGAATCAAATCATTGCATTCAACCACATACATCCGTTGGATCCTATGGAGAAGTCTTTTAATGATAACAACCAATGTGAATCATATTTCTGGCACTCTGATATCTCGAAACTAGTCACCTTTCTCCAACCTAGCTGCAACAGTACAATTCCAACGTGGTTTTAGTCACCCCCTACGCATCTTGCAACTGATCCCATTTCTACAGCTTTCCAAATGTGATCGTTCCAATTTAAGTCAGAACTGAGTAGAAGTCAGAGAAAGCCATATCCAACCCCTTCTGCAACCCGTGCAGAAACAGAGTGACCTGAGTTAGTGCGACAGGGCCGTGTTTTGACTATTCGATGGAAATGAGGCCTTGGTAGATGCCCTTGCGATGGTTTGTAGCTACGCGAGCGCATTTCGGGGTGTTGTGTCAGTTATGCAGGGCAGTTAAGCAGGGCTAGACATGTCTCGCAAGTGTTTCGATAGGGAAATGCCTGGGCTAGCAGGACAGAGCGGATTAGGTTATGGAAAGGGGCCAAAATAAGTTGCTGTCAGTTGCACTCAACGTACAAACTTTATTTATCAACACACAATCTTACAACAAGGATAAAGAACACTGAAAACTTTAATCGACCTCCTTTGATTAACTTTAGATGGCTGGCTCTGAGCACTATGGGACTTAACATCTGCGGTCATCAGTCCCCTATAACTTAGAACTATTGAAACTTAACTAATCTAAGGACATCACACACATCCATGCCCGAGGCAGGATTCGAACCTGCGACCGTAGCGGTCACGCGGTTCCAGACTGAAGCGCCCAGAACCGCACGGCCACACCGGCCGGCAACTTTAGATCGGCTGAAGACCACACTCAAAATCCAAGACACAAGGCCTAAGCAAGAAATTGAAATACAGGGTTCTTCTGGAGGTTTCACCCAAAAATATTTTCCTAAATCTACAATA
This sequence comes from Schistocerca americana, assembly GCF_021461395.2. Lineage (NCBI taxonomy): Eukaryota > Metazoa > Arthropoda > Insecta > Orthoptera > Acrididae > Schistocerca > Schistocerca americana. Next base: position 9,257,927 of record NC_060124.1, on the reverse strand, counting down.
TAAACAGGCTGAGTGCGTTAGCAATTTAATTTTAATGGGACTTGGCTGGAGGCCACATATTAAGCAATAAGAAGAGTTACAATCAAAAGGCAGAAGGACTTATCTTAAAACATTTCATGCAAAATTCGGGTCAAGGTCCCATACAAAAGCATAACGATCTTATGCTTTATTGCAAGACAAAAACATTAATGTAAGAGATATTAATACTCGGCTGAAGGCCACATATCAAAAAAATATCTTTAACAGCTTAAGCCCTAGAAAGAAGAGTTTCAATTTTAAAAGGAAGAAGGCTGTATCTTAAAACACTTCATACAAAATTCGGCTGAAGGCCCCAATAAAGAATAACAATCTTATGCCTTAAGGGCAAGACAAGAACATTAATTTAAGAGATATTGATATTCGGATGAAGGCCACACATCCACCAAATAACTAAAACCCAAACAGGGAAATTACTATGTAACACAAACAGAAATGGCACTCAGAAGTTTCCAAGAGTCAGACTGAGATTGTAACACTAACGCCCGTTCAGGTGAGACAGGCAGCCTGTCCAACGACTTCTTAATCTGAAGCCAACCCAACCGACAGACAGCCGACCGACCAATCAACAAAATCAGTTCCGCTCCACGCAACCAGCAAAACCACCACATGGTTTCTATACAACGACACACACAATATAGGCGCCAACAACGACCAACAACACCTCAGCTGTCGAACCACACTTCATGCTGGACAGTAACAACACGAGGAAAATACGCTGCCGAAAATTACGTCAACGACCAGGGCAGGTAACCGGAACGTCAACGGCCACGAGGCAGAAGATACCGTTGGTCAATTTCAATAACAGGGAATAAATCAAGTTAAACTCCACAAAAAGACGGCTGGAATCTTAGCCGACTTGAATACACACACGTTGTTGTTCATGGGAATGTCCCAAAAACGACAACCAGGATCAAACGAAGAAATGTAAACAGTTGAGGCTCGACAGTACGTTAAGCGAGGACCCAACTTTCATATCCAAGATAGGTGGGCGACGAACTTCGTAGCACTTGCAAGCAGCACCTCACATTCCAACCACCACGCGTACATACTGCCAGCGGCCCCAGCCAGAGTACGTGCGACGGAGACTTCCTTGCTGCTCCATGCCAATCGACCGACTCCACACGCACACACACACACACACACACCTCTGAGCCGGAAACTATATGTGCCACACCAAAGATAGTACAGCAGTACTAGTATCGATACACGCTGCTGCTGCCACTCATGGAGAGGACAGCAACATTATCATGATAGCCACAGGAGAAATAAAACCACAGGATTGCAACCAGGGTTTAACCCAAGACAAGCACCACTTGAGCCAGCCGTGGCTCAGCTAGGACAGTGCGGAACCCTGTGCTATTCTGGAACCCATTTCTGCAGCGTCTGCAACGGTGAGTCGCTCGGCAATTAGCTCTCCACTGGACCGCAGGTAGAGAGAGGAATCACACCAGCAGCGGCGAACACACACACGCGCAGCACAGGGCCGTCTCGCGTATGGGACCGGCATGAGCATGTCTTGGAGTTCTATGATGTTAGTATAACTCTAACTGTGTACCCGAAAATAGAACCAACTTTCACCTGCTCGCTGTAGGCAGCAGCGGCATGAGAGCGATGACTCATGCTGGCTTACGTCCGGCGTTGACGCTCATGGGCCCTTGGAGTGTCTGTGCTCTGCAAATAGGTCTTCACTCCCATCTGGTTGCGTCAGGAATGGTGCCTAGGTGATCCCGTATTTCGACAGGAATTTCTCATGTGTCAAGTATAAAAGGGATGTCACCACCTCGTGGCTGAGGGATCAGAAATGACACGTGTGCCTCACTGGGCAGCTGATGGGCGCGCCACCACTTCGCAGGGCCCACTGGTGCACCCGGACTCCGGTGTCGGCGTCGAGCATCGGGTGGCCGGACGTGTTTTTTACTAGTGATCTTTTGTTTAAACTATATTCCATCGATTTCACCGACCAGTAGGATACTGCAAAATAAGAACAACTACCCAATACATGTGAAGAATACCGATTAATTAAGTTGCATAAATTTTTTATATCGACGTGGTGTTAACGGTACAATAGTTAAGGGGAGGGTGTGGGTGTGTGGGTGGGTGACATGGAGCAGAACAGCAGGTTAAGTGCAGAACAATAGGTTAATTTGCATAATTTTTATGTAAAACACAGTACAATAGTTTAAGGGGGTGGGTGACAAAGAAGAATGCGCCAAAAATGGGGTTCAAAAGCATGTGAAATTCGAAAAGTGTACCAGAAAATGGTGGGAGGACATAAATAATTACTTAATTTGGTATCAAAGGTGGTACAATAGTTAAAGGAAATGGGAGTGACATGGAAAGCCATTTAACAGAACAATAGGTTAAGTGCCAAGAAAGTCCCAAACATTAGGTTAAGACACCTGGAGTATAGTGCCAAACATTTTTTTATGCAACATGTTTGCCCCATGTAATTGCTTCTTACAAGACCTACATGTTTCCAAACAGCAGAGAATGATGAGCAAGAGAAATCCAACGCCACAAACTGAATTTTTTTATAGATAAGCAATATGCCCTTGAATTTCTTGTTATGAGATTCTTCCTCTCCACCACCACCACCAGACCGCCATCTTGGATTATATCACAGAAGGGTCGACAGTGCCCTCTGGTGGCAGTACTGTGTACTAGAACAGTTGGACTCTGGACCTTGGGGTGAACACACTTGATGGCAGTACTGCCTCTAATTGCTTAAATAAAGACTGAAAATAAAGATTTATGGCCAGCACAGGCAGAGTCCTTTTCCCACCAATCCCTAGGAAGAGCTGGCAGTCAGATGACTTAGGTTAATGGAGGTAGCCAAAGTGCCCTTTTTCCCGCCATTTTCTTAGGTTAGTGGAGGTAGCCATGGTGTGTTGCATGGACCTGATGAAATTTGAACTTACCACCATTTTCTGGGTGTGGGGGATGGTGTTTACCAGTGGGTGAGAGGTTAATTAAGTGATCGGTTTAATTAAGTAGTCAATCAAATTGATAAGAGTGCGAGCAGCTATTCCAATAACTCAGACCTGAAAGTGTACCTGTAGCAGCGAGGGGGAGAGGGGTGTTGGGGGAGGCGGAGGGAGTGGGAGGACAATCGAATAAGTGCCTATGAATCAAAAGGAAATGGGGATGACATGGAAAAGCACTTAATAGAACAATAGGTTAAGTACCTGTAAATTAAAGGAGAACAATGGGTTAAGTACCTGTCAATCAAAGGAGAACAATAGGTTCGCTCCTGAGTGCATACCTCTGCAACCGACAGTAACAAAATGTGCCACAACATAGCTTGTTACCCTACTAGCAAGGGATGTTCAAGCTGGTGGAGCCTCTGTAATGGTGGGGGGCGTGTACAGTTGTGCAGTTGGAGTGATATGACCCCCCTGCTAGGTCCAGATACGACTCTGACAGGTGACACATATGTAAACATCCTTTCTAACAACATGCATCCATTCCATGCATTCCGATGAACTTGGGCAATTCCAGCAGGACGACGCAACACTTCACACGTCCAAAATTGCTACACTGTGGCTCCAGGAACAATATTCTGAGTTTAAACACTTCCGCTGGCCGCCAAACTCACCAGACATGAAGATTATTGAGCATATCTGGGATGCCTTGCACTTGAGAAGAGATCTCCACCCCCTCGCATTCTTACGGATTTATGGACAGCCCTGCAGGATTCATGGTTTAAGTCCCCTCCAGCAGTACTTCAGAATCGGTCGAGTCCATGCCAAGTCACGCTTCTGCTTGCTCGCGGGGGGCCTATACGATATTAGGTAGGTGTACTAGTTTCTTTGGCTCTTCAGCGTAAAAGTTTTATGTAGACACTTCTACTCAACAAAGCATCACAGACAGGTCGACAGCTCGAGTGGTGGTGACATACAATGCGAAAGTCAGGTGACATATTGCCAAAGGAGAGCTTGATGTACCATCCTCAGATAAGAAGGAGAAGGGGGAGACTGAAGGTTGCCCAGTTAGAAAGGCCATGCGAAAAAGAGAAATAGTAGTATATGACGACGAGGAAGCGTGAGAAGGTAGAAACCGATGGCGACTGATATGTGGGATGTGGTGACAGCTGTAGAAACTCTTTAGGACAGACACAAAGGTCAAGGAGCTCCTAATACCCCACATATTTCTGTAGTCAGTGCTAAGCAACGTTTGAAGTCGTGTAAAAAGGGACGCGATGGGACAGTGGATGGCTGGAAACGAGTTACTTTGTACCCTGTGCGAATTCAATGGAAGGATTTGGGTTCTGCGAATGCTTGGAGAACGTTATCTGTTATCATATGTAGTGCCAAAAGTGAAGCACGGAGGAAGTGGTGTTACAATATGGAGGTGTTTTTATCGTTGTTAGGACGTGGTTCCTTTATTGGATTTAACAAAACGCAAAATGAGGAAGGACGTGAACACTTTTGCAGCATTATGTACTGCTTAAAGTAGAGAGATAGCTCGGAGACGATGATTATATTAGCAAGACAATATATTTCGTCAGGATCTGTGAGGCAAATAATTTACAAACGGTAACATTACTCAAATCTACTAGTCCGCCGAAAAGTCCCGACCTAAACCCAGTGAAACACCCTTCGTCTGAGCTAGAACGTCGAATTAGCTCTAGACTCCGGCGTCCAACATTACTATCTTCTCTGGTTTTGGCTCTTGAGAAAGAATGGGATGCCATTCCCCCTCACTGAAAGTGTCTTTAACAGAGTTCAAGCCGTCATAAAAACGAAGGGTGGATACATCCCATATTAAAGTCACCTAATAGGTGTCCACATACTTTTGATCAGATAGTGTAGCTTCAAATTTTGCGAATTATAGTGTGTGATCCACAGTTACCAAGAATGTTGAATGTAGTGACGGTAAGATAAGATTAGTACAAGAAGAACGAGACAAAGGACTGCTTTATACTAGCCGTATTGCACGATATTGAAAATATCTAGAAGGAGTGTATAGAGAGTCTATACAAGGGAGATGTACTTGAGGGCAATTTTATGGACATAGAAGATGAAATAAGGGAAGATGACAAGGGATTTATGATACCGCTAGAAGAATTTGACAAATCACCGAAAGACTTAAGTCGAAACAAGGCTCTGGGAGAAGACAACATACCGTTAGAGCTACTCATAGCCTTGGGAGAGCAGGCATGACAAAACTAGTCCGTCTGGGGAGCAAGATGTATGAGACAGGCGAAATACCCTCGGACTTCAAGAAGAATATAATAATCCCCGTTCCAAAGAATGCAGCTCCTGACAGGTGGGAAAATTACCGAACTATCAGTTTAATAAGTCACAGACGTAAAATAGTAACGCGAATTCTTTACAGACGAATGGAAAAAATGGTAGAAGCCGACATCGGGAAAGATCAGTTTGGATTCCGTAAAAATATTGGAACACGTGAGGCAATACTGACCCTACGACTTACCTTAAAAAGTAGATTAAGGAAAGGCAAACCTACGTTTCTAGCATTTGTAGGCTTAGAGAAAGCTTTTGACAATGTTGACTGGAATACTCTCTTTCAAATTCTGACGGTTGTAGGGGTAAAATACAAGGGAGCGAAAAGCTATTTACAATTTGTACAGAAACCAGATGGTAGTTATAAGAGTCGAGGGGCATGAACGGGAAGCAGTGGTTGGGAAGGGAGTGAGACAGGGTTGTAGCCTATCCCCGATGTTATAAAATCTGTATATTGAGCAAGCAATAAAGGAAACCAAAGAAAAATTTGGAGTAGGAATCAGAGTTCATTTTAGTTCAGGGAGAAGAAACAAAAACTTTGAGGTTTGCCGATGATATTGTAATTCTGTCAGAGACAGCAAAGGACTTTGAAGAGGAGTTGAAGGGGATGGAAGTGTCTTGAAGGGAGGATACAAGATGAACATCGAGAAAAGCAAGACGAGGTTAATGGAATGTAGTCGAATTCAGATGTTCAGATGTGTGTTTATTCCTAAGGGACCAAACTGCTTAGGTCATCGGTCCCTAGTCTTACACACTATTTAAACCAAGTTAAACTAACTTATGCTAAGAACAAGACACACACTCAAGCTCGAACCTCCGGTGAGAGTGGCTGCCCAGCCGTGACAGGACGCCTCAAACAGCGCGGCCACTCCGCGTGGGTGTAGTCGAATTAAATCAGGTGATGCTGAGGGAATTAGATTAGGAAATGAGACACTTAAAGTAGTAAATGAGTTTTGCTATTTGGGAAGCAAAATAGCTGATGGTCGAAGTAGGGAGGATATAAAATGTAGACGGACAATGGCAAGAATAGCATTTCTGAAGAAGAGAAATTTATTAACAGCCAATAAAGATATGTCAGGAAATCCTTCCTGAAAGTATTTGTATGGAGTGTAGATTAGAAGAGAATAGAAGCTTTCGAAATGTGGTGCTACAGAAGAACGCTGAAGATTAGATGGGCAGCAAGAGGACACGTTCCATGACGTTAAAGATTTACTTCTCAATTTGGTCCTACGTAACTAGACATATGGATAGAAAATAAAATAAGAGGTGGGTGGATCACATAACTAATGAGGAAGTACTGTATAGAATTGGGGAAAACGGAAATCTGTGGCACAACCTGACTAGATGAAGGGATCGATTGGTAGGACACTTCTCAGGAATCAAAGGATCACCAGTTTAGTACTGGAGGGAAGCGTGGGGGGAGGGGGGGAGGAAGAGGGAATCGTAGAGGGGTAGAGGGAGACCAAGAGATTCAGAGGGTTCCAGGTTGCAGTAGTTACTCGGAGATGAAGAGGCTTACACAGGAAGTAGCATGGAGAGCTGCATCAAACCAGTCTTTAGACTGAAGACCACAACAACAACATATATATGTCTTTATTCACACTGTGGGTAGAGTTCTCTGACTTTTTCGATTATCCGTCTGTTGCGTCATACAGTATAAATGCCATCGCGAGAAAAAAAAAAAATAAGATTTGGAACGAATCTCGTCACGCAAGCTCCCGGCTGATTCAGACGGTCCCAAGTATCGAAATGAAAAGAGCAGCAGATTGGCGAGGCGACAGTGACAGACCGAGGCGACATGGTTGCGAATCGTTCATCTGCTTGGAACTCACACTGGCAGCCGGCGACAGCAGCTGTCCGCATTCCGGAAGGCTGGCGAGGTCGGCCAGGGTGGCCGAGCGGTTCTAGGCGCTACAGTCTGGAACCGCGCAACCGCTACGGTCGCAGGTTCGAATCCTGCCTCGGACATGGATGTATGTGATGTCCTTAGGTTAGTTAGGTTTAAGTAGGTCTAAGTTCTAGGGGACTGATGACCTCAGAAGTTAAGTCCCACAGTGCTCAGAGCAATTTGAACCATTTTGAAGGATGGCGATGTGCTGTGAGGAAAACACTGTGCGCATACGCGCGGTGAACGATGTTAGGTAGGCCCTGCCTTCCGCAAACTGTATTCCGTTCGTCGTTTCTGTAGTGAGAGAACTCTTTGTTACTTTCCACAGTATTTCCGTACTCGTCGTTATCTTATCGCTGCCGATATTTGGGGAAGAAGTAAGCGAGTACATGCAGAGTGTTTACCGAGTCAGCACCGAGGAGGAACGAGGAGGCAAACATTGAAGTGGGGCGCCACAGTCCCTGCTGATAGGCTGGAGATCCGTCAAGGAGGGATAGCGACTGTCTTTAGCAATCCTCCCTTTCTCTCCGTCACCAAATGAACATTTCCTCGGTACTAGAAATATCAGCCGCGAATTTTCTGACGAAAGCGTCACGGAAATTGCCTGGAATCATTTAGTTCAAGAATACAAATCCCAAACCGTGAGGATTGGACGTATTTCGAACCAAGCAATCTCTGAGCACCTCCAGTACTGTTTGTGTGCTGACGAGGATTGTCAGCATGAGAAATTGCTAGCCGCATTCAAGACACCGCAGCGACATCATTCGAACATTCAGCCACTATTGTGACAGAAAAGAATTTAAGACCTGGAAATGGAAGATATGGCGGGTCGGTAGCTATAATAAGACTTTACTTTATTCATTGGCCTTAAGGTCGGTGTTACATTGGCCTTTGTCATCATGCGCCATGATGCCTGATAGTTGTCACCACCAGCTGATAACCGCTACATACAAATTATGGTTCGTAGTTGCTCTGCGAAGAGTGTAACACAAGATCTCGCTGGCTCTTTTGGGAGAGCTGTGCCTACTCAGATAGAAAGCAACGTTTCTACACAATCACTTTGACCTCTATGAATCCATTTCGAACAGCAGAATAAACCTATATAGCTATAGTGCACGAAATAAATGGGTTTGGTAGCACCTGAAACGGAGCCAGGATACGTGACCTCTTCATTGACAAGTGTAGGATTTTTCTGACACCTGATGACCGTCGTCGAAGGCCTGGAGGTGTACAGATACCAAAACACTGCTCGTGCATGGAGTCCCAAGGCTTTAGTAGGGAGACTGTCTTTAATGTTTTGTGCGAGTAGCATGTATAGAGCCTGCCGTTTGCCATCGCTACGGAGGATAATTTGAGGGCTGTGTAGTATCCGGCCAGAACCCTCGAATCTATCGCCCAGTCCTCCAGTAAAAGGTTCAACGATGGGTTTGTCTTTCAAGAAGGTAATGCACGAGGACATCGTGGACACATTCCTACAGGAGGTAAAGAATCAAAATGGAGTGAGCTGTGGTTTCTCTTGACATGAACCCGACTGAATATGCTTGGGACCAATGGGTCGCCGCAGGAACCCTTCCCGCTCACTCACCGGACGTCACGAGGGACACAATGGAAGAGGGACACAGGCTTGAGTAGCTATGTTTCGACCAGCTTGTGGACAGCATGACAAGGAGCAACACAGAGTGTTGCAGTACAATGGTTGGTACCACCTGGCAGCAATTTTGATTTCACAAATGCACATTTCGAATGGGCTACCTTTTGAGCCCGTTGGAAATTTTTTGTGTGGGGATATTGAAAAATTTTAGCGTATTTCAACTCTGTTGACAGTGTCGATGAACCCGAGTAACGGGTTGTGGATGACTGGCAATGCATTCGGAACACAGCTGAGATTTATGAATGTACACGAGCATAGTTGAGGGGTCTTACTGGTACCTGCCTTCACATGAACATGTGTTAACCTTCAGCAACATAGATGCAGTTGAGATCCTTGCTTATTTGGATTATTTGTTTGTTTCATTGTCCTATACTCGCTACTTTCATTTGTCCAATAATAGTCAAAAAGCGAGGCAACTAAGACAGTCCATCCCACATGCATCCGAGAGGAATAAATATATCGAGGTGCGGTTATCGCCAAGTTATAGAGGACAACATGGAGAATTTCCTGAAGTTAGAAAGTAATTTTTATCGTTTATATTCGCGGAATAACGACACCGACTTCGTTTTTTTTTCTGATGGAACTCGATACTTTTTCTGTGGCATTTGAAAGAAGCTTCTAAGAGAACTTCAACGATGTAACAACTACGTGACTTGATCAAATAGTACCAAGGTAACACTGTCACAAACCACCGTCCCCGCTGTCTGCGCTATTATACAGAATGTAAACAGACGTGTGCCTCAGGTACGATTCATGTGTTTATTGTCACGGCTGTCGTACCAAGTGTTCAAAATGTTGATCCTGAGCATCGCTACTCATAAATTGATTCCGCAGGACCAATAGTGCCCGTTGAATTTCATATGTAGTTAGCACCAGCGTAGTCCCATGTTACAAGACACTCCATGCCTTCGGGAGTAGACAGTGCTTCCTAACTGATCTCTTGTTTCAATTTTCGCGACAGATAGAAGTGTGGTGACCGTGCAAACCATTCTGCGTTCCCTGAACGACCGTTCCAGTGTTTTCAAAATGTTCCCTTGAAAGGGTGTGTCATTAGATATGCGAAAAGGCAGGGACATTCGTCTTCCATTAACTGCGCCATCAGCATAGCTTAGGAACTCAAGATACTTCACTGTATCTAGATTCCCATCAGTAAGACAGAGACCAGTGATGCTGGTCTTGAAAAATATGCACCAAACGCTGATAGACCAAAAACGTTGTTTTTATCCACTTCTTAGGGTGGATTTGCAGTTGACAATTAGTGCACATTGCCAAAATTGACTCGCCTATGGTTTGTAAAAGACTTTTCTTCCTTAAACAAAATTTTGCTTAGATATGCTGCACCACTTTGTACTTTTAGCTGATAACATTCGGATAACTGTGACCAGTTTGGAAGTCATTGCTATGAAGCTGTAGTCGCAGCGAAACGTGAAGAAGATTAAATGCTATGTAGTGTAGTGCTCGCGGAACACTCTGATTGATCCCTCTCGTACTTCCGAGATGCCTCTCAGCGACATTTGCATTTTGTGTTACTGCTGCTAAAACGTTAATTTCATATCTTCTGCTTTTCTTTATCATTGGCATATTTTATTCTCCACAATCTAATTCTAGAACTTCTTCGTATAATGTTTGAAAGGACAGATGGTGAGTGCTTGGCACACAACCGCACTGCTGCTCTGATAGTTTGGCGACGTTCGCCGTAAATGATATTCACTTTTTCGTCGCATATACTGTGAATGTCTTAATACGTTTATGCGCAAGTTATCTGATTGCTACAACAGCAGAGCACAGAAAGAAAGTTCACGGGTAAACAAGACCCGTACATGTAGTTTCGTGTTAGCTTACATTAGGTATAATAGGGTAGACGTTTGTGAAACCTGTTCTCGTGACGGCCGCACAGAAGTTTGCGACACTGTCGCACAGAACGTAGAATCCATCCTTTACTGCGCATTATTTTACAATAAGAGCAGTACTTTACGAAATCAAAGGATGTTCTCTGTTGGTCCATTGTGGAATCAGGATAGCGGCCGGTCAAATATTTACTAATGAAAATCGCCAAACAGTCTTGTGTTTTGAGAAGTTATATTATTTAGATAACCAGTTTCGGTATCTCAATAATGCCCTCTTCAGGCCCCAATGCACTCCATGTACAGACCGTCAGATATATTGATAGTTACATACTGGAGCCATTAATATCTGGATAGCGCGAATTCGTTTTTGGGTGTTTACATCGAAGACCTGACAGCTACTGGATCTGATGTTTAGTCTCTTTTCTACCTTCTTCTCCTAATGTACATTTGAATTGTTCCCTCTGGTCGTTGTCTTCGTTCCTGGGAGTGCCTCTGTTTCTAGCGTCCTAAATAATGACCAGCATCTCCTTCCAGTTGAGAACGTGTGGAACGTCACGGGCACGTAATGCCAGGCCGGGATTTTGACGATATCATGCGTCATTTGGGCAGAATTTGGCTCGATATCCCTAAGGATATAATCGGGTGACGCTGAGGGAATTAGATTAGGAAATGAGACGCTTAAAGCAGTAAATGAGTTTTGCTATTTGGGGAGCAAAATAACTGATGATGGTAGAAGTAGAGAGGATATAAAATGTAGACTGGCAATGGTAAGGAAAGCGTTTCTGAAGAAGAGAAATTCGTTAACATCGAGTATAGATTTAAGTGTCAGGAAGTCGTTTCTGAAAGTATTTGTATGGCGTGTAGCCTGTATGGAAGTGAAACGTGGACGATAAATAGTTTAGACAAGAAGACAATAGAAGCTTTCGAAATGTGGTGCTACAGAAGAATGCTGTAGATGGGTAGTTGATATAACTAATGAGGAGGTATTGAATAGAACTAGGGAGAAGAGAAATTTGTGGCACACCTTGACTAGAAGAAGGGATCGGTTGGTAGTACATGTTCTGAGGCATCAAGGGATCACCAATTTAGTATTGGAGGGCAGCGCGGAGGGTAAAAATCGTAGAGGGAAACCAAGAGATGAATACACCAAGCAGATTCAGAAGGATGTAGGTTGCAGTAGGTACTGGGAGATGAAGAAGCTTGCACAGGACAGAGTAGCATGGAGGGCTGCATCAAACCAGTCTCAGGACTGAAGACCACAACAACAACATCCCTAAGGAGGACATTCAACAGCTGTGTCAATGAATGCCAAGAGTCAGACTGCTTGCACAAGGGTCAGACGTGGACCAAAACATTAATGACTTGCCCAGTCTTTGAAGCTCTTTCTCTTGAACAAATCACTGAATTTTTCTGAAACTGTAATCATTTGTTTGTCTGTTGATGCACATCACATCTGTCGATTTCCTCCGTGTTGCGTCTTTTCTTCCGTTTGAGTGTACATGACATTACTCCTATCTACTTTTCGAGGTAACCTCGAAACTCTGATAATTTTTAAATCGAATCATGTAGTGGATTTCATGCCAATAAGATGTCTGTTTGCATGGTGTCTACGTGGTGTTGCAGTTTTGATGTTTGGCTGCGTAGATGCTTTTAAACGCTGACATTTCTTGAAGGCATTGAGAAGTTTCTCGTCACAAGAACTTCACAGTGTAGGTACATTCTCTTGAGTGACTGCTATGTTACGAAGCAAACTGTGTTTCATTGAAAGGTCAGGGGCAGGGCAGAGTATCGACCTCACTATGCGGGTGCCTGCGTACAGCAGACCACCTGTCACTGTGACATCCTGCTAGGATTGCGGTGACGCCGACTAGTGCAAACAAAAACCGGCGAGTTCCACCTGTGTACAGGGAGGATCACGTAATTTACAGAAAAGCTACAAACTGTTATTGTGAAATGTCAATGAAAGGTATTAACAGCAACAGCCGAAAATAAGAACTAAAGGTAAAGCAGTGACATTAACTACAACTGCTCACTGTTAATCTAGGGATGGATTTTTCGAGCGATATAATTGTGTTGTACATATTCTGGAGGATGGAGCATTGATGCTTCGAGATTAAAAGTGTTAGAGGACACTATGCCCGAGGTGGAGTTTTCTTTCCTCCAAAGATGGATTTCTCGTGAGAATCTACTGTGTGTTTTATTATTAGACGAAAGAGAAGGGTGTAAATATAAGAAAGAGAATGGAGGTGACATTCCTAGATAAAATAAAAAAGACAGGATATGTCCTGTTTTTGGAAATAGAGTTGAAGACAATCAATGGCCAAAGGAGATTTACTGTGAAATCCAACTGTTAAAACAGGATGAACACCAACAGAATGACGGAGTCAAGAGATGAAGAAAATGGGTAGAGGAAAAAGGCAGAAATATGACAGGCTGCAAAAGGATACGTGAAACGGCTTAAGGGGGGTAGGACCTCAAACGGGCCGACTTGGAGCAGGAGAGGCATCACAAGACATTTTAATTTCCAGTGTCTATACTTCTACAAATAAATTCATAAAACTTTGTCAGCATCACCAGGAAGGATTCAGGTTTCACACTCATGGCAGTGGAAGTTCGAAAACATAACAAAATAAATTTTTTTTACGTGTGAAATTTCATCATTTTTTCACTTACTAATGGCTGCATTTGTTGCCTTGGGTACACTTTTTTTCATAAGTTAGAGAGATTCTTCGACGAATTTTGCACAGCATACATACCATACTTACAGGTGTATTAAACTCTAGTATTTATTTAATTTATGAAAAAACGAATGATCTGTTGTATTTTAAACTTCATGTTTAGAAAAAACACAAATTTTGTAATTAATTACCTCAATTTTTACCACAGTTTTTAATAGATTTGGAAAATTCTAGAGTTTCATTCACCTTGAAGTATGGTTTGTATGCTGTGCAAAATTCATCGAACCATCTCTCTTACTTATGAACAAAAGTGTACCTATAGCAACAAATGCTGCCATTAGTAAGTGAAAAAAATGATGAAATTTCACATGTAAAAAAATTACTTCGTTATGTTTTCGACCTTCCACTGCTATGAGTGTGAATTTTGAATCCTTCCTGGTCATGCTGACAAAGTTTTATGAATTTATTTGTAAAAGTATAGACAGTGGAAATTAAAATGTCCTGTGGTGCCTCTCCTGCCCCAAGTCGGCCCGTTTAACGTCTTACCCCCCCTTAAACTGGTGTATTAATATTCATACAAGCAGAAAGAGTCCACAATGCCGGAAAATATGACTGCTGCCGAGGCATTCGTTTCTTTATTCAAGGCGTGCGATAGATTTTATGGTAATCCTTGATTGATACGAGAGGTAATCTTAAAGTTTTAATCATCATCTCGAAAAAATAAGTTACGTAATTATTTTTTTTATCTGTACACGTCTGCAGATCTGGTACACGTTGAAATTCCCGTGGCACAGTATGCTACCATCCCGCTAGAGAAAGCATTCTGTTGATAAAGTGGTGCGTCGTGTGGTAATTCGTTTCTTGCTTTGAAGAAAACAACGCTACAACAACCTATGCTGAGCTGGGGGAAGTGTACGGCAAAATATAGCGTTACATGGCGCAGCGGGTAGGTGGCAGAGACGTGCCACCGAAGTGGTAGAGGTAGACCATCTCTTTGTCTTTTGGGATTGCCATGGTGTAGTGATGAGAGGCAAATCATCACGTGAGAATGCTGCGGAAATCTCATGACGAGTAGGCTGTCAAGATGAAGGATCGGGGCGGAAGTCGTCGAAGGGCCTGTCCTTGCTCCACGACAGCGCGCGAACTCATGCTACACAAGACAGAGTCAATATGCTGCTGCGTTGTGTGTCCGCCCGTATTCTGCTTAGACAGCGACCGTTCAGTTCTTTCTCCTTCTTCTGGAGAAGAGGTATTTCCAGAATGGCGGCCGGGTGGAGCACTTCTTGTGCAATCTAAAAGCAGGCTTCTACAGCCTTGTCTCCGCTGAGTCACACATCGAAGGGAAAACGTGTTGTACTCGAAGGTCAATATGTAGGAGAGAGAATACCTCCGTATCCCTTTAAGGCGTCGATACTCGCGAAGAGCAGCAGAGCTATGGCGAGTCTTGACACTAACACTAGTAAGAACGAGGATCATGCAGATCACAGTCTGAGCGCCATTACTAGAGAATTGAGTATCCATTCGGTAAATAGTTTTCCGTCTACAGTGGCTCAAGTAGCGAAAGTTTAATTACAACCACCCTGTAGACTACTCGAAGGGTGCGCGCCTTTATTGCCTGGGCGTAAATTACCGGTCAACCGCGTCGCGAGTGTGTCTATGACGTCAATGATCTATAGACGGAGGCGAGTGTGGACTTCTTCATTTCCGACTATGCTGCAAACTACGCATGCTCAGAAACAGGTGATTGTTGCGGCGTGTGATAACGCGGGAAGTTAACGTATTCTGGCTGAGCTCACTCCTATTACAGATTCGGATTTTGTGCTTTCATCACCATCATCATTTAAGACTGATTATGCCTTTCAGCGTTCAGTCTGGAGCATAGTCCTCCTTATAAAATTCCTCCATGATCCCCTATTCAGTGCTAACATTGGTGCCTCTTCTGATGATAAGCCTATTACTCCAAAATCATTCTTAACCGAATCCAGGTACCTTCTCCTTGGTCTACCGCGATTCCTCCTACCCTCTACTGCTGAACCCATGAGTCTCTTGGGTAACCTTGGTTCTCCCATGTGTGTAACATGACCCCACCATCGAAGCCTGTTCGCCCTGACTGCTACAGCTATAGAGTTCATTCCCAGTTTTTCTTTGATTTCCTCATTGTGGACACCCTCCTGCCATTGTTCCCATCTACTAGTACCTCCAATCACCCTAGCTACTTTCATATCCGTAACCTCCACCTGGGTAACCTGAATCCACCCAGCTTTCGCTCCCATACAACAAAGTTGGTCGAAAGATAGAACGGTGCACAGATAACTTAGTCTTGGTATTGACTTCCTTCTTGCAGAAGAGAGTAGATCGTAGCTGAGCGCTCACTGCATTAGCTTTGCTACACCTCGCTTCCAATTCTTTCACTATGTTGCCATCCTGTGAGAATATGCATCCTAAGTACATGAAACCGTCCACCTGTTCTAACTTTGTTCCTCCTATTTGGCACTCAATCCGTTTATATCTCCTTCCCACTGACATTATTTTCGTTTTGGACATGCTAATCTTCATACCATAGTCCTTACATTTGTGATCTAGCTCTGAAATATTACTTTGCAAACTTTCAATAGAATCTGCCATCACAACTAAGTCATCCGCATATGCGAGACTGCTTATTTTGTGTTCACCTATCTTAATCTCACCCAGCCAGTCTATTGTTTTCAACATATGATCCACAAATAATATGAGCAACAGTGGAGACAGGTTGCAGCCTTGTCTTACCCTTGAAACTACTCTGAACCATGAACTCAATTTACCGTCAACTCTAACTGCTGCCTGACTATCTATGTAAAGACCATTAATTGCCTGCAAAAATTTGCCTCCTATTCCATAATCTCGTAGAACAGACAATAACTTCCTCCTAGGAACCCGGTCATATGCCTTTTCTAGATCTACAAAGCATAGATACAATTCCTTGTTCCATTCGTAACACTTCTCCATTATTTGCCGTAAGCTAAAGATCTGGTCCTGACAACCTCTAAGAGGCCTAAACCCACACTGATTTTTATCCAGTTTGTCCTCAACTAATACTCGTACTTTCCTTTCAACCATGCCTGAGAAGACTTTACCCACAACGCTGATTAAAGAGATACCTCTGTAGTTGTTACAATCTTTTCTGTTTCCATGTTTAAAGATTGGTGTGGTTACTGCTTTCGTCCAGTCTGATGGAACCTGTCCCGACTCCGACGCCATTTCAATTATACTTTGTAGCCACTTAAGACCTGACATTCCACTGTATTTGATGAGTTCCGACTTAATTTCATCCACCCCAGCCGCTTTATTGCACTGCGATCTATTGACCATTTTCTCCACTTCCTCAAGTGTTATCCTATTTCCATCATCATTCCTGTCCCATTGTATATCGAAATCTGAAACATTACTGATCGTATTTTCACCTACATTGAGCAACTCTTCCAATTGTGCTTTCGTGTCGTCTTAATCTTCACAGTGTTGTTTGCTTTGTTTTCGTGCCACACTGAGGCCCTGGTATTTTTGCTGCTCTCCTAGAAGAGACGAAATATCTGAATGCAAAAAGGTGTTTACGGAAATAGGTAAACATGTTTAGTAACGTTAAAATTATTTTACCAATGAAAAAGTCAGAATTGTTTGATAAGAAAATAATATTCTATGTTATTTGGCACTAAACAAGAACACAAGACACAAACGATAAAATAAAAATCTTCTGTTTTCTGCGTTCCTGATACTGTTTGATGTATTTGCATGTACGTCTTCTCGAGCAAATAGATGCATGTGTTTCGAAATGTTTGCACGACACCTCTCCTATTTTTTCAATTCTCAGGAGTGTAGAGAATTCACCACGCGACCTTTGACAAGAACATCCAAAATGAATTTTACTTTGGCCATTAATAAATTGTGTTATCATTGCTTGTTCCATCATGTTTTTTTTCTAAATTTAGATTTTTCTTGAGAAGAGTAGTCCTCCATAACTTCACTTTCACCGTTCACCTGCCAAATGCACAGCAGCACAACACACTTACTTTTGGCGCTTAAGTACAAGCGAAAATGACCACTCAAGACAGACGAGACTCACATGGAAACCATCAGATGTATTCATTGCGGATTTCGGTGAGTCGTAGATGTGTCGTAGAGCAATCTGTCCTCATCCCCTATCTATCAGCATTTTCTGCGAAGGCCCATAGTTTCCGAGAAAATCGAGTTGTAGTTTTATGCGTGTGTTATACCCGCAACGTTAATCAATAACTATCGACCAAGCGAGACTCACGTAGTGGGTACGGGTTCCAATCCAGCCTGTGAACTTTCTCATTTCTTTTCCAAGATGCTACTCCAGGCGGGTGTAAAAATGAATGTGTGCAACGAAAAATACTGAACTCGAAAATGAACAGTTAGTCCTGTCTGACTACCCTCTGAAGCAGGTCTTAGGATTCTTAATCGTGATATTATTTCTACAGGGTGTTTCAAAAATGACCGGTATATTTGAAACGGCAATAAAAACTAAACGAGCAGCGATAGAAATACACCGTTTGTTGCAATATGCTTGGGACAACAGTACATTTTCAGGCAGACAAACTTTCGAAACTACAGTAGTTACAATTTTCAACAACAGATGGCCCTGCAAGTGATGTGAAAGATATAGAAGACAACACAGTCTGTGGGTGCGCCATTCTGTACGTCGTCTTTCTGCTGTAAGCGTGTGCTGTTCACAACGTGCAAGTGTGCTGTAGACAACATGGTTTATTCCTTAGAACAGAGGATTTTTCTGGTGTCGGAATTCCACCGCCTAGAACACAGTGTTGTTGCAACAAGACGAAGTTTTCAACGGAGGTTTAATGTAACCAAAGGACCGAAAAGCGATACAATAAAGGATCTGTTTGAAAAATTTCAACGGACTGGGAACGTGACGGATGAACGTGCTGGAAAGGTAGGGCGACCGCGTACAGCAACCACAGAGGGCAACGCGCAGCTAGTGCAGCAGGTGATCCAACAGCGGCCTCGGGTTTCCGTTCGCCGTGTTGCAGCTGCGGTCCAAATGACGCCAACGTCCACGTATCGTCTCATGCGCCAGAGTTTACACCTCTATCCGTACAAAATTCAAACGCGGCAACCCCTCAGCGCCGCTACCATTGCTACACGAGAGACATTCGCTAACGATATAGTGCACAGGATTGATGACGGCGATATGCATGTGGGCAGCATTTGGTTTACTGACGAAGTTTATTTTTACCTGGATGGCTTCGTCAATAAACAGAACTGGCGCATATGGGGAACCGAAAAGCCCCATGTTGCAGTCCCATCGTTCCTGCATCCTCAAAAAGTACTAGTCTGGGCCGCCATTTCTTCCAAAGGAATCATTGGCCCATTTTTCAGATCCGAAACGATTACTGCATCACGCTATCTGGACATTCTTCGTGAATTTGTGGCGGTACAAACTGCCTTAGACAACACTGTGAACACCTCGTGGTTTATGCAAGATGGTGCCCGGCCACATCGCACGGCCGACGTCTTTAATTTCCTGAATGAATATTTCGATGATCGTGTGATTGCTTTGGGCTATCCGAAACATACAGGAGGCGGCGTGGATTGGCCTCCCTATTCGCCAGACATGAACCCCTGTGACTTCTTTCTGTGGGGACACTTGAAAGACCAGGTGTACCGCCAGAATCCAGAAACAATTGAACAGCTGAAGCAGTACATCTCATCTGCATGTGAAGCCATTCCGCCAGACACGTTGTCAAAGGTTTCGGGTAATTTCATTCAGAGACTACGCCATATTATTGCTACGCATGGTGGATATGTGGAAAATATCGTACTATAGACTTTCCCAGACCGCAGCGCCATCTGTTGTTGAAAATTGTAACTACTGTAATTTCGAAAGTTTGTCTGCCTGAAAATGTACTGTTGTCCCAAGCATATTGCAACAAACGGTGTATTTCTATCGCTGCTCGTTTAGTTTTTATTGCCGTTTCAAATATACCGGTCATTTTTGAAACACCCTGTACCTTCTTGCTATTTGACATATAAATTACAAAATAAACATAAATGAATGAGTAAGGGAACTAGTGACTACTAAATGATAAATTTTGTTTCTGCTTATGCATTTATTACAGATTAAAGCCCCTTTATATATTAAAAATGTTTATATATCAATGTCCATGGACATAAAGAGATACAAATGAATTTCCTAAGTAATATTATTGATCAATTGCCCAAACCTGCCCCTTTTAATGGCTAAGCGAACTAATATAAATAACGCGAGATGACAGACATCATCTACGTACCAAACATTAAAAGACACTACTTTCAAAGTTGATCTACAGCGGTGCTCAACCTCAGTGGAAATAAAATTTACGTGATCACAGCTGTTCAGCTTTATAGCCCTAATAAGCCGAAGCAATTAGCAATATCACGCGTACGGTACGTCGGAGTGATGTTTTCTCGCGCACGTCTGCGACGGTGGAAGAACTCCAGCCACAAAATATTAAGAAAAATCTTCATTCAAACACTAGGACGGCAGAACACGGTCCTCTGACTAGTATAATCTAATACTGTCTTCTCCTCTCTGTGTTCTACAGACGAGAAACGCGAACTCCCAGCCACAAGGACGGAGTTCAGACACCGTCTCAACGTGAGTAGAGGCAGAAGCAGTGCTCTCAATCACTGAACGCTGCGTACTCAACAACGACTCCCTACCCAGAGGCGAAGTCTAGAATCGTATAAGTTCACAACAGTACAGTGCCTAACCGTTCTAACTATAAAATCTCCAGAGAGCAAAGACAGCAAGTCCATCTGTAGTAACAAAGCTGATACTGAGTGACCGTCAAACTCGGGTGCTCGAAACGGAAGACCTCATTAGCTTCCCAGCTAAGCTCGGCTTCCCTCCCTCATAACTGCAGAAGGCGAATGATATTCTCGAAACCACGGAATATTCTCCCTCTCTACAGATTCTTCCGAACGCCGACCAACCATATTTTAGACTTTTGTCATCCAGCACAGAAAGTTTGCGAGGAAGTACCTATACCCGTTAATTAGGAATTCATACAATGGCACGCTTCTCAGAGTAAAAATCCTTGGAAATAACCCAGCCTGCGTGATTTCCGAGATAACGCTTCCTCATTCGTCTTTGTGGCGTCCAAGATTTTCAAAGTTCCTCGCCGCTATATTGTGCTTCAGCGCTCAGGTGCCCCGACCGTCCATCTTGGGATACTTCCTGTGTTAAACAGACCAACACAACTGTGCGAGCTTCTCCATCCAGGGCCTGAGTTATGCCTGCCCTTTCATTTCCACTGGCGTTCCAACTTCTGCTAGTATAGGCAATCATTCATTACGCCGTTATGATAATAAAGTCACTCCACCACTTTTCATGCAATAAGCGTTAACAACTATTTACGAGGTGTACTTGACAATGCCAGTTTTTTTTAAATATTCAAATATACGATGTACAACCCATCAAATGATACCTAATTCCAGTTGTAAATCACGGCAAAGTATGTAGATGAGTGCTTGCAGGGTGCGAAATTATAGCCACCATACACTTTCTTCAATTTTATCGTACAGAGTATCATTAAATATCATATTTCATGCAAAGTTACTCAAAAATAGTCGTTTTCGCCGTGGTAATTTCATTAAAAATCAATCATTACAGCACACTTACTTCAAATTAAACAACCGTTTTGCTCCGTATCGCTTGTCGTACTGGAACAGAATTCTGGATGCTATTTGTCGCAGAAGCGACCGAAACACAAATTCGTAGATACGAAACACATTTAATAAAAGCCAGTGCCTTACAGGCACACGAATTTTTCAGAAGCGGTACCGGAAAACACAGTTCATTTAAATTTAAAAAGAGTGTTGTTTCCTCAACAAACTTCGTTGCGAACCACGCTTATTTGATCATCCCTGTGAAAACAGTAAAAAAAAAGAAAAAAACAAAAAAGAAAACTGTTGCAGAATTAAGGAATCTATTTTGGTGGAGCCTCCTTTCGAAGCTATTTCTCTATTTGTTACATGTTACGGGTTCCGCCTTTTTACAACCACACTGTTGTTTCTTTTTGTCCAAACGGGTTTCAGTGCCTCTGTGCCATCATCAGTGGGTTTTTATTTACTGAAAACAGTAAAAAATGAGCATATTTTAGGTTGTAACTGATGTAACAAAGTGAGGCCTATAGAGAGTTTTTGTTGGTTTTGCTTCTTACATGGCTTTCAGGCTATATGGTTTGGCAGGACCACCTGTATGGCGTCCTGCACTGATAGCATGTCATCTACAAATCAGACGATGTAAAAGTGAATTTCATCGGCGAGTTAACACATTAACTGCAAACACAGAAAGAAAAACAAGATATGCAGATCCAAAAGATTCTCTATTAGTCTTTAGCAGTTTTCAATTTTTCTCGCGAAAATGTAACCGGCCAGTAAAAACAAACATACAGGGTTGGCAAAGTGGAATACATTTGGATGGGATGATTTTTCGACGGTGCAGGAACATGCTTTTCTTTTATCTACAAAAATTTGATCGTAAATTGTCCGCCCTCCTCAGGTATGTAAAATGTAACGAATTTTTTCTTCTCCCACGCACGGAAGAATGAAGGATTTTACAAACTCTTTGTAAAGCACTTTCATGAACTTACCTGGTTTCGTGCAGCTGAAAATTAGATTTTTTTTTTAAATTTATGAATCAATCCGCCAACTCCTTTACGAACAACCCGACCAAATTACCGGATGATTCTGGCCTATATAAGAAAACGAAAGGGAATATCTTTCCCGACGCTGTTATACTATACTGTGCTGTGCTGCGAAGAGATCACTAATCTTGTAAACCTTTCTTTTGCACTGTGACGATTTTCGCTCCTTGTTCCGCAAGGGATCTGTTGTATGTTGAATGGTACTGACAGCCAGATTTGTCAATATTATAAATAATCTAGCGAAAATTAGGGATGAGTACTTTCGACTGTATCTGGAATCCTCCCGCAACTGTGTACACTATTTGATGATATTCTACAGGATGGTCCACTGATCGTGACCGGACCAAATATCTCACGAAATAACCGTCAAACGAAAAAACTGCAAAGAACGAAACTTGTCTGACTTAAAGAGGGAAACCAGATGGCGATATGGTTGGCCCGCTAGATGGCGCTGTCATAGGTCAAACGGATATCAACTGCGTTTTTTTAAATAGGAACCCCCATTTTTATTACATATATGTGTAGTACTAAAAGAAATATGAATGTTTTAGTTGGACCACTTTTTTCGCTTTGTGATAGATGGCGCTGTAATAGTCACAAACATATGGCTCACAATTTTAGACGAACAGTTGGTAACATGTAGGTTTTTAATTAAAATACAGAACGTAGGTACGTTTGAACATTTTATTTCGGTTGTTACAATGTGATACATGTACCTTTCAGAACTTATCATTTCTGAGAACGCATGCTGTTACAGCGTGATTACCTGTAAATACCACATTAATGCAATAAATGCTCAAAGTGATGTCCGTCAACCTCAATGCATTTGGAAATACGTGTAACGACATTCCTCTCAACAGCGAGTAGTTCGCCTT
Organism: Schistocerca americana; assembly: GCF_021461395.2. Classification (NCBI taxonomy): domain Eukaryota; kingdom Metazoa; phylum Arthropoda; class Insecta; order Orthoptera; family Acrididae; genus Schistocerca; species Schistocerca americana. Next base: position 9,235,001 of record NC_060124.1, on the reverse strand, counting down.
CCATAATGTTCGCACATACATTGACAATGCACTGACGCATGTTGTCAGGCGTTGTCGGTGGATGACGATAGCAAATATCCTTGCACTTTCCCCACAGAAAGAAATCCGGGGACGTCAAATCCGGTGAACGTGCTTCGACGACCAATCCCCCTTTCATGAAATATGCTATTCAATACCGCTTCAACCACACGCGAGCTATGTGCCGGACATCCATCGTGTTGGAAGGATATTAGCATTCTGTCATGAGTGAAACATCTTGTAGTAACATCGGTGGAACATTACGTAGAAAATCAGCATACATTGCACCATTTAGATTGCCATCGATAAAATGGGGGCCAATTATCCTTCCTCCCATAATGCCGCACCATACACTAACCCTCCAAGGCCGCTGATGTTCCACTTGTCGCAGCCATCGTGGCTTTTCCGTTGCCCAATAGTGCATATTATGCCAGTTTACGCTACCGCTGTTGGTGAATGACGCTTCGTCGCTAAATAGAACGCGAGCAAAAAATCTGTTATCGTCCAGTAATTTCTCTTGTGCCCAGTGACAAAACTGTACACGACGTTCAAAGTCGTCGCCATGCAATTCCTGGTGCATAGAAATATGGTACGGGTGCAGTCGATGTCAATGTAGCATTCTCAACACCGACATTTTTGTGATTCCCGATTCTCGCGCAATTTGTCTGCTATTGATGTGCGGATTAGCCACGACAGCAGTTAAAACACCTACTTGGGCATCATCATTTGTTGCAGGTCGTGGTTGACGTTTCACATGTGGCTAAACAGTTCCTGTTTCCTTAAATAACGCAACTATCCGGCGAACGGTCCGGACACTTGGATGATGTCGTCCAGGATTCCGAGCAGCATACATAGCACACGCCCGTTGGGCATTTTGATCACAATAGCCATACATCAACACGATATCGACCTTTTCCGCAATTGGTAAACGGTCCATTTTAACACGGGTATTGTAACACGAAGCAAATACCGTCCGCACTGGCGGAATGTTACGTGATACCACGTACTTATACGTTTGTTACTATTGCAGCACCATCTATCACAAAGCGAAAAAAGTGGTCCAACGAAAACATTCATATTTCTTTACGTACTACACGAATATGTAATAAAAAATGGGGGTTCCTATTTTTAAAAAAAGCAGTTGATATCCGTTTGACCTATGGCAGCGCCATCTAGCGGGCTAACCATAGCGCCATCTGGTTTCCCCCTTCAAACTAGACTAGTTTCGTTGGTTGTCGTTTTTTCGGTTGATGCTTATTTCGTGAGATATTTGGCCCGGTCACTATCAATGGACCACCCTGTATACTATGAAATTGAAAAAAGAAAAGTACACAGGCGGGACTGGAACCCGTACCGGCAGGTTGATGTCTGTGAACCTTTGCCGCCGCGTTACGCTTACTTGGTGGAAATGGGATTGACGTTACAGGTAAAGCAGGTATGAATAAAACTTCAACCTCAATGTTGGAGGGAACTAGGGGCTGTCGCATAAAAAGCCTCTAGCCGGGTACTCGGGACCGGTCCCCCTACAACATACCTAAGACTCGTCAAAATGCATGAGTGATAGGTCTGATGTGAGTACATGAATAAAACGCCACATCGCTAAAAAGGACTCGCTTGTCTCGCGTAGTTAATTGCGACAAGAAAGTCTATCGCGTAAAAGGGGCTTTACACCGTCAGCAAGTTTAATGGTTGAAACTTCCTGGCAGATTACAACTGTGTGCCGGGCCGAGACTCGAACTCGGGACCTTTGCCTTTCGCGGGCAAGTGCTCTACCAACTGAGCTACCCAAGCGTGACTCACGCCCCGTCCTTACAGCTTTACTTCTGCCAGTATCCCGTCTCCTACCTTCCAAACTTAACAGAAGCTCTCCTGCGAACCTTGCAGAACTAGCACTCCTGAAAGAAAGGATATTGCGGTGACATGGCTTAGCCACAGCCTGGGGGATGTTCCCAGAATGAGATTTTCACTCTGCAGCGGAGTGTGCGCTGATATGAAACTTCCTGGCAGATTAAAACTGTGTGCCGGACCGAGACTCGAACTCGGGACCTTTGCCTTTCGCGGGCAAGTGCTCTACCAACTGAGCTACCCATGTCTCCGCAATATCCTTTCTTTCAGGAGTGCTAGTTCTGCAAGTTTCGAAGGAGAGCTTTTGTAAAGTTTGGAAGGTAGCAGACGAGATATTGGCAGAAGTAAAGCTGTAAGGACGGGGCGTGAGTCGTGCTTGGGTAGCTCAGGTAGTAGAGCACTTGCCCGCGAAAGGCAAAGGTTTCGAGTTCGAGTCTCGGTCCGGCACACAGTTTTAATCTGCTAGGAAGTTTCATATCAGCGCACACTCCACGGCAGAGTGAAAATCTCATTAATGGTTGAAGTCTGACTTGATCGAGACGGTAATAGAAAGGTTATCATCACTTCTCGTACTCGGTCGTTTTGAGGAAGTCGAAATTCGTACTGCGTGGCCACCAGACAACGCGGAACACTCGCGCCGCTCCATGTGGGAGGGTGGGAGCCCACAAGCTGGCTGATGCAATCAAAGAACTCCAGTACGTGGGACGTGACGTCACGAGGACTTCCGCTGGAGTGTTACGTCACGCGGGCTCGCCGAGCAGCGTCACGCTGACGGCGTAGCACAAGGAGGCCGCCGGCCTAGCGAGACACAGCGGCCCACACAGCGGCCCGAACACGGGCGCCCGCCTCGCCCCGTGACCTTCACTGGCGCCAATGGTCGCTAGCGAGGAGGGGGAAACTGCCGAATCACAGCCGTCTCACCAGCGGCGCCGCACCACTCATTAACAACCAGCAAACGTCCATGTCTTGTGTTTACGACACTGTATTCCATTCACCTTTGACCATACATACGTATAGGCAACGAATGCCCCTATATTTGCCGTGTTGCACCTTGACATTTACATCAATCATTGTATAACTTAATCTGATTTTTAATTGCATTGTTGTTTTTGTGGTCTTCCGTCCTGAGACTGGTTTGATGCAGCTCTCCATGCTACTCTATCTTGTTCAAGCTTCTTAATCTCCCAGTACCTTCTCCAACTTACATCTTTCTGAAAGTGCTTAGTGTATTCGTTTCTTGGTCTCCCTCTACGATTTTTACCCTCTGCGCTGCACTCCAATACTAAACTGGTGATCCCTTGATGCCTCAGAACATGTCCTACCAACCGATCTCTTCTTCTTGTCAAGTTGTGCCACAAACTCCTCTTTTCCCCAATCCTATTCAATACCTCCTCATTAGTTATGTGACCTACCCATCTAATCTTCAGCATTCATCTGTACCACCACATTTCGAAAGCTTCTATTCTCTTCTTGTCCAAACTATTTATCGTCCATGTTTCACTTCCATACATGGCTTCACTCCATACAAATACTTTCAGAAACCACTTCCTGACACTTAAATCTATACTAGATGTTAATAAATATCTCTTCTTCAGGAACGCTTTCCTTGCCATTGCTAATCTACATTTTTTATCCTCTCTACTTCGACCATCATCCTATCATCATATTGCTCCCCAAATAGCAAAACTCCTTTACTACTTTAAGTGTCTCATTTCCTAATCTAATTCCCTCAGCATCACCCGACTTAATTCGACTGCATTCCATTATCCTCGTTTTGCTTCTGTTGATGTTCATATTATGTTCTCCTTTCAAGACACTGTCCATTCCGTTCAACCGCTCTTCCAAGTCCTTTGCTGTCTCTTTCAGAATTACAATGTCATCGGCGAACCTCAAAGTTTTATACTTCTTCTCCATGGATTTTAATACCTACTCCGAATTTTTCTTTTGTTTCCTTTACTGCTTGCTCAATATACAGATTGAATAACATCGGGGAGAGGCTACAACCCTGTCTCAGTCCCTTCCCAACCACTTTTTCCCTTTCATGCCCCTCGACTCTTCTAACTGCCATCTGGTTTCTGTACAAATTGTAAATAGCCTTTCGCTCCCTGTATTTTACCCCTGCCACTTTTAGAATTTGAAAGAGAGCATTCCAGTCAACATTATCAAAAGCCTTCTCTAACTCTACAAATGCTAGGAACGTAGGTTTGCCTTTCCTTAATCTTTCTTCTAAGATAAGTCGTAGGGTCAGTATTGCCTTACATGTTCCAATATTTATGCAGAATCCAAACTGATCTTCCCCGAGGTCAGATTCTACCAGTTTTGCCATTCGTCTGTAAAGAATTCGCGTTAGTATTTTGCACCTGTGACTTATTAAACTGATACTTCGGTAATTTTCACATCTGTCAACACCTGCTTTCTTTGGGATTGGAATTATTATATTATTCTTGAAGTCTGAGGGTATTTCGCCTGTCTCATACATCTTGCTCACCAGATGGTAGAGTTTTGTCGGGACTGCCTCTCCCAAGACTGTCACTAGTTCTAATGAAATGTTGTCTACTCCCGGGACCTTGCTTCGACTCAGGTCTTTCATTGCTATGTCAAACTCTCGACGCAGTATCATATCTCCCATTTCATCTTCATCTACATCCTCTTCCATTTCCATAATATTGTCCTTTAATTGCATAGTAGAGTTCTAAGGTAGAATTGCATTGAATCGGTATAGCTGTGATTGGTCTCCCTCATATATCTGATGAAGAAATGTCTACTTCTAAGTCGATCATGTATGTTGTGCGAATAACCAATATTAAAGTGCAACCTGACGAAACCTGTAATCTTTCACGCATAAAATATTTGCGGTTGTATCTGTCTCCGAGATGCCATCATCAACAATGATGGAGAGATTGAAATGACGTCAAAGACACGTGACGGGTACGATAACGCCGAATCGCTGTCATTAAACGGTAAGCAAAAGGACATTGACGGACATCTTATTAAACTATGGAAAGATTTTAAATACCTGGGAATTGTCCTGTCACCGACCGTGGTGGTGCAGTGATTAGCAAACTGGATTCGCATTCGGGAGGTTGACCGTTCAAATCCGCGTACGGCCATTCTTATTTATCATAGTATGAAGGCTTTCACGACCAGATGACATATCTTCTGGTAAACCTTCCGGGATGTAAGGTCGTGGTCCATGAAACTCTTCAGCTCCTAACGTTTCGTCCAGAGCTGCGCTGGACATCTTCAGAGGGGTGTTTCTCCTCTGGTGAGTCTTGCCCAGTCAGCCGGCAAGACTCACCGGAGGAGAAACACCCCTCTGAAGATGTCCAGCGCAGCTCTGGACGAAACGTTAGGAGCTGAAGAGTTTCATGGACCACGACCTTACATCCCGGAAGGTTTACCAGAAGTTACATTTTTATTTAGCTTTTTCGTGGTTTCCCTAAACCGTTTCAGACAAATGTCGGAACGGTTCCTTCGACAAAGGCCACGGCCGAATTCCTTCCCCATTCTCCCGTAATCGGAGCTTGTACTCCGTCTTAATGAGCTCGCTGTCGACTGGATGTTAAACATTAATCTCCCCCTCCTTCCACCTCCTATTATCCTGTCAAGTGATGGAAGATGTGACAGAGATATCCAACAACGGAAGGGTGGCTATTCTAAAATTAAACCCTATACTTTGGTCCTCAAATATGAGCTAATGCTACCGATGTAGCACTACAGTTGACCTGCTTGTATGCTACAAGTTCTTATAGCTTGCGAGACAGGCAAATGGGCCAGAACATACGCGGAAGGTGGATTAATGACTTTTGGTCTGGTACACCGGTCAGCCAGAATACGATTTTAGGAAGTTTTCCGAGCTCGTTTAGGCACGTACCGTGCTGGTCCCCAATCTCCAACTGAAAGAATTCAGTACACAAACGGCTGCACACAGTTGCACGATACTCAAACGGATGGCGTTCCCGAAGTGCTCCCAGTCACAAAGCTAGGCTAAAAAAAGTTTCAAAATCATGAAAACACTGGACTCTGTACAGGCGGGGTAAACGCTAGGAAAAAAGAGAAACAGCATTGCAGTTGATGTACTTCCCTTTGGACAGATACCACACTTTTCTGACTCAGATTTATGAAAAGACAATTTTTTTCATCTTCGCCGCCAGTCACCGCCCTCGCTTTCAATTATCGCCTCCGCTGCCAGTTACCGACTTCTCTGCTACTCATCGCTTTTGCCAGCCAGTCATCGCCTTCGCCGTCGTTTCATCTGCTTGTCACCGCCGTCACCGAGGTTCTTCAGCCTTCCAACAGAATCGCTGCCCTCACAATATACGTCTCACCAGCCCATGACTACAACATCCACGATCATCTGTTCCCAGCTGTACTCCGGTCTCACTCCTTTACCCTATATTTACTATCTCCATCTGTTCTACCCACTTTTCATAATTTCCCCGTCACTCGAATGGTCCCCTTACACACAATGAATCCTCAAGCTTACCAGACTCCTTCTTCGCAGGTAATACCACTCCAGCGCACGGTGCAGCTCCATTGTCACTACCGCCGCCGCCGTTGTCACCACCACTACCACTATCATTACTAGACATGCAGCAGTCAGCAGCGACTCCAGCTGCTCCAGTGCCGCCACTATTTTCGCTACAACTGAGTCCAGAAGCACCATCCACCGCTACTCCAGCCACAACCAAACCTGTGCCAGCTTCATATACAGAATCTGACTGCATCAACCACACACGCAGTAGCTTCAACGCCACCAGATCCAGGCAAGAAAACCAGTCGTGCGAAAATCAATCCCATTTCTCAAGTAATACTCCCACGCACCTGTCGCTAAAAGATTTCCGAAACGACCTAGCACACTCACCACAACTATCCCTTAAACCCTTGAAACTCCAAAGAATGCCTGCACAACACTTCGACTGATTTGATTTGGAGGACAATTTCTCTCTGCCAATAGTTTTTCCCTTTGAAGCTATCAATTCTCGAAGTATAGATGCTATAGATGATGAACTACAGATAGCGGGATTAGTGACAGTTTTGCAAGAAAGAGTGGAACATCCCCCGTTCTTCCTTTTTTTTTTTTTTTTTTTTTTTTTTTTTTTTTTTTTTTTTTTTTGCCGCAAACTGTATTACTTGTAGTTAATTTATGTATGCATCGCCGCTAAAACTGTGTCTCGAACATTTCGCTCCTCTTTGGTCACTGGTTTACGTTGCCTTAACGAATTAGCCCTTTCATATAGCTTTCTCGTATGGCTTTCAGGTTTACGGATTGAGCGAACCTGAGCAGATATTTCCAGTGACGAGTGGCTTGTCAAGAGTAGGTCTTTCGTAATGTAATTCTCACATTCATGAGCGTTGATGGATTTGTCCTTGGAAGTCGCACTTGGCCGTCGTTGAGGGGAACAATCGTGTTATGAGTCACTACCGAATTGCATGTTACATCCTGATGCAATAGTTTGTAAGGAACGCTTCACATCATGTAAATTGTTCTCACAGAGTCCAGAAATGTCATCCTTTGTTATACTGTTCCCTAACTACTAGCAATCGTGTTTTTTGTAAGGCATAAATCATTCTGATACAATATTCTTATTGTACACTTAGTGCACATATTGTCAACGCAAATATTCATTTACTTAAATAAGAAGAGGACTATAGTCAATACTCTCATGAGGAAAGCAAAGGTCGTAAATCTGGCAACCGAAAACAATTTCATTTTTAAACCGTCAGTCTTCCGACTGCGATAATGTTATGCTACATTTATTTGTGTCAACTTCCAATTTCTAGCGTACTGGCTGTACCCAGCGCCCTCAAAACCATATGTTTACCATTCTTAACTTCGTCTTCTTACGCTGTTTTTGCCTGTCCTCCAACAGCCATTACATCTGTGCAGAATGACACGGCAGATGCTATGCTATTATAGCCCTCTGTTTGGTAACGTGTTTCCTCGTAGCTGTTTCACTGTGTGTACTAGCTATTAACTTTTCAACTGGTCTCTGAATTTTTACGAAGCTTGATACGGATACTGGTAATGGGTATTCCGCGATCCTTATTTATATAAGGAAAACTTCTTATCAGTTTGTCGATAGCTGATTGTTATTAAAAAATGACTTGTTTCAGACACTATCGGCCATATTAAGATTTGAAGATATTGTTTTACATCAGTCTTCTGACTTGTTTGATCTCGCACACCCCGAATTCCTCTCCTGTGCCAACCTCTTCAACCCAGAGTAGCGTTTGTACCAAACATCCTCAATAATTTGTTGGGTTTACGAATCTTATTCCAGTCTTTTCCTTCCTCTACAGTTTTTACCCTCTACAGCTTCCTCTAGTACCATGCCTGTTGTTTCAACACATGTCCTACCATTCTAACCGTCGATTTTGCCAGTCTTTCCCATATGTTCCTTTCCTCGCAGATCCTTGGAGAACGTCCTCATTTCTTACCAGCACACCTAATTTTCAACATCCATCTGCAGCAGCGTATCTCAAACACTCCCGTTCTCGTCTTTCCTCTCCATATTCAAAGCTTTACAGCAGTCATTTGCGAGAGACATTATCAATTTCACTGCCATATCGACAAAGAAATTCCAAATCGATATGGTAGTGAAACTGACATTGTACAGTAAGGCGGGTGACTGTGTAACTACGAATATGATTTGAAGACGGGCGACGGTGCTTGAAACCGATACTCCTGAAATAATACACAGCGATCGCTACATTGAAAAAATAATAATAAATAAATAAATTAAATAAATAAAAAAAACTTTAACTTAATTTTTAGCATTCTTCTGTAAGACCAAGTTTAGAATACTCTCAGATTCATATTCTCTGTCCCTTCCTCAGTCCACGAGTCAAGCTTTACATGGAGAGGAGGAGTTGTCTAAAGTATACCATTTTCAGGCATCGAAAAATTACTTCTGTTAAAGTTTATCTTTCTTTTATTCATTCACTAGTCTTTATATTCCCTGAATCACGTATTTTCCGTAATTATATGTAATAGAATATCACAATTATTTTACCTTATCTCTTCTTTCTTTCCTATTTCTAAAGAGTAAATGATTATTAATCTCATTTTCATTCGCCCTGAATACTGTTCCAGGTACAAAACACCCTACTCCACCAGCTTTGTTGATGCCAATCTTCTTATTGGTATGTTTCGCGCGGCCGCGCGTGTTAGCCGCGCGGTCTTAGGCGCCTTGATACGGTTCGCGCGGCTACCCCCGTCGGAGGTTCCAATCTTCCCGCGGCCACATTTGTGTGTGTGTGTGTGTGTGTGTGTGTGTGTGTGTGTGTGTATTGTCCTTACCATAAGTTACTTTAAGTTAGATGTAGTGGTGTGTAAGCCTCGGGACCGATGACCTCAGCAGTTTGGTTCCATAGTAACTTACCACCACCACCACATGGTTCATGTAGGACCATTTTTTGTGTTCTGAACTTATTCTCACTATTTTCATTGCCTAAATAGCAAAGGCGAAGTCTCACAATTTCCCTTTACATCAAATCTGACAAGTTATTTAAATCTTGGTTTATGTAAATGTTTGGTGATATCTTAATTTTCGTGGTGATCGATACTTCCTACAAAATCCGGCCACTGTAAGATTCTATACAATGATTTTACTAATTTTCGACTGTGTTTACTGAAATTAGACAAAATATTCCTTACATTTATTACGAAATGGAGATCCTGAAAAGTATTTAAAACAGAAGTACATTCAGGGTGTTCGGAAATTTCCGTTACAAACTTCTAGGACTTATAGTACATAATATTTGGAATAGGAATCCATGTCCGGAACGTACCGTTTCCGTCATCCGAAGGTTTCAGTTTGGATGTTTAACTCCTCATCTTTTTCTTGAGGAACTGAATTAGGCGTGACGCAGTACAATTGTTAGGTAACAATGCGAAAGGAAACAGAACGAATCATTCGTTGACCATTTAAGCACATTTGTTTGTGTTAACACTGAAACATTACATGTTTACATAATTCCAAAACAAGAAAAAGAACCCAGTATACCGCACATACAGAACAGCTGTGATGCATTACAACAGCGGCTCGATGTGGCGACTACCTACGTTGTTACAGACATTGTACCTAGGAAGCATGTTCTGGTACACTCTCTCCATCCCGCCGCGTGCATCTTCCAACTTCTAGAGCAGCGGCCAAAACTCGTACCAGCATATCTTCCTCTGTCTCTAAAGGAGTCTTGTAAATTAACATTACAAGGCAGACGTTAAGAGTCGTCACGTGACCGTCTGACGTAGTACACGTCAACCCGTCTATCCCACTGCATACTAGGACAAGCAACGCTGAGATTTTTCTGTTTCCCTTAGCAGATGTGGACGCGTTACACATCTGAACTGAAACCGACG